>NC_079315.1:14038288-14651100 GCF_029931775.1 Euleptes europaea
TAGAATGAGTTCCTTCCTCTTAAAAACATTAGTGACCACTCTGTGGAAAGTTGTCGTGGAGTCTGTGTGGGGCATGTTTGGCAGGGGAAGGAGAACTGGGAGCCCTCGAACAGGGTCTAGGGGTTCGAGAGGCACCTGGACCAGATTTGATTCCCCACTCCCCCACGTGAGCGGCGGAGGCCAATCTGGTGAACTGGATTTGTTTCCCCACTCCTACACACGAAGCCAGCTGGACGACCTTGGGCTAGTCACACTCTCTCAGCCCCACCTACCTCACAGGGTGTCTGTTGTGGGGAGGGGAAGGGGAGGTGATTGTAAGCCAGTTTGGTTTTTCCTTAAGTGGTAGAGAAAGTTGGCACATAAAAATGAACTCCTCCTCCTCCTCCTCCTCCTCCTCCTTCTCCTTCTCCTTCTCCTTCTCCTTGTCCTTCTCCTTCTCCTTGTCCTTGTCCTTGTCCTTGTCCTTGTCCTTGTCCTTGTCCTCCTCCTCCTCCTCCTTGTTCTTCTTCTTCTTCTTTGCATCAAATTGCTAAGATGAGAGGAAGTTTTTTTCCCCCTTCCCCCTCCAACATTGGAAACGAGCCACCGTGGTTGAAAGGCAGGGCACGCTTTTTTAAAATAATAAAATAAATCTGAATGAGCGGCATCCGCCTCTTCTGAAGAAGTGTCTTGAGGTAAATCTAATCAAGAGCTTATTAAAATATCATTCCCCTCACACCATTCGGCTCTTCGCTTTCGTTTGGTCAAATCTAAGCCCAACCTACCTTCCCCAACCCTGTGCGATAATGTGTTGAACAGTGCCAACCGATGGCCAACTCAACTTGGCCTCCGCTGTTCTGAAAACAGTCACGCTGGTCCAGGGGAAAAAAGTAAAGAGATAGAATTTGTGACAGGTTCCTTGATCTTTTTCGCCGCTGTGGGTTTTGCTGCAGGTGCAGAACACAGTCTGGGACTCGGTCACATTCGCCGCCACCAATACCAGCTTCGCCTCTGTCACCCGTTTAATTGAATAGGAGGCGGCTCGCCAGTTTGCACTGGCCTCATCGTCTTTTATCCCGGTAGTCGCCAAAAAGTGTGGCTGCCAGTGAAGGACCTGCGCATACCAGCTCATCCAGGGGTACGAAGTATCTTTCAGTGTACAGGTCACCGTGAGAATAGTGTCCTCTCTTGTCGTTGCGAACCTGGGGGACTGCTCCACCAACTCTTCTCCTTCACCTGAAACACAGAAGGGACCACGATAAAGAACCGAGAAACTGTCTCTGTAGGCTGGTGGATGCTAAACAAGGTCCAAGTACTGAGAAGGCCTATTGATCCCCTGATCAGTGGATTCCCAGATAAGTCGGTTGAGTTCCTGTCTAAGAAGCTTCTGAGGGAGGAGATTCCTCATCTTTCGCTGCCCACTGCTAAATTCTGTGCCATTGCAATTAAAATATGCAAAAATAGGGTGGGGAAAAACTGTTAAACTCTTTCATACTTCTATATTTTTAGTAATCTTAAGTTGGCAAGCCATGCACTAATTTTGTATATCTTATTAATACCAGATTTTTATCAAATTTTGTAATTTGTAATAATTTTTACAGTTTTATCAAGTTGGACAATATGATAAACTAACCTCTGGCTGGTCAAATAGACCGTATTAATAAACTTGACTTGACTTGTACCTAGAAGGCCAAGCAAAAAACAGCGGACAAGGCCAACAGTATGATTAAAAGCTAAACCATTAAAAAGTTTTCTGAATACATATAAGTTTAATACGCCTTAAAACCCAAATGATGCTAATACCTCCTATATTGCCTTCCAAACACATATACTAAAATAATACTATAGGCATACTATACAATCATATACAAACCATAAACAGTCACATATAGAGCATATGCGTTTCAGAGTATTTGCCTTCTTCAGTGGTCTAAAAGACGCTAGCACACCAGACTAAATTATATAAATCGTTGTGACTTTTGGGCGTTGTACTAGCAGGTTCTCAATAAATATAGAGCTGCAGAGCTTCTTAGTCTGTTAAAGGTACTCTTACAAATAAAGCTTACAGCCTATCTTTAACAAAACTTCCAAATCACACCGTCACAAAGTCCGGAGTGATTATCAAGTGTAGGATCTGAAACACAGAAGGAACCACAATAAAGAACCGAGAAACTGTCCCTGTAGACTGGTGGATGCTCCCTGCTATGGTATCAAGCATGGGCTGAGAGTCACCTGAGAGAGTGCCGGACAGTAGGGTGGCGAAAACACAGAGAACCGCAAGCATCTTCGCTGCTGAGGTGAACCTTGAGTGGTATGTTCAAGAGCCAAATGCATTTGTTTGAAGGAACGTTCACCACCATCTCCTCTCTTTCAGGAAGGGGTGGGCCAGAGATTAGTGATATAGGTCTTTGGGGAAGGGCCGTAGCTCAGTGGTAGAGCATCTGCTTGGCATGCAGAAGGTCCCAGGTTCAATCCCTGGCCTTTCCAGTTAAAGGGACTAGGCAAGTAGGTGATGTGAAAGACCCTGGAGAGCTGCTGCCGGTCTGAGTAGACAATACTGACGTTGATGGACCAAGGGTCTGATTCAGTAACAGGCAGCTTCATGTGTTCATGCATGGCTGTTTCACTTGCGGCCACCCCACGACAACTGTGGGTCTTTGTGTTGATTATGCATGCTGTTTCCGACTGTCAGAGGTCGCCTCGCTCTCCCCCTGCGTTTCCCCGCGGTGTTGCCCGCATTTTCAGAGACCTGTTTTACCCCAGATTTGAAAACATGGACAAAATGTGGGGAAAGGCAGGGGGAGAGCAAGGCACCCTCTGATGGTCGAAAACGGCGTGCACACCAACGCAAAGCTTTCTTCATGAATATTCATGGTGAATATTCATGATGAACAGTCCATCATTTATTTATTTATTTATCTTATACTGTGTGAGGCTGCCACCAACAACCGCCTTTGTCCGGAGCAAGTTTTCTCCTTTTGTACTCCCTCAGGCCCTTTCTAGCGCTAATTACCAATTTAACAATCTTCATAGTTGCACACTAAAAAAAAGAAAAGTCTAAGGCATGTGAGTAATGACCATATAAAGGTAAAGGTCATTCCTGACCCATGGGGTGACGTCACATCCCGACGTTTACTAGGCAGACTTTGTTTACGGGGTGGTTTGCCAGTTCCTTCCCCAGTCATCTTCCCTTTACCCCCAGCAAGCTGGGAACTCATTTTACCGACCTCGGAAGGATGGAAGGCTGAGTCAACCTCGAGCTGGCTACCTGAAACCAACTTCCGTTGGGATTGAACTCAGGTCGGGAGCAGATCTTGGGACTACAGTATTGCAGCTTGCCACTCTGCGCCACGGGGCTCCTTAGTACATTCATGACTGAACTGAACTCTTAAGCTGTGTTTATGCCCTAACGGTAAAGGTCCCCTGGGCAAGCATCGGGTCATTCCTGACCCATGGGGTGACATCACATACTGACGTTTCCAAGGCAGACTTCGTTTGCGGAGTGGTTTGCCAGTGCCTTCCCCAGTCATCTTCCCTTTACCCCCAGCAAGCTGGGTCCTCATTTGACCGACCTCGGAAGGATGGAAGGCTGAGTCAACCTTGAGCCGGCTACCTGAAACCAACTTCCGTTGGGATCGAACTCAGGTCGTGAGCAGAGCTTGGACTGCAGTACTGCAGCTTACCACGCTGCGCCACGGGACTCTTAATGATCATATAGTGGCTGCCATTTTATCTTGAAGTCATCTATTGAATTCATTTTCATCAAATATGTCGATTTGGACATCAAAGCAAAGTCAAATAGTTTATTAATCCTCTCAGCGATGTCTGGAATTGTACAGGATTTCCAGTAAGTTGCATACAGAATTCTTGCGGCGGTGGTCCCATATTGAAAAAGTTCTTTATGGATTGAATTTCCAATTAAAACTAACCTTGTAAATGATATCCAGCATATCAGGATGTGTATTACATCAACATGAAGACAAGAATGGTATAGTCTCCTACCACCCTCCACTAATAAATCTAAATTGAGGATGATGCAGTCTCCCCCATACATTGCCGCATACAGAGAGAGTGGGGGGGGGGGTGAAATGAGAGGGCAAAAGAAGAAGAAGAAACTTCATACAAAGTCATTAGCACAGTCACATACAGCACACCCAATTTGCTGACTCAGTCAGACCTTTCAGTGTCAATGTTTGTAGATGATAAATGTTCCTCTTCTTTGCAGCCGGCTCAAAATTAGGAAGATTGGAGGGCTGACTCTCTTTCACCATGAATCTCAGCTGTTCCTCCGTGTGTCCAGATGTTATGTAGTGTTTGACTGATGGAGCATTCATTTCCTTGGTTCTTATGCAACGTCTGTGTTCATTCACTCTAGTTTTTACATTGGTGGTTGTCATCTCAACATACATTAAGTTAAAAGGACGCTGAATCATGTAAATTAGCCCCTTAGAGTTGCAATTATTAAAGGAGTTTATATTAAAAGTCCTGCTGTTACTCGAACCCTGGGATGTTCTTCTCTTTACTGTACTCCCACACAAACAACAATGTCTGCAAGGAAAGAAACCTCTTGGTGCTGTTTGGGTTGCCACATTATGCCTATCTGTTATACCTGGTAGTCTACTGGAGACTAATTTGTCTCTGAGGCTATTTGTTCTTCTGGCAGTAAAAAGAGGGGGGTTCTTACATCTCGGGATGTTAGCCCCAAAGCGCCAGTGCTTAGATATAATTTTCTGCACTGGTTTATATGCAGCATTGTACCTTAAGGGGATAATCATCCTTTTGCTCCCTAATTTTAGGGGTCAGCAAAGTTTCCCTTGGTGTCTCCCTGGCACAAAACCATGCCCTTTTTAATATTCTTGATGAATAACCCCTTGCTTTCAGCTGTTGAAAAGTACCTCTGCTCGCCTCTGAAAACCTTCCTCGAAGAAGAAGAAGAAGAGTTGGTTTTTATATGCCGACTTTCTCTATCGCTTAAGGATGAATCAAGCCGGCTTACAATCACCTTCCCCTCCCCACAACAGACACCCTGTGAGGTAGGTGGGGCTGAGAGAGCTCTAAGAGCTGTGACTAGCCCAAGGTCACCCAGCTGGCTTCATGTGGAGGAGTGAGGAAACCAACCCGGTTCACCAGATTAGTGTCTACCGCTGATGTGGAGGAGTGGGGAATCAAACCTGGTTGTCCAGATCAGAGTCCACTGATCCAAACCACCACTCCTAACCACTACACCATACTGCTACAATTCCTTTTGAGTCTTAATAATTGAGCATAGGGTAGGTTTCTTTATGATGTGGGTGAAAACTGTCCCCTGCTAGATAAGAATTAGCATCTGCGGGCTTTCTATAAAGCTCTGTCTGTATGATGGAGACCATTCTTCTAATTTCTGCATCCAGGAAATGTATCCCAGATTCATCAAAGTTCATCTCAAATGTAACTGTGCTGTGGATTGTGTTAATGAATTGACCAAAATTAATAAGGGATTCCCTGGGCCCCTCCCAAATCATAAAAATGTCATAAAGGAATCTTTTAAACAAAATAATATGCTTCTTATAGATGTTATCTTCCCAGAGGATGTACAGTAATGATTAAATTAGCCAATTCTGGTGCAAACTTGCACCCCATAGCTGTGCCAGAAATTTGCATGAAAAATATGTCTTGGAACTAGAAAAAAATCTTTATTTTATTCTGGCTGAGTTTGCCCCCAATTACCACCTGCACCCAGAGCAGCTAATACTCCTTCTCACTCACTCGGGGATCTGCAAAGACAGCACATAGCCTATAAAGGGATTGCTGTTCTCACGAGACTGAGGAACCTCTATTGGAAATGTGTGGCTTGCTATGCTGTAGAATCATAGAATCATAGAGTTGGAAGGGACCACCAGGGTCATCTAGTCCAACCCCCCGCACGACGCAGGAAACTCACAACTACCTCCTCCACACACACCCAGTGACCCCCCCCCCCACTCCATGCCCAGAAGATGGCCGAGATGCCCCCCTCTCATGATCTACCTAAGGTCATCGAATCAGCATTGCTGACAGATGGCCATCTAGCCTCTGCTTAAAAACCTCCAGGGAAGGAGAGCTTACCACCTCCCGAGGAAGCCTATTCCACTGAGGAACCGCTCTGACTGTTAGAAAATTCTTCCTGTGTTTAAAGAGGCCTTGGAGAACAAGGACGATTAGCTGCTCTGAGTCTCAGCCAGAGTGGACAGTAGCAAAATGGGGCGGGGAGCGTGGCAGAGGGCAGGGAAGGCAGAGAAGAAAGTTGGCTTCCCCATTGTAGAGCTAGTCCTGAGAAACAGCTCCACGCACCCGAAGTTTATGCACCATTGACCCCTAGTGGAAGGAATTGGCAGAGCATTTTATAAAAAGACGTGCACCAGAAGTATGGGGATGCCATAGCTATCATTTTTAAAAATGCACACAAATATTAGACCCTAGGCTTATACTGTCAAACCCTCTGGAGGTTATACCAGTGAGAATTGTGCACAGTGGAGACTTAGAGATGAGAAGGAAAGGAAATTGAGGTGGGGGTAAAAAAAAAAAAGCATTTTGCGCAAGGATAAGGATATTTTTTCTGAGTTGAGCTGTTTCTGTGTTCTCCTTCCTCACCCTGGTCCATTTTATTTGGATTCAGCCCAGGCATCTCCAGGTGCAGGTCCCTGTAGTCAAGATGGGTTTGAATTGTGGGCAGAAAGGTACCAGCTGGATACTAAGGGGGGGGGGATTTTACAGTAAGAGTTGTTCAACAGTGGAATCGGCTACCTAGGGAGGTGGTGAGCTCCCCCTCACTGGCAGTCTTTAAGCAGAGGCTGGACAAGCATTTGGCAGGGATGCTTTAGCTGATCCTACTTTAAGCAAGGGGTTGGACTAGATGGCCTGTATGGCCCCTTCCAATTCTATGATTCTATGATTTTATGACCCTGGTATTCCCCATGGCTCAGAGTGGTAAGCTGCAGTACTGCAGTCCAAGCTCTGCTCACGACCTGAGTTAGATCCCAACGGAAGTTGGTTTCAGGTAGCCGGCTCAAGGTTGACTCAGCCTTCCATCCTTCCGAGGTCGGTAAAATGAGTGCCCAGCTTGCTGGGGGTAAAGGGAAGATGACTGGGGAAGGCACTGGCAAACCACCCCGTAAACAAAGTCTGCCTAGTAAATGTCAGGATGTGACGTCACCCCATGGGTCAGGAATGACCCGGTGCTTGCACAGGGGACCTTTACCATTTTTATATTCCTTGGTGGTTTTCCATCCAAGTACTATCCAGGGCTGACCCTGTTTAGCTTCTGAGATCTGATGAGAACTGATGAAATTGGGTTAACCTGAGCTATCCAGGGCAGAGCTGGATGTAGATGAATTTTCAGTCCTACCCAAGGTGGCTGGATGAAAGACAGTGCCAAGCTGTGGCGGACTGAGGAGGGGCTGTGGTTCAGTGGTAGAGCCTCTGCCTGGCATGCCGAAGGTCCCAGGTTCAATCCCCAGCATGGACCTAGTAGTAGGTGATGTGAAAGACATCTGCTTGAAACCCTGGAGAGCCACTGCCAGTCTGAGTACACAATACTGGCCTTGGTGGAGTAAGGTTCTGATTCAGTATAAGGTAGCTTCATGTGTGTTCAAGTGCATGTGACATTCTCCTGGGAAGTTCTCCTGCACAGCCTCAATGGAATGAACGGGAGCTGATTGCTTGAGATCTCAGAGAGCCATAAACTGGACTAGAAGACCTAGAGTTGCCAACTCTGGGTTGGGAAATTCCTAGAAATTTGGGTTTGGAGCCTGGGAGGGCAGGGTTTGGGAACTGGGGGGACCTCAGTGGGGTATGAGGTCACAGAGTCCACCCTCCAAAGCAGCCATTTTCTCCAGGGGAACTGATCTCTGTTGACTGGAAATCAGTTGTAACTCTGGAAGATCTCCAGGCCCTGGAAGTTGGCAGTGAACAAACACGTAACCCAGAACGTCACCATGAATGCCATCTGGCTCTTGTGCAGCTCCTGTTCATTTCAGCAAGAGTGGCAACACTTCCCAGTGTTTTGTACCTAGGGTTTCCAACCTCCAAGTAGCACCTGGAGGTCTCCTGATTACCGTTGATCTCCAGGGAATAGACATCAGTTCCCCTGGAGGAAATGACTGCTTTGGAGGATGGATTCTATGGCACTGTACCCTGCTCAGGTCCCTCCCCTCTCCAACCCTGCCCTCCTTAGGCTCCACCCCAAATCTCCAGGTATTTCCCCACCTAAAGCTGGCAACCCTAACTGTATATTGTATCCACATGCATTCTCCTCCTCAGGCAGCAGAAGACCTTGGGCTGGGCTTCTGTACCAGCTGTCGTATCTTGTACCCTCACTTGAGCCTATGAGGAAGTTTGTGCATGGTTTCCTCATCCGTTGCCTCACTGTGTGATCTTGCTTCGCGCAATAATAAGTTCCGCTATCTCCAGGCTGGGCATTGGTCACAGATATAGATAACGCATAATCCTTTGTTCCGCTGCTCACAAAGCGACCTTCGAATGGCTTCTCGACATCCCCTTTGGACTTTTCTACCGAATAAATCACCAGCTGAAGCTGGGCGTCTTTCCTCCACTCTTGCTTGTACCAGTACATGTATACATAACTGGTGGCATACTGGGAACAGCTCAGGGTCACTGGCTGCCCCTGCGTGACCACCTTATGTGGAGACTGGATAACAGCATCACCTATGGGGGTAAAAAGGTAAATCAATAAAGCAGACCGAGAATTGAATCTGATGAATTAGAAGTAAAGGGCGGGGGGATATATTTGGGCATTTAGGCACAGGTTGATCTCGAGGTTTATAATCGAGAATATATTTCTAAAAGGTGAGCTTCATCCACTGAACTTTACAAGCTTTACTGCTTGTTGTCTCAGACTACTTTCGCACATGCTGAATAATGCACTTTCAATCCCCTTTCAATGCACTTTAGCAATCGTTTGCAAATGGATTTTACCATTCCACACAGTAAAATCCAGCTGCAAAGTGCATTGAAAATGGATTGAACGTGCATTATTCAGCCTGTGTGAAAGAGCCCTCAGTTACAAGATCGCAGCAGAAATCCAGAAGAATACAATTTTGCTGGATTTCTGGAGAACTTAAGTTCTTTCCTGTCTTATTCTGTCAATAAGCAGAACATCTGAGGTCTGGTTCATACGTTACAAAGTCCTTGTATCCAGGACAAGTCCACCTTGGGTCCTATCCATTAGTTTTGAGCTGGAAATAAAATTCCCAGGCATGTAGGCCTGATTCAGATTGAGACACTAGCATGAGTAGAGAGGGTTTAAGTTATCCACTTTGTACCCTTTGAGAGGTGAGTACAGGTATCACAGAAAGATGGATATTGGCTGGAGACAGACTATTTTTTCACAAAACATTTTGAAGGAACAAGTCTGAAACCCACCTTTATCCATTGGGTGCCCACTTTTCCCTCTACCATCCCAGTTTTGGCAGGGACTTACAGTACTTTACCTTAGGGATGAAGGGTTACCACATGAAACTTTAGCTCTAGCACCCTACATTACGCTCCTTCCAAAATAATGTATGTCATTCAAGAATAACAGCCAGGATTTAAGGTGAGTCCTAGATCTGTAAAGGTTGAACTTTAACTTGTGGGGAGCCACTTACCTGAAGAGAGAAGGAAAATGACCAGCAACCAGTAACTCATTGGTGAAGATGTTTGTCTGAAAAGCATCACAGTCACAGTGAGATACTTGACACCCATCAAGAAGCAGGAAATAGTGTGGGCAAGAAAGAGGAAATAAGGGAGAAACCATCAACCATGAGGTGAAAAGCAAAGGCAGTTGGGAGAGGAACAGTACCGCAGAACAAAACTGTATATTAAATGCTAGCTTAGTTTACCAAGAAGAGGATCTTTGGGCATACTGTATCTCCATATTTATTTATCAGTTGTAAGTGCTGTGTGGATTTTCTGTCTCAGGAACCGTGTATTTTTTTTCCATAAAGGGGCATCAGTCTTCTTGCAACTCTGTGCAATGTTATGGAGAGTCTTACACTGGATCCTGGAGACATACACTGAAATCCCCATTCTGGCTTAAGGCTTCCTGGGTGACCATGCCATTTGCTGTCATTCAGGTTAAACCCCTTCACAGCAGTTTGATGACAAAATGGATTAGGGGAGGGGGTAACAACTGTATCCAAGTCACTTAGTTCCTTTAAGGATGGTCAGGGTCTAAATGGATAGATAGATTGGGGAGGGGCTGTGGCTCAGTGGTAGAACATCTGCTTGGCCTGCAGAAGGTCCCAGGTTCAATCCCCGGCATCTTCATTTAAAGGCACTAGGCAAGTAAGTGATGTGAAAGACCTCTGCCTGAGATCCTGGAGCGCCTTGAAGAGGGGCTGTGGCTCAGTGGTAGAGCATCTGGTTGGCATGCAGAAGGTCCCAGGTTCAATCCCCAGCATCTCCAGTTAAAGGGACTAGGCAAGTAAGTGATGTGAAAGACCTCTGCCTGAGACCCTGGAGAGCCGCTGCCGGTCTGAGTAGACAATACTGGCTTTGATGGACCAAGGGTCTGATTCAGTATAAGGCAGCTTCATGTGTTCATTCTTTGTAGATTCTCTTGTTTTTACTATTGGGGTGAGTCACCGTGGTTGCAAGGCAGGGTAGAAATTTTGCAGTTAAACACATAAACATGGGGAGGGTAGTTGTCCATCTTTAAAATACTCATAAATCTACTCAAGAATGAACTGCTCCCAGAAGACCTCTAACAAAGATCCCGGAGAGCCGCTGTCACTCAGCATAGACACTACTGACCTTGATGGTCCTATTAAGTGTAAGGCAACACATAAAGATGGGAAGACACTTGGCAAGATTTAAGTGAGGTTTCAAGGAACAGGAAATGATGCTTGTGTGCTAAATGCATTATGGAGATAATGGACTCTTCCACTTGCAGATTTGGAAACAAGCCCCCAATGGAGGGAAGGCATGGTACATTTTTAATAATAAAATAAACATATGAGCGAGCTGTGGTTGTCCTTCTGAAGATGTGTCCTGAGGCAAATATAACAAAGAATGAAACATCAGACCTCAGGAGAGAGGATGTGATGTGATTAACTTTTGGTGTTGTGTGTATTAACAACACACAGAAGTCACAGTTGCCCATTCATTAACTTGTTCTCAGCCTGGCCTACCTCATAGGGTTATCGTTGTGAGAAAATGGAGAAAGGGAGAATAAGGTCCTAAGCCACTCAGACTCCCAACAAGAACGAAAGGTGGGATATGAAGCAAACAAATGCATGCATGTATCCCTTCAAAATGATGTCAAAGGCTAGACATTAAAATTAAAAGCGGGTCCCATCTTTTCAACCGGGATTAAAACTTACTCCTAGATCTGTACATTGTGGATAGTCGCTTACCTGAGGAGAGCAGGAAAATGACCAGCAAATGGGAACTCATTGGTTTGATGGGGTGTCTAAGCAGATGTTTGTCTGACTGGGAAGAAGTGCCATCAGAGTCACGTACTCGACACATATCCAGATGTGCGAGCAGGAAATCGTGTGGGCGAGAAGGAGGAAATGAAGGAGAAAGACCACAAGCCATCAGGCTCAAACCAAAGGCGGGGGCGGGGAAGTGTACAACATAGGGAAAACATTGTCATCTCTTGTCTGAAATTCCCAAGATGCAATTAAAAACCAATTTTTTGCATGCCTATTCTCTCCGGGATCAGAGGAGCAGGCCTATTATATCAGGTGCTGTGGAACACAGGCAGGATGGTGCTGCTGCAGTCGTCTTGTTTGTGGGCTTCCTAGAGCCACCCGGTTGGCCACTGTGTCAACAGACTGCTGGACTTGAGGGGCCTGGGTCTGATCCAGCATGGTTTCTTATGTTATGTTCTTTATTTTGAAATTTGTGGCTCCAGTGTAGAGTTGCCAACCTCCAGGCAGGGCCTGAAGTTCTCACTACAGATATCAGCTTCCCGGAGGAAATAACAGTGTTAGAAAGTGGACTAAGGGCATTCTTCCCTGCTGAGGTCCCTCCGCTCCCCAGGTTCCACCCCAAAACTTCCACGAATTTCCCTACCTGGAGTTAGCAACCCTACTCCCATGGGTCTTCATGAAGAATTTGACTGGACTGCTGTATTATTTCAGGCTCTGATCTGTATTTTGGGGGGAGTTTGCCATTATAGAGGATTGCAATTCTTTTTCTATTCCATATATCCTTTTAACTTGGCAGCGCTTCTGGTTTTCAGTATTAAGCACTGGCATTTTCATTGGTGCGATGGTGAGTTCTTTATTAGAACATTTCTTCAAAATTCAACATTTGTTGATTTTCCACTAATGTTTCCAATGTGTCTCAATTATTATTTCCCAAAATTTTAAATTTGAAAGACACCTGAATAAAAAGGATCCTGTGCTTGTTCATGAAACAGCACCAAGGGAGCCTGTTATATAGATTAAAGGAGGATAATTACAGAGGGACGTGGGGAAGATATATAGATAGCAAACTGGTACTGCTTGATCTCCCACCATTAGTTTTTAACAACTTAAACTTTGCTGAAGCACTTAAACTAGTAAGGTCAAGGGTGAGAAACCTTGAGTGTGTTAGCACCACATTCCATGCTAGGGACGTATGTTCTTCTCTTGTACTGGGGATTCCCCCGCCTAAGACCGTGCCCTCCTATGTGAGCCAGCTGACAATCCCAGGCCACAGATGTGCCTTTATGCTTGCCAGACTAAATGCTTATCCAACTGCTGAATTGTCAGGTCGTTTTGCGAAAATTCCCTATTCTGACCGAGTTTGTGAATGTAAATCTGGAGATATTGGGACTCTGCACCATCTTTTATTGTTTTGTCAACACTGGTCAGCTCCTAGGTTGCGTTGGATTACTCCAGTATTGTCTAAATATAAACTTCCTTTAGAGTCCTGGGTGATATCCCACGTAATGGGAGATATTCACCCTGATATAACTAGTTCTGTTGCAAGATCTTTGGCGGAGGTGATGTCGCTTAAACGTCAAAATAAAATAAGCACGTAGGCTGCAAGATGAATGTTGGATTAAATTTTATGATTTGAATGATCCCAGTTCAATGAGGCTGGTTCAGGGGGAATACATTGATTGTTATGGTATTAGTGATGATATGTTTAGTAATTACATTTACTGTGTTTTAACTTTAACTATATGTTGGGTATTGTAAATTTATTATTTGGTCTTGTTCTATTTTATGTATTACGTATTATTGTTATGGTTAAGCTCAATAAATGGAAATAAATGGAATGGAAACAGCGCCAAAGGTTATGGAGATAGATCCAGACTTAACACTGACAACTTTACACTGTTCTAGTGACGTAGATTTTAATACTGAATCCTAAATTCTAATCTGTCCTGACCTAGATGGTCCAGGGTTTCCCAAACTCATCAGATCTCAGAAGCTAAGCAGGGTCAGGCCTGGCTAGGGGAGAAGCCCAGGGTTGTTATCCAGAGGCAGGCAATGGCAAAGCACCTCTGAAAGTCTCTTGCCTTACGGGGTCGCCAGATGTCGGCTGTGACTTAACAACACTTTACACCAAGTTCTAATCCTCTGTTGAAACCAGATCAGTAACATTTAGGTATTATTGGTCCTTTATGCATGGGGTTTTACCTGGGGTTCGAGGCTCTCTTGACCCACACTTTTCTGTTCCAGATCCTAAAAATACTGTGCCTGTGGTTGTTTGCCTTGTAGAAAGTCCTGGGGTTTCCGGAGTACTGCAGAATCACCAGCAGAAATCCGGAAGCATCTGAGTCCCCATCCCTCAAAAACGCTGCTTTGTAATTGGCTGTAGTGCTTACTGTGAGAAAAATGTCACACTCACACACCAGCTCCCCTCTCCCATGCTTTGGCTTATGCACAGAAATGGGGACGATTTGACCCAGGCTGATCTCAAAGGAGATAGAAGAATTGTGTTACGACAGGATCGGGAAGACCCGGAAATAATGAGGGCTGGGCACGAGGTCTTTCCTAAGGGATGGAAAATTCATGCATAACCCCAATGAAAAACCGAGTTAGACCAGCGGAGAAAGCAAGTCAAAGTGCTCACGCATAAAAGACCATTGATACCAATGTAAATGCATCTTTATTGCAGGAGTATCAGCCTTTCATGTCTATTGGTTTTCCAGCTCTATAATATAGCTTTATCTTTGGGTCACAGGCTTCCCTGTCAGCTGGAGACGTAGAGTTTTCATGGAGTTTTCATTGCCTACACAAGCAATCTTAATGTATCATTGACCCCTAGTGGAACAGAACGAAATATACATCTTTTAAAAACATGCATCAGAAAAAACGGCGATACCATAGCTATCATTTTTAAATGCACCAAAACATCACCCCCTAGGTTTATTATACCGAAATCACGGGATGTTCTAATTGGGGGGAATTATACAGAATGAAGAGATGGGGATGAAGGATGAAAAGGAACTTTTTAAAAAAATGGGGAGGGGGAGCAGAACAGAGCATAGAGTAGAATGAGAAAAAGGTTTTCTGAGTTTAACTGTCTCAATTTATTATCCTGTGACCCTGGTGGTCAGAACAACAACCACTTTGAGAAGGGATGAGGAGAAAATGAGTCCAGCCATAAGGCAGCAGGAGGCATGTTGAAATCGTTTTTTAAATTTATTTATTGTACAGTCCACTTTCTTGTGGAGATTCGAGGCATATTACAGGATATAGCTTTAAACTTACAGCTTTATACATATGCTCACAGAACTGGACAAAATCTATGTAGGGGGTCCATTTTCAGTGCCAGTATCTCTGTGCATAAAGTGCATCAAGTCGCAGCCGACTTATGACGACCCCGTAGAGTTTTCAAGGCAAGAGACTAAAAGAGGTGGTTTTCCAATGCCTTGCCATTGCCTGTCTCTCCGTCATGACTCTGAACACATGATGCTGCCTCATACTGAACCAGACCTTTGGTCCATCAAAGTCAGTATTGTCTATTCAGACTGGCAGCGGCTCTCCAGGATCTCAGGCGGAGGTCTTTCACATCACCTACTTGCCCCGTCTCTTGAACTGTAGATGCCAGGGATTGAACCTGGGACCTTCTGCAGGCCAAGCAGATGATCTATCACTGAGCCAGCCCCCCCCCCCTACTCTGGTATTCCTTGGAGGTCTCCAAGGACTGACCCTGCTTAGCTTCCGAGATCTGGTGAGATCGGGCTTTCCTCGGCCATCCAGGTCAGGGTTCAGTGCAGATTGCTAAATGAGTCAGCAATGCTGATTCTATGACCTTAGGCAGATGATGAGAGGGATGGCATGTTGGCCATGTTTTGGGCATGGAGTAGAGGTCACTGTGGTTGTGGGAGGAAGGTAGTTGTGAATTTCCTGCATTGTGCAGGGGGTTGGACTAGATAACCCTGTTGGTCCCTTCCAGCTCTATGATTCTTTGATATGCAGTTCTGTGCTGGGGCACACAATCACTAGGGGAACCCCTTTGCCCAGGACCCACTGAAATGAAGGGTGGGCAAGAGAGGTGATGGCCTGAGATCTTGGAGACCCATGGTCTGGTCAAGAAGGTGCCAGTGGTCAGCCTCAGTGACTGAAAGTGGACACTGACTCCTATAACACCATGGCCATTTATGCATGGTGGTTTCCTCATGGTCACCCTGCTGACTACTTTGGGGCTTTGCAATTATTATGCTTGTATTTTCCAACTGTGCCAGGTTGCCCCGCTTTCCTTGCGTGTTTCCCTGTGTTTCCCCCATGTTTTCTGGAAGCTGGCTAAACACAAATCCAGAAAACGCAGGCAAAACGTGTGAAAACATACGGGGAGAGCGAGGCAACCACTGACAGCTGGAAAATGCAAGCATAACCAAAGCAAAACCCCAAAGTAGTCGGTGGGGTGATCACGAGAAAACAGCCGTGCATAAATGGCCCACGAATGAAATATGGACCTCATGCAGTTTCTGTTCATTTCAAAGTAGGGTTGCCAGCCGCCAGGTAGTAGCTGGAGATCTCCCGCTATTACAACAGACTTCCAGCCGATAGAGATCAGTTCACCTGGAGAAAATGGCCGCTTTGGCAATTGGACTCTATGGCATTGAAGACTTTCCCCTCCCCAAACCCCACCTTCCTCAGGCTCCGGCCCAAAAACCTCTCGCTGGTGGCAAAGAGGGACCTGGCAACCCTATTTCAAAGAGAGTTGCACAACATTTTGGAGTATTGTGACCCACGTACATTAAAGGGAAGGGGGACATGCAGATTCCTCCTTCCCTCACCTGGAATATCTTGGGATGGGCTTGTATACGAGCTGTCATTTTGCACCTTTGTTTTTCCTGTGGGGAGGTTTTTTTGTGTGGTCTCCTCATCCGTTGCCTCACTGTGTGCTCTTGCTTGGCACAATAATAAGTGCCCGAGTCTCCAGGCCGTGCTTCTTCTGCAAACAGAGTCAACGCGTGATCCTTCGTTCTGTTGCTCTTGAACCGGCCTTTGAATGGCTCCTCAGGATCTCCTTGGACACCTTCTGTCGAAAACATCACCAGCTGAAGCTGGGTACCTTTCTTCCGTTCTTGCTTGTACCAGTACATGTAAGTATAAGTAGTTTTGTTCTGGGAACACCTCAGGGACATCGGCTGTCCCTGCTTGACTACCTCATACGGAGACTGAATAACAGCATGACCTATAGAGATAATGAAGTAAATAAATAAAGCGCATGAGAACTGAATCCAATGAATTAGAAATTAGAGGGCGTCTTTATTAGGTGTCTTATTTAAGCATGTAGGCCATTTCCAAAGCAATATAGATTTCTAGAACGTAGGGGTCCACCATACTTTGTAAGTGTTACTGCTTGTTGTTGCCAATTTTGTAGAAATCCAAAAGAATACCATTCTTCTGTTAATTCAGGAGAATGTGGTTTCAAGTTCTTTTCTATCTTGAAGTTTTCTGTCTATAAAGTGAACATCTGACTTTCACTCTGGTGAAGCTTAATCTGTTGCCCTTTTTGGCTTACGCATGGGTCATGGTGAGACCTAAAGGTGACCATTTCATTAGCATCCATCCTGCTTTGTTTTAGAAGTTCAGGGTTAGGAGAACGAGGAAGAGAAAGAAAGGAGGCAAGTGGAGAAAGAGAAGGGGAAAGAAAAAAAAGGAAGAGGAGGGAATACAGTATCAGAGATGGGCTTTGGCTGGAGACATAATGTTTTTCACAGAGAATTGAAGGAAGAGGTCTTTCAACTGGTCTGTGCCCATTTTTGGGCGGCAACATCTTTTACCTGCAGGATGAAGGGTTATGACATGTACACTACCTGAAACTACACCTTCTACCCCCTACAAAATGATGTTAATCACTAGACATTAAAATTAAAAGTGGGACCCATGCTTCCAGTTGGGAGTAAAAATAAGTTCTAGATCATGACAACGCTGAAGTCCAATGATTTAATTTGTGGAGATTCACTTACCTGAGGAGAAGAGGAAAACTACAAGCAAATGGGAACTCATTTGTGCGATGTGGGATCTAAGCAGATGTTTCTCTGACCGGGAGGAGTGTAGTCACAGTGACATCCTTGACACCCATCAAGCGTCGAATGCAAGAGAATCCAGATGTGTGAACAGGAAACAGTGTGGGCAAGAAGGAGGAAATAGAGGAGAAATACCACAAGTCAGCAGTCCCATAGCAAAGGCAGCTGGGAGAAGAAGTGTACAATGGAGGGGAAATATATATTAAATAACCATCTAGTAGCCAGAAATTAGTTCTTAGTTTTTTTCTTAATCACTACACCATGGTGGCTCTGCAGCGTGTATTGTACTTTGGTAAGTGAAGATCTTTTTCCTTTTAAAGATGTCAAACTGCGGTAAAAAATCATATCCAGATCAGTTGATCAGTTGTACTAGAAGGAGATCTCTAGCTAGTACCTGGAGGTTGGCAATCCTAACAAGAAGCCCTTTCTCATGCATGCAGATTCCCCTCTGCCTCTTGGGCAATGGCAGTGGGTAGAAAGAGGGGATCATTTTACAAAGATAAACATATATTAACAAGATAAGGAAGCTCTCTGAGCTGAACCATATACATTTGCTACTTGTTCTTTTATGCCCCTGGTCTAGGGTTGCAAGATCTCTCTTTGCCACCGGTGGGAGGTTATTTGGGTGGAGCCTGAGGAGGGCAGGGTTTGGGGAGGAGAGGGACTTCAATGCCATAGAGTCCAATTGCCAAAGCGGCCATTTTCTCCAGGTGAATTGATCTCTATCAGCTGGAGAACAGTTGTAATAGCAGGAGATCATCTAGTATGGAAGAAGAAGAAGAAGAA
This sequence comes from Euleptes europaea, assembly GCF_029931775.1. Classification (NCBI taxonomy): domain Eukaryota; kingdom Metazoa; phylum Chordata; class Lepidosauria; order Squamata; family Sphaerodactylidae; genus Euleptes; species Euleptes europaea. The sequence goes on from NC_079315.1 coordinate 14,056,497, forward strand.
GAAGAAGAAGAAGAAGAAGAAGAAGAAGAAGAAGAGTTGGTTTTTATATGCCAACTTTCTCTACCACTTAAGGGAGACTCAAACCAGCTTACAATCACCTTCACTTCCCCTCCCCACAACAGACACCTCATGAGGTAGGTGAGGCTGAGAGATCTCTAACAGAGCTGTAACTTGCACAAGGTCACCCAGCTGGCTTCGTGTGTAGGAGTGGGGAAACAAATCCAGTTCACCAGATTAGCCTCCGCTACTCATGTGGAGGAGTGGGGAGTCAAACCTGGTTCTCCAGAGGTTGGCAGCCCTACCCTGGTCAGAATAACAACTATTCAGGTGAAGGGATAAGGAGAAAATGTGTCTAGCTGTCATCTCTTGTACCCTCACTTGTGCCTGTGAGGAGGTTTGTGTGTGGTTTCCTCATCCGTTGCCTCACTGTGTAATCTTGCTTCGCACAGTAATAAGTGCCGCTATCTCCAGGCTGGGCATTTGCTGCAAATATAGATAACACATAATTTTTTGTTCCATTGCTCACTAAGCGGCCTTCGAATGGCTTCTGAATCTCTCCTTTGGAACCTTCTATCGAAAAAATCACTAGCTGAAGTGGAGCATCCTTCTTCCATTCTTGCTTGAACCAGTACATGTAAGAATGTCTGGTTTTGTTCTGGGAACAGTTCAGAGTCACCGGCTGCCCTTGTGTGACCACCTCTTGCAGACTCTGAATAACAGCATCACCTGCGGAGATAAAAAGTTCAATAAAGCATATGAAAATGATACATTAGAAAGAAGTGGGGGAGTGTATTTAGGCATGCTGTGATCTTTCAACTTCCAAAGAGGATAGATTGCTAAAAGATTGTCTCTTGCCTTTTGTATTGCTACTTGTTGTTTCAGTCACAAGATCGTAGAAGAAATCCAGAAGAATATCATTCTGCCTGGGTTTTGGAGACCTTGAATTAAGTTGCCCCGTAGCAGAAATCCAGAAGAATACCATTCTGCCTGGATTTTAAAGATCTTGAATTAAGTTGCCCCGTAGAAGAAATCCAGAAGAATACCATTCTGCCTGGATTTTGGAGACCTTGAATTAAGTTGCCCCATAGCAGAAATCCAGAAGAATACCATTCTGCCTGGATTTTGGAGACCTTGAATTAAGTTGCCCCGTAGCAGAAATCCAGAAGAATACCATTCTGCCTGGATTTTGGAGATCTTGAATTAAGTTGCCCCGTAGAAGAAATCCAGAAGAATACCATTCTGCCTGGATTTTGGAGACCTTGAATTAAGTTGCCCCGTAGAAGTAATCCAGAAGAATACCATTCTGCCTGGATTTTGGAGATCTTGAACTAAGTTGCCCCGTAGAAGAAATCCAGAAGAATACCATTCTGCCTGGATTTTGGAGATCTTGAATTAAGTTGCCTCCTATTTTGAAGTTTTCTTTCTACAAACAGAACATCTGAATCTCATCCCAGTATTGCTTGGCCTTTCTGGCTTCCATATGGGTCACGCCATGACCTAAGATGGAATTATTTGTGACACCAATTCTGCTCCCTTTTAAAAGTTTAACATCTGGAGAAAAAAGAAGAGAGACAACGGACACAGGTAGAGAAGAGGGTTAAAGGAGGGAGGAAAGAGGAGGGAGGAAAGAGGGGAAGAGGGAAATCAAGTGTCAGAGAAAGATGGACGTTTGCAGAGGACAGCATTTTCCCACAGAAACTGAAGACGAATATTTCCACAGAAACTGAAGACCGAATATTTCCACAGAAACTGTGTGTTGTGTGTTAAGTGCCGTCAAGTCGCTTCCGACTCATGGCGACCCTATGAATGAAAGTCCTCCAAAATGTCCTATCTTTGACAGCCTTGCTCAGATCTTGCAAATTGAAGGCTGTGGCTTCCTTTATTGAGTCAATCCATCTCTTGTTGGGTCTTCCTCTTTTTCTGCTGCCCTCAACTTTTCCACAGAAACTAAAGGTCGAATATTTTCACAGAAAATTACAAGAAAAGCTTTGATACAGGCGTCATTGCCAGCTGAATATCCACATCTCTCCCTAGTATTATAGTTTTGTCAGGATCCGATTGTACCTGGGGGATGGAGAGTTTTAACATGCACACCATGGGAAACTGGATCGCCATCATGAGATCTTCTGTTCCCATCAAATGATGTGCATCATTAGCCATTAAACTTAAAAGTGGGACTCACGTTTCCAGTTTGGATTAGAAGTGACTCCTGGTTCTGAAAAGGTTGAAGTCTAGTGGATTATCCTGTACCCAGTTGCTTACCTGAGGAGAGGAGGAAAATGATCAGCAGATGGGAACTCATGGTCGTGAATAGGGTTGCCAGCCTCCAGGTACTAGCCGGAGATCTCCTGCTATTACAACTGATCTCCAGCCAATAGAGATCAGTTCCCCTGGAGAAAATGGTCGCTTTGGCAAATGGACTCTATGGCATTGAAGTCCCTCCCTTCTCCAAACCCTGCCCTCCTTATGTTCCACCCCAAAAACCTCCCGCCAGTGGTGAAGAGGGCAACCCTAGTCGTGAGGCAGTGTCTAAGCAGACATTCGTCTAACTGCCAGGACTGCTTTCACAGCGACATACTTGACACCCATCTAGTGGCAAAGGTGAGAGTATTCAGACGTATGTACAGGAAATAGTGTGGGTAGCAGGCGGGAAATGAGGGAGAAACAAAACAAGCCAGGAGGCTCAAAACAAAGACAGCTGGGAGGGAAACAATACAGCAAAGGGAGACTTTATATCTCCAACTAGTTTAGCTGGAAGAGAGTCTGTGGCATCTCTTCATTGGAGCTTCCAGATCCCACACTACCTTTAGGCCGGATGGGGCAGCTGCTTTGGGGGAGGGGCTGTGGCTCAGTGGTAGAGCATCTGCCTGGCATGCAGAAGGTCCCAGGTTCAATCCCCGGCATCTCCAGTGAAAGGGACTAGGCGAGTAGGTGATGTGGAAGACCTCTGCCTGAGACTCAGGAGAGCCACTGCCGGTCTGAGTAGACCATACTGACTTTGGGGAGGGGCCATGGCTCAGTGGTAGAGCCTCTGCTTGGCATGCAGAAGGTCCCAGGTTCAATCCCCAGCATCTCCAGTTAATGGGACTGGGCAGGTAGATGACGTGAAAGACCTCTGTCTGAGACCCTGGAGAGCCGCTGCCGGTCTGAGTAGACAATACGGAATTTGATGGATCGAGGGTCTGGTTCAGTAGAAGGCAGCTTCAAGTGGGTACGATGAAAGGGCAGCAAATTGTCATTGGTTTTGTCTTCTTATATTTCTTCTGTGGGTGCCATTTAGACCTTGTGTCTCAGGAATCAGGATGTTTTTGTGGGTTTTCTCTGAGAGTTTCCTTGCTTCCATGTTGTGTCTAGGGGAATAAGCCACCTCAGTCAAAAGTAGGGTGCAATGTTTATGATAAAACAAAGGCATGAGGGAACAACAGCTGTCCATCCTCAGGACTCAAACATGAAGGAACTGCCCTCAGAAGATGGTGAAGCTCAGAGCAGCAGCGTTGTGAGATTCCTGTGGGACTTCAGACCCCAATTTTGTTGGGGGAAAGGGAAGAATTAGTAGGAGAGGACTGAACTGAAAGAAAGGAGACCAACTGGTATGTATCAGATGGTTATTACTGAAGTACTTCTGGTAGGGTTGCCAGCTCCGGGTAGGGAAATACCTGGAGATTTTGGGGGTGGAGCCTGAGGAGGGTGGGGTTTGGGGAGGGGAGGGACTTCTATGCCATAGAGTCCAATGGCCAAAGTGGCCATTTTCCTCCAGGTGAACTGATCTCTATCGGCTGGAGATCAGTTGTAATAGCTGGAGATTTCCAGCTACTACCTGGAGGTTGGCAACCCTAGCTCCCAGGTCTCCAGAGACGTATTCATACCTCAGGGGGTATGATCCAGCTCCTTTTATTCCTCTGGGCCAGTTTGATTCTCTCTTTAGCCTGTGTATCAGTTATGAGAGAACTGCTTTTTCCCAGCAGTATGTCTTGTGTCCAGTGTACTTTGGAATGCCATGTTTTCTATATATATTAGAAGTAACACAGTTGTTAGTTTATAATGTACTGCTTTGATTAACTCGATTTCTGCCCTCCTCCTTCCTCTGAGGAGTGCCATGCAGCTTTTTAGCCAAGAAATTTGGTGAGGCAAATGGATTAAAAGGAGCCCCGTGGCGCAGAGTGGTAAGCTGCAGTACCGCAGTCAAAAGCTCTGCTCACGACCTGAGTTCGATCCCGGCAGAAGTCGGTTTCAGGTAGCTGGCTCAAGGTCGACTCAACCTTCCATCCTTCCAAGGTCGGTCAAATGAGGACCCAGCTTGCTGGGGGTCAAGTGTAGACCACTGGAGAAGGCAATGGCAAACCACCCCATAAACAAAGTCTGCCTAGTAAACGTTGGGATGTGATGTCACCCCGTGGGTCAGTCATGACCCGGTGCTTGCACAAGGCACTACCTTTATCTAAATGGATTAAGCTGAGAGAGAGAGAGAGAGAGAGAGAGAGAGAGAGAGAGAGAGAGAGAGAGAGAGAGAGAGAGAGAGAGAGAGAGAGAGAGAGAGAGAGAGAGAGAGAGAGAGAGAGAGAGAGAGAGAGGCCTACCCAAGGTCTTCAAGTGAGTTTGGAAGTAGTGAAGAAACAGAATTTGTGACAAGTTCCTTAGTCTGTTTGTCACTGTGGTCTTTGCTGCAGGTGCAGTACAGAACCTGAGACTCGGTCACATTCGTCACCATCAAACGCAGCCCAGTCTCACTAACCCGTTCAATCAAATAGGAGGCGTTCCTCCAGGCTGGTTTCTCCTTGTCTCCTTTCGTCCTAGTATTTGCTAAAAAGTGGAGCTGGCCTTGGAGGTCCTGCACATACCAGCTCAACCAGGGGTACGCAGTGTCTTTCAGTGTGCAGTTCACAGTAAGAGTGGTGTCCTTTGTTAAGATTGCATACTGCAGGGACTGCTCCACCAACTCATCTCCTCCGCCTGAAAAACAAAAGGAACCATAATGAAGAATGAAGAATCCATCTGGTTGCCCTCAGCTGTGGAATCATCGATGGGCTTAGAGTAACCTGAAAGAATGCCGACCGGAAGGATGATAAACACACCGAGAAGAACAAGCATCTCTGTTGAGGTGAGCCTTGAGGGGAATGCTCAAAAGCCAGAAGCATTTGATGGGGAGAACATTCACCATCTCCTCTGTTTCAGGAAGGGGTGTGGCCAGAGATTAAGTTTATCACTTTTGTTCCTCCTATCTCTGTTGCAATTGTGAGAAGACTTACCGGAAGCTATCGACCCAGTGCTTTCTCTTGCCGCAAGTAATTCACTGGTATGTTCCATTACTTAAACTTTTTCATTGTCCAGCTTGCTATTAAATAAAACACTAGTAGTAGTAGTGGTGGTATATCTGGGGTTACCAACCTCAAGGTGTGACCTGGAGTTCTCCCAGAAGTGTAACAGGTCTCCAGAATACAGAGATCAGTTCCGCTGAAGAAAATGGCTGCTTTGGACTCTATGGCATCGCATGCCCCTGAAACTCCCTGCCTTCCCCAAACTCCACCCAGAGTTAGCAACCCAAAATCAATCAGTCAATCAGTCAATCAGTCAATCAGTCAATCAGTCAATCAGTCAATCTATTTATCTATCTATCTATCTATCTATCTATCTATCTATCTATCTATCTATCTATCTATCTATCTATCTATCACCATCAAGGCACAACTGACTTATGGCGACCCCTTAGGGTTTTCAAGGCAAGAGACGTTCAGAGGTGGTTTACCATTGCCTGCCTCCATGTCTCAATCCTAGTATTCCTTGGGGGTCTCCCATACAAATACTTGCCAGGGTCAAGGATGAGTGTGTGTGACTGGACCAAGGTCACACAGTGAGTTTCCATGGCAGAGAGTCCTCTCTTCTGGCATCCTGTTTCTTCAAAAACCCATCTCACCTGAGCTCAGGTCCCAGTTTTCCTTCTTACTCTGAATCTGTTCTTATATCTGCCTGCCATTCAACCACCTTTTTAAATGTCTTTCTGGATTGGTTGGCAGAAAGTCACACCATAGCTAATGCTAAACTTCATTCTTCTAACCTAGTGGTTCCCAACGTGGGGCACACGCCCCACGGGAGGCAATTTGATTTTTAAGGGGGGCAATTTGAGAATGAGTTATTAACAGTGAATTTTTTTCATTTCTTACAGTTCTAGGGGCCTCATATACCATATAGAAATATATATTGTGACATACACATTTTTAAAATTAAAATCAGAATGTACATGGCGGTCAGATGGTGACAATGTTACATTGGGGGCATCAAGATTTTAGAGATGCTTAGGTGGGGCGTGGCCAAAAAAAAGGTTGGGAACCTCTGTTCTAACCCTTTTAAAGGGTGTGTTTCCTTTCTGTTAACTCCCCTTTTTATGGCAAATATTATTCCTCCGTGTCATTTGGTAGATCAAATTTGATTTCGTCAGCCTCACACCATATCAGGGTCCTGTCAGCCAGTATTGGGAAAGATGTTTCCCTTCCTGAGACCCTGGAGAGCTGCTGCCGGTCACAGTGATACTGGAATAAATGGTTTTGCCAATATAAGGCATATGCAATTGCATGTAGACCCAGAAGAAGGAGAGCCGACACATTCTGTCAAATGCTTTAAAATCCTTTTTATTCCAACAGTCATGATTTCAATTCTCCCAATGAAAATCAATGTGATTTTAAAATGCCTAATTTGGATCGGGAGAGCCAGCATGGTTAAGGCGTCGGAACAGGATCTGGGAAACCAAGGTTCGAATCCCCATTCTGCCATGGAAACTTGCTGGGTGACCTTGGCCATGACATGGAGGTAGACAATGGGAAACCACCTCTGAATGTCTCTTGCCTTGAAAACCCTACGGGGTCACCATAAGCCAACTGTGACTTGACAGCAAAAAAAAAAAATATTGGGGTTGGATCGTGCCATTGGTGTTTCACTGAAAGCAAGGGCCAGTTCAAGGTATCTTCTTACCCCTAGGAAGACTCACCTGTCATTTCCTGGTCCTGCCCAAACAAAGCCCTGGAAGCATTGTATCTGGACCCAGGCTGGAACCCGCCCCCTCCCCAGAGAAGATGCAAATTATCTCCTATGCCACTAGTCTCTCTCCTCTTGGAGACTAGTGGCATAAGAGGTAATCTGTCTCCCTCCTCATTTTCTTTCCCCAAGCAATTTCTGGGCAGGACTGGAGAAGCCACTCAGACCAAAGGACGAGTACTGAGTGTTTGAACATTTGATTTTGCTCCTATGTTTAAAATTCTTAAGGTCTGCCAGAGCGATTGGTGTTTCAGGAAGGCCCAGATAGCCTATGCCTCCTCTTGGATTCATTCCATCCTCCCCCTGTCAATTGACCTCAAATTCATTTCCTGTATGAATGGACTAAGGCGCCCCATCATTCATCACCACTGGCTCTTCTCCACTTGCATCAGCGCATGTGTTTCCCTCTCCTTAATCGCATGGATCCTCAATGCCTCCATTGTTGCGCACGAGGACTTGAGTTTCGGTGCTTTTCTCCACATTGCGTTCTGTGCCAGATCTTAAGTGTTCTATAAGTGCTTTTTTATTATTTATCTTCTTGGGTATCTTTTAATCTCTCCTCGCTGTCGCACAGATCTGTTCCTCTTCCTGGATACATCTCAGGTGCCATTAAGACCCCAACATGGAGACATGAAGTCTTTGCCAAGATCTCCTCCTTCCCCCCACAAAACCCCATATATTTCTTATCTCTTCTTAAACCATCGCTGGCTATAATCCTTACACAGTCTTCCTTTCCAGCTCTGTCTTGAAAGAACCCCCAGATCAAATGTTTGCTTTCATTTGTAGGAGGGATTTTCTGCACCTCATTATAGTCACAAACGGGTGGCGTAAAATTCATGCAAATACAAAGAACCATACTGATTCATACTGAACCATACTGATTCATGCAAATACAAAGAACCATACTGATTCATACTGAATCATAATGATTCAGGGGTGATTCTTATTCCTGTCGCTTTGTCCTCCATTTTGCTTTTGCTTTGCTTTTGTGAGACCCAAACTTGAGATTATCTTTACAACATTCCTCTGTTCCTTCATACACATTTTCCTATTACATATATTTATTTGTTTGTTTGTTTGTTCAGATTTATAACCCGCCCTCATCCCCAGCGAACCGGGCTCAGGGCGGGTAACAACAATTAAGAACATAAATATCCAATATACCTCCTTAAAACCGTAATCATTAAAACCATTAAAATCCTAATCAGATGGCCATAACTATACCTAGGTGCCACAGCAGATAAGTGTCAGCAGATCAGCCCCCCCCCCAGATTTCAAGAGTGGGGGCGAGATGGGGAGGCCAGTAAAGATGGATCTTCTTCTTCTTGTGGCTGTCCTCTGTTATAGACCTGGCGGAATAGCTCCGTTTTACAGGTCCTGCGGAGAGCTAGCGTGATGTAATGGTTAAGAGCGGTGGACTCTAATCTGGAGAACGGGGTTGGTTTCCCCACTCGTCCACATGAAGCCAGCTGGGTGACCTTGGGCTAGTCACAGCTCTCTCCGAACTCCCTCAGCCCCACCTGCCTCACAAGGTGTCTGTTGTGGGGAGAGGAAAGGAAGGTGATTGTACGCTGGTTTGAGACACCTTAAAGGTAGAGAAAATCAGGGTACAACAATCAACTCCTCACCTTCTTCTATTTCGGGTGTAAAACGGCATCGAAGAAATAAATTATTTGAGAACGCCAGCAATGAAAATGGGTGGGGTGAAAGGTTCCCCATGACCACATATCAAAAAGACCACATTTATTCGTCCTTACACTTTGGGCACATCCTACAGCTATTACAAGGACGCACAATAATGGGTATAATGGGTATAAATTAGGAGCAGAAAGGTATCGGATGAATAATGGGAATTTTTTTACAGTTCAGCAGTAGAATCGGCTGCCTAAGGAGGTGATGAGCTCCCCCTCACTGGCTGTCTTCAAGCAGCAGCTGGACAAACACTTGTCAGGGATGCTTTAAGTTGATCCTGCATTGAGCAGGGGATTGGACTAGATGGCTTGTATGCCTCCTTCCTACTCTATGGTTCTATGATTCCCTGGTTTTGCCTTTCATGGCCATTTCACACATTACGTAGCAAAAAAAAAACAACCTGTGCTAGCTGTGCAGCCGCCAAATCCAGATTTCTCATAAATTTTCCTTTGTGATGTTTACATGTTTAGAAGTACAGGTAAAATAATCTCAGGTGTTCACTTAGATAAGGTAATATGGGAAGCAGCCCTCACAAACCGAGAGTGCCAACATGTATTCCTGGTCCAGCAGTTCGTTTGGAATTTGCTGAACCAGCTTTGGAAGCTAAAGCTTGGATTGCAACATTTACCTTCACTTTAAAATTCTTTATTTCCCAGAGGGATGCTATTTGCATTTATTGGCTAAAGATGGCTTTCAGAGTTGATGGCAAAATGTAGTTGAGGATAGATTGCAGAGACTGAATTTGTCCCTAGAGGTTTTAAAGCAAATAGAATATCCCTCTGCATGTAAATTAGTTAGATCTAGAGCGTTGCAAAGGAGCCCCGTGGCGCAGAGTGTTAAGCTGCAGTACTGCAGTCAAAAGCTCTGCTCACGACCAGAGTTCGATCCTAACAGAAGTTGGTTTCAGGTAGCCGGCTCAAGGTTGACTCAGCCTTCCATCCTTCCGAGGTCGGTCAAATGAGCACCCAGCTTGCTGGGGGGAAAAGGAGGATGACTGGGGAAGGCACTGGCAAACCACCCCGCAAACAAAGTCTGCCTTGGAAACGTCGGGATGTGACGTCACCCCATGGGTCAGGAATGACCCAGTGCTTGCACAGGGGACCTTTACCTTTAGAGTGTTGCAACTTGACACATGGAGCACTGGCTGCAGAGCGCGCAGGTTATGCTCTTTGTATCATCTGGGCCTCCCCATTCCAAGGATTCTACCTGCTTATTGTAAATTTTTAACTGTCCTCAAGTACAGAGTGCTTTTCTCCAAGGCCAGGTTAAATGCACTGCCATTGGGGGAGTCAGCAGGCAGATTTTCAGGGGTCCCCTTTTTTCTGAGCAATTTTGTGATTGTGGACCAGGGAGTTTAGACACAGTTTGGCATTTTTTTGTAGACTGCAAAAAGCATGATCTCACCAGAGACAAATGGATCACAATGCACATTCAGAGGTGGGGACCTGCCCTAAAGCAAGAGATAGTTACAAAGTTATTGGCTGATACTGACCCAAATGTAACCCTCACTGTGGCAAAAATTTTATCTATGGTTTGTAATGATACCTCTTTTTAACTGTACTGTTTAGATATTATATTTTTGTATTATGGTTATTTATGTATTATGGAATGTACTGAATTTGTTTTGCTAATGACCAGTTGGTCCTCAAGCCTAAAGAATGGAATAAAGGCATTATACCTAAAGGCAAAAACTGAGATAGACTTTATCATACTCTACCTCCTAAGATTTCCTGGGGGGGGGTTAGATGGTTTTCACTCATGCTGTTTGCTCTCACAACAGCCATACAAGGTAGGACAGGCTAAGAAAGAATGGCTGAGCCAAAGTCACTCAGTGAGCTTCAAGGCAATTTGATCCTGGGTCTTCTCGGGAGGCCCAATCCAGCACTCAGACAACTACACCGCACTGGTACATCTGTGAGATGAGGGAGTGCTGTGTGGACTGTAATCTTTAGCTTCGTTTTTTAAAAATAAAAATAAAATAAAATTGTTGGCTCCTCTGCTTAAGGAAGAAAGGAGTCTAGGCAGGTATGATTCCCCCATTCAATGAGAAACATTTCTATCCTGGCTTTACCTTGCAGTCTTCTGGCCAAGGGCAAACGCACTGAAGTTGTGGACAAGCATTTGAGCTAGAGGTGCCAACTCTGGCTTGAGAAGTTCCTGGAGATTCAGGAGTGGTGTCTGAGAAGGGTAGAGTTTGGGGTGGGGAGGGAGCTCAGCAGGGATATGATTCCATAGAGCCCATCCTCCAACACATTCATTTTCTTCAGGGGAGCAGATCTCTGACATCTGTAGGAGTGCACGTTTAGCTAAAGCCGAACCGGAAACCCCACCCCTCTCACAATTCCTTTTCTGTATTTGGCGGCGAGGGTTACCGGTAAAAAAAAAAATGGCAGCAATAAAAGGGAGCCAAGAAAACAGATCTTGAATAATGCTGGCGGGGGGGTTGAGCATTATTCAGGCCACTTTGGCCCTGCTGCCATTTACCCCTCCCTCCCCTCTTCCCTCCTCATCGCCATTTCCCCCTCCCTCCCCTCTTCCCTCCTCACTGCCATTTCCCCTTTCCCTCCCCTCTTCCCTCCTCACTGCCATTTCCCCTCCCTCCCCTCTTCCCTCCTCGCCGCCATTTCCCCCTCCCTCCCCTCTTTCCTCCTCACCGCAATTTCCCTTTTCCCTCCCCTCTTCCCTTTTCCCTTACTTACCTGCTGGCTGAGCCCAATCACTGGCTCATGGTCTCTGCAAAGTCCCCGGAGGCCAGGCACTGGCAGTCTTACTCAGATCCCCAGCACATGGCCTCTGTGAAGTCTAAGTGGGAGTGAACCCCAGGGGGATCAGATTCGCACTGCCTGCAGAACCCAGCACTCAGCTCTGAGCTATGTATTTTTCAGGTTTGGGTTTAATACACCTGAAAATTTTTGAATTATTTAAAAAGCCGAATCCATTATATTCAGCTTTTCGGATTTTTTGGAAATTTTCAGGTTTATTAAACCCAAACCCGAAAAATACCGCCCAATAAGCTGCACAGCCCTAGTCATCTGGAGATTGGTTGTAATTCCAGGAGAACTCCAGGCTCAACCAGGAGGTTATCAGAAACGAACAGCAACTATGCCTAAAATACCATATTAATACAATACTAAAGGTTACAAATTTAATGTGCAATACTACAACGTGATACTGTCAAAATTACAAAATCTACCTGCTAAACTACAAACAACAATATATTACAATCAACACAGAGTAGACATTATACTCTGTGTTGATTGTAATATATTGTTGTTTGTAGTTTAGCAGGTAGATTTTGTAATTTTGACAGTATCACGTTGTAGTATTGCACATTAAATTTGTAACATTGTATTAATATGGTATTTTGGCCATAGTTGCTGTTTGTTTCTGATAGTCAACCAGGAGGTTGGCATCATTAATTTGAGTTTCTGACATTTTATTTTAAGTGTATTAAATTTTTTATTTCAGTTATATTTAAATTAATTAGTGAATTAACTTTAAATATAGTCAGTGACATATTTATGTTTTGCTGTTTCTCACAGATTTACATTATCTCCTTCTCACCACCACAGTGAACTCTAAAACATCCCTCCTTCACATAGAATCATAGAGTTGGAAGGGACCCCCAGGGTCATCAAGTCCAACCCCCTGCACAATGCAGAAAATTCACAACCACCTCCCCCCCATAGTTTTATTGACCTCAGGTCTACCACAGCCCTTATGAAACTATCCTGAGCAAAGAATATGAATAACAAGGAAGGAAACTGAGGCGTGTTGATTAAGCTTCCATCCCCAAACCAGAGCAGAATGACAAATTGGCAGGGTAATACGGTCTTGAAACACGCTGCCACAGCAATCTGGTATAAATGTGCCATGAAAATCCTTTTCTAACGACACAGATTAAGTGTCCTCTTGGTTTTCTCCTCATCCAGCAGATTAGTGTGCAGGCTGGGATGACTCTTATAAGATATGGAAAACCCTAAAGAAACCACATCCGGCTAAGCAGAGCCACAGCAGGGGATAAACTTGGGGTCAAAAGGGACAATAAAACAAAAATCTACTGACACCTTAAAGACTACACATTTGTTGAGCAGTTACCCAAGGATTTTGCATCAGACATTTAACAAGAGTTTTGTTCCTTCCAGATTCATTTTCTTCTCACAACAATGACTCATGGGCAGAAGCAGTATCATTTCTATGACCTGTAGTCACCCTGTGGCGCTGCTGTTAGCTCCGTTGCAAAAATTACTTGCTCACAGCCACATAAGCAACACCATTCCTCATTGAAGCCAATAGCTTCTCCACAGGATGGTTTGAGGAAACAAACAAACAAATAGGCTGGAGCTGCTTCTACCAGGCCACACACTGTGAATCATGGGGAGAAAAAAGGTACAAGTGAGTCTGGGATGCCCAAAATTCCCATTGAACATCTGATGCAAGGTACTCTCATCCTCCAACAAACATGAGGACTTTGTAACGTGTGAAGTGGCCGATTCATCCGACACCTTAGCTTTAAACGAGGTTTTTTTATTCAATAATGTCTGAATGAGCCACAATAGTCTGTATGGCACAGGAACAAGGTGCCATCTCTCCCCGTAGTAGTAGTAATAGTAGTAGTAGTAGTAGTAGTAGTAGTAGTAGTAGTAGTAGTAGTAGTAGAAGAAGAAGAAGAAGAAGAAGAAGAAGAAGAAGAAGAAGAAGAGGAGGAGGAGGAGGAGGAGGAGGAGGAGGAGTTAGTTTTTGTATGCCAATTTTCTCTACCTTTTAAGGAGAATCAAACCGGCTTACAATCCCCTTCCTCTCCCCACAACAGACAACTTGTGAAGTAGGTGAGGCTGAGAGAGCTCTAAGAGAACTGTGACTAGCCCAAGGTCACCCAGCTGGCTTCACATGGAGGAGTGGGGGATCTAACCCGGTTCACCTGATTAGAGTCCGCCGCTCATGTGGAGGAGTGGGGAATCCAACCTGGTTCTCCAGATTAGAGTCCACCACTATTAACCACTCTACCACGCTGGCTCCTGAGAAGGAAGCCACTTTATTATGTAAAAGGACGCTATTAACCCACCCTTTAAATCTGATATGCAGAATCCAATGCACTGCTCCTCCTTTCTGGCAGAGGTCCCAGCCTGGCTGATCTTTCATATAAGCTGAGTCTCCTCACCACTAGGTAACTGAGGGAGAAAACCCATATCAAAGAAAGAGAGACAGAGTACGAGAGAAAGGGAGCTCCATCTGCTCCAAGGATGATGAGCCACCCATGTATGAAAAGCCTTCTCTTCCTCCTGTCCACCTTGTGCCTTTGTTCCAGCCATTCCGCATCTCGTCCGATGCGTTTCTCTGCCTACCTAGACCCCCTGCAGCAGTTCCACCTACAATGGGACCACGATTCCAAGGAGATGATAACCTTTGAGCTTCACGTCCAGTCAACTGGCTGGGTGGCGTTTGGCTTCACCACTCATGGAGAGCTGCCTGGGGGAGATGTTGTGATTGGTGGAGTCCTTCCCGATGGCAACATGTATTTCTCGGTAAGTTTCAAGCCAAGAGTCACTGTAAAAGGAAATAATGCTAAGAATCATCATGTTTATTACAGCCAAAGGCCAGTATAAAATATACATCCTGTAATAGAACCATAGCAGCCCTGTGGCACAGAGTGGTAAGCTGCAGTACTGCAGTCCAAGCTCTGCTCATGACCTGAGTTTGATCCCAACGAAAGTCGGTTTTAGGTAGCCGGCTCAAGGTTGACTCAGCCTGCCATCCTTCCGAGGTCGATAAAATGAGTACCCAGCTTGTTGGGGGTAAAGGGAAGATGACTGGGGAAGGCACTGGCAAGCCACCCCGTAAACACAGGTCTATAACACATGGTCGCTGAACCTTCTTTATTCCCTGTTTCAGCCAGGATCAAAGTTACCCTGGCTGGGGGGTGGGGAAACTGGACACATTATCTTGAATGAGCAGGGACGAAACTGTGTGCAAATCGATCCATGAAAACAGAAAATGGGGGAGACGCGGAGTTCCTGTTTAGTTTGCCATGCCCCCTGCCCCCGGTGATTGGCCGTTTCAATTTGACCAATGACGAGCCAGGAACAACGGTTTGACTCGGGCCAGAAGAGGAATGAGAAAAGCCGGGTTCATTTTGCGTCGAAACAGGGCTGAGCTGACAATCAATAATGTAACGTCCGTTCGCAAAAATTTGATCCTGGCTGAAACGGAATAAAGGAGGCTACAGCAACCATGCATTTTTTACCAAAGTCTGCCTAGTAAACGTCGGGATGTGACATCACCACATGGGTCAGGAATGACCCGGTGCTTGTACAAGGGACCTTTACCTTTAATAGAACCATACAGCCCCCATTTACAACATCTCACCCGTGCTTGCTAGTCTGAAGATTTATCCATAAGATCTTTGTTCATCATTAAAGCCTTCTGTTTCCAACAGACATAAGAGCAAAATTTTGCTATGGAGTGTGAAAGAAAAGTCACCCTATCTTCCAGTAGATATTCTACCAAAGAGGCCTCGGAAGTGTAAGAGTGTACAAACCGAGATAGGGGAGTAATTAAACGATTTCTGGCATCATCATAATGTTCACAATGGAGTAAAATAATGCTAGGAAAAGCTGAAGGCAGCAGGAAAAAAGGAAGACCCATCATGAGATGGATCGACTCTATAAAGGAAGCCACTGCCCTCATTTTGCAAGACCTGAGCAAGGCTGTTAATGATAAGAGGTTATGGAGGTCATTGATTCATAGGGTCACCATGAGTCGGAATCGACTTCATGGCACTGAACACACACATAAATCTCAAACAGGCTTCACTTTTCACATGCTGGGGCAGGAAGAGGGAATCTTACAATCTCCAATTGCAGTTACAAATTATTGTTTTCGCCTGCCCAGTTATAATGGGACCAGGACTTCCACTGTTCGTCCTTTCTCGATCGTGTATGGAGCAAAAAAAGTTGAGAACCACTGCTCTAGGCTGATCCTGCATTTAGCAGGGGGTTGGACTAGATGGCCTGTATGGCCCCTTCCAACTCTATGATTCTAATGAACCAACAAAGGTAAAAATGTTTCTAATAAAAGCCTCATTTTGTCCAATTTTCACCTTCTGGCTTTTCTAAGTAGCTTTTCGCTATCTCCCTTAGGACTGGCACATTGTGGATGAGGAGACCATCGTAGAGGATGAAAGCCAAGACTATCAATTGTTGTCAATGACCGAAGACAAGACTTCCACCACCATAACATTCCGGCGCTACTTCCAGACGTGTGATGCTCATGACCAGCCTATCACGGTAAAACAATGCTCAGGGCACGAACAAGGGACACTGTCTAAACAAAGTTTAGGGTCATAACCAAGTTGGTCTGTAACCCCATAAATGGTCTTACGTGTGCCTTGCTTGTCTGTTGGATGGTAGTCCCACTTTTCTAAAAAAAAAACAATTGGTGCCAAAGGTCGAGATTGAACAATGCGCTTAGTTCCCCCACCGAAAGCCATGGGACTGCTGAAAAGAGCTTAATATTTACTTGTTGGCCATATTTTCATCCTGCTTGTCAGCTGAAGAATGTAACCCAAAGTGGCTTGCTCATAAAGAACAATGGGAACAAAAAGACAATAAAAGGCCACAGTATTAGAAACCCGAAAAGCCAATACCAAAGGAAAGGGGCAAACCATAAATGCCATTACCAGGAAGCGTTTGGCTGCATCCAGCTCCAGTGAGAGCATTACTACTCCATCCCACTGTTCCATCCCACTCCCCTCTTCCAGTCCCCCTTCTCTCAGCTGATCCTTAAGTATTTTAAGCAGGTCACATTTTGGGCAACCTCCAAGGAACACCAGGGTTGTCGTGCGGAGCCGGCAATGGCAAACCACCTCCAAAAGTCTACTGGGTCACCATAAGAGGGCTGAACTGAGGGCACACAAAAAATTGCCAGAAGAAGAAGAAGAAGAAGAAGAAGAAGAAGAAGAAGAAGAAGAAGAAGAAGAAGAAGAAGAAGAAGAAGAAGAAGAGTTGGTTTTTATATGTTGAGTTTCTCTACCACTTAAGGAAGAATCAAACCGGCGAACAATCACCTTCCCTTCCCCTCCCCACAACAGACACCTTGTGAGGTAGGTGGGGCTCAGAGCTGGCTTCAGGTGTAGGGGCGGGGACACAAATCCAGTTCACCAGATTACTCTCCGCCACTCACGTGGAGGAGTGGGGAATCAAACCCGGTTCTCCAGATCAGAGTCCACCCCTCCAAACCACCGCTCTTAACCACCATTCCATGCTGGCTCTCTCTCTATATATATATATTTAATTGTTTCTATATTTCTTTAACCCTAGGTTGCTTTCAAAGAGATATGAGCTCCATGTCAAAGAGGGCTTCTCTGTTTGTGTCTTTGTCTCTATGTCTGTTTTCATGTAGCTTGGACCGGGGTAGGAGGCGCATGGATCAGGAACCTCTATCCCAAACAAAGGCTAGCCGCAAACACCGTAGCTTGTGCCTTCCACTCTCCTCTTGCTGATGGAAGAGTTTCTTTTCAGTTGGAGGAAGGTTCCTCGGGCAAAGGCTTTATACTTGGTTGAATGGAGTAGTGCAGTAAAAGGCCCTCTCTACATACAAATTCCAAGAGGAATCAACTTCTAAACGTCTTTGGTAATCTACATATTTTCACGGTCTGCATCCGGCTTTGTTTTCTACCTTGGGGCACAACAGAAACACAGCAGATGTATCTACTCGACATTTAATCCTGCATGCTTATTATTGTTATGAATGTTGTGGGATAGAGAATTAAAATAGACATGCTTCCTCTGCATTTGACTGCGTGATTTGGATGTTGTTTGACCAAAATGTAGAAAACATCTGAACGTAGCCTTCTTTTGAGTTGCCAGTTTGCCTACTCGTTCAGGTAAATGTGATCATATTTTAGCTCAAGGAAGATTTTCCGTTTACCATCTCTTGTGCAGGGCGATACACTACGAGTGATCTCAGGTTTTGGCCCAGATGACACGATTGATTTCTTCAAAGGAAAGCTGATCAAGAGATCTCTGTTCTTCCTGTTATATTTAGACGAAGCTCACTTAAACACGCCCAGCGTCTACCATATATATGATCTCAAGCTAGATGATGTAAGTACTGAACCGCTAACAACACAATTGAGGGGTGGCCCTGTCAATGGGAGATGTGCAGAGACGTTTTGCGTGGCTTTGAGTTTAACTTATTTAAAAATCTTGTTTTGGTTCTTAAAAATAGTTCATTCTACTTCATTTAAACCCCACTTTTCTCTCCAAAGGGAATCCGAACTGCCTTACCACATTTTCCCCTTTCCCCATTTTAACCCTTACAATATGGTTGCCAGCTCTGGGTTGGGAATTACTTGGAGATTTTTGGGGGTGGAGCCTGAGGAGGGTGGGGTTTGGAGAGGAGAGGGACTATAGTGCCATAGAGTCCAATTGCCCAAGCAGTCATTTTCTCCAGGGGAACTGATTTCTATCAGCTGAAGATCTGTTGTAATAGCAGGAGATCTCCAGCTAGTATCTGGAGGTTGGCAACCCTACCCATCACACTCCCGTCCCTATTATGCCCTTGTTTAATGACTATTCCACGCACTGAGGTCTTGCAAGCATGCTACACTAGGGTTGCCAGGTCCCTCTTCACCACCCACAGGAGGTTTTTGGGGTGGAGCCTAAGGAGGGTGAGGTTTGGGAAGGGGAGGGACTTCAATGCCATAGAGTCCAATTGCCAAAGCGGCCATTTTCTCCAGGGGAACTGGTCTCTATCGGCTGGAGATCAGTTGTAATGGCAGGAGATCTCCAGTGAGTACCTGAAGATGGCCACCGTATGCTCCACCCCTCATCCTACCAGTTTTCCAAGGCAGAGCGCATGCACAGCCCATGCTCTCCCCTCTTCGGCCTGTCTCTTGGCAACTCCACAGTCTTTAGTCTGTGCTTTGCCTTTGTTTTCTAGTTCGCCATTCCAGAGGACGACACCACGTATGCCTGCACTTTCATCCCACTGCCCAGAGTCAAGACAAAACATCACATCTACAAGGTAAGTTATTTGGCCATGAGAGGAAAACTGGGAGCCTTGTGTTTCGCCTCTCCAGACTGCACGGTAGGGTTGCCAACTGCCAGGTAGTAGTCCTGCTAATTCAACTGATCTCCAGCCAATAGAGATCAGTTCCCCTGGAGAAAATGGCCACTTTGGCAATTGGACTCTATGGCATTGAAGTCCCTCCCCTCCCCAAACCCCGCCCTCCTCAGGCTCTGCCCCCAAAATCTCCCACCGATAGCAAAGAGCTATCTGGCAATCCTACTGCATGGACATAACAGACAGATAATTCTGCAAAGCACTGCTTAACTAGATCCAGCATCACATGCAATGTGATGTCACTTTTGGGGGAAACCAGATATGCCATCATGTCAGTCTAGGAATCACCATAGAGTTTCTGGCAATTCCTAGAGTGACTTGACACCACTTCCAGGATTTCCCTGGAATAAGCTATGTCACGTGCGATGCTGACAATTAAAAAACAATTCTCTCGCCTAGGGTTGCCAGGTCACCACTGGCACCACTGGCGGGAGGTTTTGGGGGACTTCAATGCCATAGAGACCAATTGCCAAAGCGGCCATTTTCTCCAGGTGAACTGATCTCTATCGGCTGGAGATCAGTTGTAATAGCAGGAGATCGCCAGCTAGTACCTGGAGGTTGGCCACCCTACATTTCCCTGTGCATCATATTGTGACTATGAGGGGGAAAGAGGAGAGGCCACTGTTGTCCCCTCTCTTTTGGCCGTTAATATTTCCAGCCTTCGGAGGCTGTGGCTGTTTTAGCAAAGACGCCATTGCCCAAGTGCATCAGCAGTGACATCGAGAACAGGCTCGTATCGAGCCAATGCCAGACATCCCTGCTGACTGCGGCCCCTGACAACCGAGGAGTAGGGTTGCCAGGTCCCTCTTCGCCACCGGCGGGAGGTTTTTGGGGCGGAGCCTGTGGAGGGCAGCATTTGAGGAGGGGAGGGACTTCAGCGCCATAGAGTCCAATTGCCAAAGCGGCCATTTTCTCCAGGGGAACCGATCTCTATCGGCTGGAGATCAGTTGTAATAGCGGGAGGTCTCCAGCTAGTACCTGGAGGTTGGCAACCCTACTGAGGAAAGAGATGGAGGGTCGAAGCCAGGCAACCTTTCTCCTCTTTTGTTTATAGTTTGAGGCCGTCATCACGCCGCGGAACGAAACCATGGTGCATCACATCCTGGTTTACGCCTGCGGCAACGCGAGCGTGCTGCCCACTGGGGTGAGCGACTGCTATGGAGCCGAACCGGAATTTTCCCTCTGCTCCCAAATCGTCGTGGGCTGGGCCGTAGGAGGAGGGGTGAGTATGGGGAATTGTCTTGACCCCGCGAGTTTTGGGGAGGGGCTGTGGCTCAGTTTGTAGAGCATCTGCTTGGCATGCAGAAGGTTCAATCCCCGGCATCTCCAGTTAAAAGGGACTAGGCAAGTAGGTGATGTGAAAGACCTCTGCCTGAGACCCTGGAGAGCTGCTGCCAGTCTGAGTAGACAATACTGACTTTGATGGACCGAGGGTTTGATTCAGTATCAGGCAACTTCATGTTTTCATGTGGATCATTTCCTACCTGCAACCAAACTACTGTACTAAATCTGAAAGTTTATTTTGGGCAGAGCTGGGGGATTGACCAAGTTTATTATTAATTTTATTAATTCAATTCCAACCATTGATCTCTTCCAGGGAAGAGGGATTTGTTTCTTTATTTTCTTAGAATAATACCAAAGAAGCCTGATACATTTTTAATCCACAGCTATCCACAGTCTTACCATACCAACTACCTCATTCTCTTATTAGGAGATGCCAGGGATTGAACCTGGGACCTTCTGCATGCCAAGCAAATGCTCTGCCACTGAGCCACCACCCTCCCCATCATTGCCAAAGACTGCCTTCTTGCAGTCCAGCTTGGCCTCTGTAAAGATACCCAGTTTTGAATCCAAAGGACCAGATACCGCAGCTGTCAAGTGATGATTTCTCTCTTCTTCTCTCTTCTCCTACTCTCCCCTCCCCCCGGCCCAATTAGTCCTACATGTTCCCAGATGAAACTGGAATCTCCATAGGCACACCACGGGATCCCCAGTGGATCCGGTTAGAAGTCCACTACAGCAATTTCGATTTAATCCCAGGTGAGTAAAAAGCGGGTGTGAATCACATGAACACGTGAAGTTGCCTTATACTGAATCAGACCCTTGGTCCATCAAGACAGTATTGTCTACTCAGACTGGCAGTGGCTCTCCAGGGTCTCAGGCGGAGGTCTTTCACATCACCTACCTGCCTAGTCCCTTTTACTGGTGATGCCGGGGATTGAACCTGAGACCTTCTGCATGCCAAGCAGATGCTCTACTACTGAGCCACAGCCCCTCCCCAATCTGATGAGGAAAGGCAGATCAAGGATAAAGGTGGGCAGAGAAGCATCCAGTGTTTAGCCGAGAGACCAGGCCTACCTTGATTTTGTCCTGGGTACGCACCTTTCCTTTCCTTCCCTTCCTTCTTTGCTCCTATGACCCATAGTTCCTGAGCAGTTATTTCTTAGAGGAAAATATGATGGAGAGATATTTGGCCACCACCAGTGTTATATTTGGATCTCGATCCAGTTTGTCTCTTGTTATGGGGGCAGGAATTCTCGCCAATACCGGGGTGATCCATTTATTTTGGTGGTGTTTAAAGAGGGGGTATTCCATCATCTTATGAGATAATGTGTCTATTTTCTTTGAACTGCATGGGCAAAGTCTGACAGAGTATGGTAGATTTCTATATCTTCCATTTAATACTGCTGAAGGTGCAGCATTTAAACGGGCGAGCATAAAGGGCGAAAACGCATGGTCGCTTTAGCCTCCTTTATTCCCTGTTTCAGCCAGGATGCAGCCAGGATCGAACGCAGTTCTGCGAAAACGCATGCGTTCGATCCTGGCTGAATTCTGGCTGAAACAGGGAATAAAGGAGGCTAAAGCGACCATGTGTTTTCGTCCAAAGGCTCTTCAGAAGGAAGGGACTGTCAGGTTGTAAAAGTATAGTGGAGTTACCAAAGGGGGAGGAATGCCAAAGAACTGAGTTGAACATACTCTCCGGGCACGCATTGTGAAGCTATAGTGGTCTAATTCTTTTCTGCATCTCTTAATAGTATTAGTCACCTTTCGTGATCTGGGTTCAAGTCCAATGAAGGGAGCTTTGACTCCCAAAAGCTTATTCCCTGGAAACCTTGTTGGACTCTAAGGTGCCACTGGACTCTAAGGTGCCACTGGACATCTTGTTCTTGTACTGCAGAACAACAGGAAATTATGTTCATGAAACCCACCTGAAACTATGTTCCATGATTTGGTTAGTCAAAACCGGCAACGAATCCCCTGTATTTCTAGCCATATCCTTGGTAAGCGGATGAAACAAGCCAACCTAGGAGAGATCAGGGACAAGGTATAGAGTTCCACGCTGGCCCTTTGCATTGTGACCAGGATATGTTTCTAGTAGCGATGACCCTTCAACATTTCTGGAAAAGTATCCTGGTGAAGCTCAGTAAGCAATTTAAGAAATACCGGATGAAAATTTACATTATTATTCATGAATACATCTTATTTCCATTTTCAGAAGAATGGGTTTCTTTGGAACTGCTAGGTTTAATCTAGAATTTTAATCTTCTCGTGGTTGGAAACCCTGCTGCATCCACCCACAAGTGATCAATGGGCAGCATATATCAACTTATTCTTATGCCCATGATCGCTTTTAATTTCAGTGAGCTCTCATTAGCATGAAACCATAGACGAGAGCTTCTGACATTGAAATGTCCCCCCTGTGAAATGATAAATTAGAGTAGCACTGTACATGTTCATACACTTGGATTAAAAAAAGAATAAGTTGCTGTTTCACTCCTTTAATTTTTAACCATCAAGACACAGCTGACTTATGACAACCCCCATATGGTCTTCAAGGCAAAAGACATTCAGAGGTGGCCTGCCATTGCCTTCTTCCGCATCATGGTCCTGGTATTTCTTGGGGGTCTCCCATCCAAATACTTGCCAGGGTCGAGGCTGAGAGTGTGTGACTTGCCCAAGGGCACCCACCCGGCAAGCTTCCATGACAGAGTGGGGATTCAAACCTGGGTTTCTCAGATCTAGTCGGACACCTTAACCACTACACCACACAGTCCACAGCAAAATTCAAAAACAAAAGTCATGTAATACCTTTTACTGAATACTCTTTAATAAAAGGTAAAGGTCCCCTGTGCATGCAGCTGGTCATTCCTGACCCACGGGGTGACATCACATCCCAGTGTTTACTAGGCAGACTTTTTTTTTACGGGGTGCCTTCCCCAGTGCCTTCCCCAGTCATCGTCCCTTTACCCCCAGCAAGCTGGGTACTCATTTGACCGACCTCGGAAGGATAGAAGGCTGAGTCAACCTTGAGCCGGCTACCTGAAACCAACTTCCATTGGGATTGAACTCAGGTCGTGAGCAGAGCTTGGACTGCAGTACTGCAGCTTACCACTCTGTGCCACAGGGCTCTATCATAAGCATCCTTATATCTAATACCTAAGGGTTGAGCCCTGTATGGCTTTCGAAAATCCATGAAATGGTCCTGCCCCAGATATGATTGCCTTCTATAAACCCAAGGTGTCCACCAAGTTATACAAATGCCTTAAATGTTAAAAACCCCAAAACATTAGAGTTCAGATAGCATATTGATTTGCCATAACAACCCAAAATGGTGCCCAAGGGAGGAGAAGGAAGGGCCGTGGCTCAGTGGCAGAGCATCTGCTCAACATGCAGAAGGTCCCAGGTTCAATCTCCAAAGTCTCCAGTTAAAAGGACCAGGTAGTAGGTGATTTGAAAAGTCCTCTACCTGAGACCCTGGAGAGCCGCTGTCGGTGAGTAGACAATACAGACCTTGGTGGACCAATACTGACATTGATGATTCAGTATACAGCAGACTCATGTGTGAGGAGATGAGGGGGGGGGGAGAAGTAGAGCTGGAGCCATGGAGGAGGTCAGGCAGAAAGAGAAAGAGAAGTGATGGCCATCATCTGTTGGCTGTCCCCAGTAACTGAGGATCAAACCAGATGAGATGCAACGTGGTGTAGTGGTTAAGAGCGATGGACTCTAATCTGGAGAACCAGGTTTGATTCCCCCCTCCTCCACATGAAGCCTGCTAGGTGACCTTGGGCTAGTCACAGCTCCTGCTATTACAACTGATCTCCTGCCTATAGAGATCAGTTCCCTTGGAGAAAATGGCCGCTTTGGCAATTGGACTCTATGGCATTGAAGTCCCTTCCCATACCCTGCCCTCCTCAGGCTCTGCCCCAAAAACCTCCTGTCGGTAGCGAAGAGGGGCCTGGCAACCCTACATTCATCTCATGTTTTTCCTTTCTTAGACCTAATCGACAACTCAGGGATAAGACTCTACTATACCCCGGAGCTGCGTCCGTACGACATGGGGGTGCTACAGACCGGGCTCTACACCTTTCCCATCCATTTCCTCCCTCCAGGAGTAGAGAGTTTCAACTCCTATGGACTCTGCAATACCAGTCAGTTTGACGAGGTAAGCTTTAGAATGGTAAAAGGCTGAACGTCCAGGCATGCTATCTCAGCCGTTGGCTATTCTTCTTGATCTCCAGGAGACTTTTCCTTTTAACATGCAACCAGGCACCATGGGGTGGTTCCTACCCCTATCCTATCACTCCACTGGCCTAAGTTTGTTTATTTATTTAAATACTTATACTCCACCTTTCCTTTTGCATCATGGTCGAATCCTTGCTCCAACATAAGAAGCCTTCTTCCAACATATGTGGTGCATCCATAGGAAGAAGAACCACTTAAGTCAGAGGAAATTTCCTTAGGCTGGAGGAAGGCTCCATGGAGGATGGTTGGATCCACCCACCCCAACTTGTTCAGGACTGAGGGGGGTGGTGTAGTTACAAAAGAACATGTGTGCCATTCAAAAATGCAAGTCACGCCAATGTTTTATGTAGTCTGTAAGTGTCTGGCAACCACACAAAAAATAAAATGAGCAGTCCAGATGCCTCTTGAACCCATAGACCCTGATCGAGGGCTCCCAGTTCTCCTTTCCCTGCCAAACATGCCCCACACAGACTCCACGGCAACTTTCAACAGAGTGGTCACTAATGCCAGCATGGTGTAGTGGTTAAGAGCGGTGGTTTGGAGCAGTGGTCTGGAGAACCGGGTTTGATTCCCCGCTCCTCCACTTGAGCGGTGGATGCTAATCTGGTGAACTGGATTTGTTTCACCACTCCTATGAAGCCAGCTGGGTGACCCTGGGCTAGTCACACTCCCTCAGCCCCACCTACCTCACAGGGTGTCTGTTGTGGGGAGGGGAAGGGTTATTGTAAGCCGGTTTGATTCTTCCTTAAGTGGTAGAGAAAGTCGGCATATAAAAACCAACTCATAATCATCTTCTTCATCATCTTCTTCATCATCTTCATCTTTTTCATCTTCTTCATTTTCTTCTTCATCTTCTTCTTCTTCATCATCATCATCATCTTTTAAAGAGGAAGGAGCTCATTCTAGAACATGGTGAGCTCTTTCCTAACAAGTCTTGTGAAGTTGTCAAGGTTATACAGGTAGTCCATGCAGGTGTGTTATAGCAGCACAGGTCACGTGGATGAATGACCATCGCTGGCCTCTATGCGCTTACAAATTTCCCTTGACAAAAGCCTTGTTTCTCTCTTTTGAACTGTAGCTGAACGGGACCCCGGTGCCCGATATGAATGTCTTTGGTTACTTGCTCCACACTCACTTGGCTGGAAGAGGGGTGAGAGGAGTCCAGTACCGGTAAGAAAGGCAACATATGTGTAGGGAGAGGAGCAGTTGTTTCACTGCAGAACTGCCCCAATAAATCACAAATAGAAGGAAGGGGGCAAGAGATTATAGAATGAGGGGATTACACTGCGGACATTTTTCTTGGGAAGAGGGTAAATCGGGTTACTGTATTTTGTATGTTATTAATTGTTGGGATTGTGAGCTGCTTTGAGCCGAAGGGGACGGTAGGGTATTAATATTTAAACAAAAGAAGAAATTTAAAGGAGGGTGTGGGCTGGGGGAGCTGAACGGTCCCCTACGTGCAGCTTGTGTTCATCCCCCCACCCCCACCCCCACCCCACGCACAATTGTTCTCCCCAAGTAGGGTTGCCAGTTCCAGGTTGGGAAATTCCTGGAGGTTTTGGGGGTGGAGTATGAGGAAGGCAGGGATTGGGGAGAGGAGTAAAGTTGCCAGGTCGATCTTCGCCACCGGTGGGAGGTTTTTGGGACGGAGCCTGAGGAGGCCGGGGTTTGGGGAGGGACTTCAATGCCATCGAGTCCAATTGCCAAAGCGGCCATTTTCTCCAGGCGAACTGATTTCTATTGGCTGGAGATCAGTTGTAATAGCATGAGATCTCCAGCTAGTTCGAAAAATAGGGGGGGGAGGGGGAAGAAACCCAACCTTAAAAAACCAAAAGCAGGGTACCCAAGGTTGGGTGAAAAAGATAAAATATTAATAGAGAAATATATTTTATTTTAAAGCTCTATATAAGGATTAAAAACATTAAAAATGATAACACGTGGCATGATGCCATCTTATAAGGTTGATAGACCTACACTACATGCCAAATGCATTTCGGCCAGCAGGCCTTCATCAGTGGTCAAATCAAACCCATATGATGCATAAACAAATATTGCGACATATGCAGACAACCATATACCAGCCCAGGCTTGCGTGTAGGGTGTTAAAATAAATTTCAGATCGTAAAGCCCTCTAGTTGGAGCGCCTGCAAGTTGTTCTTATACTGGGCTGTATTGGTCTCCCATACAGATAGGGTGTCCAGAGAAGGGCAACAAAGATGGTGAGGGGTCTGGATACCAAGTCCTACGAGGAAAGGTTGAAGGAGCTGGGTATGTTTAGCCTGAAGAGGAGAAGACTGAGAGGGGATATGAGAACCATCTTCAAGTACTTGAAGGGCTGTCATAGAGAGGAGGGTGCCGAGTTGTTTTCTGTTGCTCAAGAAGGTCGGACCAGAACCAATGGGTTGAAATTAAATCAAAGAGTTTCCGTCTAGACATTAGGAAGAATTTTCTAACAGTTAGAGCGGTTCCTCAGTGGAACAGGCTTCCTCGGGAGGTGGTAAGCTCTCCTTCCCTGGAGGTTTTTAAGCAGAGGCTAGATGGCCATCCGTCAGCAATGCTGATTCTGTGACCTTAGGCAGATGATGAGAGGGAGGGCATCTTGGCCATCTTCTGGTCACTAGGGGTGTGGAGGGGGAAGGTAGTTGTGAATTTCCTGCATTGTGCAGGGGGCTGGACTTGATGGCCCTGGTGGTCCCTTCCAACTCTATGATTCTATGATTCTATGATTCTAATGCCATAGAGTCCAATTGCCAAAGCAGCCATTTTCTCCAGGTGAACTGATCTCTATCACTGGAGATCAGTTGTAATAGCAGGAGATCTCCAGCCAGTACCTGTAGGTTATTGTTGTGTTCCGTATGGAAAAATACCGAAATAATGAACAAAATTTACAACTAAACCTTGTTTGCTTTTACTGGATGTTGTATATACTTCATACAAACTTACAGTCATATGGCTTATCTCATACACATACATACAGATTTACATATCTGAATATACAGGCATAATATGACCTTGCAATTTTTACAAATCCGGTGTAATTGCCAATTTTTCTATGAGCATTACTTACCCTTACAATCTATGCTGTGCCATATGCCATGCCATGCCAACTTTATTTCCCGGGATTGGGTAAAGTTTCAATAATTTTTATCAAGGCATCAACTAAATTGGAGGCAACAGCCTTCCCCTGCCGGTCACAATTGAAAAGTGCCGGATCAGTTGTAATAGCGGGAGATCTCCAGCCACCACCTGGAGGTTGGCAACGCTATCCCCAAGCCGATTCCTTTGTCTCTACCCCCAGGGATGGCAAGCAGTTGCGAATCCTCTGCGAAGACAATAAGTATGATTTCAACCTTCAGGAGACGAGAGGCTTGAAGGAAGTCGTCACTTTAAAAACGGTACGTGGTCTTGCGATGTCCTTTTGTGGCAGTAGTCTTCTGTTCCTACGGGTCTTTGGTAATGGGAGGTACAAAAGACGAAATACATGGCGTCAATACATAGAACCAATAATAGATATTTAAGGATTTGAATACCCTATTAGAGATTCGGAGGCGTTACATAGAAATGGTGATCTCATTCTCACTAATGAGCAGTGAAGACCCTCATGGTCAGGTACTTTTCTGTTTGATCCTAAATTACTGCAGTTCTTCTTATCTTGGACCCTGGCAGCTGCCAAGGCTAACTAAGAGAGTTCCTAGCTGGTTCTTATCTCTGGAAAACCAGCTTATGCAAGCATACTGAAGCCATCTATGGATTCTTTAATTAGCTTCCAATTAAGGAGCAACAGTGGGCCTCTTATACTTGAGGCTTGTAACATATGCAAGTGCTTGGTGTAACTATACAAGCCACCTCTAATATGCTGAGTGTGGCATGTTCGTGAGTGCAGATATACTTTATTGAGTACAAAGAATATATTTCAAATCAAAGAATACATTTCCAATACATTTCCCATAGCATATAATGATTTCAGGCATTACAGTCTCACGTGTGGCCTGCTTTGTTTTGCAGGGAGATGAGTTCTTGGTGGAATGTCGCTATCAAACACTCGATCGGACAAGCCTGACATTTGTAAGTGGGGCAGCCCATTTGTTAAGGGGGGGGTAGATCTGCAGTGGCCGGCAGCAGCGGAAAATGCGTCGCCTCCTCCGAGGCTTCCTGGCTGCTGTGAAAAAACGGTTTTATAAAAATAAAAAAGGAACAATAAGGAGAAATGCCCCCATGAAAACAGCGAGGCTGCACCACCAAAAAAGGTGGCACAGTAGGGTTGCCAGGTGCCCAGTGGTGGTGGGCAAACCCCCGGCAATTTGCCCCTTTGCCCGCCGACCAGCTGACGGTCGGAGCATCCACGCGTTGCCACGCGATCCCGAGATGTGCCTTAAATGGCCAAAGTGGCCATTTTCTCCAGGTGAACTGATCTCTATCGGCTGGAGATCAGTTGTAATAGCAGCAGATCTCCAGCTAATACCTGGAGGTTGGCAACCCTAAGAGTACATGTGAATCATGCGCTGCTGCTTCCTCCAGAGGGGTATCCTGACTGACCCAGAGACCCCAGCAGCCTCCTTCATGTTCCTTTGACACGGGACAGGAAGAAGGGCAAATGAAGCCACAACCTGCTCCCTCCACCATATCCACATTTGGGGGGGGAGGAACAAAGCCCTCTAGGAGGGATGTTACTGCAGTGCAGAGGGGGGAAAGCTGTGATGGAGGAGCCTGTGAAAACCAGCCTGGGCATCTGGATGCCTTGCCTAACCTCATAGGCATAAACATGGTGGTTAGCAGCCAGCGCTCCATTCCTGCCTCTTAGCTAACTTGGCCATTTCCTCTCCCTTTTTCTGCAGGGCGGGCCAAGTACCCTGAACGAAATGTGCCTGGCGTTCCTCTTCTATTACCCTCGCAACAACATCTCCAGCTGCATGGGATACCCGAGCATTCAATACGTCGCCCAGGAACTTGGTCAGACAGCGGCAGAGTAAGTGTTCCTGGACTGGGCCCAAAGAGCATGAGTTTGGGAACCTGCAGACTGAGATCAGAACTGGAATGTGATGGAAATAGTGATGGAAATATTGGCGAAGGCTTTCACGGTCAGAGTTCATTGGTTCTTGTAGGCTATCCGGGCTGTGTGACCGTGGTCTTGGTATTTTCTTTCCTGACGTTTCGCCAGCAGCTGTGGCAGGCATCTTCAGAGGAGTAACACTGAAGGACAGTGTCTCTCAGTGTCAAGTGTGTAGGAAGAGCAATATATAGTCAGAAGGGGGGTGGGTTTGAGCTGAACCCAAGTGTCTTCCTACACACTTGACACTGAGAGACACTGTCCTTCAGTGTTACTCCTCTGAAGATGCCTGCCACAGCTGCTGGCGAAACATCAGGAAAGAAAATACCAAGACCACGGTTACACAGCCCAGATAACCTACAAGAACCTGTGATGGAAATAGTTTGAGAACTAAGGGAGACCTGCAGTGGCTTGCAGGGGAGGTAAAATCCTGTTCTTCCCAAATATTCACACCAGCCCCTGCTTCCTCCACATACTTGGAATGCCTGGGAGACTATAGGGGACAGGGCAAGGGAGAAAGGACATTGTTGATGCATCAATGTCTCTTCCAGCTAAGACCCAGAAGGGATGTCACCAACATTCTAGGATTTAACCATAGAGATCAGCAAAATCCTACAGAGGTGGTGACATCACGTCCGGGTTTTAAGCAGAAGTGACATTGGCCGTTTATGCATCGGTACTTTCACTCACGTTCACACTGGTCTGAATCGGTTGTTCCTTGGAGTTACGCGTGAATTTTTCGTCCGTTAGAGATGACCTTGTGCCCAGCCCTCGCAATGTCCGGGTCTTCCCATTCCTCTGTTAACCCGACTCTTCCCTCTCCCCTGAGCAAAGCCCAGATGAAATCCCCATGAAGAAGGCAAAGTGTGGGGTACGCAAGCTTGGTTTCTCTCACAGCCAATTACAAAGCAGCATGTCCAGAGGTGGGGATTGAAATGCTTCCTGCTTCCTCAGAGCTCTTTCTGAGCAGAAGAAAAACTTTTTAAAAACGAGGCTTGAATTTCTCCCCCCCCCTTTCAGATTGCTCCGTTTTTTATGTTGTTGTTCTTAAAATGCTTTTTTATGTGGCAATTGGGTTTGGGAGGGGGTTTCTCTCACAGTAAGCATTACAAGTAAGCCAATTACAAAGCAGCATTTAAAGGGGTGGGGACTTGATTTGAGCTTGGAGACTGCTGGTGCATAGATTCCCAACCAGAAAGTGTGGGTCCAGCCAGCAACGAGTGTCAGATAAAACTCCCATGCATAAATGACCATTGATACATCAACAGCGTTCCCCACACCCAATTTTCTTCTGCTGCTCCTTTGAGCACCAGTGGGGAGTTGGGGGTGGGGGTTCCTGCTGGGGTTTGACCACCAAAAGTGGGCAAATGGCACCCTTATCCACCACTCCTACTCTAGGTCCACTTTCCTTTCTTCCATCAACTCCACTCCTTCCCCCCCACACACACACATCCTTTTCTCCTTCCCACCCCCATGTGTCCACCTTTCCAATATTTATGCTTGTCTCCTCCTGCTCTCTCTTTGCCCATGCTGCTCTTCATGTTTAGAGTTGCCAACCTCCAGGTACTAGCTGGAGATCTCCTGCTATTACAACCCATCTACAGCCGGTAGACATCAGTTCACCTAGAGAAAATGGCTGCTTTGGCCACTAGACTCTATGGCATTGAAGCCCCTCCCCAAAAAACCTCCCACCGGTGGCAAAGAAGGACCTGGCAACCCTATTCATGTTCCTCCTACACCAATCCGGCCCCTGCTTCCCAACTTACTGGTTTTGCTTCCATTTTTGCTTCCCCGGTAGGGTTGCCAGGTACCGCTTCGCCATCAGCGGGAGGTTTTTGGGGCGGAGCCTGAGGAAGGCAGGGTTTGGGGAGGGGGGCTTCAATGCCATAGAGTCCAATGGCCAAAGCGGCCATTTTCACCGGGAGCCTGTCCTACCCAGCGGGAGAATTTGAACTGAGAGATTCAAATAATGCAAAATATCTTGTATTGAAATTGTGAGCTGTAAAAGAAATTGAATTGTGTGTAAAACGTTACGTGGCTGCACTTGAAAAAGTTAATATATATTCAAATGTATTGAAGAAAAATTGTGCTGTTTAACTATATAAAAAATACATATATGAACAAATTAATCCTTGCCAGTACATGGTTAAATTAAGCATACTATCACATTGTTATTATTTTTGTGCCATTAGCTGTATATTTTGGATGAGCTTAAGTAGCAGCTGTATGTTTATATTGTATTGAGTACCTGGAGGTTAGCAACCCTATTCCCTGGTCATTCATCTCCTCTTTGATTTCTCCTCCACAGCGCAATGGAAGGGATGATGGCCATTAACTTGGTAGACTGGGACAACGAAACCGCCAAAAAAGCGGAGAAGGCGTGCAAAGAAGTGGATCAAGTTGTCATCCTTAAAACTATTGATGTAGGTGGGACTCGCACGTTGTCCGGGGGCAGGGAGACTCCGCAGCCTACCCAGTTGCTGCAACAGTTGATCGGCAGCAACTCGAGGAGGGAAGCGGATTTTGGCCTTGCTCACCAACTGGCCAGCTCCCTGCAGCAGGGTCGCCAGCTCTGGGTTGGGAAATACCTGTAGATTTGGGGGCGGGGGAGCCTGAGGAGGGCAGGGTTTGGGGAGGGGAGGGACTTCGGTAGGGTTGCCAACCTCCAGGTACGAGCTGGAGACCTCCTGCTATTACAACTGATCTCCAGCCGATAGAGATCAGTTCCCCTGGAGAAAATGGCCGCTTTGGCCATTGGACTCTATGGCACTGGAGTCCCCCCTCTCCAAACCCCGCCCTCCCCAGGCTCCGCCTCCAAACTCTCCATGTATTTCTCTAATCCGGAAAACGCGGGCAAAACGCGTGGAAATGCATGGGGAGAGCAAGACACCATTCTCCTGGTGCTGCTGCACCTCCGCCGGCGTCCCACCGGGCAAAGCCCCACGCCAGCTTCCTGGGGGGCGTTCCTGGGGCGTGCTGGGGGCCGGAGCTGCCAGTAGGCAGCTTCTTGACCCCTTTTGCCCAGGGTATGCTGATGGGGAGAACTTTTTGCTGGTGGGGCCAGCTTTTTGCTGGTGCAGCCTCTCTGTTTTAAATGGGCCAAATGCCCCGTTTAAAAAACAAAAAAACCTTCAGAGTAGTCCTTGCAAAGAGGTGGCGACAACCAAATTTACCAGATATAGACGACTGGAAATATAAAATGATGGAATATGCCAAAATGACCCACATGATGAACATAACTGATGAGGAAACTCTTGAACAGTTTAATGAAAAATGGAGTTTGTTTTATAGATATATAGAAACCAATAGTTGAAACTCTATAATAATACCAGCTTAAATGGTATAAACACTGGCTAAAGTATAGTGAAGCCATTCTCTAGTAAAACAAGAATAAAGGTACAATAATTGGTTATAGGAAAATGAAGCTATTTTCTATTAGAATAAGATACTTTATATAAATAACTGGAGAAATAGATGCAGTAATTACGTCGTAATCTTTATTTTTTATATGCTGAAACATTCTTTTTTTCCCTATATACACATTTTATCTGTAGATGGTCCCCTATTCCTTCCTCCCCCACTTTTTGTATCCCTTTTTTGAAATAAATAATAATTTTTTAAAAAACACCCTTCAAAAAACGTTTTAAAGCTTTTTGGCAGCCGGGGAACAGCTTAGGAGGCCCCGTGGCAGTGCCGCGACCCTGCCATCCCCAGCCGTCCAAGGCTCAGGAATGGGCTGCCCTATTTTAATAAAATTTACGGATGAATTTTTAGAATGATGTAAAACAGTACAAAATGATTTAGATCCAAAATGTAACTGATGAGGATCTTATTGCAAGTATTGGATGTTGTATGTGAAGTTTTATGTTGTTTTTTTTGGGGGGGTTAATTTTAAAAAAAGAAATGCCTTTGCCCTAACAGGACCAGGTAGTCCAGACTGTCACCCAGTCTGGTAACCGAATTAATCTTTATTGTTTTTCTTTCTTCCTCTCCAGGAGGTGGTCGTCAACGAAACTGGCTTCATTCGAGATATCATTGACACTGAACCAGCCCCCTGCAAAAATATTTTCAATAATGACCCTACATCTGAGCCAGAAATGCAGGCCAGGTACCAGGCGGCCACAACATCCAATGCCCTCGACCCCAAAGCCACCCTACCGTTTCCTACTTCGCTGTTCGTACACTTGGGTTTTACTTGGCTCCTTACTTTCTCCCTGTTTGTAGTCTGAATCTCAGAGGCGAATGTCATAAGATGTCATCACTAGCCTGCCAACAGTGCAATCCTATGCATGCTTAATGGGAGCCAGAGTGGTGTAGCGGTTAAGAGCGGTGGTTTGGTTCCACTCCCAAACCTTCAGGAATTTCCCAACCTGGAGCTGGCAGCCCTACCGTGATAGGATTCTTTGTACATGTTGGTTTGTCCTGAGTTTTTAAATTTTTCATTCATGACCTGCTGAGGAACAATGTGCCCATTGAGATGAAATCTGTATCTACCACTCTATGGTGCAATCCTCAACTTACTTGTTTGGATGTACCCAGGGTTGGATCCAACCAGCTTTTCTGCCAGTGACAAAAAGAGGAGGGGATCCCTCTGACACCCCCCCCAAATGGTTATGCTAGCAATAATGGGACCTGCATGGACAAATGCCATGTGGGAGAGGGGCTGCAGTAAGGAGGAAAAGTTGGGAAGACCGAATTAAAAAGATGGCTGGATCCAACCCCTATTATGGAGGTGATGTGGCAAATTTGGAAAAGTCCCATGGAAAGAAACGGAATGGGCTTTAAGCCCTGTTCAGATATTTGTTATATGTGTGTTGTGATTGTGTCTACCAGACTCCCCACCCCCTTTTAGTGCTCTTGACGGCAGAGTGTGGAGAAGAACATCTGCACAGAGGCCTATGTTTGTGCACATGGGCACAAATCATGCCACCAGCACACTGCCATTAAAAAAGTAGTTAAGTATTGCTTGAAAAGGACAGGCTATAGATTAACCATTTGAAATCATTGATCCAAGGTAGGAAGTTCTCCTGGGCACATGAAACAAAGAGGAAAGATAATAGCCATCCATAGCTGGGCAACTGTAAAATTTAAAAAGCTAAATTTTGCAGATTTAAATTATTTAAATGGTAATAAATTTACATTTACCGTATAATTAGGGGTGGCAACCTCCAGGTCGTAGCTGGAGATTTCCTGCTATTTCAACTGATCTCCAGGTGACAGAGATCAATTCACCTGGAGAACATAACCGCTTTGGAAGGTGGACTCTATGTCAGTATACCCCATTGATAAGGTTGCCATCTCCGGGTTGGGAAATGCCTGGAGATTTTGGGGGTGGAGCCTGAGGAGAGCAGGGTTTGGAGAGTGGAGGGACTTCAATGCCATTGAGTCCAATTGCCAAAGCTGCCATTTACTCCAGGGGAATTGATCTCTGTCACCTGGAGATCAGTTGTAACAGCAGATCTCCAGCCACCACCTGGAGGATGGCAAGCCTACCCATTGAAGTCCCTCCCCTCACCAAACCCTGCCCTCCCCCGGCTCCACCCTAAATCTCCAAGTATTTTCCAATCCAAAGCTGGCAACTCTAAATATAATGCTATGCAGAGTTACCCCTGTCTTTCAGAAATCAATAGACCCATTAATTGCTTTGACCAAAGGCAACTTTTAAATTCTATAGATCGGACAACAAGATTTGCCTCAACCTGTATGGAACGCCCTCTCACTTCAGCAGGGTTGCCAACCTCCTGGTGGGGCCTGGAGTTCTCCCAGAATTACAACTGATCTCCATACGATAGAGATTAATTTCCCTAGAGAAAAAGGCAGCTTTTGAGGATGGACTCTATGGCATCATAGCTCACTGAGGTCCCTCCCCTCCCTTGGCTCCCCTCCCAAATTTCCAGGAATTTCCCAAACCAGAGTTGGCTACCCTACGCTACAGTCTCTCCAATGTCCCAAGCCTGGGTGTTTTCAGAAGCATTTTAGAAGACCTACCTGTGTGAACAGGTCTTTCGAGTTCAGGAATCAAGTTGGCAAAAAGTTAAAAAGTGTCCTGGATTCTGCTCTTATTCTGCTTTGCTGATTTTTGCAGGTTATTAATCAAAATAATATTTTGGCTCTGCATAGAAATGAACACTTGAAAAACTGTGCACAATATGAAACAGATTTTTTTTTTTGTTGCAACTTATGATCAAAAGCAAAATATTTATTTTCAAACTGCCATTGGAATCATTTTCGCTTCAAATCAGTGTGCTTCACATTGATATGAATTCCGTAGCCTTCTGAGATTAAATTAAACGCTGTATTGATTTGCATTGTTCGTGCTGATATTTATTTCAGGGAGTGGGGGGGAAATCTATATTTTCCCAATGGAATCAACAACCTTCTGTTATATTACAAAGTTAGATAGGATCATTCATAGTTGTATTTGAAATTTCTGACAATAGCATGTACCTGATTAATGTTCTGTAATCATACTTTGTAAATGTTGTGTAATCTAATAATCTTGCAGGAAAAGGTTAATGTATGGCTGCTTCCACATGGCAACAAGCCTCCTCACACCTCTTCCAATGGTAACAGAGTGTCCACATAGCAGTTTTCCCTGCCCTTCTTTGCCTCAGTCCTGTCCCCACTACCTGAGGACTTTTTGATTAAAAAAATTAGTTTTTGTTACAGTAAATCCTCGCCATTCATGATTTCATTTATCTTCTGTCCCGTAATCCAGTAACACGATGTGGTCTCGAACCTGTTTTTATTCCCGCTGTGCCATCATTACAAGTACGTAATAAATTGTGCAGGAAACTGGGTGGTTTTATATTTGTGTATTTCGCCATTTGCAGTTATCCCGGGAACAGGTCCCCTGCAAATGACAATCGTCTACTGTATATTGTTATACCATAATAAGGTTATAACAATCTGCTAATTCCTGGGATTTCCCAACTTCCATTTATTTTTGTTGCAGAGATATAAGGGGAAAGGTGTACCACTTACAGCTCCACAACAAAAAGGGCTAGAGAATTACTTTTTTTAAAAAAATGCTGGGAATTCAGCATAGATTGCTTTTGTGTGTGTTAAGTGCCGCCAAGTCGCTTTCGACTCATGAACGAAAGTCCTCCAAAATGTCCTATCTTTGACAGCCTTGCTCAGATCTTGCAAATTGAAGGCTGTGGCTTCCTTTCAATCCATCTCTTGATGGGTCTTCCTCTTTTCCTGCTGCCCTCATCTTTTCCTAGCATGACTGTCTTTTCCAGTGACTCTTGTCGTCTCATGATGTGACCAAAATACGATACCCTCAGTTTAGTCATTTTAGCTTCTAGGGTCAGTTCAGGCTTGATTTGATCTATAACCCACTGATTTGTTTTTTTGGCAGTCCATGGAATCCGTAACCCTCTCCTCCAACACCACATTTCAAAGGAATCTATTTTCTTCTTATCAGCTTTCTTCACTGTCCAGCCTTCACACCCATACATAGTAATAGGGAATATGATGGCATGAATTAATCTAGTCTTGGTGGCCAGTGACACATCCTTACACGTCAAAATATTTTCTAGCTCCTTCATGGCTGCCCTTCCCAGTCTCAATCTCCTTCTGATTTCTTGGCTGCAGTCTCCCTTTTGGTTGATGGTGGAGCCAAGCAATAGAAAGTCTTGAACAATTTCAATTTCCTTTTGCTTTTAGATTGCTTTTACAATTAGAAAGTCTTGAACAATTTCAATTTCCTTTTGCTTTTAGATTGCTTTTACAATAGATTGCTTTTACAATTATGATATGGTAATATGCCAAGTACTAATTTTTATAACACCCCAAAACAAGCTTTTTGATGGTATGGGGGAAATGGGAAATACAGGGGGAAAGCTGAAAATGTATGCGCAACTATCAAAAATGCACATCTTCCCTTCCATACATTGCTTTGACTGTGATCTTTCTAGAAAGATCATATCGGACTTTTCTGCGCTGGGTTTTTTTCTCCCAACTTGGCTTCTTACCTGCATTGGTGTATTCTTCCCTTCACGCTCAGTATCATTTGCTAGTTTTTGCTCTTCCAGTTTTTTCTTCACGTTTTCCCCCTGTTTTTTCAGACCACTTTTGTAGTGGTCTGAAAAAACATGGGAAAACAGGAGTGCAATGACCAGCAAATGATCCTGTGTGTAAGGGAGGGGAAAAACCAATGCAGATAAGGAGTCAAGCGGAAGCGAAAACCTGGTATGGAAATGCCCATCAAATCTGGTTTTGGAAAGATCGCAACAAAACAGTGTGGATGATTAGGGAGTGATGTGGTTTGCATGTGAACCTGAAGCAAAACCTCTGTGCGGAAGCAACCTATGTATTTGACTAAGAAAATGGGTTTTGGAGTCAGTAGACTCTATTATTAGTACTCCTTTCTGGCAGAGAACATGGAACTATTATCAGGGGAGAAAGGAAGCCAGAATGGGTCGGTACAGAGTACTGGTATGAAAGCGCCCCAACTTCTACCGGCCCTCTTCCGCTTTGAGCTTCTCAAGAGGGACAGTTTTAGTAAGAAATGTAAGTTACTTTCACCCCTGACTGTATCAGAATATTAATCTCTGTGGTAACAATGAACACTAATGCGAATAAAGATTGTGACAATAAACACAGGATATTATATTTTCAGCTGAAGTTTATGTTGCATTAACATCTCCGTTTTCTTTCATTATATACTGTTGCTATTTTCACACAATATTTTCACAGTGTACAAAACCAACCAAAGAAACTTACTTCAGATTTCAAAAAGTTTCTCTGCCTGTAGCATGGCCGAGTTCTGAGTTCTTTATTATTACAGTCCATG
The DNA here is from genome assembly GCF_029931775.1 of Euleptes europaea. NCBI lineage: Eukaryota > Metazoa > Chordata > Lepidosauria > Squamata > Sphaerodactylidae > Euleptes > Euleptes europaea. Next base: position 14,094,710 of record NC_079315.1, read on the forward strand.
ACCAGTATATAAAGAAAGGAAACATTAATTACAAAAGGGATAAAAGTAATCTACAAAAATTCATTCATAAACACAGGATAATCCTAATAGATACCTGCTAAAACTACACGTCTGACTACAAATTGGCCCTTGGACACTCTCCTGGCCAAAACGTTCAGGGCTGGTGGATGGATTTTAAGATGGTAATTACCTACTATGCCCTAGGGTTGCCAACCTCCAGGTAGTAGCTGGAGATCTCCTACTATTACAACTGATCTCCATCCAATAGAAATAGTTCACCTGGAGACAATGGCCACTTTGGCAATTGGACTCTATGGCATTGGAGTCCCTCCCCAAACCCTTCCCTCCTCAGGCTCCCCCCAAAAAAACCTCCCGCCAGTGGTGAAGAGAGACCTGGCAACCCTACTATGCCCTGACCTGGATGGCCCAAGCAGGCCCAGTCTTGTGAGATCTTGGAAGCTAAGTAGGGACCACTCGACCCGGGTAAGTACTTGGCTGGGAGATCACCAAGGAAGGCCAGGGTGGCTACACAGAGACAGGCAATGGCAAACCACCTCCGAACCTCTCTTGCCTTGAAAACTCTACGGGGTCACCATAAGTCATCTGAGACTTGATGGCACTTTCCATAACCAATCACTTCTGTTCCAGACTTCGAGTGATGTCAAAAGAGGTCAGTTTGCAGCGCTGGCTGTGGTTTCTCATACTCACGCCACTGAGAGACAGTCCCTGCAAGCTGAAGCGGCGCATTCTGGGAAGAAGTGTGGCAATGCTGAACCACTCCCGCCCCTTTTTTTTCTTTTTTTCGCATCATAAACCTTTCAAATGTAGCCCAACACATTATTGGAATATAAGATTAGCAGAGTGCTCAAGGTGCATACCCGCAGAAAACTACCATCCGGTTTGTGAGTGTTGCTATAAACAAAGTTACACACAGAGCCTCTTGTATCTTTGCAAACTAACACAAGCTCTTTATTGTAAGGAACTCCATTCTGGACAGGATAGAGTAGAGGCAGGATTCTAATCTAAATAACTAGGATGGGGAGAGTTGCAGGATTAGGGTTGCCAACTTCCAGATGGCGAAGGAAAATAACAAGCACTGATGGCTACTGGAAACATCAATAAGACTTTTTATAATTCAGTCATGAAAATCAAACCTTATACAGTGAAACAGAAGCAAACAAAGTCCCGTGGTGAAAACAAATTCCGATACGTTCACTGGGGCGGCACTAGCGGCATGCCGAGCCGCGGATGAAACAGGTACCGCAGGCAAAAGTAGTTGCAGATCGATGTTGGCTGTATGTAGCCGAAGAATTTTGAGCCAAAACTTGATTTTAAAGTATATTGTAACAAAAATTAGGGCTAAATTGCCCTTTACTTTGAGGAGAATTTCCTTAGAATATTTTAAGCCCGAAATAGGATTCCGGTATTTTCCTATTTCGCTGATGCTTTGTCCATCGGGCTTAAGGTGGCTTGAGCAAGTATGTTTGACTCTATATAAGAAGAAATAATACAAAAATGTGAGACTTAAATATGCTATACAATCTTAAGAATACTAATATTGCTAATGTAATTAGCAGAGGAGTCTTAACACAAACTTACCAAATGCCAGTGAATAATATCACAACTGTCATGAGAAAGGCTTGTAGCGTTCTTAACAATGAGTACTCATAGCAATGCTTAAATGTGCTATATTGCCAACAGGTGCATTGGCCCTGCCATTGGTCTCTGGCATTGAAGTCCCTCCCCTCCCCAAATCCCACCCTCCTCAGGCTGTGCCCCCAAAATCTCCAGATATTTCCCAGCCCAGAGCTGGCAACCCTATTCTGGATGCATGTCCTGCCCTCATGGTGCCAAGGTGGACAGGTGTGGGGAGAATGTGTAAAAGGTGGAAGGAAGGAAGATTCCCTGAGAGTAGCAATCTACACATCAAAGGGATAGCGACAGAGCAGTAGAAAGGAAGGATGTTCAGTGTCGTGATTTATCTATCTCTCTGACTCTCTTGCAGTTCCCCTATGAACTCTGGGGTTAAGAGACAGTGCAAAGTCCTTCATTTCCAACACACATGAAGAAGAAAAGGAAGAGTTGGTTTTTATATCCCGCTTTTCTATACCTTTAAGGAGTCTCAAAGCAGCTTACAATCACCTTCCCACCCCCTCCCCACAACAGACACATTGTGAGGTAGGTGAGGCTGAGAGAGTTCAAAGAGAACTGTGACTAGCCCAAGGTCACCCAGCAGGCTTCATGCGTAGGAGTGGGGAAACAAACCCGGTTCTCCAGATTACAGTCCACAGCTCTTAACCACTACACCGCACATGCCCTCCTCCCTGTAACTTCAAGAATGGTCTATAATAATGTCTCACTCATCTACAAGTCTACTTGTTGTCTGGCCGCCATTTTTGAAAACTGAAATTCCGAGGAAGCTGAATTCTGCACACTGCATTCTATGCACATCTATGCATTCTGCTCCCTTTCTACAATACTGAAGGATTATAGCCTTACCCAGAGCCCTGGTCAACAGCCCTGAATGTTTGTGTCCACTAGGGCTGTTGAACTTAAAAAAATTCGGTATAGTTCGGATTCGGCTGAATTCGGCCCGTTTAGATTCGGGATATGCCGAAGTCCGAACTCCCCTGCTTCGGGTCCGTGCAATTCGGCGGGAATTCAAAGTTCAGGGAAAAAATTCGGCTGAATAAAGCCATTAAAAACACAACAGTGCCTTTCCACGGCTCTGAGGGGGCATTTTTGGGGATAGAGGTCCCAAACTTTCAGCGGAGCTTCAAAGGACCCTTCTTGCCAGACCCCCCAAGTTTTGTAAAGATTGGGTCAGGGGGGGCTGAGATATGGGCCCCAAAAGGGGTCCCCCACCCTTAATGTGCATCTCTGAGCAGAGCTTGCTGTCCACGCACAAAGCTCCCAGCCCCGACAAACAGCTGATGAGAGCAAGGGCGGGGCAGGTGCAAAGAAGTTTGCAAAGCAACACAACTGCAAAGCAACACTGCAAAGCAACACAACTGCAAAGCAACACCTTTGCAAACATGGCCAGGTGCTAAGAAGTTTGCAAAGCAACACAACTGCAAAGCAACACTGCAAAGCAACACAACTGCAAAGCAACACCTTTGCAAACATGCAAAGGGTGGGGCAGGTGCCAAGAAGTTTGCAAAGCAACACAACTGCAAAGCAACACAACCCTGTAAAGCAACACCTTTGCAACCGTGCAAAGCATGGAAAGGGACAGAGGCAGCTAGCTATGCATAAGGACTGGGACCAGGCAAATGCATTCTTTAAGTCACCATTTGAAAACCAGTTTTGAGCAAGTATCAAAACAGACCTAACCAATCTTATGAATGAGGGAAAACCTGAGGACACACTGAAGCCCCCCCTCAAACCAGGGAGAGAGAGACTTGAGGGGGCACACACACCCCCAGGCAGAACTGGCGAAAGCCCCCTTTGGCTTCCCCCCCACCCACAGAAACTGCTTCCTCCCCCACACACACACAGACTCTGCTTTCCCACACACACACACACACAGGAGAAAAAGTATAGATTAAAGCCCCCAAAGGGATCTTACTGTGGCTGTCTTCTGTTCCATCAGGAGGGGTGGGAGGAGGACTGGGTAATCCAAGACGATTCCATTTAAGCACGGGACATTTTGCTCTGGAGATGCATACAGGATTGGGTGATCCATTCATCCCAATAGGGAAAAGGGAAAAGGGGAAAGCCCATATCTCGGGGGGCCCTGACCCAATCTTTACAAAACTTGGGGGGTCTCTTAAATGGCTTGTCTGAAGCTCCGCTGAAAGTTTGGGGTCGGCACACCCAAAAATGCGCCCCCTGCAGCCACGGAAAGAGAAAAGGGGGGAGCCGATATTTCTGCCCCCACTGAACCCATCTTTACAAAACTTGGGGGGTCTCTTAAGAAGGCTCGTCTGAAGATATCCTGAAGGTTTGGGGGCTGCACCCCCAAAAAAGCACCCCCTGCAGCCACAGAAATGGAAAAGGGGGGAGGGAAAAGGGGTGGAGCCCATATCTCGGGACCCCCTGACCCAAAGTCTACAAAACTGGGGGGTCTCTTAAGAAGGCTCGTCTAAAGCTCTGATGAAAGTTTGGGGTCTGTACCCCTAAAAATGCGCCCCCTGCAGCCACGGAAAGAGAAAAGGGGGGAGCCCATATCTCGGGACTCCCTGACCCAATGTTTACAAAACTTGGGGGGTCTCTTAAGAAGGCTCGTCTAAAGCTCTGATGAAAGTTTGGGGTCTTTACCCCCCCAAAATGCTCCCCCTGCAGCCACGGAAAGGAGCGAATGTGCACAAGCACCCCCCCACACACACGAGGATTTCTCTCACTCTCTCTCTCTCCCCGGCCCAGCCGCTCATCAGCTGATTCCTCCAGTACTCAATCCTGACTGATTGGCCAAAAGAAGACCCAGCTTGGCCACCGATTGGCCGGGGGAGGAGAATGCTGCTTACTGACAGTTATGCTGCTTACTGACGGCCCCGAATTTGCCGGATTTATTTGTGAACTCCCGAACTCGCTGAATTCGGCTCCCCGGTTTCCCACCATTTTTGAGTTCGGTTCGTCCCAAACTAAAAACCGCCGAATCAGGGGAAATTCGGCTGTTTTTCAGTTCGGGCCGAACCGAATCGACAGCCCTAGTGTCCACATCTTAGCAGAATAGGTACTGAGCAAAACTGAAAGGAATATAACAGCAGCGCAGACCACAAACAAACACAATTCTTAAATGCTACACTTTACTAGTAATATATCCCTTCTAATACATACATTTACAAGGCATTCATAAAACAAAGTATCCCCAAATACATATAAATCAAATGCAAGTGGAACGGAGAATAATAAAGAACAACTCGGCTTGACTCAAAGTCAGATGGAATGCAGGAACTGGCTGCCCATGCCGCTCAGTCATGCAATTTGTGAGTTCATGAGTTCGCAGACTCGCTCCACACGTCTGTCGGGCACTCCTCCGCTCAATAGCAAATCTTGTGTCACAACGAGATAAGCCTGTTCCAAAAAACGCCACAACAAGAGACTCTGAATCGGAAGGACCGAATCCAGGATACTCAGCACAAGGCTGTAAATGCAGGTGCACATTGGATCGGAGGATAACCTCCAGGTACTAGCTGGAGATCTCCTCCTATTACAACTGATCTCCAGCCGATAGAGATCAGTTCCCCTGGAGAAAATGGCCACTTTGGCAATTGGACTCTATGGCATTGAAGTCTCTCCCTTCCCCAAACCCCGTCCTTTTCAGGCTCTGCCCCAAAAGCCTCCCACCAGTGGCGAACAGGGACGTGGCAACCCTAATCTCAGAGGAGTCTGGTTGGTGAGTGTTAGAAACTACAGAATGCCAGATTAAGTGGATCTTTCACCTCGTGCCACAAAACAGGTCCTGGCACTGCAGTCTTAAATCAATTGACCTTAATGGGATTTAGAGTGGTGTTACTTGGAGTAAGACTGTGTTGCACATGAGCTAATTCACACCCTGCAACAGTTCACAGCGGAAAATAAGGACACTCTCATATTTACAATATCATCCCATTCAGAATATGCCAATTTACATTTTGGCTGCTCACCGTTTGGGGTCTATTGTCCAAATCTGGTGGTTATGTGGTTAATTCAAATTAGCATTTTTTAAAAAAAACGGAGATCAGATGACAATGAATAGAAGAGACCCTCACATATCCCAGTGCTTCATCCCATTTTCTAAAATCTATGCCACGTTAAAGTACACAAATCGTTTTCACCGTACAGTTGGTGATTGCGTTTTCCTGATGAGATTCATGCAAACTCATGACTGGACCAGCCATATCCTCACTGGTGAAACCAGTCACCTATCGGGTTTTGTTTAAACCCTGGGCTCTCCAAACAAAGCATTTTGTTCCCGGGCCTTGATATTCTGCAACCAGAGGCAGCTCTGATTTACAGGATGAATTCGTGGATGTATCCTTGTCATAATTATGCCAGTAGTGTTTGCGCCTCTTGGTTCCAAGTCAGAGAAACCTTTCTAAGGATGAAAACAGATGGAATATTTAAAAGAAGTCACAGTGTGATGTTTGCCTGCAGAAAAAGCCCAGCTCCCTCCCCTCTTCCCATCTGGCATCACCGAGGTATAGCCGGCAATCCTAAAAACACTTTTTTGGAAGGACCACCACTGAATAAAATGGGACTTACTTTTGAGTAGACCTGATAAGGCCAGTTCTCCCATTCTATTAATCCAAATGCCGGGTCAGCCATCAGTCTTGCTCTTTAACTACCTTTCGATTTGTAAATGCTACATCTATCTACATCACTCATTCCTCCTCCCTCCATTTTTAAAAAAAGTTTATAAAATACTTGCAAAGCAGCTCTGAGGATTAGGGTTTTTTTGGGGGGGGACACCACAGATCAGTGCCAGCTTTGTTGTAGATGAAGTTTATTTCAAACAGTGAAGTTTATTTCAAAAGTGAAGAAAAGAAAAGGTGGATTCATACTAAATGCCGTGCTGTTTCTTCTATGTCAGTCCCATGGTTACACAAATTTTACATTGATCTTCACTTTACGCTTCTTGCAGTTCTGTGGCTCGTTGGCTGTTCCTTTTTCTGTGTCGGCCTGGCAGGCAGGAAAGGAGCCGTGTAGCCGTTTGCTTCAGTTTTGGATTACTTCGGCTTAGGATGGTGCTTTGGGCAAATAAGGTCACCAGCTGAACTGTCAGACACAGAAAATACTGAAAATACCAGTTGCGGTAGATCTCAGTTCTGGCTATTGTCTGAGCACTGACTAAAACGACATAACACAGCAGGAGAGAAAGCACAGCCTTAGCTGCATTGACATGAGCCTCCAAGTGAGAAGGAGATAAATTTTGTTCCAGCTTTTGAGTGTGCCTGAAAAGTGAGTAAAGGACTGGGACCAAAGAGGAAACCACCACCATCAAGGGAACGGAGCAACCGAGCATAATGATGAGGATTCGGTAAAAAGGGCTCATATGAACAAGTATCGTTTTTACGTTCCCACAGTTGTGCGTACAGTTAAAGGTAGAAGGAAGACTGGCTGTTCGATTGGCTAAGCCTGTGACTCGATTCCTGTGCTCTGTTGTTGTAATGGCCCATTGAAAGAGGCCCGCAGCTCCCAAAGAAACCAAAGTCGAGCCAAGGAGGAGCCAACGCACAAGGCCGGGAAACTTTAATTTCATTCTCAGCCAAAATGTCCTCTTGAAGTTGACAATCTTCATGCAGTAGAAAACGCTGAGCCAGGCGGTGAACCAAAAGCTCGAAAAGCTCGTGGCGATATCGAGGGTGAAGACGACTATTTGGGCTGTGTAGAATTTGCTGTAAAACTCAACCCAGATGAGCGAAAAAAAATAGTCCACAATTAACATCGTGGCAAAGCAAAGGTTGGACAATGCAAGGCTGGACAGAATCTCGTCGTTTGGCACCAGACTTCTCCCTTTGGACCAATCAGCGAGATTCACCACAATGATAAGCCCATTGGTCAGGACGACCAAGAGATAAATGATGCCTGAAGTAGCAAGGTAGAAATTCACAAGTGCCTGGGGTATCGATCCCCTCTCTCTAGGCATAACAAATTCCATAGTGATGCTATCTTTATTCTGTTCCTCCGGATGGTACACAGAACTTTGTACCATCTGGTTCAACATCGAAGTGCTCAGAGATGGCATCTAATTGATTAAAAACCAGTGGCTCACCAATGCAAATGTGCCGAACTCTCTGGTTACTGGTTTTCCTAGGCGGCACCTGGAGCAAACATGAAATTCACACAGATATAGAACATAATACCTTCATCTGTTTTTAGAAACCTTGACTATCTGATCTTTCAGAACAGTGGAGAAGCTAAACCTCTGAAGATCTGGGGATTAATATTATAGATGCCTTTTATATATATTTTTTCTACCAAAGAATGACACTGAGGCTGTTTAATTTCCAGATAGGGATTCCCTCGGAAGGTGGGAAATTAAATATTAGCAGTTTTGTGAATGTCAGTCCTCGAGATCAAAACATTCTCTTATATCATGAAGATATTTTGTCCAGTGTGTCTTAGAAGGAATTTATCCCTGTCATTTAAAATCTCCACAGGGATTTTTGGTTGGCCAGGTTCTTTCGCTGGCAAGACTGCATCAGAGGAGAGAATCCTCGCAGAATCATTGCTTCAGATTATGAAAAGTGACTAGGCCTGAAGGGTACAGGCAATTGGGGACAATGCAGGCCCTTTCCTGGTGATGTACTGCTTTCATGGGGACATTCCAAGTACCTCTCGTTTGGGGCCATATCCTATATATTTGTGGAACACCAAAGGCCTGGACAGGTCCACGGATATTGGAGATAGTTAACAGAATGCCTGTGTCTCGATTGCTCTTTTTCAGTGAATTCCTGACTTTCGCCGGCAGCTGCACCCAAAAGCCTTTGGAGGCCGGTGATGGCCTATACCGGTGCAAGGGCCCACAGCGCCGGCATCCAGGAGGCGCATGCCCACACTTGTGGCCCCAGTGCTGGCGTGCAGGGCCGGACACTGGTCTCTGGTCGCTGGCGCGGCAGCACCGGGCCCAGACGCTAACGGAGCCTGCCACCGGCGTCTGCACGCCGGCAAAAGCTGTGGCGGCGACCCAGGAGGTGTTCCCAGGGCGTTCCAGCATCCCAGGAGGTGTTCTCGGGGCGTAACAGTGTCCCAGGAGGTATTCCCAGGGCATTCCGGTGCTGGCCAGGGGTAGTGTCGCCGTTAGGCACCTTCCTAAGCTGTTATGACTTGGGAACGCCCCGTTTTACTTTTGCTGAGATACGCCACCTTTTAGGTTGCACGGATATTTGGCGCTGGCCGGAGGTTTCGGCCAGGCTGAAACCTCCTTAGGAGGCAGCACCACTGCGTTGCCTCCTAAGCCCAGCACAGGCATTCTGCTCTGGAATGCACACTGTTTGTCTCTGAATTCAGAGGCACAATGATGTAACTGGCATTAACAGGGTTGCTGTGCAGAGGAAGGCCCTGGCAAACCACCTCTGTTAGTGTCTTGCCATGAAAACCCCAAAAGGGGTCGCCATAAGTCGGCTGCGACTTGAAGGCACTTTACACACACACACAACATATTGCAGTCCATGTCAAATGACTTGAATGCCTGCTGAACAGATTTGTAACAGGTTGTTTTTTGTTTTTGTTTTCAAACCTGTGCATGTGTGAAGATACTGCCAGTCCAAATATACTGAAATACCTCCTGCTCTGAACGGGGTTGCAGTCCCCTCACAAAGGGACAGATTTGTAACTTGGGGGTGCTCAAAGACCCAGGGCTCCTGGTGGATACATCTAAAAAAAAAATGTGTGTAAAGTGCCGTCAAGTCGCAGCCGACTTATGGCGGCCCCTTTTGGGGTTTTCATGGCAAGAGACTAACAGAGGTGGTTTGCCAGTGCCTTCCTCTGCACAGCAACCCTGGTATTCCTTGGTGGTCTCCCCTCCAAATGCCAACCAGGGCTGATCCTTAGGGCTGTTGGGAAAAAAAATTCGGTATAGTTCGGATTCGACTGAATTCGGCCCGTTTTAATTCGGACCGTGCCGAAGTCCGAACTCCCCCGCTTCGGATCCCCGGATATTCGGGAGGATCCGGAGTTCAGAGGGAAATTCGGCCCCCACGCGCCTTCAGGGGGATTCCCTGAAGGCTCGCGGGGGCCCTTTAAACAGATCTGCGCCTCCCAGCTGGGAGGTGCAGATCTATTTAAAGCCCCCCCCCAGCCCTGCCGGGACTCCCTCAGGGCTGGCGGGGGGCTGACAAGACCAGACCCCTCCACACACACACCCTTCCAGCCCTGCCGGGAGTCCCGGCAAGACGGGGGGAGCTTCAAACAGATTTGCGCCTCCCGGGCGGGAGGCGCAGATCTGTTTGAAGACCCGCCGCGCGCCTCCAGGGAGCTTCCCTGGAGGCGCGCGGTGGGCCCTTTAAATAGATCTGTGCCTCCCGGCCGGGAGGCACATATCTATTTAAAGACACACACCCCAGCCCTGCCGGGACTCCCGGCAGGGCTGGCAAGACCAGACCCCCCCAGACCCCCCCTTCCAGCCCTGCCGGGAGTCCCTTTTCATTTCCTACATCTGTACCCTTTGGGATTCCATTACAATTTTTTTTTGAAGAGCAATAAACAAGTCTTGTCCGATGTGACATCAACTAACTTTTGGTTTGCCTTGACAGACAGCTTTGGTGATGCTTCGCACAGATGGTTTCCCATGGAAACGCCCCCAAATTGGTTCTTGTAGGTTATCCGGGCTGTGTAACCGTGGTCTTGGAATTTTCTTTCCTGACGTTTCGCCAGCAACTGTGGCAGGCATCTTCAGAGTAGTAACACTGAAGGACAGTGTCTCTGACAGTGTTACTCCTCTGAAGATGCCTGCCACAGTTGCTGGCGAAACGTCAGGAAAGAAAATTCCAAGACCACGGTTACACAGCCCGGATAACCTACAAGAACCAATGAACTCTGACCGTGAAAGCCTTCGACAATATTTTGATACGCCCCCAAATTATTTCATAGTCACTTATTAAATGGTAAACAGCTAATACCATAAGAACAAAAGAGATATATAAAGGTTGCTGTTCACACACAAATACACATTTTGCAATTATGGTTAATAAACTTAAATTGGTTGTCTGGCATTGTTTTATACTTAAAAGGTAAAGGTAGTCCTCTGTGCAAGCACCGGGTCATTCCTGACCCATGGGGTGATGTCACATCCTGACCTTTACTTTGCAGACTGTGTTGACAGGGTGGTTTGCCATTGCCTTCCCCAGTCGTCTACCCCCAGCAAGCTGGGTACTCACTTTACCGACCTCAGAAGGATGGAAGGCTGAGTCAACCTTGAGCCGGCTACCTGAAACCGACTTCCGTCAGGATTGAACTCATGTCGTGAGCAGAGCTTGGACTGCAGTACTGCAGCTTACCACTCTGCGCCACGGGGCTCCTCCATGTTATAATTACGTAACACTTTTTGTGCATTGTTGAACATGTCATGTCTAATAGTCTATGCTCTATTTCAGATTGCTGTAATCCTAGTCCTGTGATATTCTTCATCAGATGTCTCATCCAATTGTTTGCATTGGCTTGTGATGGGTAAAACCGCCTTGAGTCTCAGTGAGAAAAATGGGCTACAAATAAAGTAAATAATAAAGCAGAATAATAAGTCAGTCTCCACCGCTGCATCACAAAAGAAAAGCACAAAAAAAATTTTTAAATAGACAGAAGAAGACATCAACATGTACCCAAAGGTCCAGCTGTTCAATGAAGATGCAAACCACTGAAGGATAGTGTTTCCAGCTTTTCATAACAGAAACATGTTTGCATCTATTCAAAAAAAAGTCACTTAAGCAAATGAGGGTTGCAAAGACTGGAAAATGAATTATATCAAAATTTTAACATACGTGTGTGTTAAGTGCCGTCAAGTCACTTCCAACTCATGGCGACCCTATGAATGAAAGTCCTCCAAAATGTCCTATCTTTGACAGCCTTATTCAGATCTTGCAAACTGAGGGCTGTGGCTTCCTTTATAGAGTCCATCCATCTCTTGTTGGGTCTTCCTCTTTTCCTGCTGCCCTCAACTTTTCCTAGCATGACTGTCTTTTCCAGTGACTCTTGTTGGGGCTTTAAGACAAATAAGAAGCAGAGGTGGTTTGCCGTTGCCTTCCTCTGCAGAGCCTTCCTTGGGGGTCTCCCTTCCAAGTATCGACCCTGCTTAGCTTCAGAGATCTGATGATATCGGGCTACACCCTGCCACCTTCCCTCCCAACAAGAGAGTGGTACTTTTCCATTCCCTGGTACTCTTCTCTCTGGCATGCTGGGATTTTGGGGGTAATTTTCCACAGCCCCTGCTCATGTCAACAGGCCTTGTGTAGGAAAGCTTACCTGTGGATTGCGGCAAAGCCGGTCTCCTACTTTGTCCACCTATGTCCTGCCTCCTTCTCCCCCCCCCCCCCGCCCCCTGTGTGCTTGCCGCTCCGCGGCTTAAAGTTCCCCGGGTGGCCAAAGCTCCCATCTCCATTCTTTCCCCCTCCCCCTGTGTGCTTGCCGTGCCCAACCCTCCCCGTGCTCCATTCCCCTTGGCCCGCACGCTAGTCGTGCCACCACTGGAGGGTCCCCGCCAAGCCCTCCCCATGCTCCATTCTTCCAGGCCGGCATGCTTGCGTTTGTGTGTGTGTGTGTGTGTGAGAGAGAGAGATCCCCATGCAGGGGAGGGGGTGCTTCCCCCTATCACGTGGGTGAGTGTGTGTGCGTGATCCTGGGCTGCTGGGTGGCCGGGGGGGTGAGAGATCCCCATGGGGGGGTGTTGGGGAGGGGAAGCCTCCTTTCTTTCCTTCCTTCCTTCTTTCTTTCCTTCCTTCCTTCCTTTTCTTTCTTTCTTTCTTTCTTTCCTTCCTTCTTTCCTTCCTTCTTTCTTTCTTTCTTTCTTTCCTTCCTTCTTTCCTTCCTTCCTTCCTTCTTTTTCTTTCTTTCCTTCCTTCTTTCCTTCCTTCCCTCCCTACTCTGCATAGCCTCTGCTAGGGTTTCCAATCTCCAGGTGGTGGCTGGAGACCTGGCAACCCTAGCTTCTCCCCCCCCCCGCCGGTAGAGCTACGCCTGGTATGGACCCCGAATGATGTTATAAATATGCAAATGGCCCTTGGCAAGAAAAAGGTTCCCCACCCCTGACCTATGATAAGACCAATATGCGGTCTAAGCAGTTGGTGACTTATCAATACGACTGCAATCGACCAGTCATCGACTGGATTCATGACTGCTGCCCAGGGTCTTCCCCTTGGTGATGAGGAGGACTTCACAGCTCCCTACCAGCATCACCACAACCGCCACCCACCCCAAGGTCGAGGGTCCCTTTGGAGTAGCCCTCCATGAGACACAAAAAGCCCCCATATGCATACAGAGGCACTCACTGCTCATGCACAGTAGGAGGGGATGGATCGCAACCAGGTTGTGGCCTGCCAAGATGCCTAGCAATTCCTCCCTTTTTGTCATCCCAGGCAGGGAATGAAAAAGGGAGATCTATGAAGGTTCTGGTGAGCAGATGTGAATAGCTGGTGGTTTTTATTTAGTTCAGAGGATCACAACGTCTGTCGGCTCCTTGGATTTCATTTAAATATTGTTGCATTTCAGGTGTTGAGTTTAAAGTTTGACAAGTATTCACCCATCCAGTCAATATTCATGATCTATCCATCCCATCCATCCACCTGTCTATCAATCTATCTTTTTATCCATTTATCATCTAGGGAGCCAACTTGGTGTAGGGGTTAAGAGTGGTGGTTTGGAGTGGTGGTCTCTGATCTGGAGAACTGGGTTTGATTCCCCACTCCTCCACATGAGCGGCGGAGGCTAATCTGGATTTGTTTCCCCACCCCTACACATGAAGACAGCTGTGTGACCTTGGGCTAGTCACAGCTCTCTCAGTCCCACCTACCTCACAGGGTGTCTGTTGTGGGGAGGGAAAGGGAAGGAGATTGTAAGCCAGTTTGATTCTTCCTTAAGTGGGAGAGAAAGTGGGCATATAAAAACCAACTCTTCTTCTTCTTCTTCTTCTTATTCTTATTCTTCTTCTTGATGAGGCGCCTTCCACCAGCAGAAGGAGCCTTCCCCTGATGGAAAGTGTCTTGCGTCAGGGGAAGGCTCCTTCTACCAGTGGAAAGCACCTCTGCTAGTAGAATGAGCCCACAGGATCCAAACCACTGAAAGACTGCCGGCTCCTCAGACTGCCAGTTTACACTGACTGATAGCAACTCACCAGGGTCGGTGGCAGGGAGGTCTCTGCCACCACCTGTTCTCGACTGGGGACTGTTTATTCAAGCAAGGTTTGCTCCTGACCTTGGAGTTACAGCCCCGCCTGCTAGCTGAGAACCAAAGGTGTGCAAGAACCACATCTCACGGGAGTGGGTTTCATTTCGTTTCCTATTGAGGACTCCCAAAGTGTGTGCTAGAAGCAAGCACAGATGGGGGCGAAAACCCAGCACAGAGAGAAAATGTCTTGCCTTCTACCACAGCATCAGAGCATGATTGGCCATAGACAAAACCCTCAAATAAATTATCTCCATTTTCCCCCCTACTAACGGGTTATAAATGCAAGAGGGGAGGATGCATTCGCTGTGGTGAAGAAACGCAGAAGGCTTGCTTAGCTATGCAGGCAGCTCCAAGTCCATGGGAAATGTCCTACGCCTGTGCAGCTAGATTTCCCCTTCTGATTTTGAGAATATAGTAATGCGATGCATTGCTTCCCTGCACCCAAGTTGTTTGGTGCTTCTTGTTTTCAACAGGGCAAATGTACAACGTGTTTCTTCATTACATCCCTGGTATCTATTGGTCATGAAGATCGAGATTTCTATGATGCTAGTAGGAACTGAGGTTTTTGCAATCTTCACTGGGTTCTGCTCATTGCTTTACCATCAAACAGCAAAATAAACAGCCTATGCCTTCCTCTAACTGTGATGGGGATTTTTATCTTTTTCTCTCTTTTCTTTTTGAAAATTTTATTCGTTTTTAGGATACAGAATTTAAAAAGGGGGGATTAAAAGGAAAAAGGGGAAACAAGGGAAAGTCATATTACATGTTGTACATACCCGGCAACCCATCTCCAGTTTAAAACCATCCAAAATGGAACTTGCCATTTAAATCAAATGTTTTCATATTATAAACCATTACCCATCTTAAGCTCGTCAAGTTATTGTTACTTTATATCCATTGCTATACTTCTACACTTATCTGTAACTTAAATACAACACCATTCATAATAGTATTATGAGCAAATCGGAAATGAGAACATTACCCTCCGTATTTAACATAAAACAATTGCCATTTCTGTCGGTGCTCTTCATTTTGTTTCCCTTGTAATTGGTTGGTGAGCTTGGCCATTGTGGCAAATTCCATCATTTTTGTAATCCATTCCGTTGTTCCTGGGGTCTCTTTGTTTTTCCAGTATTTTGCTTGTAAAATCCTCGCTGCTATAACCGCATACTGGAAAAGTTCCTTCTGCATAACTTGTAGTTGGGTTGGAATCATCCCTAAGAGCATAAATTTTGGATTTAGGTCAAATTCCACCTGGAGTATTGCCATGATCTCTTTATGAATTCGCTTCCAGTATTTCTGGGCCTTTTTACAAGTCCACCATTGATGGAAAAAAGTCCCCTTGGTCTCTGAGTACTTCCGGCAGTTCGCTTGGTGGGATTTGTACATTTTTTTGTAAATCTTTGGGAGTGAAATTGAGATTCCAATAGTCAAGAGTAGAGTCACACCAATCTGTGCCACACTGCCATCTAGAGGTCATCCCTATATATTATGTTAGCTATTTATTGTTTCCCCTGACCTAGATAGCCCAGGCTAACCAGATCTCATCAGATCTCAGAAGCTAAGCCGGTTTGGCCCCGGTTAGCATTTAGATGGGTAACCACAATGCAAAGCCAGGCAATGGCAAAACACTTCTGCTAGTCTCTTGCCTTGAAAACCCTATAGGGTTGCCATAAGTCGGCTGCAGCTTGACAGCAGATAGATAGATAGATAGATAGATAGATAGATAGATAGATAGATAGATAGATAGATAGATAGATAGATAGATAGATAGATAGATAGATAGATAGATAGATAGATAGATTCATAGTGATAGATAGATTCATAGAATGGGAAGGGGCCATACGAACCATCTAGTCCAACCCCCTGCTCAATATAGGATCAGCCTAAAGCATCCCTGACTAGTGTTCGTTCAACCGCTGCTTGAAGACTGTCCGGAGGCTCTTGTGAGAATTTAAAACAGCGGTGCCCAGCCTTTTTGAGCCAGACTGTACCATTGAATCCTGACACAGGGTGTTGGGCACAACCATAAAATGGCTGCCATAGGAGGCGGAGCCAATCACAAAATGTCAGGGAATTAGGTTGTGCATAGCTCTGGTTGTAACTCTTCAGCATTTCAAGCAGAAGCTCTGCTCAACAGGATGCTTTTTAAAAGGAAAGTATTGTTTTAAAAGGCTGCATTGGGTCCCCATTATGCGGAAAGGCAAAGTATTAATGAAGTAAAGTAATAACAAATATAGCTGGAGATGGGGAGCAGAAGAAAGGTAGGGTTACTTGGTGGGTGGGAAGCAGAGCAGGAAGCAGGGAAAGGGGAGAAGATGTGGGTTCTGCCAGGAGGAGGGGAAAAAGGAAATAGTGTGCAGAGAGGAAGAGAGAAAAGTGATGTGCTCCCATACGTAGGGTTGACAACCTCCATGTGGGGCCTGGAGATTTCCTGGAATTTCAACTGATCTCCAAGCTACAGAGATCTGTTCCCCTGGAGAAAATGGCAGCTTTGGAGGATGGGCCTTATGTCATTTATTCCCTTCTGAGGCCCATCCCCTCCTCAAATCCCACCCTCCCCATATCTTCAAGAATTTCCCAACCCAGAGCTGGCAACCCTACCACACAACTCCTTGCCGGTTCCCCAACACACAACCGTGCCATAGCTTTAGCAGGTAGAAATTGCCAGGGAGGGGGAAGCTGAAGACAGATAAAGGTAGGTAGGGTTGCCAGCTCTGGGTTGGGAAATACCTGGAGATTTCTGGGGTGGAGCCTGGGGAGGGCAGGGTTTGGGGAGGGGAGGGACTTCAATGCCATAGAGTCCAATTGCCAAAGCGGCCAGTTTTCTCCAGGTGAACTGATGTCTACGAACTGGAGATCAGTTGTAATAGCAGGAGGTCTCCAGCTACTACCTGGAGGCTGGCAACCCTTACGGTAGATTGGGTGGTGGATAGGGTTGCCAGATCCATCTTTGCCACTGGTGGGAGGTTTTGGGGGCGGAACCTGTAGAGAATGGGGTTTGGGGAGGGGAGGGACTTCAATGCCACAGAGTCCAATTGCCAAAGCGGCCATATTCTCCAGGTGAACTGATCTCTATCGGCTGGAGATCCATTGTAAAGCAGGAGATCTCCAGCTGGTACCTGGAAGTGTGCAACCCTAGTGGTGGATGAGAAGGAGAGAAGGAAGCAGGAAAAGAGGAGAGGCTATGGGAGCTTTCAGGGAAGGGAACGATGAAATAGTGGGGCAAAGGGAAATGAGATTCCCTCCCCCTTTGCAGATATCTATTTCAAACATTCATAAGTTCATTCTTCCGGGATTCTATGAAACATGAGCCAACAGCAATGCAAGAAAAGACACACACACACTGACACACTGCAACTGCAAAGTTTCTCTGTACAATGAAACAAGGAAGTCACGCTCAGGAGTTTCTCAAGACAGCCTGTTCAGAGTACCCATCCCACCAAGTCATTAACAGGCTGCAGAAAGGGTGGACCGTTCATCAAAAGGAAGGAAATAAGGTCTCAGCGAAGCAGCGCAACGAAGGCCCACCAAACTAGGCCAGATCTTCATGAATGAGGAAGGGGACGAAGCAGGAAGGAAAAGACAAAGCCTTCGGAAAGTTTCTTTTCTTTCTTTTCCTGCACTGGGTGAGTTAGGGTTGCCCGGTCCCTCTTCACCACCGGCAGGAGGTTTTCGGGGCGGAGCCTGAGGAGGGCATGGTTTGGGGAGGGGAGGGACTTTGACGCCATAGAGTCCACTGGCCAAAGCTGCCATTTTCTCCAGGGGAACTCATCTCTATTGGCTGGAGGTCAGTTGTCATAGCTGGAGATCTCCAGCTAGTACCTGGAGGCTGGCAATCCTAAAGGTAGGTTGGGTGGTGGATAGGGTTGCCAAATCCATCTTCACCACCAGTGGGAACCCTAGGGTGAGTTCATGCATCATATTTATTCATATCTATGTTTGTACATGGTAAATGTGTGAAATTGTCTTACTGGGCATGAAACTGGACACCATGAATACTCTTGAAACTGCTTTCAGTAGTGTCAGACAACTGAGCTATCCATAGGGTTGCTAGATCCCTCCTCCCTAGGGTGGCCGGCTCTGGGTTGCGAAATACCTGGAGATTTGGGGGGCGGAGCCTGAGGAGGGTGGGGTTTGGGGAGGGGTGGGATCTCAATGCCATGGAGTCCAATTGCCAAGGCAGCCATTTGTCTCCAGGTGAACTGATCTCTATCGGCTGGAGACCAGCTGTAATAGCGGGAGATCTCCAGCTACTACCTGGAGGTTAAAGAATAAATGACTCAAAAGGTAGGTA
Source organism: Euleptes europaea (assembly GCF_029931775.1). NCBI lineage: Eukaryota > Metazoa > Chordata > Lepidosauria > Squamata > Sphaerodactylidae > Euleptes > Euleptes europaea. The sequence continues at coordinate 14,112,804 of NC_079315.1, forward strand.
CAGTATTCTATGTTGTAAATCACAAGTATAAAGCACAAACCAAATATTCACAATCATATATAACATCAATAACTCAAAAGAAAACCCCTCATGTGCAATCCACTAATAGACCAATATGCTGTGTCCTCTTGTAACCACCAATTCTCCCGATCCAGGGATTATAAGTGGACACAGCATATTCGTCTATTAGTGGATTGCACTTTTGTGTTATTGATGTTATCATTGAGAATATTTGGTTTGTGCTTTATACTTGTGATTTACAATATAGAATACTGTACCTACCTTTTGAGTCATTTATTCTTTTACCTATACTGAGTTTATGCTGTAACAATTGAGTACAGAGGTGTGATTTTGTTTTCCTACGACCTGGAGGTTGGCAACCCCACTCCTCTCCACCAGTGGGAGGTTTGGGGGGCAAGTCCGGGGTGGCGATCCCGTGTGCTTGGCCATGCGCAACGGGATTACGTCACTTCCGGGTTGACGTCACTTCAGTACAATCGCTTACCAAACCAAGTGTGGTCAGCGCCACCTTAGAACAAGTATTCTTACTTCTGCCCCTCAGCTGATGAGAGAGTTGCCTCTGCTAACAACTCGCGGCATCGTTGCATGAAAAAAGAGGGAATGTTCATTTCATCGAATTAATATTTTACTCAGCTGCAAAATGTAATTTTTTTTGGGGGGGGGGTGTTATCTGGATGGTCATTTTTTAAGCAATACAATGTAAGCAATACTTTAGAAACCAGCATGGAATGAGACAAATATTGTGGTGGAAGACAAATAAGGCAACTATTGTGGGGGAAAGTGCCGTCAAGTTACAGCTGACAACCCGTTGGGTTGTCAACCCGTTGGGTTGTCAAGGCAAGAGACATTCGGAGGTGGTTTGCCATTGCCTGCCTCTGAGTAGGCTGAGAGAGTTCTGAGAGGACCGAGACTGGCCCAAGTTCAACCCGGCAGGCTTCACGTGGAGGAGTAGGTAGCTTTGCCAAGTCCCTCTTCGTAACTGGTGGGAGGTTTTTGGAGCGTAGCCTGAGGAGAGCAGGGTTCGGGGAGGGGCTTCAATGCCGTAGTGTCCAGTTGCCAAAGCGGCCATTTTCTCCAGGTGAACTGATCTCTATCAGCCGTACATCAGTTGTAATAGCGGGAGATCTCCAGCTAGTACCCGGAGGCTGGCTACCCCAGGAGTAGGGAGTCTGCCCTTCTTAACCACTACACCATGCTGGCTTTGAAGACAAATATTAACTGAACAATTCTCGTTTATTCACACCCGCATACATTTGACTATTCCTTCTTCTACTTCTTTTTTATTGGAGAGCTCTCTGGGTTACAACTCAGGGGAGTAAGACTCATTACCTGTTTGGCAAGGCATGGGCTGGAGAGCATTTTAAAGCCGACTCTGGGACAGCGAGGGTGGCAAAGAAACAATATTTTTCTGCCTGCATTGTGTCTGCCCAACGTAGACCTCTTCTGGGCAGAGGCAGATGTACTGTGAAACTAATGAAGCTTAAGCTTCAGGGCCCCTAATCCCGGAGGGATTAGCAACTTTTTTTTTAATGAGTGAATTTCTCAACAAAATCGATGGAGTTTTTCAGTAATCGACTCATAAGCCAATGGGTTGAAGTACTTAATATTGACTTTAGAATATGCTCTAATACTCATTCCATATGGCCTCAAAATGTCCCTGTAATAGGTCAAATTTTTCTCGGGGCATGCAGCACTTGAACCCCCAGCTGTAAGGGCTCTCTGAGCTTGCCAGAATCTATTCATAGCCTACATTTTGGCAGATGGATAGGGACTGAGAACAAGAAAGAAACCTTGTCAGGTCCATACCTCACATGTTACTGTGCTTGAATATACATACAACTATTTGAGTGTTCTGAGAATATATAATAATACCCAGACGCTGAATCAGGCTCTATGTCCCTTTGGGGTGGCTGAAGAAAAAACTACCCTACAAATTATAAGGACATAACCAATCATTTTATGAAGAAAAAAGGAAATCTTGTAAACAAGGAACAAGGAAACAAAGATTTTTCTGTTGACTTTATTTTCATGGACTTTCTTTGGATATACTCACTGACCTATAATACACTTGTGCCCTGCTGCATTATGATATAAATAGTGTAATATAACAGTGTATAATAATTGGGTTACTATATATAGTATGTTATAATACAAATACTAAGTGATGTTATAATACAGAGATTGACTGTGTTAATATTGGCCTACAACTGTGTTCTTTGACTGCTACTCATAATTACAGTTGAGTTTACTATATTGAATAGAATCTATTCATAGCCTACATTTTGGCAGATGGATAGAGTTGCCAGGTGCCTGCTGGTGGCGGGCAAACCTCTGGTGAAATGCCCCTCTGCCCGCCGACCAGCTGAGGGTCAGCAGGCAATCGTGCAGACGCACTCACCCGCGCCAGCCGGGAAGCCTCTCCTCTCCCTCCCCGGGGCGAGCGGGCCGCCCGTTGCAGCCCCGCGTGCCAGGTGGCGCGTTGGCAAGCGTGCGCGGATAGCACAGAAACCTCCCGCCAAAGGTAAGTTTCTGGCAACCCTACAGATGGATCCTCAAATCCTTCATTGGTGCACTGCTTAATAGTTCTATGGTTTTATTTTGTCACGGTATGCCTTGTTTTCAAGGGCTCCACCCCACCACCCTATTCTCCACCTTTTGGGCCTCGAGGTCCTCGCAAGGGCAGCAAGGCCCTTTGGACCTTGTTGGATGTTGCCCTATTGTTGCTGGTTGTGCCCCACTAGCAGTTCAAGCTTCAGGGCCCCAAAAATGTAGGTCCGCCACTGCTTCTGGGTGGTCAGTAGGGTTGCCGGGTCCCTCTTTGCCACCGGCGGGAGGTTTGGGAGGCGGAGCCCCTACTCCAGCCCTTATCCTGGATCTCCCAGTGGATGAAGACTTAGTTGTTTTCTTTGTCGTTCCCTCACTAACTCTTATTAGCCTTCCAGCCTGTCTATTAAGAGCGGTGGTTTGGTGCGGTGGAGTCTGATCTGGAGAACCGGATTTGATTCCCCTCTCCTACACATGAGCGGTGGAGGCTACTCTGGTGAACCAGGTTGGTTTCCCTGCCCCTCCGCATGAAGCCAGCTTGGTGACATTGGGCTAATCACAGTTCTATTAAGAGCTCTCTCAGCCCCACCTACCTCGCAGGGTGCCTGTTGTGGGGAGGGGAAGGGAAGGTGACTGTAAGCCGGTTTGAGTCTCCCTTAAGTAGTAGAGAAAGTCGGCATATAAAAACCAGCTCTCCCTCTTCTTCTATATTAAAAGCTTTTTACTGTCTGAAATGCTGTAATGCTTTGTTTTAATGTTTGTCTCCTTGGTGATTCTATAACCTTAAAGCAGATGATGAGAGGGAATCTCTTGGCCATCTTCTGGGCATGTAGTGGGGGTCACCGGGGGTGTGGGGGGGAGGTAGTTGTGAATTTCCTGCATTGTGCAGGGGGTTGGACTAGATGACCCTGGTGGTCCCTTCCGACTCTATGATTCTGATTCTATGACTCTACGATTCTATGATCCTGAATAGGGTAGAAAGGCAGCTCAGACATGCTTTAAAGGAAATAAATAAATAAAAACTCAAAATAGAGATTAGCAGCTCCACAACTCATAAGCAAATAATAAAAACAGTCCATTCATCACTGAATCGTTTATAAGCCATATAATTATTCAGCAAATTTTTGTTTGCTTGGGTGGCTGTTCTGTTTTGATCCAGACACATGACAGCAGAGAACAACGTTCTTCTGGTTCTTCTTTCTGAACCGCTCACTTCCTTCCTCTTTCACATTGGGGTTCATTACTTCAGACTGCTATCCCTGGAGATAATGGGTTTAAATTTCACACAGAAAGGTACCTGCTGGATATTAGGAAAAAACATTTACAGTATGAAGAGTTCAGCAGTGGAATCGGCTGCCTAGGGAGGTGGTGAGCTCCCCCTCTCTGGCAGTCTCCAAGCAGCAGCTGGACAAACACTTGTCAGGGATCATAGAATCATAGAGTTGGAAGGGACCACCAGGGTCATCTAGTCCAACCCCCTGCACAATGCAAGAAATTCTGAACTACCTCCCCCCCCACACACACACACACACACTCAGTGACCCATACTTCATGCCCAGAAGATGGCCAAGGTGCCCTCCCTCTCATGATCTGCCCAAGGCTATAGAATCAGCATTGCTGACAGATGGCCATCTAGCCTCTTCTTAAAAACCTCCACGGAAGGAGAGCTCACCACCTCCCGAGGAAGCCTGTTCCACTGAGGAACCGCTCTAACTGTTAGAAAATTCTTCCTAATGTCTAGACAAAAACTCTTTTGATTTTAATTCCAACCCATTGGTTCTGGTCCGACCTTCTGGAGCAACAGAAAACAACTCAACACTATCCTCTATATGACACCCCTTCAAGTACTTGAAGATGGTTCTCATATCCCCTCTCAGTCTTCTCTTCTTCAGGCTAAACATACCAAGCTGAAAATACTCGAGCATTTCCAGGATGCTTTAGGCTGGTCCTGCATTGAGCAGGGGGCTGGACTAGATGGCCTGTATGACCCCTTCCAACTCTATGATTCTATGAGATCCTGGCTGCTCAGCTCTCTCCCTATTCTTTAAGAAGCATCGTAAGATCATTCCATTTTGCTTAGACAACTCATATCATTTTACTTACTAGATTGCTGGTCTCTTCCTCCAATTTTTCCCCACTTCCTTTTTTTACATTCTGTCTTTTCATGTCGTCCGTTGCAAGATTGTAAAATCTGCACATATTTGATATATGTATTTTGGTAGAAGCTGTTTATCTTCGCTGAGAACTAGAATGGGCTTAGCGGCTGTGGCTCAGTGATATAACATCCGCTTGGCATGCAAAAGGTCCCAGGTTCAATCTCTGGCATTTCCAGTGAAAAAGATCAGGTAGGAGGTGATGGGAAAGACCCCTCTCTGCCTGAGATCCTGGAGACCCACAACCGGTCAGAGTGGGCAATAGCCACTAAGGGAGGGGCTGTGGCTCAGTGGTAGAGCCTCTGCTTGGTGTTCAGAAGGTCCCAGGTTCAATCTCTGGCATTTCCAGTGAAAAAGATCAGGTAGGAGGTGATGGGAAAGACCCCTCTCTGCCTGAGATCCTGGAGACCCACTACCGGTCAGAGTGGGCAATAGCCACTAAGGGAGGGGCTGTGGCTCAGTGGTAGAGCCTCTGCTTGGTGTGCAGAAGGTCCCAGGTTCAACCTCGGCATCTCCAGTTCAAGGGACCAGGCAAGTAGGTGATGTGAAGAAAGGCTCTGCCTGAGACCCTGGAGAGCCGCTGCCAGTCAGAGTAGACAATACTGATTTTGATGGATCGAGGGTCTGATTCAGTATAAGGCAGCTTCATGTCCTCACCATGCAGACCGAGGTTCTTAAACAACGGAAGGCAGCTTTTGTATGGAGGCTTCCTGGGGTTCAAATTCCCACCCTGTCCTGAAGCTTACTTGGCCACCGTAGTCCAGTCATTGGCCTTTTATGCATGGCTGCTTCCCTCACTGTCACCCCTCTGATGACTTCGGGTCTTTGTGTTGATTATGCATGCTGTTTCCAGCCATCAGAGGTCGCCTCGCTCTCCCCCTGCGTTTCCCGGCATTTTGCCTGCATTTTCGAATTCGAGATGAAACAGGTCCTTCAAAATGCGAAGAAACGCAGGGGGAGAGCGAGGCGACCTCTGACAGTCGCAAACGGCATGCGTAATCAACATAAAGACCCAAAGTCATCGGAGGGGTGGCGGCGAGTGTGAAACAGCCGTGCGGAAAAGTCTGGTCTCGCTCAACCGAATTTACTTCACAAGGTTATTGCGAGGGTAAAATGGGGAAGAGAAAAAACCCCACGCATGAGGCTTTGACCTTGTGGTGTTCCTTTGTGCTAACAGGTCAGGACGAGGGTACTCACCTTTCTTCCTGCTCTTAAGTTTACACAGGAGAGACGGGGGTTTTTCCAAAAGGCCATTTATTAGCCAGAGGATACAAGGATGGGCACAGCTGGTTTCAGGATAAGGAAGCTCGTGCAATCTGCAATTCTAACAACCAAACTTAGTGAAACTAAATGAATGCATGCAAATATCATAGAGGGCAACAGCCTGTTCCATTGTAATGTAATGTAATGTATACGATATAATCACCGCAGAGCTCCTTGGAGAAAATATGAGATAAAAATGTACTAAGACAGGTTAGCTGTTTCGTAAATGTATGATTGGGCTTCTTGAAATTGTTATTATTTTCACCACAGGCAAAAACCTACACAACAGTTTGAAGCCGGTCGATAGCTGCAATTTGCATTAAATACTCAGCAGGTGGCTTGCCCAGAGGAATGTTGTTAATAGTGATCTCAGTCGCACACTATAGACTGGATCCAGCCAGGGTTTTTTGCTCAGTCTCATCCCGTTCTTCTCCTTACAACTCCATGTCCATGCATGTCCCAGGATCACCAGCATAGACTTTTTTGAAGAAGAAGAAGAAGAAGGAGGAGGAGGAGGAGGAGGAGGAGGAGGAGGAGGAGGAGGAGGAGGAGGAGGAGGAGGAGAAGAGTTGGTTTTTATATGCCGACTTTCTCTGTCGCTTAAGGGAGAATCAAACCAGCTTACAATCCCCTTCCCCTCCCCACAACAGACACCCTGTGAGGTAGGTGGGGCTGAGAGAGTGTAACGTGCCCAAGGTCACCCAGCTGACTTCGTGTGTAGGAGTGGGGAAACAAATCCAGTTTACCAGATTAGCGTCTGCCACTCATGTGGAGGAGTGGGAAATCAAACCCGGTTCTCCAGATCAGACTCCACCGCTCCAAACCACTGCTCTTAACCAGAGCGGTCAACAGGGATTCTTTTTTAGGAGAAGAGTTGGTTTTTATATGCCAACTTTCTCTACCACTTAAGGCAGAATCAAACCGGCTCACAATCACCTTCCCTTCCCCTCCCCAAAACAGACACCCTGTGAAGTAGGTGGGGCTGAGAGAGCTCTAGGAGAGCTGTGACTAGCCCAAGGTCACCCAGCAGGCTTCATGGGTAGGAGTGGGGAAAACAACCCGGTTCACCAGATTAGCCTCCGCTGCTCATGTGGAGGAGTGGAGAATCAAACCCAGTTCTCCAGATCAGAGTCCACCACTCCAAACCACTGCTCTTAACCACTACACCACGCTGGCTCTCTTTTACCAGTGGGAAAGTTGGTTGGATCCAACCCTATCGATTCCATGATTATTTTACTTAATTGCAGGTATCTGCAAGCACTACCGGAGAAGCATTTGAGCATTTCGCCCTCCTTGGATCTGTCATTTTGAATCTTTTGTGAGTAGCCTGCAGAGAAACATGAACTGGAACCTCATGACTCAACTTGGGACCATTGTCATTTTGAAGGCGATAGCATCTTCTCTGTTTCTGATGTATTGTGAGTATTTTTTTATCTTAGTACCATATTCTGATTTTTAGGAATGAATAACATTGCCTTTCCCATTGCTCCTCTCCTGTTATGCATCAATTTTCACTCACAGCAATTCTTACCGGACAACTGTGGCATGAGAAGTGTTGGCAGCAAGCTGGCTTTCCAGCTCCTTTTCACTCTCTCTAGGAAACTAAATTGTTTGCAGCCTACAATAAGTCTTGCATTTAGCGAGAAATTATTTAAGATGACACATATGTGCCATCTTTCCCCAAGCAGAGTTTAAAAAAATGTGTAACTTGGATGAAAATTCTAGTAAATGTTGGTATTGTGATTCAGCTGGCTCAGATTTTCTACACATGTGGTGGCTCTGCAGTAGAGCCCAAACATATTGGATGAACGTGATTGAAATCATATCCAGCGGCCTTGAAATTGTAATTCCAGTAAGACTGGAAACAATTTTATTAAATTATTTTCCAGATAAACCAAAGGATATTCTAGTTATGTTTTTCCATATACTAACGGTTGCTAGAACAAATCTTCCGGGACATTGGAAAAACAATAAATTCCCCCATTTAAATAATTGGCTTGATAAGGTTAAAGAAATCTATGACGTAATTAAGTTGACATATCATAATAACACCAAAAATATGGAAGAACTGGATGCTCGCTGGAATGTAACAGTTTCAAGGATGGAAAAAACACTCCAATGGGTAAATTGCAGAGAGGGAGTGATGTAATAATCATGTCGATTTTAGATAAATAGAGTATTGCTTGATTCACTGGTATGGATATTTTAGTTATATTAGCAGCATGGTTTTAGTTTAGTTCAAGAATTTATATTATGAGTATTTTAGTAATGTTATATTTCCATTTGCTTTTATTGTTATATTCTCATTTTCTCTTAATAAATAAATAAATAATACATACATAAATTGTTTGCAGCCAATATGAAGGCCCTATACAGATAACCTATCAAGACATTAAATGACCGCAAAGGGAATGAAAGCACGCCGCCCCTGTTCTTCTGTATGATGTGAACATATGGAAGAAGGAGGAGGAGGAGGAGGAGAAAAGTTGGTTTTTATACCCCGATTACAATTGCTTTCCCTTCCTCTCCCCACAACAGAGACCTCGTGAGGTAGGGGAAGCTGAGAGAGTTCGGAGAGAACTGTGACTAGCCCATGTTCACCCACCAGGCTTCATGTGGAAGAGTGGGGAAACAAAGCCGGTTCACCAGATTAGCCTCCGCCGCTCATGTGGAGGACTGGGGAATCAAAGCTGGTTCTCCAGGTTAGAGTCCACTGCTCCAAACCACTGCTCTTAACCACTACACCACACTGGCTCTGAGCGGTGGTTTGGAGCAGTGGACTCTGATTTGGAGAACCGGGTTTGATTCCCCAGTCCTCCACATGAGCGGCGGAGGCTAATCTGGTGAACTGGATTTGTCTCCCCACTCCTACACATGAAGCCAGCTGGGTGACCTTGGGCTAGTCACAGTTCTCTTAGAGCTCTCTCAGTCCCACCTGCCTCACAGGGTGTCTGTTGTGGGGAGGGGAAGGGAAGGCGATTATAAGCCAATTTGATTCTGCCTTAAGTGGTAGAGAAAATTGGCATATAAAAACCAACTCTTCTTCTTCTTCTGTGTCTGTGCTTACAGTTCCTCCCCTGGATCAGCGATACTGCTTCCTGAATATTGCTGGTCATGGGGAGGGAGCGTATGCGCGGACACTTCCTCCATGTGTTCACATCATGCAGATGACTTGGCAATTGCATGGAGGTGGGAGAGGGGTCAGTGTACCCATGTCCTCTCTTAACTCCTGGAGCAGTCAGCCCACACATGGACAGTGTTAGGAAATTGAGAGAAGATTGTGAGAAGGCCCGTTTAGGCTGGCCTTCTACCTGATTTCCACTTCCTTTAACATTCTTGTGAGACAGTTCTTCAGCCTTCTGAAAGAAAAAAAACACCTACTTTCTCAGGTCATTTATGCATGGGAGTTTTATCTGAGGTTCGTTGCTTGCTGGACCCACACTTTCCTGTTGGGAATCTATGCACCAGCAGTCTCCAGGCTCAAATCAAGTCCCCGCCCCTTGAATTGGCTTACTTTGTAGAGCTTACTGTGAGAGAAAATCCCCCCAACCCAATTGCTGCATAAAAAAGCATTTTAAGAACAAAAACAAAAAAAGGATCGCTGAAAGGAAGTTGAGGGGGCGGAATCTAGGTACCAGCAGTCTCCAAGTTCAAATCAAGTCCCCGTCCCTTTAAGTGCTGCTTTGTAATTGGCTGTAGTGAGAGAAAAGTTCCCTCCCCACCCCAAACCCAATTGCTGCATTAAAAGGCATTTTAAGAAAATAGAACAAAAACCAGAGCAATCTGAAACGAAGGGGAGGTGGAGAAATCCAAGCCTTGGTTTTAAAAATCCTTTCTTCTGCTCAGAAAAAGCTCTCAGGAAGCAGGAAGTACTTGAATCCCTGCCTCCAGACATGCTGCTTTGTAATTGGCTGTGAGCGAAACTAAGCTTGTGTGTCCCACATTTTGCCTTATGCACAGAGATTTTACCCAGGCTGAGCTCAGGAGAGAGGGAAGAATTGGGTTAACAGGGGAACGGGAAGTCCCGGGATCGGCGAGGTCATCTCTAATGGAGAGAAAACCCATGTATAATTCCAAGGAACAACCAAGACAGACAGACAGGATGAGGGGGTGAACATGAGTGAAAGTACCCATGCATAAATGACCTCAGTGTTCAGGGAATGAGTGAATGGGGAGTGGGAGGAAGTCAAAATATTTTCTCAGAAATAGGGAGCTATTGTGTGGTTTTTTTGTCCAAACTGCTCAACAAATCCACGATTGCAATTGTCTGTTTCTCTGAAAACTGAGGTTTTCAAAAGTAATATGCCAGTGGCTCAGTGGTAGAGCATCTGCTTGGCATGCAGAAGGTCCCAGGTTCAATCCCCGGCATCTCCAGTTCAAGGGACTAGGCAAGTAGGTGATATGAAAGACCTCTGCCTGAGACCCTGGAGACCTCTCCATACCCTAAGGGTTAACCAACTGTGAAGGGGCCATGGCCCAATGGTAGAGCATCTGCTTGGCACGCAGAAGGTCCCAGGTTCAATCCCCGACATCTCCAGTTCAAGGGACTGGGCAAGTAGGTGATGCGAAAGACGTCTACCTGGGACCCTGGAGAGCCGCTGCTGGTCTGAGTAGACAGTACTGACTTTGATAGACCAAGGGTCTGATTCAGTATAAGGCAGCTTCATGTGTATTCTCTCACAGTTCTCCATGGCTCTTTGAGCATGAGTAAAGAGCATAAAAAGCAGGCCTGCAGCTTGATTCCATTTCAGGGAAGTGACATTAGTGTGTGCCAGTCTGTCTTGCCAGTCTGGCTGGCTGCCTTGGTGTTGGCTTGCCAGGTTGGTTTGGGTTAGATTCTATGGTTTGATGTTAGTTCTGTTGGGCTCAACAACAGCACGACAGGCTAACAATAAGCAATATAATCCCAAACATTCAAGCACATAACAGATGTCTGCTGTTTCGAAGGATGACTTCATCAGTCTACATATCATGCAATACATTTCATTATTGCATGATATGTAGACTGATGAAGTCATTCTTCGAAACCGCAGTCATCCGGTTCTCCGTCTCTTCCATCAACATTACTGTTTATTCACCACATTATTACTTTGTTGGGACTGTGATATACCCAATTACCTGCTCCAAGCAGAATTTGGACAATTTTGTTTTACTTTGAGCTTTCCAGTACCAGCTCATGAATTCGTTCATGTTGATATGCCTTCCATCATGCATTCATAATGAAACCATTATGTGCTTGAATGTTTGGGATTATATTGCTGTTTGCTAGCCTGTTGTGCGGATGGGTTTAAGTTCTGTTGGGCTCGCCATTTTGATCCTGGAGTCTGCTTGGTTTCGGTGGTTTGACATTGCTTCTGTTGGGCTTGATTTTCACAAGATGGTACTCGCTGGGAAGGGATGAAACACCCAACCTGGGAACTCCATCACAGTCCAGATGTGATTTGTATTTCCACCCTTATTCCCAGCATGCTGTTCCCCCTCTGGATCACACTGCTTTCACCTTCCCTCCTGTGCTGTTACCCCCAAATAGAATCATAGAGTTGGAAGGGACCACCAGGGTCATCTAGTTCAACCCCCTGCACAATGCCGGGAATTTACAAACACCTCCCCCCACACACACCCAGCAACCCCGACTCCACGCCCAAAAGATGGCCAAGATGCCCTCCCTCTCATGATTTGCCTCAGGTCATAGAATCAGCATTGCTGACAGATGGTCATCTAGCCTCTGCTTAAAAACCTCCAGGGAAGGGGAGCATACCACCTCCTGAGGAAGCCTGTTCCACTGAGGAACCGCTCTGACTGTTAGAAAATTCTTCCTAATGTCTAGATGGAAACTCTTTTAATTTAATTAATAGTCTGGGGAAGGAACTGTTTGGCCCACTGTGGAAGGCCATTGCTGATTAACTTTAGGAAGGAGGCAGAGAAATGCTGTCTGTCTGAATTTCTGCAGTATGTGGGTTCGATCCAAGAAGATTGAGTTGGAGTTCTTGTATTGTTAGAGTTTCATACAACACTTCAATCAGTTGACCACTGGTAATGAATTAATTCAAGGAAATTAAGAGTATTAACTTGAGACTTTATGGCAGGACTTGTGAATTATTCATTCATTGAAACTGGTTGTTTTACTTATTTAAAGATGTATCTCTTGCTAAGTGAATAGTTTGCAAACGTGTTTTACTTATCCATTGATTAATCAGAGTGTCACACGATGATATTTTATTCAGTTAACTGAGGATGTAATGAATTGAGGAGCAGATATTGAATCTGGGAGTAATTTCAAGATAATTATGGTGGAAAGTGCCCCTAAGTCACAGCTGACCTACGGTGACCTGTCAGGTTTTCAAGGCAACAGAAATTCAGAAGTGGTTTGCCATTGCCTGCCTCCGCCTGGGCTGAGAAGATTCAGCGAGAACTGTGACTAGCCCAAGGTCACCCAGTAGGCTTCATGTGGTGGAGTGGGGAATCGAACCCGGTTCTCCAGATTAGAGTCCACTGCTCTTAACCACTACGCCACTCTGGCTCTCTTCAAGATAATTAGGGACTAGGTTTTCTTTTGTCCCTTTAGTTGGTAGAAGCTTAATTTATTTCATGAGTAATAAGCATGGTTCTAAATATATTTTTTTCATCTTCAGAAATAAATACCAGACATATGAAAAAAAAATCCAGGCCTACTGATTGAGAATATTCTTATACATTCAAGGTCCTTGATAGTTCTTTCAGGAGAAGATGGCCTGATTTCCCTAGAGCTAGGCTTCTCCTCTATGTCCCTCTCCTCAGGCACAGGTCTTGAAGTAACTACAGGGAAAGGCAGGTTGGCTCAGCTTGGGGGTTTAAACGTACTTAGATTATATCATGCATTATGATGTAGCCCATTTCCTGTTAGGGTTATATCTAAGAACAGCATCTTCTTTTAATAGATTGGTCAGACCTCACTTGGACTACTGTGTCCAGTTTTGAGCTCCACAATTTAAGAAGGATGTTGAAAAGTTGGAGTGTGTCCAGAGGAGGGCGACCAGAATGGTCAAAGGTCTGGAATTTTTGCCCTATGAGGAGAGACTTAAGGAGATGGGTTTGTTTAGTCTGGAGAAGAGAAGGTTAAAGGGAGACATGATAGCCATGTTTAAATATTTGAAGAGATGTCATGTTCTCTGTTGCATCAGAGACTAGGACACGGAGTAATGAATTTAAACTAAGAGAAAAGCGATTCCACCTAAACATTAGGAAGAACTTTCTGACGGTGAGGGCGGTTCGATGGTGGAATGCACTGCCTCGGAGGGTGGTGGAGTCCTCGTCTTTGGAGGTCTTTAAGCAGAGGCTGGATGGCCATCTGTTGGGAGTGCTTTGATTGTGGGATCCTGCATGGCAGGGGGTTGGACTGGATGGCCCTTGTGGTCTCTTCCAACCTTGTGTGTGATCTTGTGATCTTGTGATTAAAATTCTTTTTCTTTTCAGCTTCACAGATTTTCTATACTCCTGTTCTGCGAGAAGAACCCACCAGCATCACTAAAGGTTGGTTTATGACAAAATCTGCCCAGAGGACAATGGAATTCTACACACACATGCCCAAGTAGTAAAGATATGTATCTTCTGTCTCCCCATAACTGTAGGCTGCTCTGTCAGCTGGTCATTCTTCAATGGCAAATGCTACTACTTTTCTACCAGATCACAAACATGGGATGAGAGCCTGGTGACCTGTGCTGAATTTGATTCTCATCTCGCAGTTGTCAATGGCAAAGAAGAATTGGTGAGAAAAATTATTTGTTAAAAAAGAAAAGGTCTTCTGGGAAGAGCAAACCCGCAGAGTCCCTTTTCAGACTGCTTTCAGCAGGACACAGGTACCAGCTTCTCAGAAACATGAAGATAACCTAAAAACAGATTCAGACAATTAGTATTAATCTTTTCTATTACCTTGGGTTGATTTTGATGTGCGAATCCTTATAATCTTTCCTTCTAAAAACAATTGTCTTACACAATTCTAGAGGAGAAACTAGATTTGCCCACTGCCACAAAAACAATTAAAGACTAAGCAATACATTGTGACATAAATTTCTTTAAATGCATCAAGTGCATGCTCAGTTGTCAAGTATAGGGTGTGCATTTCCTAGCCCCCTCTCCATTGAAGTCAATGGTGGGAGCTTTTTCCTATGGATGCTCGGGTGTGACATTGGCCCATTAAAGCCTATGGAAAAATTTTGTGGATCTCGGGGGGGGGGAGCTATTTTTCAAGGTAGAGGCACCAAATTTGCAACATTGCTGCAGGTGATCCTCCTTAGAAGAACCCCCAAGTTTGGTGAAGTCTGGGTCAGGAGGTCCAGTTCTATGGGCCCACAAAGGGGGTGCCCTCATCTATCCAATGGAGTTTTCAATTGTTTCCAATGGAAGATGGGAGAACCCCCTTAGAAGACACTATTCTAAGGACAGTCACCAGCAGCTGTGCTGCAAATATGGTGCCTCTACCTTGAAAAACAACCCCTCCAGAGCTCCTAAAAAATTCCCCATAGACTTTAATGGAGCCAAAAAATTTCAGAATATCCAAGGGGGAAAGCCAAAAAAGCCCTATTTACTGGTATGGGTATTCGGCTTTTTTCAGCTTTTCCAAACATTTTCAGGTCCAATAAACCTGAATCCAAAAAATACCGGGGGGGGTGGGGGGAATGGTGCACAACCCAAGTCAGGTATACACAGTGGCCTTCACCTTCTTCTTAAGGCTACTTCAAAAAAGATATCCCATTCACCCAGCTTCTGTATTGAATTTCCATAGCAGGGGGGCTCCACTTTCATGATATTGACAACAATGTGTTCTTTCCCAATCATTTACTCCAGATGTTCCTGAAGAACAGAACTCAACACGAAAGGCATTTTATCATCACGAGTCAGAGAGATGCAGAGTGAGTATGGATTGATGGCACAGGGTTTCGACCAAAACATATTTGTTCATTATTATTCTGTTTATGGTATTTATGGGGTGATAAGAGGAATTGCTTCATTTCTGTCCTGACCTGGATGGCCCAGGCTAGCCCAATAACATCAGATCTCGCTAAGCTAAGCAGGGTTAGTATAAGGATGGGAGACTGCTATGGTACTGTAGGACCAGGCAATGGCAAACTGTTAGGGATTCAGTGTCAGGCCTACTCGCTGTGTCTCAGATAGTTTCGTTTTCTCGCAGACTTTCCTTCCCTGACTGTTCAAGGACTGTTTTCCCAAAACTGCATTCCTGTTCCCTTTGAAGCTAGCAGGTGCCCGTGGGAGCTGTGGTGCTTCCAGACTGTTGAAAGTGATCTCATGAGACTGTCTTGCTGAACGCTTTTTTCTAATGTTCTTATATTATCCAGTGCATGCCATTTCCCCCCATTGCTGTCTTAATGTAAGCACTTGTCCCATCGACAACCAAAAGCCGCACCAGGAGACTTAGTAGTCCAAAAGAGTTGGTTTAATGGTATCACAGGCAAGCAGAGCTTAAAAATCCAGAGACAGCAATGGGGGGAAATGGCATGCACTGGATGTCTACGGAGATCACTTCCATGTGCACAGCACGGCACTTACACAGAAGAGGAAGAATGATGCATATTATTAAGTGTCACCAGTAGCTGTATCATATCTGCATGATCATGCGAGATAATCCTCTAGTTCATGTACCAAGCACACCTAGATTCTGCAAGCCATGTCACACACAATGTTCATCTTCAACTGAGCACCATTCACCCACATGTTGGAGGGTATTGATTATTGAGGGTACAGCCTGCACTGTTGGGATTGTCAGCTTTTAGTAGCGTTGTGCATATCGATAAACCCGAACCGAAAATGAAATTAGCCATTTCATCTTTGTTCGGGTCTCAGGTTTACCGAACACCAAAACCTAGGGGGTCTCCCCAAAGCCAAATAGATGATTCCCCAAGAATTATTACCCAAATAATTATTCGGCTTTTTCAGGTTTGGCTATTTGCCTTTGCTCAGAGGCACGCCTTTTTTTTGTGACTGGTTTTGTTAGGGCCCCATAGTTGGGGCCCTTTTGGGAGGGGGGTTGTGTAATTGGAGCTAACTTGTCTGACCAACCTTCCAACCATACAACCATCCGTACTCATCACCATTCAGTGGATTGATATGGATAAAACATAAGGGTTTTTTAAAAGATGGGGCTCACCCAGTCCCATCCGAAGGGATATACCCTCCAACTAAAAAGAGCCAGCTTCAACAGCTGCTGACACCACCAGCTTCTGAAGGAGATTTCTTCATCCACGTGGATGAGCAATCTCCTTCATAAAGCCTCCGTGGTCAGCTGGCTCTGATCTCACCACCACCCCGAAAACCTGCTCTCAAACTGAAGGTCGCCCCGAGTAGAGGCTTTGTTTCCCCGCACCGTGACCATCTCTTGGAATCAGATTTTTGATGACCATAATAAAGGACTGTTCGCAGGATGTCATTTGCCACCAAAAGAAACATTTCCTGTGCCTTATTTCTCTTGCATTTAAACCTTTTCCCTCAGTTTAGAAGCTAATTTGCGTGGACATCATGCTATGCACCCCAGAAACGAAGGCAAACCCCAGACTTTAAGGCGTCAGTCTTCCACTCGGCTCTTTCCGCCAGTCCTTGGCAACGCTGAACTTTGAGGCGCCAGGCTGTCACTCGGCTCTTTCCGCCAGTCCTTGGCAGCGCTGAACTTCTGAACCTGAAAACCGATGGACAGCTCAGCTCGCAACTGCCTGGAAGGGGGTGACCCCTTTGCGGGCCCATAAAATTGGACCCCTTGTCCTAAAGTTCACCAAACACCAGTGTCTGTCTAGGGAGAGCCCCTTGCAGCCACGTTGCAAATTTGGGGGTTCTACCTCCAAAAATGCTCCCCCAGGAGGCTTGAAAAAAAATCCCCATACACTATAATGGGCCTGAATTTTTCAGAAAACTCAGAAATAAGCCGAATACTGGAATTTACCTGTATCGGTATTTGGCTTATTCCGAGCTTACCGAAACGCAATGGGCCAATAAACGCAAAACTTAAATTTACCTATTTATTTATTTTTTGCACAACCCTAGCTTTTAGTTTCAAAAATTCCAGTACTCTGGTGGAACAGGGGGGTAGGGAGACATGGGGAAGGAGATGTGGGGATGATCCTCATGATTGGCTATACCATTCAGTCCCTAAGTGAAAATATTGCTGTTGTCTTTTACTTTTTAAAAAACATCTGGCCACTGTGTGATCAAAATTTCAGTGGATTAAGGTGGTGGTGTTGTTTTTCTTACTTGCTTGTCAGTCCTACATGCTATCTGGTCTGGAAAATGTGTCTTCCACAAGCTTTCCACCTGGGCAACGAAAGCCTATCTGGGGCTTGGTCAACATCCTGGCTTTGCCACCTGCTGGAGAATATTAAAAATAATGGTTGCTGTGACCTTGACAAACCACAAAGTGTGATTGGTGGGCTGTGTATGTTGGGCTGGGGAGATCACAAATTATGCACCCCTGTATTGCGCAGTTCAGTATTTTCCTATATCACAGTACATCCGTCACAGTTTTAGCTTGAAAGCTCTGTTAGTCATCCATGGATGGCCATTTATGCAGGGCTGTTTCCTCGCGGTCACCCCCGCCGACCGCTTCGGGGCTTCCTTTTGAGCATGCATGCCTTTCCCAACTGTCAGAGGTCACCTTGCGTTCCCCTTGCGTTTTGTCCGCATTTTCCGGATTCTGGCTAAAACAGCATCTTGAAAACACGGGCAAAACACGCGGGGGGAGTGAAGCAACCTCTGACAGTTGGCAAAGGCATGCATGATCAAAAGGAAGCCCCGGAGCAGTCGGCGGGGTGACTGCGAGGGAAACAGCCCTGCATGAATGGCTGATGTTTGCCTCCTAGAATTTCCGGTTATTCTGAAAGCCCAAAGCCAGTAATACCTCTACTACCAATAGTGAGGCAAAGGACAAATTTATAGAGCTTTCGTTGCCTATAAGGCTGCCAAGCCCTGTCCTGAGCTCCCACTGCCGATCGCTGCTCCAAGTGGTGATGAGGTAAAACTTTTAAAAAACCACAGGATCTTTTTTTTAATAATAATTTATTAGAAACATTTAATCTTACAATAAAAGAGAAAGAGAAAAAAAACCTAGAAATAACATTACTTTAAAAAAATCAAATACTAGTGATACAAATTATTTTCTAAAAAATACTAAAACAGCGCTAATGTAACTAAAATACCCGTACCACTTAATCAAATAATACTCTATTTGTCTATTTAACTAAGATCCCCATTATTATAATATCACTACCTCTCTACAGTTTCCACAATAGAATGCTTTCTCCATCCTTGAAACTGTTGAATTCCAGCGAGCATCAAGTTCTTCGGTATTTTTATTGTTATTACAGTACGTCAACTTAATTAAAGCATAGGTTTCTATAACCTTGTCGAGCCAATTATTTAAGTCAGGGAATTTATTGCTTTTCCAAAAAAAACCACAGGATCACCAGCTTGACAACATCACTTCCAGGGAAAATCCGGAAGTGACTGCAGGTATCTCTAGGAATTACTAGAAACTCTATGGTTTTCCCCAAAAGCAATATTATCATGCTGGCAGTGCCCTCCCCACTATGTTCTAACCCCAAACCATGCCACTGGTTTCCAGGCTTGGCCTCACATCCCTAATTGCCCATGATGTACATTGGGGGAGGGTTCCCAAGCAGTGGTCTCTAATCAAACAAGTTCTGCAGTATTTTGAAGTCCAAGTTGTCAGTTATGAATGTTGGTGGATTTAGACATTTTTTTAAAGGATATACAATGGCTTGATTCAGACATAACCCTCTCTCTGTAGCCTAGGAGGGCATCAGCAAGGAAAAAGTTAGAAGAAAATCAGGATTAAGTCAGGATATCTGCGTTCAGGCATCATGCAAGACTATGAGTAAAGCTAATTGTGGTTCCCATTACACAAAATCCCTGACGTAAGTCAGGTCGGTGGTATCTGCATTCAGGCATCATGCAAGACCATGAGTAAAACTAATTGTGGTCCCTGTTACACAAGACGCTTGACGTAAGCCAAGCCGGAGCTCTTGGGGTCATGTGATTGAGGACATGTGGTCCCTGGCAGCAGGGCAAACACCCTCCATGGTTGTTTCTGCTGGCAAAAATGGCATGGAAAATGGTTGTAGCCCTTCTCCTGCCACACTGCCACTCCGAGCAAAATCATCCCCCTAACGCAGTGGTCGGCAAACCGCGGATCCCGAGCCGCAAGTGGCTCTTTGGCCCCTTGAGTGCGGCTCCCCGCCTCCCCACCCCCCCATCCGTCGGCTGAGCGGCTCCTCCGAATCCCCGTGCCCAGCCAGGCAGAGGCGCTGCGCTCCCGCTGGGCTCCAGCGCGCCCCAGGCAGGAGGAGCCAGCAGGCAAGCGGGAGGCGGCGCCCCCCTCCCCCGTCCTCCCCTCCTCTCTCTCTCTCTCTCTCTCTCCGGCGGGGAGGGATCAGAGGCGGCAGGGAGAGGCTGCGGCCGGCTGCCCAGGCTGCTGCTGCAAGGGGGGGAGAGGCAGGCTCCGCCTCGCGCTGGGCCGGAGCGGGCTGCGTGCCCCATGTGCTCCCGCCGCCGCCACCTCCTCACCCAGCCGGCCCAGGAAGGAGGGGAGGGCGGCGGCAGTGGGGCGCGGGGGGGAATCCCTCCCAGAGTGCAGAGCAGGGCACCCATCGGGTGGGGTTGGGGGGAGATAGCGGCGGCGACGGGGCGCGATTTGCACGAGATCACTCCGGAGGCATAGAGTCGGTGGCTGCTGTGAAGGGGCTGAATGGGAGATTCAGCATTTGTTGAGGGCAGGCAGACACTGGGGGTCCTTCTACCCCCCTCCCATTGCTCACCTAGTAGCAAAATCTCAGTTGCAGGAGTTGGGCGGCCCTAATGGTGTTATTTATGTTGATGGGACTTAAGAAAAGCGAGCTGAAGGCTCCATAAATAACTGCAGGGTGGGGGAAATGATGGGGAAAGCAAGATGATTTCCTGCCCCCTCTTTCTTCTCCCTTTATTTGTTTAGGTGGCTCTCAAAAGAAATCTCAATCGTTGTACTGTTGATACTTGGCTCTGTTGACTAATGAGTTTGCCGACCACTGCCCTAACACTTTTAAGGTGAATCCCTAGTTGAACCTCTGACTGCGAGTCAGGTTAGGCGATTCATGTAATGGGAGCCTGTGGTTACGAAAACATCTTCAGAGCCTGGTTTGGCATACCCTGACTAACCATAAATAGCGGAGTGGCCTGCATGCAGGCAATCACGTGAACCATGGGTAGTTTAATGGAACCATGGTTTTGCGCTGTGTCTGAATTGAGCCAATGTGTAAAAGGGTCGATTTTAGTCAACTGATACTTTATTGTCTAAAATGCATAAATAAGAATGAACACAAGAGATTTTTTTAAAGTAGCCCGCACAGTGGAATTTCAGGAGCAATGTTTCAAAATGTTTGAAATCCTAAGCAGCAAATATTCATTTCGGACCCATGAAACACCTTGCATGTAAGAAACGTCCCCTAATACTAGAACACGGGGTCGTCTGCTAAAGCTGGAGGGTGAGAGATTCAAAACAGATAAAAGGAAGTATTTTTTCACACAACGCATAGTTAAATTGTGGAACTCCCTGCCCCAGGATGTGGTGACGGCTGCCAGCTTGGAGGGTTTTAAGAGGGGAGACGACATGTTCATGGAGGAGAGGGGTATTCATGGCTATTAGTTAGAATGGATACTAGTCATGCTGCATACCTATTCTCTCTAGTATCAGAGGAGCATGCCTATTATTTTGGGTGCGGTGGAACACAGGCAGGATGGTGCTGCTGCAGTCGTCTTGTTTGTGGGCTTCCTAGACGCACCTGGTTGGCCACTGTGTGAACAGACTGCTGGACTTGATGGGCCTTGGTCTGATCCAGCAGGGCCTTTCTTATGTTCTTATGTTCTTAAACGGGTCTCTACTAGGTAGCATGTGAACTTATTTTCTGATTATTTACGTATTTTATTATGCATTTATTTTATTTCTCGATGAAACTGAAGACACACTTGTTTGGTCTGTTGTCAAAGGAATGATCTTTACTTCCCTTCCTTCACAGATTTGATTCCAGCCCAAGAAGTTTTTCATGTGTTGTGGTTGGATTCAATTCCGTTGATTCAGCATCTTGCACTACACGACACCGCTGCATTTGTGAGAAGAATGCCTAAGAGCCTTCCTACACATGGGACCATCTCATCGATGAAGAAGATCTAGATTCTGTTGTCGGCTTTCTAAACAACCTTGGGCCACCATTCAGCCTTAGTTGCTCATAATCAGTGGTCTAGGGGAGGGGTGTGTGTGCATTCCCTCCAACAAGACAAGGTGTGTCCAGTCAGCTCCTTGGGGCCCAGCAGAACACCAAAACACAGAAGCAAAACGGGCTTCCATGTGCGCATCTGCTTCAACATTGGCTACATGTAAGCCTGTGGGACACATGAAGTTGCCTTATAGCAGCCCTGTTCACATGTTAACAGAGAATGTACAACCTGCGTGTAAGTGCACACACCTGTTCATAAGAAAGAGCCAACACACTTCACAAATTAAACTGGGGACCAGTACCTGGATAAATGCAGGGCTTTGAATCACATGCTGAGCTGTACATGTGTTGAATGTAAAGTGAGAATTACTCTAGGCAACTATAGAGGCAAGTTAAGTGTACACTATACATGGATTCTATGTACATTCACTGTGACTTGGGTCAGACCATTGGTCTGTCAAGGCCAGTGTTGTCTAAACAGGTCAGCATTGTTCTGAGAGCACCTTCTTTTTATTACATCCTGCTTACAAACTAGTCCCTTATTTAGACTGAGCAGACCTGGCCATGCTAAGCCACACCAACATAACCTCCAGATTGGACTACTACGTAGGGTTGGCCCACCTCCAGGTGGTGGCTGAAGATCTCCTGCTATTACAACTGATCTCCAGGGGATAGAGATCACTTCATCTGGAGAAAATGGCTGCTTTGGAAGGCGGACTCGGTGGCATTATACCCCATTGAAGTCCCTCTCCCCAAATCCCACCCTTCTCAGGCTCCACCCCCAAAATCTCCATGTATTTCCTGTCAACCCTACTACTATAACTGCTCTACATGGTGTCACCTTTGAAGACATCTCTGAAGCTTCGATTGGCAGAAATATCAGCAGCAAGAATCCTGCCTGGCTGGGCTCAATTGCTTAACATAAGAACATAATTAAAGCCATGCTGGATCAGGCCAAGGCCCATCAAGTCCAGCAGTCTGTTCAACACAGTGGCCAACCAGGTGCCTCTAGGAAGCCCACAAACAAGATGATTGCAGCAGCACCATCCTGCCTGTGTTCCACTGCACCTAATATATTCGGCATGCTCCTCTGATCCTGGAGAGAATAGGTATGCATCATGACTAGTATCCATTTTTACTAGTAGCCATGAATTTCCGCTCCTCCAGGAACATGTCCATTCCCCCCCTTAAAGCCTTCCAATTGGCAGCCATCACCACATCCTGGGGCAGGGAGTTCTATAATTTAACTATGTGTTGCAATGTATAACTCCAGGGCTGCATCAGGCCCAATTAAAATTGCTGGTTATTAAGGCCTACCTAGGTTAAAAGGAAAAGGTCCCCTGTGCAAGCGCTGGGTCATTCCTGACCCATGGGGTGACGTCACATCCCGACGTTTCCTAGGCAGACTATGTTTACGGGGTGGTTTGCCAGTGCCTTCCCCAGTCACCTTCCCTTTACCCCCAGCAAGCCGGGTACTCATTTGACCAACCTCGGAAGGACGGAAGGCTGAGTCAACCTTGAGCCGGCTACCTGAAACCGACTTCCGTCGGGATCGAACTCAGGTCGCGAGCAGAGCTTGGGCTTTAGTACTGCAGCTGACTGCTCTGTGCCACCTGGCTTAGGTCCCTCCTATTTATCTAACTGCATCTTTCAGCATACTCCCATGTGCCAGTTATGTTCCTTAGACAGCCTGGTCTCCGTGGGTGCACTGTTAGGATCGCCTGTGCCATGACAGCCAGGTCACAGGGCTTTCTGTGTGGTGGTTCCAGTCCCATAGAATGGTCTAACACAGTCGGTGTGTCAGGTTCTGACTAAAGTCACCTGCAGAAGGGCTCTTGGCAGGATCAGGCCAGACTCTGGCTTCAAGTCAAGATCTGGTTCACATGCTACAAACTTTGTGTATAGTTTCTCATCCTGTTATCCTGTTATTCACTCAGCCGGCAATCCACAGCTGTTGTGTTGTCTACCTTGCCCTGGGAATTGTCCTCTCGGATTTGTTTCACTTTGTTTTCCTTTCTCTAGCTGGAGTGCTTTTAACCATGTATTCTACCCATGTCGTGCCATTAGCAGCCTTCTTCGTTCTGTAGACAGTCCGTTCTTTTTATTTACCTTATTGCTCCTAATAAACTATTATTGCTTCAGAGCTACCTGCCTGGATGAGTTTGCTTTTGAGGGATGCTAGGGGTAAACGCCTGATTTTGACACAGTGAGGGCGCCTTCACGGGCAGCATTCAGGAAGACATGCCCAGATGGTTTTATTTCAGTGGGCATTTGATGGAGGGTGAACTGTTCCGGCTAATGTGGCTGCATTTTTAATCTGTGCATCTGTGTGTCGTTTTTATTTTGTTAACGGGCTCATGTGATTTTGCGTCTTTGCAACTTGTTGTGTTGTTAGCTGCCTTGTGTCTAAGGTTAAAAAAAAGGGATATAAATATTTTCATTAAAATAAAATAAAATACATGAGGATTCAATATACTTCCCGAGCATTTCTTGGACCTGTTTGTTGAGATCATCTGATGGCTAGACAAGACAGCACAGAAAATTGAGTCAGAGTCAGTAGTCGTATAAATGACCACTGTAAGTCCGTTCTCACATCAAACTGATGGAAGCAACAATCTCTTTAAAGCGCATGCCCCTGAGTCTCAATTAGCGTTGCCAACCTCCAGGTACCAGCTGGAGATCTCCTGCTATTACAACTGATCTCCAGCCAATAGAGATCAGTTCACCTGGAGAAAAATGGCCGCTTTGGCAGTTGGACTCTATGGCATTGAAGTCCTTCCCCAGGCCCCGCCCACTTCAGGCTCCGCCCCTAAAACCTCCCACCGTTGGCCAAGAGGGACTTGGCAACCCTATTAATGGGCTATTGTGTTTTTGTGTCTTTGCGACTTGTGTTTTTTAGCTGCCTTGTGTCTAAGGCAAGAAAGTGGGATATAAATATTTTCATTAAAATAAAATACATGAGGATTAAATGTGTGTGTGTGCGCGTGTGTGTGTGTGTTAAGTGCCGTCAAGTCGCTTCCGACTCATGGCGACCCTATGAGTGAAAGTCCTCCAAAATGTCCTGTCTTTGACAGCCTTGCTCAGATCTTGCAAATTGAAGGCTGTGGCTTCCTTTATTGAGTCAATCCATCTCTTGTTGGGTCTTCCTCTTTTCCTGCTGCCCTCTGTTAGGATTAAATATACTTTGAGCATTTCTGGACCTGTTTGTTGGGGCCATCTGATGGCTAGAGAAGACAGCACGGAAAGTGGAGAAAGAGTCGGTGGTCGTACGAATGACCGATGTGAGTCCATGCTCACATCAAACCGATGGAAGCAAGAATCACTTTAATGCTCACGCCCCTGGGTCTCGACGCATTCATTCATCTACACGCAAGAGAAGAAATGAGGAAGTCAGACTCACGCGTTTCTCAAGACGGCCTGTGCAGCGCCATCACTTCATCCAGTCACTGACAGGCTGCAGAAGGTGCCGACAGCTAACAGTTTGTCATTCATGCAACGAAAGGGGGGGGGGAACTAAGGCCTCAGTAAAGCAGTGTAACAAAGGACCACAAGACAGGGCCGGATCCTCATGAATGAGGAAGGGGAGAAAACAGGAAGGAAAAGACAGAAGGACATAGCGTCCCTTGTGAAAGCTTCTTTTCCTTCTCTTCTTACGCAGGGTGAGTTCATTTGTTATAGTATTCATACCCACACTTGGTAAATGTATGAAATTGCCCTCCAAAGTGTGCAACTAGACACCATGAGCACACTTGAAGGCCTTTTATGCATGGCTATTTCACTCACCGTCACCCCTCCGATGACTGCAGTCCAAGCTCTACTCTCGACCTGAGTTTGATCCTGACGGAAGTCGGTTTCAGGTTGCCGGCTCAAGGTTGACTCAGCCTTCCATCCCGTCCCTCCGAGGTTGGTCAAATGAGGACCCAGCTTGCTGGGGGTAAAGGGAAGATGACTGGGGAAGGCACTGGCAAACCACCCCGTAAACGAAGTCTGCCTAGTAAACGTCGGGATGTGACGTCACCCCATGGGTCAGGAATGACCCGGTGCTTGCACAGGGGACCTTTACCTTTTTTTACCTTTTAGTTAATACACAAAGTTTGAGGACTTGATTGTGTTACTCGGTTGGGATTGTGGAACTGATAGCTGGATGCTGAAAAAAATGGAATTGTCCATCTCAAGGCCGGATTATGAGGCCCCGGGTGATAAAAATAGCACTTCATTATTCCCACAGGAAAGACACTGAATGTAATGTGTGAAAACTTTGTTTTTGCATACATACAAAAGTCAAGCTACAAAAAAAAAAAAAAAAGATAATTGAACCAAAACTTTTGTAAAATTTTGAAGCCCTTCATATAGCGAGACCATAACCTGTAGTTTAGTATCTCTAAATCCAGTTCTGGTCCATCGTCCCAACATTCACTCCCAGATTTCACTGTCTTCATTTCCCCTCCCACTATGCCATACTGCTGAAGGCTAGGGTTGCCTTATGCTGGAGATGCCTTGTGCTGAGGAGGACCACCGGCTCCGCTATCATGGCACACCCTACCCTGTCTGACAACAGAGCCTCTGTGGACTCTGGGTGGGGTCTTTCCCAGTCCTGCTTCTTAAGACCTTTTTAGAATTAGATGCCAGAAATGGAAACTAGGACATTACACACATGAAACATGAAGCTATGCCCCCTCCCTAAGAGAACCACAAGGCCCTCATCTGGTCCAGGATGAGGCCTGAGCCCATGCCTAGCACCACACTCTGATCAACTGTGGGCTCAAACAGCCCTTTTGAGGAGCCGGGGCCTGTCTATAAATTGGCGCCTCAATTTGCCTCGGGGCCATACAGGGAAAGGAGAAGGAATTTAACCCCTCAACCTCCACTTGTCTGGCCTGCTAGGAAATGTCTCTTGAAGGACATATCTTTCCTCCTTTTAGATATTAATACCAAAACAGCCAGGAAAAGTAAAACTAAACTCCCCTATCACTTCCCTAGATGGCCCTGAGTTAAACTGAAGCTACAAAGTCCTGCAATTTTTATTTTTTTTTAATGAATAGAACTAGATGCACGGTCTTCCCTTTCCACTAGAGCCCTGAGATAGTCATTCAAAAATGTAAGGACACTTACGGCGCATTCCTGAAAGGAATGCCCGCGCCGGGCTTAGGAGGCACTGCCGAAACCTCTGTCCGGCGCCCAAAACCCATGCAACCCTCATAGGCGTATCTTCACAAAAATAAAAAGGGGCGTTCCCGAGCTGAAAGTACTCGGGAGGCCGACTAACGTCAGCCCCGCCCCACGGCCGGTGCCGTTACGCCCCAGGACCGCCTCCATGGGCGCTGGAACGCCTCCCGGCTCGCCACTGCAGCCTGTGCCGGTGGCCGGGGAGCGGCGCCCGGCCCTGCACACCGGCGCTGGGGCCACTCACGCCAGCATGCGCCTTCCGGGCGCTGGTGGTGTGGGCCCCTGTGCTGGCGGAGGCCGTAGTCGGCCTCCTAAGGGCTTTGGGCCCATTTTTCAGGAATGGGCCTTTAGTCTCACTATGAATGTTGTACTTCTTATACAGGACCTGTAGCTTGAACACATTCAGTAATCGGTTCTTGTAGGTTATCCGGCCTGTGTGACCGTGGTCTTGGTATTTTCTTTCCTGACGTTTTGCCGGCAGCTGTGGCAGGCATCTTCAGAGGAGTAACACTGAAGGAAAGTGTCTCTCAGTGTCAAGTGTGTAGGAAGAGTAATATATAGTCAGAAAGGGGTTGGGTTGAGCTGAACCCAAGTGTCTTCCTACACACTTGACACTGAGAGACACTGTCCTTCGGTGTTACTCCTCTGAAGATGCCTGCCACAGCTGCCGGCGAAACGTCAGGAAAGAAAATACCAAGACCACGGTCACACAGCCCGGATAACCTACAAGAACAGATGAACTCTGACCGTGAAAGCCTTCGACAATACATTCAGTAATATTTACCATCTGGCGGGTAAGTGGTTATTGAATGGAAAGAAACCAATACACTGGCATTTGTGTTTAGAGACAAACAAGAAAAACTCACTGCTGTAGGGAAAGGAAAGCCAGGGAAAGAGTCCTTCGACTCTTCCTTTACAATTCCATATAGATTCATATTTATTATCACACTTCATGAGTCCAAATCTTTCATTATTTTTCTGTGCAGGACTTAAAGGATAACCTAGAGATGTGCCTTGTGAAAAATTACAGGGTGGTTCTGAGAATAAAACTAGGAAGGGAGAACCTTGCTTTGAACTCCTTTGAGGAAGGATGGGATAAAAAGGAACTAGGCAGACAGAACGGTTGTAATATCTATGGTCTGATATTACGATACTTCGCAGAGTGCAGTATGCAGTCACCGCAACACATGCGTGTGTGTGCAAGTTAGAAAAACAAAAGAAGCATCAGTCGTCCTTTCTAATTAAACTAAACTCATTTATTGGTGAAATACAATGAGTATAGGAAAGAACTAACAGGGTCCTTTATCCTAATCTATCTTACTAGCTTTCGAGATATCAAAAGGTATCCTGCCTTCTCTTTTCATTGTAGAATGAGAAGAGCTGAGCGCGGAGCGCTGTGCACTAGCGACTTGCATGGATGAGGGGAGAGGGGAGAAGAAGGAAGGGAAGTTTTCCCTGACAATATAACTCTAAACATCAAAGGGAACAGGAAATGGGAGAGAGAGAGGTGTAACTGGAGAGGACCTCCTGTGTCCTGTCTATCTATCTGACTCTCTGGTCAGCCCCCCCCCCTGAATGTAGAGACAAGTGACACCGTAAGAAGGGCATATTTTCCAACAAGAAATTGGGTCAGGGATCTTTTATCTTATGCTAAAATGCGCCATGTTTACTGACGGCATCATATAAATAACCACAATAATAATAGCAATAATAAATTGTAAACAACATCATCAGATCTTCCCCTTTTAATAGTCAAGAACGAACGTCCGTGCTGCTCCTGATGTTGCGTTGGTTCTTTGGCTTTTTTCCAGCCGACGGATTATCCGTTCCTCTTCTCACAAATCCAGCGGTTTTTCTGGAAACATGATGCTGGACTCACTACGCTGCCTCTGAGCGTCGCACACTGTTTGTTCACTTCATTTGGTCTCATGGTAAATCTGCATGAGTGGACAGCAACAAAGCAATTAAGAAAGTCAAGTTTGGCTGCTATGAATCACCTAACCCAAGTGAAGGTTAGCATCTAGCTCTGGTAGAGGGACACTTTGATAAAGGTGTTGGAGTGAGAGCAACTCAGCATGCCTGGACATTGGGGGGGGTGCTCATTTAAATGTGTAGGTGTTATCTCTTGAGTGGGATGCTCCTCTTTGTCTGAACCTGGGGGCTGCCCTCTGATGACTCCTCCTTCTCTCTCAGCAGCCATTTTTTCTCTCTCTTTTCACATGGACCTGTAAGGAGGCAGACGTATCGACAGGTCTCTACTGTAGAAACAATATACCCTACTTGCACTCACGTGACTCCGGAAAAGCTGGCCACTTGTTCGGAGAAATGTATTTTTTAGATTAGGCTTTCTATCTTTCTATCAACTGCAACAAGAATGTGAACAGAATCTACTTGAATAAATGTACTTTTTCCTTTGTTTTTACTTCTTGGGAGGATTGATTTTAGTGTAAGTATCACGTTTCCATGACTGGGCAAACTCTGCTATAATAATCAAATATACCCAATAGAGAGACCCCTCCCCTCCAGTGGCATATTACCAATGCTCACGGCTGGTCACTGACACCCTTGTTTTGCCTTTTAGGCTTTTTATTGGGGAAGAAGAAGAGGAGGAAGAGGAAGAGGAAGAGTTGGTTTTTATATGCTAATTTTCTCTACCACTTAAGGAAGAATCAAACCGACTTACAATCACCTTCCCTTCCCCTTCCCGCAACAGACAACCTGTGAGGTAGGTGGGGCTGAGAGAGCTGTGACTAGCCCAAGGTCACCCAGCTGGCTTCGTGTGAAGGAGTGGGGAAACCAATCCGGTTCACCAGATTACAGTCTGTCGCTCATGTGGAAGAGTGGGGAATCAAACCCGGTTTTCCAGATCGGAGTCCACCGCTCCAAACCACCACTCTTAACCGCTACACCATGCTGGCTCTCAAGCTGGATGGAACTATTTATTGGGCCAGACTTGGTCTGTTGGCCTCCAGTTGCTGACCTCAAAGTTAAGATCTCCAGGGGGTATTTATGAGGAATTTCTGATTACATAGGGATGGTGTCTTATGAGATCTTGGCTCACCTTAGCCCTTTTCAGTTGCTACAAGACCTCTGCCTGAGATCCTGAAGAGCTGCTGTCAGTCTAAGTAGACAATACTGACCTTGAAGGACCAAGGCAGCCTCATGTGTTTATGTCCCACATTTTTGCAAGCGGGGAAATCTGCACATATCACAAATGTTTAAGCTTCAGCTTTTGCACCTGGTCCCCCTAAGTCTATCCCTGTTTTATCTTTGAATTGTTGAAGGGGGTGCTATATTAAGAGTCCTATGGCAAAGGTATTTTGACAGGTGCAGCTTGTCAGTCACCAGAGAGAAGTTGCACCTGCTGAAATGATCTCTCCTGCCCAACTATTAAAGGTAGAGGAGCCCTGTATTTGTTGTTATCTGGTCACGCGACATATCTCGATCAGAAGATTTTCCAGCACTATGTCCTCCTAGAGCCCTAACCTGGGTAGCCCAATCTCATCAGATCTCAGAAGCTAAGCAAGATCACCCCTGGTCACTATTTGGATGGAAGACCACCAAGGAATACCAGAGTCGCTACACAGAGACAAACCACCTCTGAATGTCTCTTGCCTTGAAAACCCAACAGGCTCGCCATAAGTCAGTCGCTGTGGTCATTTATGCATGGGTACTTTCACTCATGTTCGCCCCCGGTCTGTCTCAGTTGTTGTATTGGCCGGGCAGGTGGGCTGGGCTGCTATTGCTGCACGGTGCTGAGGGAGCGAGGGAGGGGGTGGCCAGAAGCCAAGGAGGAAACTGAAGCCGGAGGCTTCTGCAGCCGGCAAACTGCACTAAGCAGTGAAGTCAGCGGGGAATGCAAAGTCTGATAAACAATTCCCGAAGTCAAGACGTGGCTGGTACTTATCAGAGTTGAGGCAGCAGAGTCATCAATTAGGCAGTCCAAGGTCAGGGTCACTGGCAAGGCAGTCCAGTTCAAAAGCAGGCTAGAAATAACTAAGTGGAGCGTCACTGAGACCAGAGATCAGTACATTGCTTCCACGCTTTGATTCCTTTCTTCAGTTCCTTAAATCCAGCTGACTCTCAGAGCAAGGCTGGTCTGGCCATCAATCACTTTCATCTTCCACAGGTGCAATTTCTCGCCTCGCCAGAAGTCTCGCAGACCTCCGTCTTTCGCTCATTAGAGATCTAAGTCTTTTCCTCCTGCGAGCTCCTGGGGAGGATTCCTCTCGTTCTGATAGCCGGCTTCCCGAGGGGGTCTGTAATTCCTTTGCCTGACTTGGCATCACTGCCTCCGTCAACTCCTGTAATCCAATAGCTAGTTCAGGAGGCTTGTTGGCTGCATTCTCTGGAGAGACTGCTAATTGCTCAAGCTCTTCATCTGAGCTCTCAGATTCGGGTCGGCTCTCAGATTGTTCCTTGGAGTTATGCGTGAGTTTTCTGTCCATTAGAGATGATCTCGCTGCCAACCCTCACAAATCCCCGGACTTCCCATTCCTCCGTTAAACCGATTATTCCATCTCCCTTGAGCTCAGCCTGGGTGAAATCCCCATGCATAAAGCAAAGCACAGGACACCCAAGCTTGGTTTCTCTCACAGAAAGAACTACAACCAATTTCAAAGCAGCGTGGAAAGAGGTGGCGATTCAAATGCTTCCTGCTTCCTGGGAGTTCTTTGTGAGCAGAAGAAAGGATTTTAATAACGAGGGTTGGATTCCCCCCCTCTTCCTTTCAGATTGCTCCATTTTTTGTTTTTTTTCTTACAATGCTTTTTTAAGGCAGCAATTGGGTTGGGGGGATTTTCTCTCACAGTAAGCACTGCAAAGTAAGCCAATTACAAAAGCAGCATTTCAAGGGCAGGGACTTAATTTGAGATTGGAGACTGTGGGTGCATAAATTCCCAACAGGAAAGTATGGGTCCAGCGAGCAATGAACCTCCGGTAAAACTCCCATACATAAATGACCCACAAGTCAATTGTGACTTGATGGCAAAAAAATGCCCCCCAAGAACAAATCTCTCTTAAGAACATAAGAACAAAAGAAAAGCCCTGCTGGATCAGACCAAGGCCCATCAAGTCCAGCAGCCTGTTCACACAGTGGCCAACCAGGTGCCTCTAGGAAGCCCACAAACAAGACGACTGCAGCAGCACCATCCTGCCTATCCCTTTCCTCCATGAACACGTCCACTCCTCTCTTCAAGCCTTCCAAGTTGGCAGCCATCACCACATTTTGGGGCAGGGAGTTCCCCCATTTAACTATGCATTGTGTGAAAAAATATTTCCTTTTATCTGTTTTGAATCTCTCACCCTCCAGCTTCAGCAGATGACCCCGCGTTCTAGTATTATGGGAGAGGGGAAAAAGCTTCTCCCTGTCCTCTCTCTCCAAACCATGCATAATTTTATACACCTCTATCATGTCTCCCCTTCTTTCCAAGCTAAACAGCCCTAAGCATTTTAATTGCTCCTCATAGGGCAGTCGCTCTAGCCCCCTGATCCTTTTGGTTGCTCTTTTCTGCACCTTCTCCAGCTCTGCAATATCCTTTTTGAGGTGTGGTGAACAGAACTGTACACAGTATTCCAGGTATGGTCTCACCATAGAGTTGTACAAGGGCAGAGAACCCCAATGTTGGATGTAGAGCTAGGAAGGGTGAGAGAAAAGATGGAACATACAAGTTTCCCTTGGGTTCTGTGCCGTCAAGCCAAAGCCATTTATTGTCGTCATCTGGATATTCTAGTCCAATGAAATAATCGGCATTTCTTGTTTTATTTTGAAGAAATTCCTAGCAAGGAAAGGAGGCGGAAAGTGGACAATTATTCATGGAGAAATTAATACCAAAGCGGCCACTTTCCTCCAGGTGAACGGATCTCTATCGGCTGGAGATCAGTTGTAATAGCAGTAGATCTCCAGCTACTACCTGGAGGTTGGCAACCCTAGGTCCCAGCAGACTGTTTCACACAGTAGAAGAAGAAGGAGTTGGTTTTTATATGCCGACTTTCCCTACCACTTAAGGGAGACTCAAACCGGCTTACAATCACCTTCCCTTCCCCTCCCCACAACAGACACCCTGTGAGGTGGGTGGGGCTGAGAGAGCTGTGACTAGCCCAAGGTCACCCAGCTGGCTTCATGTGGAGGAGCGGGGAAACCAATCCAGTTCACCAGATTAGCCTCCGCCGCTCGAGTGGAGGAGTGGGGAATCAAACCCAGTTCTCCGGATCAGACTCCATGGCTCCAAACCACCGCTCTTAACCACTACGCCATGCTGGCTCTCAACCAACCAGTGGCCCTGAAGGGCCAACCACTAAACAGGGCATAGAAGCTGACGCCTCCCCCTGAATCTGCCTCTCAGCACTAATTTTCAGAGATACTGCTCTATACATGAAGGTTACCCTTTAGGGTTGCCAGGTCCCCCTAGCCACTGGCTGGGGATGTGGGGGTAGCGTTGCCAGATCCAGGTTGGGAAACCCCTGGAGATTTGGGTGTGGAGCTGGGAGGACAGGGGCCTCAGTGGGGCTCAATGCCATAGAGTCCACCCTCCAAAGCAACCATTTTATCCAGGGGAACTGATCTCTGTAGTCTGGAGATGAGATGTAATTCCAGGGGGTACTCAGGTCCTACCGGGAGGGTCTCTATTCCAAGGGTTGCCACGTTGCTGGGATTGGCGGGCAATCCACCAGGCTCCTCAGAGTGGCGATCGCACACGCAGCGCAATTACGTCACTTCCGGGTTTACCCCAGAAGTGCCGCATTGTGACGGGATGCTTTAGCACTCAACCCTAGAGAGGGCAGGGTTTGGGGAGGGGGACGACTTCAATGGGGTATCATGCCATAGAGTCCACCCTCCAAAGCAGCCATTTATCCAGGGGAACTGATCTCTCCAGAGATCACTTTTAATTCCAGATCTCCAGGCCCCACCTGGAGGATGGCAACCATAATTCCCAAGACACCGTCTTCTTATCAGAGGCTTCTTACCATTTCTTTTTTGTCATTGATGATCACTAGATTTGAGTTCTGGTCCATGCATTCTGAGTAGCTGGCGCCCCATTCAAGCATCTCTTCTGAAAACGTGTATAAGTTCCCTCTGTAACTTTCCCACCTTAGCTCTGGAACCTGGACTGCTGCAGGAGAAAGAAAGAGGGAGGCATGCTTAATGGGGAAATCACAAGATTGCGGAGAAGTGTTAACACCAAACCCCTAATTAGAACTAACATTGCTTTGTTCAGACATGATCATGTAGCAGCCAGTATCTAGAACGTAAGAACATAAGAAAAGCCATGAACATAAGAACATAAGAAAAGCCCTGCTAGATCAGACCAAGGCCCATCAGGTCCAGCAGTCTGTTCACACAGTGGCCAACCAGATGCCTCTGAAGGAAGTGTAAAATCTCAATTTGTTTGGCTTACGCTGTGTATCACAACAGTTAAACACATAAGCTAGAATAGCTTATAGGGAATGTATGTTATTCAGATTTTATGGGCACACATATTATTAAAGATACCACCATATAATAGTACCATTTCACTGAAGTATGTTAGAAATGTATGAAAAACCCTTCACTGAAGCAAAGGGATATATGTATAAGCTTTAAATGTCTAGGCCAGGAGGGATCTGACTCTCCTCAAAGTAGAAAAACTCAGCAAGAGTGCAAAAGTTCATTAAGTAAAAGTTTAAAAACCATTCCAAGGATTAGAATACAGGGTAAAGGTATGCCAAGATGACAGCTTAATTGAAAGATGTATGCCAAGTTGAGAGTAGAAAGTAGGCCTTCACATACGTTATCTAAAGCAGGATGAGCTAAGTTTGGGTATCTGGCCAATTTCAAAGGTATAGACTGACACAGAAATAAAGATATAGTAGAGATAAGGCCAAAGGCCAAAGAGTAGCACCAATTAAGATAATTGGTAAGGTGAGCTCATGGGGCGTGCACAAAATGCATCACGGGGCCTGCGCAAAATGCTTCGAGGCGAGGCCATGAAGTAGCCATAGAGTCCGAACGAGGTAGACAAAGGACTCCAAAATTGTATAAGTACTGCCATGTGCTGTATGATTTCTTTGAAGAGCGGTATTGGCTGTCACAAGACAGACTCTTCCTGCGGGCATAATAAATTACCTCTTGCTTCTAAAAGAACCTGTTGTCCCTGTTCTTGGTGAGACTGTGCCATCGAACGGGGGTCTGGCTTTTGCATCCAACACCTCTAGGAAGCCCACAAACAAGACATAAGAAAGGGCATGCTGGATCAGACCAAGGCCCATCGAGTCCAGCAGTCTGTTCACACAGTGGCCAACCAGGGACCTCTAGGAAGCCCACAAACAAGACGACTGCAGCAGCGTTATCCTGCCTGTCTTCCACCTCACCTAATATATAGGCATGCTCCTCTGATACTGGAGAGAATAGGTATGCATCATGACTAGTATCCATGACTAGGATGCATCATGACTAGTATCCATTTTGACTAGTAGCCATGAATACCCCTCTCCTCCATGAACATGTCCACTCCCATCTTAAAGCCTTCCAAGTTGGCAGCCATCACCACATCCTAGGGCAGGGAGTTCCACAAGCTGCCGTATTACTGAACTTTTCAAGCTGCCATACTACACCAAAATTCCCTTCCCACAGAAAAACTACATGACAGGAAGGCCTGTAGGCTAGCTTTTTTCCTGACAAGCTAGTTTTCGATGATCATTTATGCATGGGTACTTTCACTCACATTCGCCCCTGGTGTGTCTCGGTTGTTCCTCGGAGTTATGCATGCGTTTTCCGTCCATTAGCAGTGACCTCGCTGTCAGCCACCACAAATCCCGGGACTTCCTGTTAACTCGATTCTTCCCTCTTCCCTGAGCTCAGCCCAGGTGAAATCCCCAAGCATAAGGCAAAGCGCAGGACATGCAAGCTTGGTTTCTCTCACAGCCAATTACAAAGACGTGTGTAAAGAGGCAGAGATTCAGATGCTTCTTGTTTCCTGGGAGTTCTTTCTGAGCAGAAGAAAGGATTTTAAAAATGAGGCTTGGATTTCCCCCCCCCCTTCCTTTCAGATTGCTCCAATTTTTGTTTCTGTTCTTAAAATGTTTTTTTAAGGCAGCAATTGGGTTTGGGGGGGATTTTCTCTCACAGTAAGCACTGCAAAGTAAGCCAATTACAAAGCCACATTTCAAGGGGCGGGGACTTGATTTGAGCTTGGAGACTGCTGGTGCATAGATTCCCTATACAAAAGTGTAGGTCCAGCGAGCAACGTACCTCAGATAAAACTCCCATGCATAAAGGACCTACGAGTGAGGATTTTTTTTTCATGGAGGAGCATTCAACCATACAAGCCTCTTTTTTGCAATCTGAAGTAGTAGACCTCAGACACAAGTTTCCTACTGGAGTTAAAACTAGGCCTCTGTCAACGTTTGATTTTCTTTACGTCACTGGAACTAGATGGTGTGAAATTACCTGTAGGCGTCACAGGAGAAGTTGTGGGGCTTTCGGGCATGCTTTCGGTGGTCTGTAAAACTGAAAAATAATATTGTTGTTGGTCTTTCATATTCGCTTTGAAAAACTTCACTATAGCACCGGCTGTACGGTGAAACAAAATGGCTCTTCAGATCTGTTTGGCTTTCTGTAGGTCTGTGTTGGACATTCTTCCATTTCTATTTGTATGTGGAAAATAGCCATTTTGGTGGTTCTTTCATGTAAAAAAAAAAACCAAAAACAGTCTCTGCTTCTTTTTTCTATTAATTGCTGCTTCTTTTTTTCTTCCTGGGTCATTCACAGGGAACACATGAACCCATGAAGCTGCCTTCTACTGAATCAGACCCTTGGTCCATCAAAGTCAGTAGTGTCTACTCAGACCGGCAGCGGCTCTCCAGGGTCTCAGGTAGAGGTCTTTCACATCACCTACTTGCCTAGTCCCTTTAACTGGAGATGCCTGGGATTGAACCTGGGCCCTTCTGCACACCAAGCAGATGCTCTACCACTGAGCCACCACCCCTCCCCTAAGATCCCAACCAATCAGGGATCATGGAATGAATGGGATGACATCATAAGGCTACATGGCCAGTCAAAGCTGGGTCTGTGATGGCGTCATTTGGGGCAAGTGAGAGCAACTGAGAACCCGTTCTAGATTACATTTTTGGCATTAATTGCATGGGTGAACCCAGCAAGTTTAGGGTCATAGAGTGAATGGTTAGACGTCACAGGTTAATGCAGGTAATCAGATGTAGCTGCATGAGGACCTCACCGATTTATAAATGAAGTCAATTGAGGGTGAGAACAAGTTAGAGTTAAGTAAAGAAATTATTATTCTTCCTCAAGGCCCATAAAAAAGATCATTAGAAAGGAAGGTATTTTTTTGCCAAAAACGTGAGTGGTTTCAGTAGATTCCTAAATAATATAATTTCCTCTTAGCAGAAACATATATTAATAACTTGCCCAGCCAAGAAAGTCAGATATTAGTGCCTCAATGTTACCTGTAAAATTCTCCTCAGGAACAAAACTGAAATTCCCTCTGGGGAAGATCTCTGGAACTGAAAAAAGGAATATTTTAAATGGAATCTCATGAACGGTCCCAAATGTTGCCACTAAAATAAAGTTCACAGCGGCTATTTCTTGGTCTTCTTTCTCATATTTAATTGTCATCTGAGAGAGCTGGTCTAGATTTGTGTCTTAGGATTTAACAAGATGAGACCTCACAGATCTTAGACTAATACTGCAATCCAAAGCAGAGTCGTACCTTCGTAAGCCCATTGCCTTCAATAGACTTAAAAGGGTATAACTCTACTTAGAATTGCACTACTAGTAGATAAGATACTAGGGAATCTATGATAAGGTCTTCCTAGTAGTTTTCAGAGAGAAACAGCAGCTGTGTTAGGGTAGCCAACCTCCAGGTACTAGCTGGAGATCTCCTGCTATTACAACTGATCTTCAGCCGATAGAGATCAGTTCCCCTGGAGGAAACGGCTGCTTTAGCAATTGGACTCTATGGCATTGTAGTCCCTCCCCTCCCTGAACCCAGCCCTCCTCAGGCTCCGCCCCAAAATCCTCCCGCTGGTGTCAACGAGGGACCTGGCAACCCTATGTTCAGTACAGTGTATACCTGATCCCAATCTAATAATATCACTCCAGTTTAGGGTTGCCAGGTCCCTCTTCGCCACCGACGGGAGGTTTTTGGGGCAGAGCCTGAGGAGGGTGGGGGTTCGGGAGGGGGGACTCTCACACACAGACTCTCTCTGGCCATTTATGCATGAGAAGTTTTGCCTTGGATTTGCCGCTCTCTAGATGCACATTACGGATCGCCTGCTCCCATACATTCCAATGGGCAGATCGGGGGCATATCTCGGGACCCCCTGACCCAATCTTTTCAAAACTTGGGGGTTCTTGCAAGAAGGGCCCCCTCAAGCTACACTGAAAGTTTGAGATCTCCAAAAATGCCCCTCCGGAGCCGTGGAAAGCAGCAAATGTGTTTTTAATGGCTTTATTCCAAAGGGCAATTTGGGGGGGACCCCTTCCAGGCCCCATATCTCAGGACCCCCTGACCCAATCTTTAAAAAACTTGGGGGTTCTCACAAGAAGGGTCCCCTCAAGCTACACTGAACGTTTGGGACTTCTACCTCCAAACATGCCTCCCCAGAGCCGCGGAAAGACTCGAATGTGTTTTTAATGACTTTAAATGGCCGCTTTTATTCGCGAACTCCGAATTGCGTGCCGAATTCCATGGATCCGAATTGGGGGAGTTCGGACTTCGGCATTTCCCAAATAAAAACAGGCCGAATTTTGCCGGATCCGAATTTTACCGAATTTTTTTTCCCAACAGCCCTACCTGTCCTCCCAATTGTTCCTGTCATGTGGCAGCCCTAGCTTGGTGACTTTCCCTGGGTTTGGGATTGAATCATATATAATGGGATTGGGATTGATAATGTATAGTGAAGAGGGTTCTGTGATGTCAGGCTATTGTCCAGCAAATGAGGTCCTTTATGGATGGGTTTTCTATCCATTAGAGATGATCTCTCTGCCAGCCCTCACAAAACCCAGGTCATCCCGTTCCTCCGTTGACCCGATTCTTCCCTCTCCCCTGAGGTCAGCCCTGGTGAAGTCCCCATGCAAAAGGCAAAGTGCGGGACACGCAAGCTTGGTTTCTCTCACAGCCAATTACAAAGCAGCATGTAAACAGGTCAAAATAAGGTAAATATCACAACAGCGTTGCAACCAAATACTGAGGAATACTCACTGAAAGCAAGGAAGAGGGACGTCCCTGTAATTTTGACCAACACGAGGAAGATTCCAGGAGCCACGTACCGCCAACCCATATTGACTAATCTGAAAAGTTCAATAGAGAGCCATGAACTGAGGCTCTTACAGGCACTTACAGGGACTGTTCCTGGTGGACCACTTCCCTGGAGGTCTGCTGTGGGACACAAGAAAGCAGAGTCAAATCTCCATAGCTTTTGGAGGGGCCATGCAGCTCAGACAAGGGCAGCGGCACCAAC
Organism: Euleptes europaea; assembly: GCF_029931775.1. Lineage (NCBI taxonomy): Eukaryota > Metazoa > Chordata > Lepidosauria > Squamata > Sphaerodactylidae > Euleptes > Euleptes europaea. Next base: position 14,151,655 of record NC_079315.1, read on the forward strand.
GGTGGTTGCTGGCTTATCTCACCAGCAGATGAGCCAACTGCTGTAACTGGCATTGATGGCCAAATCTCCCAAGCCCTCACTGTCCCTGGATTTTCAAGTCCAGATCCAGTGGTAAGGAGTGGACCGGTGTGCCACAAGCAAGACAGTGTGGTGTAATGGTGAATTGCACGGCTGTGGGCGAGAGCCAGACAACCTCTTTTTAGAGTGCCGAATATGATATATGATACAGTGAGGTGTGGTGGTTAAGAGCGGACTCTAATCTGGAGAACCGGGTTCAATTCCCCACTCCTCCACATGAGCAGCAGACTCTGATCTGGTGAACTGAGTTGGTTTCCCCACTCCTCCACATGAGCAGCGGACTCTAATCTGGTGAACTGGGTTTGATTCTCCACTCCTCCACATGAGCAGCAGACTCTAATCTGGTGAACCAGGTTGGTTTCCCCACTCCTCCACATGAGCAGCGGACTCTAATCTGGTGAACTGGGTTCAATTCCCCACTCCTCCACGTGAGCAGCAGACTCTGATCTGGTGAACTGAGTTGGTTTCCCCACTCCTCCACATGAGCAGCAGACTCTAATCTGGTGAACTGGGTTTGATTCTCCACTCCTCCACATGAAGCCTGTTAGGTGACCTTGGGCTAGTCACAGTTCTCTCAGAGCTTTTCAGCCCCACCTACCTCACAAGATGCCTGTTTTGGGGAGGGGAAGGAACTCCCTGACCCAGGATGTGGGGATGGCTGCCAACTTGGAAGGCTTCAAGAGGGGAGTGGACACGTTTATGGAGGATAGGTCCATCCATTGCTACTAGCCAAAAATGAATGAATACTAATCATGATAGATACCTATTATCTCTAGTACCAGAGGAGCATGCCCATGATATTAGGTGCTGTGAAACACAGGCAGGATGCTGCTGCAGTCGTCTTGTTTGTGGGCTTCCTAGAGGCACCTGGTTGGCCCCTGTGTGAACAGACTGCTGGACTTGATGGGCCTTGGTCTGATCCAGCATGACTTTTCTTTTGTTCTTATGATTGTAAGCCACTGAGTTTCCATAAAAGTAGATAAAAGCAGGGTATAAAATCCAACTCTTCTTCTTGTTATTGTTCTACAGGTGCTGCTTCTGACTGTATTCACAAGTCCAAGCACAGTTTTAAACCAATGCTAACTTTAAGATTGCCCTAACCTGGACGGCCCAGGCTAACCCAATCTTGTCAGACCTCAGAAGCTAAGCAGGGTCAGCCCTGGTTAGCACTTGGATGAGAGACCCCAAGGAAGTCCTGGGTCATTAGGCAGAGGCTGGCAAAGGCAAAGCCACCATCTCTTGCCATAAGTCAGCTGTGACTTTGCACCACTTTCCGCCACCAGAATGCTCCTCTGCAGTATAATAGAGTTACAGCAACAACTGAACTAAAATCTCTATTTTCCTTTAGCCCTACAAGGCCTTTGTAAGTCCCGGAGTAGATTAGCAAGTGGTAACTCAGAGCAGTCTGACATACTGGCCGGGATCAAGTAGTGGAGTTGTCACAAGACTCACACTGCCCACAGCTACCCCCTAGGGTTGCCAACTTTGGCTTGGGAAATTCCTGGGGATCTGGGGGTGGAGGATGGGGAACAAGGCGTTTGGGGAGCTCAGCGGGTATGTGGTTCCATAGAATCTACCTTCTGAACCTGCCATTTCCTCCAAGGGGACTGATCTCCATAGTCCACAGATCAGTTGTAATCCCAGGGGAACGCCAAGGTTACAGGGGAACTCCCACCTGTGAGATGGCAACCCAACCCACACCTTAATTGAGAACCAGCATGGTGTAGAGGTTAAGAGCGGTGGTTTGGAGCGGTGGACTCTGATCTGGAGAGCCAGGTTTGATTCCCCACTCCACCACGTGAGTGGCGGAGGCTAATCTGGTGAACTGGATTTGTTTCCCCACTCCTACACACGAAGCCAGCTGGATGACCTTGGGCCAGTCACACTCTCTCAGTCCCGCCTACCTCACGGGGCGTCTGTTGTGGGGAGGGGAAGGGAAGGCGATTGTAAGCCGGTTTGATTCTGCCTTAAGTGGTAGAGAAAGTCAACATATAAAAACCAACTCTTCTTCTTAATTTTGTTTATCTCACTCTCAGCTCTAGTCATCCAGGTATTGCAGATGTTTGAAACAAGGTCCAAACTTGAAAAATCTGTTTATCTGAGGATGGAAGTAGGATTACATACCAGGAGCAGAGGGTCACTTTTTCAAGTTGCCTTTGGATCATCAAAAATTAAAAAGACAACAACCCAATCCTCTCAAGTCTGGGATAAAGAAGGCCGGTTACTTCTTGGTCATCTCTGCATCATTCTATGATCGGCACACTTCTAGAGCTAACTTTCTGGCAGGAAAATCCTCTCTCCTCAAGAGACCTTTCCTGGACACTGGCATAACCATGAAGCTGACTGTGGACAGCCGCCACGTGTCTCAGCAGATGTACCTCATGGGATTGTGGTGCGGTACATCTCCAATGTTCGTGGGTTGGGAGAGGTCCTGTGTCACTTAGATTTTCTGCTGATATCAAAGTGACTTCCTTCCTTCCTGCCCCCTAAGGAACTGAAAGCAGAAGCCCCAGAATAATGTTTGTTTTGTTCCAAGAATTCCGGAGATTATCAATTCTTACTATTTTTAGCAAGTGGATGCATTTTAATAATGCAAAAAAACAATATTAATTAGTGCAAGTGCCCACCGGAACTCACTGAAGCTATTAATGCTAACAATGGTACTGAGTCTATCAGGGTCAGTATTGCCTACTCAAACTGGCAGCAGCTCTCCCTCTGGAGCCTTTTGGTATGCTCCCAGAAGAGATTACCGGTAAGAGGTTCTGTTACAGTCAGGAAAGACAGCGTTTGCCAACACAGAAATCATCTCCTGAGGCTAAAAGTTGAGCATTGAAGAACTCATCACAACCATCTGCCTATTTTTAAATGGAAGGAAATATTACATCTACCCTAGAAGATGCTTCCTTTCCTTTTATCAAATGTGAGAGATCATGAAATGAAGATTTGCCATGAAAGTAAACTTAAAATTGCCATGGTTGTATAAATGGAGATTTTCACATCCTATACATTTTGTCATGTGTTTGTCGATTGTAAGAAGCTATTCTAGTGATTTTTGTATAAGAAGAAGAAGAGTTGGTTTTTATATGCCGACTTTCTCTACCACTTAAGGGAGACTCAAGCCGGCTTAGAATCACCTTCCCTTCCCCTCCCCACAACAGACACCCTGTGAGGTAGGTGGGGCTGAGAGAGCTCTAAGAGAGCTGTGACTTGCCCAAGGTCCCCCAGCTGGCTTTGTATGTAGGAGTGGGGGAACAAATCCAGTTCAACAGATTAGCCTCCGCCACTCATATGGAGGAGTGGGGAATTGAACCCGGTTCTCCAGATCAGACTCCTCTGCTCCAAACCACCGCTCTTAACCACTACACCACGCTGGTATAGTTCTGTATATGAGGTTGTTGTGCATGAAATGGATTTGTTGAATTTTGTTGAATAAAAATTATTTTAAAAAAAAATCTGGCAGCAGCTCTCCAGGGTCTCAAGCCAAGGTCTTTCACATCACCTATTGCCTGGTCCTTTTAACTAGGGATTGAACCTGCTGGCACCTTCTGCATGCGAAGCAAAGGATCTAAATGTGGAACCAGGCACGAGTCAGCCCGCTCCCTGCCCTCACAACTCTCTCCTTCGGCCTTTAATTTTCCAAGGCTTGGGGGGGGGGTTACTCATGGAAAGGAACTCTGCACATGCCCAGAGGCTCTCACCTGCTACATCACATATTTCAGAGCTGATACCTAGCATTACACAAAAAAAGGGGGGGTTGTGAGCCCTGGATCAAAATTACGCCCTGTTCCCAAGAATGATCGGATGTCGTCATGTTACTCTTCCCAAATGATCAATGGTTACTCAGTAGACAATCTGCCCATGCTTTTCAAAAAGAGAGAGAGAAATAGATGAGAGCCATTACTTATCAGGTCTCTGTAGAGAGGAGAAAGCACTGTCATTCAGTCTCTCTGCACAAGACAATGAAGCCTGATTACCTTTCTCTGCTGATCTCCCGTGGTTCGCCTTTTTCTTCTCCGCTAAGTAGGAGAGGAGCAGGCTTTGTCTCACGGCCAGCAGACGGTTGGTTGCTGTCTCCCCAGATCCGACACAACTTCTCCTTTCCCCCCTCTGTGTCAAGACGTTGGCGTTATGTATTCCACAACACTTATTACAAAAGATCCTTGGAAACAGACTCCAGCTTGTGACACGCACCGTCTCATGAAAGACAGTTCCATGTACGCTTTGTAAAGTAGTAGAGCAAAATAAAAATGTTCTCCTTTGGTGGTCATTTTTTCATACTTCTTAAAAATAAAGCAGATCTATTTTCAGGATTTGCCTGATTATGAATAAAGAAAAGTGAAATCAGATGTATCAGTTTGATAGTATTTAACACTGAGGTGGTCTTCATATACAGTATCTCAGGATTCCCTATAAGAAGTCTGGCAAAGCAGGTTGGCATTATTATTAGTGTTGTTGTTATTATCTGCTTTTCTTCTACTGTGGAACTGGGTTGTGCTCCGGTGTTGCCAGTCTTCAGGGCATAGGATTGTTCCTGCCAGTAATGAGCTACCCAGGTTAATCTTTCTTGTGGGGTTGGAAGTAGGGTTGCCAACTTCCAGGTAATAGAGGGAGGTGATTAGGGTTACCAACTGCCAGGTAGTAGCAGGAGATCTTTAGCTAATTCAACTGATCTCCAACCAATAGAGATCAGTTCACCTGGAGAAAAATGGCCGCTTTGGCAATTGAACTCTATGGCATTGAAGTCCCTCCCCTCCCCAAACCCCGCCCTCCTCAGGCTCCACCCCAAAAACTTCCTGCCGGTGGCGAAGAGGGACCTGGCAACCCTAGAGGTGATGCTTGAGGGAGGTGTGCCATTTCCTATCCCCCTAGCTTTCGGGTCTATGGGTAGGGTTGCCAACTCTGAGTTGGGATATACCTGGAAATTTGGGGGGTGGAGCCTGAGGAGGGAGGGGTTTGGAGAGGGGAGGGACTTCAATGCCATAGAGTCCAGTTGCCAAAGCAGCCATTTTCTCCAGATGAACTGATCTCTGTCACCTGGATATCTGTTGTAATAGTGGAGGATGTCCAGCCACCACCTGGAGGTTATTATTACAAAATTATCAGCACATATGACCAAAAACAAGTGCTTTTCAATGTAGTTATATTCTGTAAGCATATAACATACAAACTTGCAGTCTACATTTGCTCATGCATTCTGTGATGCCTGTTACTTATGCACAATTATCAAACATGCAATGTTTTGCATCCATGAAATTCAATATTCCATCAAAACAGATATCGCACCACTTGATTTTGTCCATAGCAGACACAATGACAATGGAATCCAAGGTTTAAACAGAGATGGGCTTCCTGTATTATCCCATTTCGCTTTGCTGTTTCATCAATCTTAGAAATTCATTATGCCAGTTGAATAGGTGCTCTTTCCTGCTTCATGAGGAGTATGCCTCTCTGTTGCTTTGTGGATGGCTGCGTAGCTTCATCAGATGATGAAGCCTAGGCATTACAAAAGTGGCCAACTGGTAAAGTTGCCAGGACCCTCTTTGCCACCGGCGGGACGCTTTTGGAGTGGAGCCTGAGGAGGGCGGGGTTTTGGGAGGGGAGGGACTTCAATGCCATGGAGTCTAATGGCCAAAGTGGCCGTTTTCTCCAGGTGAACTGATCTCTATCGTCTGGAGATCAGTTGTAATAGCAGGAGATCTCTAGCCACCACCTGGAGGTTAGCAAACAAAGAAACAGCTTCAAACTGCAAAACAATACAAGTTTGTATTAAACAACAAATAAACATGCACCATACATATGGCACAACAAACATGGACAATGTCCAGCCAAGTAAATTCTATATACAATTGAAGCCACCGCAGGGGATATTTACAGCCCTGGGCTTGAGAGCATCTTTTCTCTTCAAGAGGTAAGGTAATAAGTCAATGCTACAGAAGTCCGGTTCACTTTCTGTTTCGGCTTATGTCAGCCTTCCTCAAGGGCTCACTAAATATAAGGCAAAAATAAACATGCAGTACAGAACGGCATAAACAAAGAATCAACAATATCATATATACAATCATATACTCACACGCTAGCTGTATTCACACTGCTTATGCGTTGGCAAATTTCAAAAGCTAACGCCCCGTTTTTTAAGGGCTTTAGTCACATGACAATGCAATTCTCTACAGCTGTTAGATAGTTAAGGTTACGGATTCATCATTTTATTTACAGAGTCACAAAATCATAATAACATATTACAAGTAGCATGCCAGGTCTAGTGCAGTATTTAATCCTTTTGGGTACACTGTGTCAAAAAAGTGTATGTATTTAGATTCTTGACTTTGTAAAATCAGGTCAATGTTTGCTTTCTCATATTTATGTGTGCTGGTATAACACCACAGCACAAAAAATGACAGTTCTTCATCAGAATGATTTCTCTCAAGGAAATGAGGAGTTAAAGGAGCCTCCAAAACCTTATTCCTTAACCTGGACCTATGTTCGCTGATGTGATATTTAATAGGTCTGGAAGTTTTGCCAATGTACCAAAATTGGCAAGCACACATTATACAGTAAATAAGGTTACGTGAGTCACAATTGTTGAAGCTGCGAATGGAAAAATTCTTTCCTGTGACAGGATTGGTAATATCTTTTACTGTCAACATAAACCTGCAACTCTGACAGTTGTAATAGCAGGAGATCTCCAGCCACCACCTGGAGGTTGGCAACCCTACCAACTGGGCTAGTGCCAGTCTGCCAGAGGGCTATTTCACTAATCAAATTAGCAACCTCAGAGGGCCGAAGGAGGAAATAACCGAGGGGGGGGGGATTGTCAAGCCACAGCGACCACTTCTCCAGAATGGTGGCAAAATGAGGGCCAGAAAGCACAATTATCAAACCTGAGCTAAAATGAACCATTTCCTGGACCTGTTGATGTCAAGCTGCAAGGCAGCTACTTCCTTTTTAAAAGCAAGGAAGGGGATTTCTGCTGCGAGACACTGACAAAGCAGATAATTCAGACCCGTTGCGATTGTGCTCATTGTTCAAAAGGTAGCTTGCTTGGGTTCAAATGACGTCCGCCTCCCGTGACGCAGGAACTTCACAGCCACCTGCGTTTAAAGAACATTTTGGTTCAACTTCATCCTTTGCGGGGTGAGACTGAGGCTGCATTCGAACGTCACAAATTGCGATCCACCTTCTGGAAGTAAGCAGCAACGTTCCCAGTTTGTGGGTAAAGCCCCAGATTGCCTGCTCCTTGCCTGCTTTCTGCTTCCCAGTAAGGATGACGCACTTCCTATATTGCAATCTGTGGCCAGGCAGCCCCGAGGAGCATTTGCTACTCAACAAGCCGTGTGGCGTGCAAATGCATATGTCCCAGCCAACCACCGCACAAACTGCACGTAACAAGTCACCCACAAAGCCCCGTTTGAAATCCTGGTTTGATAATAACAAGCAGCCCCCGCTTTCTTGGACTTTCTGTATTCAGATGTCATACAACGACTGGGGTCTGAACAAATCAGGGTCTGTGGACAAAAACAAGTTATGTCCGAATGTCTGCCCTTGAGACTGATCCGGAAACTCCAGCTGGTACGAAATGCAGCCCCGAGAGTCCTGACTGGGACCCTGCTAAGGGCTAAGGTTGCCAACCTCCAGGTATTAGCTGGAGATCTCCTGCTATTACAACTGATCTCCAGCCGATAGAGATCAGTTCACCTGGAGAAAATGACCGCTTTAGCAATTGGATTCTATGGCGCTGAAGTCCCTCCCCAAACCTCGCACTCCTTAGGCTCCGCCCCAAAAACCTCCCACCGGTAGCGAAGAGGGACCTGGCAAACGGGGAGGAGCTGTGGCTCAGTGGTAGAGCATCTGCTTGGCATGCAGAAAGTCCCGGGTTCAATCCCCGGCATCTCCAGTTAAAGGGACTAGGCAGGTAGGTGATGGGAAAAACTCCTGCATGAGACCCTGGAGAGCTGCTGCAGGTCTGAGTAGACAATACTGACTTTGATGGACCAAGGGTGTGACTCAGTATAAGGCAGCTTCATGTGTTCATGTGTTTAAGTACTGGATCAGGTTCAAGGTGCTGGTTTTAACCTTGAAAATAGGGATGTGCACATTGGGTTTACCAACCCGAAAATAAATCCCCAAAAATGCATTTTGGATTTTTTCGGGTTTATCTGGGGCCAAATATTGAAATAGAGAATAAAGCCTAAGCCGGATAGCTGATCGCCAAATCAGCTGAATATTTCGGCTTATTTGGCCTTCGGCTTTCCAGGTAATAGAGGGAGGGTTGCCAATTCATGAGATCGGGATGGATCGGGCAGGGGGCGGTGGGGGGAAGAAGAAGAAGAAGAAGAGTTGGTTTTTATACCCTGCTTTTCTTTACCTTAAAGGAATCTCAAACTGGCTTACAATCACCTTCCCTTCCTCTCCCCACAACAGACCCCTTGTGAGGTAGGTGGGGCTGAGAGAGTTCAGAGAGAACTGTGACTAGCCCAAGGTCACCCAGCAGGCTTCATGTGGAGGAGTAGGGAAACCAACCCAGTTCTCCAGATTAGAGTCTGCTGCTCATGTGGAGGAGTGGGGAATCAAACCTGGTTCCCCAGATTAGAGTCTGCCGCTCTTAACCACTACACCATGCTGGCTCTCCGATACAAGTTTGTACTGAGCCCAGAAGAATGATGCTTGGTCCCTGTGCAGGTCTCTGTCTTTCCTTCCTCCCAAGCAATCTTCTAGAAAATCTAACTGATTTCCAATTTTGCAAAAAAAGGGGGGGCATCAGGTGACTTCAGCATGTTCTCCTCTGCAAATGTGAGGGTTAAACAGGAAAGGGGAGGTCTGCGCGTTAAACAGGAAAGGGGCGGCCGTCATCTGATGAGGGTCTTGCCATCCTTAAACTGCCCAGCCTGAGTTTTACAGTAAAGATCAAGCGCAAGAAGAGTGTACTAAAGCAATTTACTCAGCACAGCAAATGACCACAGGCAAACCAGTACTAACATGCAAAGTGTATATGTTGTTTTTTAATGTATACTTTGAAACTCTTCGCTTTTAAAGGAGTAGAAATGGAGAGGATGGGAGTACTTTTTCAGACAACTTCCTTTTGGATGGTGCTGCTGGGACTTTTGTCTGTCTTCTGAAAGAAAAAAGAAAATATAGTATAAGGAGTTTGGTGTGCCAGGCAGGCGGTATTCTAGCTGGTCTCCCGGTTTTCTTTGAGTTCTTCCTGCATCATATTTTCCTTTAAGTTCTTCCTGCTGTGTGCTTCATAACTTTACTGATCCAGATGATAATATCCTGATTTTCTATTCCATCAGGACCGAAATTGGCTTAACATATTGTTCTCTCCTCCATTTTATCCCCAAAACAACCCTAAAAGTAGGGTCGCCAGCTCCGGGTTGGGAAATACCTGGAGATTTTGGGGGCAGAGCCTGACGAGGGTGGGGTTTAGAGAGGGGAGGGACTTCAGTGCCATAGAGTCCAATTGCCAAAGCGGCCATTTTCTCCAGGGGAACTGATCTCTGTCAGCTGGAGGTCAGTCGTAATAGCTGGAGATCTCCAGCCACCACCTGGAGGTTGGCAACCCTGCCTGAGAGGTAGGTTAGGCTGAGAGAGATTGACTGGTCCAGGGTCACAGCATGCTTTCATGGCAGGCTGGGGATTCAAACATAGATTTCCCAGAACCTACCTCAACACTCTAACTGCTACACTATGGTGGCTCGCACTGCTAAACTAGTAGGGTTTCCATGTCCCTCTTCGCCACCGGCAGGAGGTTTTTGGGGCAGAGCCTGAGGAGGGCGGGATTTGGGGAGGGTAGGGACTTCAATGCCATAGCGTCCAATTGCCAAAGCAGCCATTTTTTGCAAGTGAACTGATCTCTATCGGCTGGAGATCAGTTGTAATAGCAGGAGATCTCCTGCTAGTACCTGGAGGTTGGCAACCCTATAAACTAGTGAATTATCCTTGCTAAATGGCAGCAGCTTTATTGCAGAACTCAAACGTTTGTGTGAGGCTCTGCTTAAGTAGCAAAATCCGCTTTCAGTCCCTGGACTGGTGTCTGTTGAGAATACAGAAATTAGACTAGACTGGCAGAAAACTTATATAATGGGTAGGGTTGCCAGGTACCTTTTCGCCACCGGCAGGAGGTTTTTGTGGCAGAGCCTGAGGAGGGCATGGTTGGGGGAGGGGAGGGACTTTAATGCCATAGTGTCCAATTGCCAAAGCGGCCATTTTCTCCAAGTGAACTGATCTCTGTCGGCTGGAGATCAGTTGTAATAGCGGGAGATCTCCAGCCACCACCTGGAGGTTTGGCGAAACAAAACGAAGCACTGGAGCTAAAGGATCAACTTGAAACCCCCCAAGTAGTCAATTAATGACAGTTTTAAACAAATTATTTCATTTCTGTTTTGTATTCCTGGCTATATGATTGTAACCTTTATTATCATAGAAACCTCAGCCAGGGATTCTCTTATTTGTTCTCATACAGATTCTTGTCGCTTAGAAATAGTTATGTAATTGGGTATGAAATTAATACATAATTGGAACCTCAGTTTTGTTTACAACTGTCATTAATTGACTACTTGGGTTTTTCAAGTTGACCTTTGGCCATAGTGCTACGTTTTGTTTTGCCAAGTTTCTTGTCTATCACGGGGTCTTCTTCACATCACCTGGAGGTTGGCAGCCCTAATAATGGGGCAACTGAACAGAGAGTATTACCTACCAAAGTTGGATCAGGGGGGAAGCATTAATGCTGGAGATGCTACGTATCTCCTGGGTGATCCCTGCCCTCCGGGGAGCTGGTCGAAAAGCACAGGCCGCAGGCATTTCATCCCGCACCCGGGAAGTCTACAGCACTTCATTTCTCCGAGGCAGTCTCCATCCATCCTGCAGTCGGGAGCCCTGCAGGGATCCGGACGTTCCTGGTGTCCGTGGTGATGACGGTAGTAATGGTAGAGACGGCCAAAGCCTTCTTTCGAGTCCGAGTGAAACTCTTCGGAGGAAGAGGAGCTGAATCCCAGCTTGAATCTAGTTTTCAAAGGTCGGCCCCGGAAGGGATGCCTGTCCTGAGGCTGGACCAGAAAACCCACAGCAGGACACCGGCCGGGCTTCGCCGTCACAGCAGGAGGCCCTAGCGTCAAAACAAGGATGGGACAAAACGTTATACACTCAGGGCAACGAGGCCTAAAACAATTCCACTGAATGAGCATATATGGGATACTGGAAGCTGCCTTCAACTGGGGCCCATGCTACTTACGTTGTTTAGTCACATCTGTGCATTCCCCCCCTTTCGCATATATTTGGTCAATCCCATAGAAACTGCAAAATGGGCCCGTTCTACTTACGTTGTTTAGTCACATCCGTGTATACTGGACAGACTTGAAAAGAATGTATTGAATATGGGGCATGCAACTACTAAGCAGGGCAAATGGCTCCTCCATGGGGGTTCCCTGGACCCAACTCATTAAAAAACATATTGTGCAGCTTGGTCCTTAGAACAGAGCTGATTTACGAAGCTGAATGTAACCCTACCAGCTATGAATGATGGCACACTTTTGTCCGACCTGCTTGGCATTCAAAAATGGAGGTTTTTGATGGGCTGCCTTCGGCGTGGAGCAGGGGTCCTCCATGTGGCGCCCATGTGTGCCATGACTCCCGCTGACACCTTCCCTGGCCTCAGGCCTGGGGTTTTTGAATGTGGGCAGGGCCAGGTGGGGCTTTTGCCCAGCAAGGCTTCTGATTGGCCACTGGACATGTGATTGGCTATGCAGATTTTTAAAAAGTGCTGGTTTGCCAGCAGATGCTACCACAGTTCAAGGACCTTCATTGTGTGGCTGAAGGTGAGCTGTGGCAGCCATTGTGTAGCTGGGTCCTCCCCCTGTGGCAGCCATTGTGTGGCAGCCATTGTGTGGCTGCACCCACCATACTATATCAGAATCCAAATGTGCCCGCAGCCTCAAAAGGTTGGGGGACCCAGCGTGGAGAGTCACAAGCTCAGAGCTAGTGTACCCAGAAGGTACCCAGAATGATAAAGAATGGTACTAGTGAGGTCAATTTTGACTTTGGCCCTATTTTATAAGCTGAAATCTGGTGAGGATTCATGATGCCCATATCAGTGACAAAGGCAAAACAAACAGCATTTTCCAAAGAGGCTTACCAGTGGGCTGAAAGGTAGTTGCTTTAGTGGTCTTAACATTCACATCTAGAGAAGCAAAGCAAAAGAGGCTAAAGTATATACGGTAGGTGATATTTTGAGCTTGTCCAGAGATATTAACAAAAATTCAAGGATGCAATCTTCGTTGGTCTTCTTTCTAATTCCAATGTTATACTATTAGAATATCTGAAAGAAGCTATTCAGAAACCGTATCTAGAATTAAAACTGAGTTTATTTCCTGTGACAAAAGTTAGTATAGTTGCCAGCTAGAAGGGGGGAAACCCTTATGTCCCTAAATGTATTTTTGAAGCGTGGAATGCAGTGCTAATGATGAAAAGGATACATTTTGTAAGAACAAGGGAAGAAATGTAATTGGGATGTGGAAATGCAGTCCCACTTGACTTGTTGTGGCTTGTCAGAATTGAGGAACTTGGAAAGACCACAGAAGAACTTGTGATGTTAACCCCGGACAGGACGGCTAGGGTTGCCAACCTCCAGATGGTGGCTGGATATCTTCTGCTATTGCAATTGATCTCCAGGTGATAGAGATCAGTTCCCCTGGAGAAAATGGCCACTTTGGCCATTGGACTCTATGAAGTCCCTCCCCTTCCCAAACCCCACCCTATTCAGGCTCCATCCCCCAAATCTCCCAGTAATTCCCAACCCAGAGCTGGCAAACCCTAAGGACGGCGCCCCAAAGGAAACAGATTTGAAAGAAACAGTTTGCTGAAGACGAGTTCTGTGGCTCATGCAAAATGGCCCTTTTTGTTCAGATTTCACTGAAATCGACCTTTGCAAAACTCAAATCAAACCTTCCTCAAAGCCCCGCCCAATTTAAATTGTGAACTTACTGGTTGGCCGTGCAGGCAATCCTGTAGTACGTTGGATGCTGGCCTCTAAAAAAAAAAAAATTCAAAATAGAGAGGGTGTAGCTGGGAAGAGTTCTGTTAATCTAGTTCTAGTTAGGGCCATGTAAGAAGCAAAATTATGAAACTGATAAACATAGGGATGCCAGCCTCCAGGTGGGACCTGGGGATCCCCTGGAATTACAGCTCATCTCTAGACTACAGAGATCAGTTCCCCTGGAGAAAATGGATGCTTTGGAATATGAACTCTGTGGCATTGTCCCCCACTGAGGTTCCTGTCCTCCCCAGGCTCTAGGGTTGCCAGATCTGGGTTGGGAAATACCTGGAGATTTTTGTGGCGGAGCCAGAGGAGGGCCAGGGTGGCTTTGGGGAGGGGACTTCAATGCCATAGAGTCCAATTGCCAAAGCGGGCATTTTCTCCAAGTGAACTGATCTCCATTGGCTGTAATAGCAGGAGATCTCCAGCTAGTAGGAGGAGAAGGAGAAGGAGGAGAAGGAGAAGAAGGAGAAGGAGAAGAAGAGTTGGTTTTTATATGCCAACTTTCTCTACCACTTAAGGAAGAATCAAACCAGCTTACAATCACCTTCCTCTCCCCTCCCCACAACAGACACCCTGTGAGGTAGGTGGGACTGAGAGAGCTGTGACTAGCCCAAGGTCACCAAGCAGACTTCAGTTCACCATCCGCCGCTCATGTGGAGGAGTGGGGAATCAAACCCGGTTCTCCAGATCAGACTCCCCCGCTCCAAAACACGGCTCTTAACCACTACACCATGCTGGCTCTCTGGAGGTTGGCAACCCTATGGATCTGGCAACGCTATCCTTCCATCCCCTGCCAGTGGCCATGAGAGACCTGGCAACCCTAGATAAACAGCGAACCCTTGATAGCCATATCTTTACTCCAAATTTGTATCTGTTTTATGCCAATTGAACTGTTATGGCTTCCCTCAAAGAATCCTGGGAAACATAATGTGCAGATGATGGTGCTAAGAATTTTCTCTTAGAGACCTATTCCCACACACAGAGACACAGATCTGCAGGTCACACCATTCCCTGGAAACTGTGATTAAACTAGTTGAAGCGTGTAGTATAATTGCATCCTTGAGTGATTATAAACTTGAGTGGCTAAAACAAGGGTTCATGGCACATACTGTGCATTTTGCTGGGAAGATTAATGAGAACATTGATCCGGCAAAGTTCCGGGCCAATTCATTCCTGACATTTCGGGCAGGGGGAGAACAGAGTCTGAATTGCAAAGAGCAGATCGACAGTCCAAATTTAAAAGTACAGTAGACCTACCTGTTGAATTGACGGTTGCTCCTTGTGAGGAATCTAGGGGCAATAAGTACATGCAATGAAAGGAAAACACTTAATTAGGGTGGCTGGCTTCCAGGTGGGGGCGGGAGATCTCCAGGAATTACAATGGATCTCCAGACTGCAGAGGTCAGACCCCTGAAGAAAATGGCTACTTTGGAGAGTGGAGTTCATGGCGTGATGTCCTGATGAGGTCGCTCCCCTCCCCAAACCCTGTCCTTCCCAGCAGCCACCCGCAAATCTTCAGCAATTTCCCAACCCAGAGCTGGCAACCCTATGTGATGCTTCAGGCAATTTATAGTCAATAGCAGCTTTCTGCACATTCCATGCTTTAAAAAATAACTTTGGCCATTTATACTTGGTAATTAGCACCGCGTTCCAGGCTGAAGTGCCCCACGTATTTTTTTGAGTTCTTCATGCTGAACCACCATTCAGGAAGTGACTGTGAAGCCGGCGCATACCTGCTTCGAATTTCTTAAGAGCCCCTTTAACGCGACCTTTTGTGTTTGCTCCGCCCCCGCCTCGAAGAATCCCCTCAAGGAAGCATGCAAAATCACAGCCGCATGTCAGCTAGGCAGACGGCGGCTCCTAATGGCTATGGAAACGAATAGGGTTGCCAGGTCCCTCTTCGCCACCGGCGGAGCCTGAGGAAGACGGGGTTGGGGGAGGGGAGGGAAGGGGAGGGGATGAACTTCAATGCCATAGAGCCATGTTGGCGAACCTATGGCACACGTGCCGCAAGCGGCACGCCAAGCCCTCTCTGTGGGCACGCGCGGAGCCCACATCTACCTAGGGCTGTGCCATGTTGCCGTGGTGCGGTGCTCCTTCTCCCCAAGCCCATGCTCCCCAAGCCTGCGCTGGAGCCCTCCTTCTCCTTGCACTGGGGCAAGCCCCTCCCTCTCTCTCAGCTGAGCTGCTGCCGCAGCTCAGCTGTTTTTCAGGCCCCGCCCGTCTTCAGTTTGGACGGGGAGGCTGTGGCCGAGCACCTTGCCACGCCCCCCTCCTCTCAGCTGAGCTCCGGGCCAGCTCAGCTGTTTGTCGGGGTCCCGCCAGTCTTCAGTTTGGACAGGGAGCTCAGCTGTTTGTCAGGGGGGGCCCCCGTCTTCAATTTCTTCCATTCTGCTTTCCTAGGTAGGTATTACCACATTGATTGCTCTGCCTTTTTTCTTTTTATCCCTGCTTACTCTGTCAGCTTCTCATCATCCCTTACCATCCAACTGACTCTCTTCGCCCCATTCCAACTGCCTTTTCAAACATCAATATCGGGTTTTTTTCCCTCTTACAGAATATTAAGTGCCGTGCTGACTCACCTATATAACTAATTCTGAACTTGGTCCCAGGGTGCAGCTGTTTTAAAAAGGCCCTTTACAGAGACAACAAGGTACTAACTTCTCAGCTGAACCCTCCCCTCCACACCAGGTACAATTATCTCCTAGCAAGGAAAGAAGACAGAAAAAAGATTTGTCTACCAGGAACAACAGCCACCCAGCTGGGGAGGACATTTTTAATTGGGAAAATGAAGAAAGTTAATATCCTCCCAGCCCAGTGTGGTCTGTCCCTATGGCTGCATTTTAGGGTGAAAAAACCATGTGGAGATCTAGTAATGGATCTTCAACCTAATGTGTGGTTTGGCCTTTAGTCCTCTTGGTTTCAGTCTGAGAGCTAAATAGAAGAAAATACTTTTCTCCCCTTGAAATCTATGGAATTCAGAAGTACTTGAGGAGCTGGGGGTGGGGGACGTGGTTCAACGGTAGAACACCTGCTTTGCAGTGAGTAGACAGTACTGACCTTGATAGACAAAGGTCCATGAAGCTTCAGGTGTCCCATGTGGCTGGTACTACAGTGGCTTTGTTCTCAGACGTGGGCCATATCTTTGACCCTCCTGTCATGACCCTCTGTCTGTCTACCTAGCTTCCCCCAAGCCTCATTTCTAGAAGAAATTTCCAACTCTATGATTCTATGATCATAGAGGAGTCTTCCTTGTCCTTAGCCAGCCCAGCTTTAAGCCTCTTATTTATGCAAATTCCCCAAGAAGGGAATATCAATCAAAATATGTGAACATATGAGTTGTTTTTTCTAAACTAAAACCTCAGTATTCAGGTTAAATTGCCGTATTGGCACTTGGCGATAAATAAGTGGGTTTGGGGTTGCAGTTTGGGCACTCGGTCTCTAAAAGGTTCGCCGTCACTACCATAGAGCCCAATGGCCAAAGCGGCCATTTTCTCCAGGTGAACTGATCCCTATCAGCTGGAGATCAATTGTAATAGCAGGAGATCTCCAGCCACCACCTGGAGGTTGGCAACCCTAGGAAACAAAGGCGGTGGCTGGAGATCTCCTGCTATTACAACTGATCTCCAGCCAATAGAGATCAGTTCACCTGGAGAAAATGGCCTCTTTGGCCATTGGACTCTATGGCACTGAAGTCCCTCCCCTCCCCAAATCCTGCCCTCCTCAGGCTCCGCCCCAAAAATCTCCAGGTATTTCCCAACCTATCCACCCTAGCTGGAAGCAATAGGAGCAATGAGAGCCGTTGTGAATCAGTCCGGAAAGTGCTTGGGAGTCAGACGCCCACTTCTGTTCAGACTAGACTGGCAGTGGGGGAAAAGATCAGGCTGTATGGCTCTAGGATTTTTCTCAGAAATACAAAGGATGAGCAGCGCCAAAGATCAAGAACCAGACAGTGTGAAAAGAGTGGTTTAAAAAAACAACTTACTGTTAGCAACTTCAGTCAATGGTTCCTCAGTAGAACTGACGACAGCTAAAGAAACCAAAGGCAAGAAGTGAGTCCTGGATTCTCAGGCCTCGTGGGGGGCCTCACTGCAGAGGATGAAACATTAATGCTGTAGAAGGAGGGTTGCCAGCTCCAGCCAGGGGAGTTCTTGGAAATTTGGGGGGGGGGTGGAGTCTGAGGAGGACAAAGTTTGGGGAGGGGAGGGACTTAGGGTTGCCAACCTCCAGGTAATGAGAATTTCTCTCATTATGACATGTGAGCCAGCCACTGAGCGGTCCATGTCCTTATCTGAGGAAGATTAATCATCGAAACAGGAAGATTACCGGATCCCTGTTGACAACACTCTTGATACAGGTCAAGGGAACTCAGAAACAGCATCATTGTCCAAGATGGCATGCTATATAGCAAGCTGATTTAGTGCCTTGAAGTAAACTCCTACAAGGTTTATTCTATGACCTAAAAGGACTTTCTTTCTTGGACATTCCTACATTTTGTATACCTGCTGTACTTTTTTATATATTATTGCACTTTGTATTTGACATAGTTCTTGATACTCTTACAACAACGTTCACACTTTTGCATACTACTTGTGACTTTGCCTTCCTGTTGTTTTCTTGTCCATAACCTCCAGGTAATAGCTGGAGATCTCCTGCTATTACAACTGATCTCCAGCCGACAGAGAGCAGTTCACCTGGAGAACTTGGCCACTTTGGCAACTGGACTCTATTGAAGCCCCTCCCCTCCCCAAACCCCGCCCTCCTCAGGCTCCGCCCCAAAAACCTCCCGCCGGTGGTGAAGTGGGACCTGGCAACCCTAACGCAAAGCTTACCTCCAGGATGTCGTGTTGCATTCATAGGAGTTGAAGAAAGAATCCCTATGGAAATTAAGACAAAGGAAATTCTGAGATAAAGTCAGGAGACTCGCGTCCCAAAAAACCGTTTCACATGCAACCAAACAAAAACAAAACATTGTGGGAAAGGTATAAAATAAGCATGCATACATAACAATGTAGACACAAAATATGCTGGACTGACCCTTAGCGGCGGCCAAATACCTGTCCTGACAGTGTGCAAAAAGATACAGAGAGGGCTGAGAGCTGATGCAGCAGCAGAGAATAGGAAGACCCTGGTTCGAATGTTACCTCTGCTGCTGATGGGGGTGTGAGATGCTTCACGCAGTGTTTTGTATGGGTAGGTCTAATTTTTGAAAGGTAAACCAAAAAATGCAGCATGTGAAACAACAAAGTTTGGAAAAAAATGGTGCATCTCTCAAGCCAGGGTTGGCTAGGAGTCACAGTTAAGTACTTCCTTGGTTCAAATCTGCAGACCTGTAAGGTGTGAAAAGGACTTCTGCTTCATGGTCACCAGGTGGCCGTAAGCAAGCCACAAAACCCTCAGCTTCCTTTCAGAAATTTCATATTTAGCACTTGCAAACATTCACAGTGCTTTGCATTCATTGCCTGTACAACAATCCTGCACAGTAGGTCAATCTTAAAAAGGTAAAGGTCCCCTGTGTGAGCACCGGGTCATTCCTGACCCCTGGGGTGACGTAACATCCCGCCATTTACTAGGCAGACTTTGTTTATGGGGTGGTTTGCCAGTGCCTTCCCCAGTCATCTACACTTTACACCCAGCAAGCTGGATACTCATTTTACCAACCTCGGAAGGATGGAAGGCTACCTGAAACCAACTTCTGTTGGGATCGAACTCAGGTCATGAGCAGAGCTTGGACTGCAGTACTGCAGCTTACCACTCTGCGCTACGGGGCTCCTTGGGTCAATCATATTCTCTCCATATTACAAATGGGGGATGGTATGAGAGAAGAACAGCTTGCATATACCACTAGCAGAGGTCAGAGATGAACAGAGAAGGTGGCATAGCCAGTATCCTCCTGCAGAATATGGGAACAGAACTGACTCAAATTGACACAACTATAGGTAAGACTACTGAGCTACTGAATGCAAAGCTGAACGCTTGAAACATACATGTAAACTCTGAGAGGGGGAAGAATTTCCTTTGCCAAGACCCAGCTGAACAGTGAAGGGTTTGAGGCAAAATCTCATTTTATTAGAAAAACTTTAGGTTAAGCGGGAGAGGCGGGAGGTGGTGGTGGGAGAAGTCAACAGTGCAACCCTAAACAGAGTTATATGCTTCTAAGTCAATTGATGCCAATGGCCGCTCATTCTTTCCTGCAAATGCGCTTCCAGCCGCTATGTTGGTGGTGGAAAGTGCCGTCAAGTCACAGCTGACTTATGGCAGGGTTTTCAAGATAAGAGACGTTCAGAGGTGTTTTGCCATTGCCTGCCTCTGCGGAGCAACCATGGATTTCTGGGGTGGTCTCCCATCTACGTATTAACCAGGGCTGACCTTGTTTAGCTTCTGAGATCTGATCAGATTCAGGCTAGTCTGAGCCATCCAGGTCAGGACAGCCCCTATATTAGTATTACACAAAAACCCAAGGCTGGAAATGCTGTCCCCACCCCATGCCGAATGAAGACCTTTCTCTCAAGTGAGCCATGACTTGATGTTGCAGTCAGCAACTGAGAAGCATGCATTTTTGAACCATGCAATCAAGGAATGAACATGAATGTGCAAACCAGACCTCAAACCCTTGAAACGCTACTGGTTCTAGAAACTTACCTGCACCCAGGAGCAGTAGAGAGGTCACAAACAGAATTCTGGACATCTTGAAGAGGAGATGGCCGTTTTCCTAAGAGCTTGGAGGGACTCCCTTCCTTATATATGTTCCCAGCAGTTACAGCGGTATCCTCTGGCATCAAACCTCCATTGCATAATTTCAGGAAGCCTGCCTCTCCGCTTTACTGCATCTTGGGTAACTTTGCCTGGCAAATGACCCGTAATCCCTCGATGTCCAGCGGTTCCTCGGACAATAGCTCAGGTGTTCCGGGAGGTACAAACCGTTTGTTAAAAACAAACACAGCTGTGTATTGGGCCCTCGAGCAAAACAAAACGGAGCTTGTATGAGATTAATTATTTTGGACCGGGTTGTGACTTGTTCCTTGTTCCTGAAATCTGCGGGCTGCAATAGATAGGACGTCGACAGATCTTCAGGCCACAGCAAGCAGTGCCAATTTCATGCGGTTTCTGGCATGATAATAATAGTGGTATGATAATAATCCCTGGCACAATAATTCAGTACTTGTCCCACTCACCCTTCTGACCTGGAGGGATTATATCTCAGTGGTAGAGTGCAGGCCCTGTCCTGGATGGCCCAGACTAGCCCGATCTTGGTGGATCCTGGAAGCTAAGCAGGGTCAGTCCTGGTTAGTACTTGGATGGGAGACCACCAAGGAAGTCCAGGGTTGCTACGCAGAGGCAGGCAAGGGCAACCCACCTGTGTTAATCTCTTACCTTGAAAAATTTACAGAGTCGCCGTAAATCAGTTGAAACTTGGTGGCACTTCCCACCACAACCAGAGTGCATGCATATGGTCCCAGGTAGGGTTGCGAGATGGTTTCAACAACAACACTAGAAGAAAAAAGAGGGGGAAAACAGAAGTTGGGTACCCAAGGTTGGGTGGGATGAAAAAAAAATATAAATAATGAAAATATGTAATTTATTAGAAGCACTATGTCAAGATTAAAATTATTTTAAAGAAACGTTAAAACAGCACAATGGCATTTCCTCAGTGGTCTGTTTGAAACCCGTGTAAAACATGCACACATTTACAGATATATTTACATATACAGGCAACATAAAACGTCCTATCTATTGCGTGGCAGAGTGGGGATTGGAACCTGGGTCTCTCAGATCCTAGTCTGACTAACCCCTACACCAAGGTCATTTATACATGGGTACTTTCACTCACTTTCGCCCCCAGTCTGTCTTGGTTGTTCCTTGGAGTTATGCATGAGTTTTCCGTCCAGTAGAGATGGCCTCGCTGCCAGCCCTCACAAATCCCAGGACTTCCCATTCCTCTGTTAACTCGATTCTTCCCTCTCCCCTGAGCTCAGCCTGGGTGAAATCCCCATGCATAAGGCAAAGTGTGGGACATGGAAGCTTGGTTTTTCTCACAGCGACTTACAAAGCAGCATGTCCAGAGACAGGGATTTAAATGCTTCCTGCTTCCTGGAAGCTCTTTCTGAGCAGAAGAAAGGCTTTTTAAAATTGAGGCTTGGCTCCCACCCTTCCTTTCAGATTGCGCTTCCCCCCCCCTTTTTATTTTTAAAATGCTTTTTTATGCAGCAATTGGGTTGGGGGGGGGCTTTTCTCTCACAGTAAGCACTACAAAGTAAGCCAACTACAGAGCAGCATTTAAAGGGGCAGGAACTTGTTTCGAGCTTGGAGACTGCTGGTGAATAGATTCCCAACAGGAAAGTGTGGGTCCAGCGAGCAACGAACCTCAAGTAAAATTCCAATGCATAAACGACCCAAGAGGCTCTTAGTTTAACTGCTCTTGGCAATTGTACTCAGCAAAGAGGGCCTTACACATCTACTATTGCCAGGGCTCCTTGGAAATGCCAGGATAGTTAAATGTGTATAAATCTGCATGTAGATTTGCCCTTCAGCTTCTATTTTGTCAAGGGGCAGAAATGTACCAGCTACCTCTGAACTGTCCACAGGTATCTTTTCACCATCCCAGGAGAAACAACCTAGCAAATGGAACTCTCTTGAATGCATTTGTGGCTCTTCAGAATTACCTTTAAATTTCCTGCACGGCAGAGGGAGTAGACAGGAGAATGAAGCCTCATTTTACCCCTGGACTGCCAGGATCATTCGAAGTGCCACTGGGCCTGTCCAGAGTGCATTTCTCTCACCACTAAATAATGCCAGCTCATAGTTTTAGGCCCAACCTAAACACACGGTTAGGATCTCCCCATGGTCTCCCCATGGAGCATGACTCCGAGGAGACCTGCGTAGGATCGCATTGCTACTCCCGTCTAAGGCCCAGTGGGCTAAGGATGAGAGTGACTCTACATAGGATCGCACTATTTGGGTGCAAGGGGAAGGGGTCGGGGGGGTCTGTTTGAGGAAGATTGGGTGGGGGGCGATTTGAAGTGCCAGAGGGATCCAGGAGCGCTTGGAAGGCGAAACAGCTTTGGATCGCCAGAGCCGGAGCTCTCCTCGTGAGACATAAGGGAGTGCCAATCCAGAGAAGAATCCTTTTATACTGAGAAGTTGGAAGCCATGGCTCAGTGGTAGAGCATCTGCTTGGCATGCAGAAGATCCCAGGTTCAATCTCCGGCATCTCCAGTTAAAGGGACTCAGCAGGTGGGTGATGTGAAAGACCTCTGCCTGAGACCCTGGGGAGCTACTGCCGATCTGAGTAGACAATGCTGATTTTGATGGACCAAGGGTCTGATTCAGTATAAGGCAGCTTCGGGTGTTCATGTGTCTTGTGGAGGGAATTTGGATTCGAGCCATGATATTGGGGTGAGTTATTTTAATCTCTTCCCTAGCCTGTTTTTGATCTCAGAGGGGATCGTCATCACAGATCTCCCAGATCATATTCAGTGGGGACCTTTAAAAAGTCTTAGCCTGACAATTCTGGTGCTCTTTTACCACCACTCTCTTTAAAAAAAACTTGAATATAAGCACCTTGTTCTTTCCCCTGTTGAGCAGGTATCTGTAAAACTCTCCACATTCCAAATGAATGAATTTTCTTCTCATCAGCTTTCTTCACTCTCTAACTTTCACATCCTTCTGTAGTAATGGCGAAACCTGTGGTATGAATTATCTTGATCTTGGTTGCCGGTGACACGTCCCTACACTTAAGGATCTTTTTTAGTTCCTTCGTGGTATCAATCTTATGATTTCTTGGTTGCAGTCTCCACTCTCCCCCTTTACTAACTCCACCATACTTTTATAACCTGACAGTTCCCGCTTTCCAAAGAGGCCTTTATGCTCGCCCATTTAAATGCTGCACCCCTCAGTAGTATTAAATGGAAGATACAGAAATCTTCCATACTCCGACAGACTTTGTCCATGCAATACAAAGAAAATTGCATACATTATCCCATAAGATGATGGAATGCCTCCTCTTTAAGCACCACCGAGATAAATGGATTACTCCCATATTAGCGAGAATTCCTGCCACCATAACAAGAGATAAAATAGTCCCCTTTTTGCTGATGGATAGAGACCCCAGTATAACATTGCCTGTGGTCAAATATTTCTCCCATCACATTTTCCTCTAAGAAATAATTGCTCAGGACCTATGGGTCATAGGAGCATAGAAGGAAAGGAAGGAAGTTTGCAGTCTCCCTTTTGGTAGAAGGAACCCACTACCCATTCCCATAATTCCAGAAATGCCCACAGGCTCGCCAGGGGACCCTGGCAGTGAGTGATGTCAATATTTATTGACCGGGCAAGATTCTTTTGGGCCGAATCCATGGCTGAGTTTAATGGAAATCCTTGTTTTCTGCACAGTGACACAACAAATTGTTCACTCTGACATCCTTCGTGTTGGACCGTGTGTGTGTGTGTGTGTGTGTGTGTGTGTGTGTGTGTGTGTGTGTGTGTGTAAAGTGCCGTTAAGTCGCAGTCGACTTATAGCGACCCCTTTTGGGGTTTTCATGGGAAGAGACTAACAGAGGTCGTTTGCCAGTGCCTTCCTCTGCACAGCAACCCTGGACTTCCTTGGTAGTCTCCCATCCAAGCAGGCTGACCCTGCTTAGCTTCTGAGATCTGACGAGATCGGGCTAACCTGGGCCATCCAGGTCAGGGCATACAGGTACCTTAATTTTTTTCGAAAGGCTGATTCCAGTCCTGGCTTTTATTAAAGTGCTAAAGCCACAAACCTAGGCTGATGGAAATGGCTTTTATCAAGATGACCTTCGAAATCATAAAGATTTTTTTATTTATTTATAAAGCACCCATTGTGTATTCCAGAAACTGGACATATGAGAGGGAGGCGGGAAGGCCCTGCTCACAACACCATTGGTGTTTTGATCGGAGGAAAGGGGAGTTGGGTTTGGCCATAACTCTGTCAAAGATCTGTCAAAACCCATCCCAGAAAATGTACTCATTAGTGTTTTCTAGAAGAGCTGGAAAATGTTTCCCTTTGGGCTGACATCCAGTGGCCAGGATTAAGCAGGTTGGGAAGCCAATTTCACCGAAATGGGCGTGTTTGTTTGAACTGCTGTGGCCTGCTAAGGGTGGGATAAAAGTCTGGGAGGGGGCTCCTCTATTTCCATGCGGCACGCAACCCTGAGCCCGTGCTGTGGTAAGACCTTAGAGCCCAACCCAGAATCAGTATGGATTACCGGAGCATTTCACAGACCAAGGAACCGACCGGAGAAACACTTTGGGATTAACCATGTGCTAAAAGTTCCTTCTGTAAATTAATGTTTTCCCCTTTTTACAAAGGGGAAGAATGCTTTATGAAGGAGGAAACCATACATGGGGAAAGAGGAAAACATTGATTCTTTCCTCCCTTGCAACCCCAGGATGCTTTTATGTCTGCTGTGTGTTTGTGTGTGTGTGTGGGGGGGGGATATGGGTACCTATGTGGGTTGCCCGGACATGTATAGCCTGGGCCCAATCTCATCAGATTTCAGAAGCCAAGCAGGGTTGGCCCTGGTAGTTGGAAGGGAGACCACCAAAGAATACTAGGGTCGCTATGTAGAGGCAGGCAATGGCAAACCTCCTCTGAACATCTCTTGCCTAGACAACCCTACAGGGACCCCATATGCCAGCTGTGACTTGATGGCAGAAAACCTATGTGGGTCAGATTAGTTTGCACACAACTTGGCTTCATTCTGAGGCATTTCTTTCCATGCTGTCCCATTATGTACTCCTGGGCAGAAAGAGGAGGAGGAGGAGGAGGAGAAGGAGAAGAAGAAGAGGAGGAGGAGGAGGAGGAGGAGTTGGTTTTTATATGCTGACTTTCTCTACCACTTAAGGCAGAATCAAACCGGCTTACAATCACCTTCCCCTCCCCACAACAGACACCCTGTGAGGTAGGTGGGGCTGAGAGAGCTGTGACTAGCCCAAGGTCACCCAGCTGGCTTCATGTGTAGGACTGGGGAAACCAACCCAGTTCACCTGATTAGCCTCTGCTGCTCATGTGGAGGAGTGGGGAATCAAACCCAGTTCTCCATATTAAAGTCCACCGCTCCAAACCACCACTCTTAACCACTACACCATCTCTCATGTGGAACTTCATGGCTCTGCAGGACCTGGTGTGAACTAATGGGGTGTCTTTGGCAGGCAAGAACATCGGCCAGATGGTGGAGCTGCTGCATCACGTAAATTGCCACCGCTGATATTTGGTTCCTTCCTTTCCAAATTTGGCATCCAGATTCCAAGACAAGACTGGGAACCGAAAGTTACAGGAGACACGCAAAGCGCGGCGCATGTCTCCAAAAACAAGCCAAATGCTTCAGGGCATGTGGAGACAGCGTGATCCTAGGAACAAACAAACAGCCTAATCTCTCCATCGGAATCCAGGTCCTCTGCTGCTCATTTGGCTGGTGGAATTCAGTGCTGAGGCGGAGACGGTGATCCTCAGGCCGGGAAGCCATTCTCTGTCCTCATCAGTCCAGAAACATGATCTGGTCTGACCCTAGGCAGATTACTGAAGTCATGCCTGTCAAGCACTTTGGGGGACTGTCCAAAGACATCTCTGCCTACAAAACAAACCCTTCTCCCTAATTCCCAATGGAGAAAAGGTCCTCTGCATGCGCTCAGGGGCATTCCCGTCCTGTTTTGATAAGACTTTGGACAATATTCTCAGTCGCCGGACAGTCCGAGTATGTAGAAATATCTACTATCCAGCGTGGTGTAGTGGTTAAGAGCGATGTTTGGAGCGGTGGACTCTGATCTGGAGAACCGGGTTCAATTCCCCACTCCTCCACATGAGCGGTGGAGGCTAATCTGGTGAACTGGATTTGTTTCCCCACTCCTACACACAAAGCCAGCTGGGTGACCTTGGGAAAGTCACACTCTCTCAGTCCCACCTACCTCACAGGGTGTCTGTTGTGGGGAGGAGAAGGAGATCGTAAACCGGTTTGATTCTCCCTTAAGTGGTAGAGAAAGTCGGCATATAAAACCAACTCTTCTTCTTCTTCAGGGGTACTCTTGTCCTGTTTTAATAGGACTCTGGACAATATTCTCAGTTGCTGGACAGAACCGCGCTTGAGCAAAATTATAGTGAATGGCGAGAGAGGCATCCGGTATGAAACCCACTTCACATTAGAGCTTCTTCCGTAGCAGATGCATTCGCTGTGAAATCACAAGCCTTGCTCAGCGCTGGAAATTGCACACGGTTAGAGTGCTCGATGTGTAAATTCACAGCACTGAATAAGGGTGCATTTCCACATCGTCCACGGACAGCCTCCGAGCCAGTCTCATTTAGTCACAGTGCTACGGGTTTTGCCGATTTCTTCGTTTAGCACGAGGTTCTTTTCTTTCTTTAAAACCTGGAGGTTGGCAACCCTCCCTAAGTGGCAGTGTTCACTAAAAGGCGATGAAGGGGAGGGACTGTGGCTCAGTGGTAGAGCATCTGCTTGGCATGCAGTGGACCTCAGGTTTGATCCCTGGCATCTCCAGTGAAAGGGACTAAGCAGGTAGGTGATGTGAAAGACCTCCGCTTGAGACCCTGGAGAGCCATGGGGAGGGGCCATGGCTCAGTGGTAGAGCCTCAGCTTGGCATGCAGAAGGTCCCAGGTTCAATCCCCGGCATCTCCAGTTAAAGGGACTAGGCAGGTAGGTGATGTGAAAGACCTCCTCATGAGACCCAGGAGAAGCATGGGGAGGTACAGCATCTGTGGTACAGCATCTGCTTGCCGTGCAGAAGGTCCCAGGTTCAACTGGACTAGGCAGCCAGGTGATGCGAAAGACATCCACCTGAGATCCTGGAGAGTCATGGGGAGGGGCTGTGGCTCAGTGGTAAAGCACCTGCTTGGCATGCAGAAGGTCCCAGGTTCAATCCCAGGCATCTCCAGTTCAAGGGACTAGGCAAGGAGGTGATGGGAAAGACCTCTGCCTGACCCCCTGGAGAGCTACGGGGAGGGCCATGGCTCAGGGGAAGAGCATCTGCTTGGCATGCAGAAGGGCCCAGGTTCAATCCCTGGCATCTCCAGTTCAAGGGACTAGGCAAGTAGGGGATGTGAAAGACCTCTGCCTGAGACCATAGAGAGCCACTGTTGGTCTGAGTAGACAAGACTGACTTGGATGGACCAAGGGTCTAGGGGAGGGGCCGTGGATCAGTGTTAGAGCATCTGCTTGGCATACACAAGGTCCCAGGTTCAGTCCCCGGCATCTCCAGTTAAAGAGGCTAGGCAGGTAGGTGATGGGAAAGACTTCCACCTGAAACCCTGGAGAGCCTCTGCTGGTCTGAGTAGACAATACTGACTTTGATGCCCCATGGCTCTAGGGGAGGGGCTGTGGCTCAGTGGTAGAGCATCCGCTTGGCATGCAGAAGGGCCCAGGTTCAATCCCCGGCATCTCCAGCGAAAGGGACTGGGCAAGTAGGTGATGTGAAAGACCTCCACCTGAGACCCTGGAGAGCCGCCGCCAGCCTGAGTAGACAATACCGACTTTGATGGACCGAGGGTCTGGTTCAGTAGAAGGCAGCTCCACGTGTTCATAGCAGCCCGATTCCCAGCTCTGAATTGGGGTGCCCCTAGGCGCTGCAGACACGCAACTCCCGGCGCTCGCCTGGATGGTTCGGGTCCCTTTTGCAAGCGAGTGGCAGTGAATCCCATGAGCCCAAAGGCTGCTGCCCTTGGGGTGACCCCTCCCCGGCCCCCGTTTCCCCTCGGGGCGAGGCCGCCCAGAAGGCGGGGTGGGTGGGTGGGAGCGGGGGCGGAGTTTCCCGGCCGGGCCCTGGCCCCGGGTCAGCCCGGTTCCCCCCTCCCCGCCCAGGGACCAGACGGCGCCGCGCCTCCTCCAGCCTCCCCGCGCCATGGCCCTGCTCCGGCTGGCCGCTCTCGCCTGGCTCTTCTCGGCCTGGGCCGGCGGCGGCGGCGCCTCGCTGGACGCCCCCTCCTCCTCCTCCTCGGCCGCCTGCCCGCCCTGCTTGCCGGCCCAGTGCCCCCCGCTGCCCGGCCGGGGCTGCCCGCTGGGCCCGGTGCGCGACGGCTGCGGCTGCTGCGCGCAGTGCGCGCGGGGCGAGGGCGAGGCGTGCGGCGTCGGTGGCGGTGTCGGTGGCGGCGGCTGGGGACGCTGCGCGGCCGGCCTGGAGTGCCGCCGGCGGCGCAAGGGCCAGCCCGGGGCGTGCGCCTGCAAGAGCCGCTACCCGGTGTGCGGCAGCGACGGCCTCACCTACCCCAGCGCCTGCCAGCTGCGCGCCGCCAGCCTGCGCGCCCAGAGCCGGGGCGAGGCGGCCGTCGAGCAGCGCAGCAAGGGGCCCTGCGAGCAAGGTACGAGCCCTTGGGGCGCGGGAGGCTTGGGTTAGCCGCTCTCTACATGGGCATTTCCCCCCCACCTGGACGGACTGGGGCTGTGGCTCAGTGGCTGAGCGTCCGTTTGGCGTGCAGAAGGTCGCGGGTTCAATCCCCGGCCTCTCCAGTTCAAGGGACTAGGCAAGGAGGGGATGGGAAAGACCTGTGTCTGAGAGCCATGGGGAGGGGCTGTGGCTCAGTGGTAGAGCATCTGCTTGGCATGCAGGAGGTCCCAGGTTCAATCCCAGGCCTCTCCACTTCAAGGGACTAGGCAAGGAGGGGATGGGAAAGACCTGTGTCTGAGAGCCATGGGGAGGGGCTGTGGCTCTAGGGGTAGAGCATCTGCTTGGCATGCAGAAGGTCCCAGGTTCAATCCCAGGCATCTCCAGTTCAAGGGACTAGGCAAGGAGGGGATGGGAAAGACCTGTGTCTGAGAGCCATGGGGAGGGGCTGTGGCTCTAGGGGTAGAGCACCTGCTTGGCATGCAGAAGGGCCCAGGTTCAATCCCAGGCCTCTCCAGTTCAAGGGACTAGGCAAGGAGGTGATGGGAAAGACCTCTGCCTGAGGGGCTGTGGCTCTAGGGGTAGACCATCGATTTGGCATGCAGAGGGTCCCAGGTTCAGTCCCCGGCCTCTCCAGTTCAAGAGACTAGGCAGGTAGGGGGTGTGAAAGACCTCTGCCTGAGACCCTGGAGAGCCATGGGGAGGGGCTGTGGCTCAGTGGCTGAGCGTCCGTTTGGCGTGCAGAAGGTCGCGGGTTCAATCCCCGGCACCTCCAGTTCAAGGGACTAGGCAAGGAGGTGATGGGAAAGACCTGTGTCTGAGAGCCATGGGGAGGGGCTGTGGCTCTAGGGGTAGAGCATCTGCTTGGCAGGCAGAAGGTCCCAGGTTCAATCCCAGGCACAAGGGACTAGGCAAGGAGGTGATGGGAAAGACCTCTGCCTGAGGGGCTGTGGCTCTAGGGGTAGACCATCGGTTTGGCATGCAGAGGGTCCCAGGTTCAGTCCCCGGCATCTCCAGTTCAAGAGACTAGGCAGGTAGGGGGTGTGAAAGACCTCTGCCTGAGACCCTGGAGAGCCATGGGGAGGGGCTGTGGCTCAGTGGCTGAGCGTCCGTTTGGCGTGCAGAAGGTCGCGGGTTCAATCCCCGGCCTCTCCAGTTCAAGGGACTAGGCAAGGAGGTGATGGGAAAGACCTGTGTCTGAGAGCCACGGGGAGGGGCTGTGGCTCTAGGGGTAGAGCATCTGTTTGGCATGCAAAGGGTCCCAGGTTTAATCCCGGCATCTCCAGTTCAAGGGACGAGGTGATGAGAAAGACCTCTGCCTGAGACCCTGGAGAGCCATGGGGAGGGGCTGTGGCTCAGTGGCAGAGCCTCAGCTTGGCATGCAGAAGGTCGCGGGTTCAATCCCCGGCATCTCCAGTTAAAGGGACTCAGCAGGTGGGTGATGCGAAAGACCCCTGCCTGAGACCCTGGGGAGCTACTGCCGATCTGAGTAGACAATGCTGACTTTGATGGACCAAGGGTCTGACAAGGCAGCTTCGTGTGCTCAGAGGCTCGGCTTGGCGTGCAGAAGGTCGCGGGTTCAATCCCCGGCACCTCCAGTTCAAGGGACTAGGCAAGGAGGTGATGGGAAAGACCTGTGTCTGAGAGCCATGGGGAGGGGCTGTGGCTCTAGGGGTAGAGCATCTGCTTGGCATGCAGAGGGTCCCAGGTTCAATCCCCGGCATCTCCAGTTCAAGGGACTAGGCAAGGAGGTGATGAGAAAGATCTCTGCCTGACACCCTGGAGAGCCATGGGGAGAGGCTGTGGCTCAGGGGAAGAGCATCTGCTCGACATGCAGGAGGGCCCAGGTTCAATCCCAGGCATCTCCAGTTCAAGGGACTAGGCAAGTAGGGGATGTGAAAGACCTCTGCCTGAGACCATAGAGAGCCACTGTTGGTCTGAGTAGACAATACTGACTTGGATGGACCAAGGGTCTAGGGGAGGGGCCGTGGATCAGTGTTAGAGCATCTGCTTGGCATACACAAGGTCCCAGGTTCAGTCCCCGGCATCTCCAGTTAAAGAGGCTAGGCAGGTAGGTGATGTGAAAGACTTCCACCTGAAACCCTGGAGAGCCTCTGCTGGTCTGAGTAGACAATACTGACTTTGATGCCCCATGGCTCTAGGGGAGGGGCTGTGGCTCAGTGGTAGAGCATCTGCTTGGCATGCAGAAGGGCCCAGGTTCAATCCCCGGCATCTCCAGTTAAAGAGGCTAGGCAGGTAGGTGATGGGGAAGAGACCCTGGAGAGCTGCTGCAGGTCAGAGTAGACAAAACTGACTTTGATGGACCAAGGATCTGATTCAGTAGAAGGCGGCTTCATTATTTGGGGAAGGGCCATGGCTCAGTGGTAGAGCCTCTGCTTGGCATGCAGAAGGGCCCAGGTTCAGTCCCCGGCATCTCCAGTTACAAGGAGCAGGTGATAGGGGACGTGAAAGACCTCTCTCTGAGACCCACCCAGGAAGGACCCTGGCTCAGGGGCAGAGCATCTGCTTGGCATGTGGAAGGCATCCCCAGCATCTCTAGTTTAAAAGAAACTTGGATGAGAGACCACCAAGGAACTCCATGGTTGCTACACAGAGGCAGGCAATGGCAAATGTCTCTTGCTTTGAAAACCCCATGTGGGATAGCCATAAGTCGGCTGTGACTTGACAGCCCTTTCCGTCACCATTTATACCATTGGCTCAAAGGTACGCTGCGTTTGACCATGTAGGTTTAGCTGCTGTGACTACTGAGTGTTGCTAGATACAGGAACCTGGAGAGTCATGGGAACCACCAGCGTTTTCTTCAGTGATGTCATCTGCTGAAGCTGGAGGGTGAGAGACTCAAAACTGTTAAAAGGAAGTATTTCTTCACACAACGCATAGTTAAATTGTGGAACTCCCTGCCCCAAGATGTGGTGATGGCTGCCAACTTTGAAGGCTTTAAGAGGGGAGTGGACATATTCATGGAGGAGAGGGGTATTCATGGCTACTAGTCAAAATGGATACTAGCCGTGATGCATACCTATTCTCTCCAGGATCAGAGGATACTATGCCTATTATTTTGGGTGCTGTGGAACACAGGCAGGACAATGCTGCTGCAGTCGTCTTGTTTGTGGGCTTCCTGGAGGCCCCTGGTCGGCCATTGTGTGAACAGACTGCTGGACTTGATGGGCCTTGGTCTGATCCAGCAGGGCTTTTGTTATGTTCTTATGTTCTTCTTACTTCGGAGTAATGAAAAACAGAAAACTATCCCAAGCTGCTCCCCACCCACTCCGCTCCAGCATTTTACCAAGTTTGGTTCTGTCCTAGGAGTAGAATTTGGACTAGGAAGAGCAACAGCAAGGCAGCATTCTTCCAAGCGGCACAGAGGAAAATCCTATGAAAGAAATACTTTTTAAAAACAGCCTCGAGCAGATCTTTTTTGTGATCTGCTCCTGGGTCTTTTAGGGGATGCAAAAGCTACTCCGCAACAGCCGGCAAGCTACTGGTAGCTTGCGAGAAACCTGCTGGAGACTCAAAAGTTCATGGCCGATCCTGCTGCTGCTGAATCCCTTAATTTAATTGGGGGCGAGTCGAGAAAGCCCTTCCCGTTGCCTCCCTCGAATGCCAGCTATCCAGCTGCCCTACTTTTAAAATGTCAAAATTGCTGATATCCTTCCCATGACTTGGCACGCACAGCAGTAAGGGAGCTGCAAAGTGCTCTTGTTCCAGACAGGAATCCAGAATTGCTCAATTTGCAGAAGAGAGTCTCTGAAAGCTCTCACAAGAATGCACAGCCTGGATTTAACTTGTTGTAAGCTGCTCTGAGCCTAACTTGTTGGGATAGAGCAGCCTAAAATTTGAATAAATAATAATAATAATTATCATCATCATTATTTCATTGAATCATAGAGTTGGAAGGGACCACCAGGGTCATCTAGTCCAACCCCCTGCACAATGCAGGAAATTCACAACTGCCTCCCCCC
Source organism: Euleptes europaea (assembly GCF_029931775.1). Classification (NCBI taxonomy): domain Eukaryota; kingdom Metazoa; phylum Chordata; class Lepidosauria; order Squamata; family Sphaerodactylidae; genus Euleptes; species Euleptes europaea. The sequence goes on from NC_079315.1 coordinate 14,184,098, forward strand.
CACACCCCAATGACCCCTACTCCATGCCCAGAAGATGGCCAATATGCCCTCCCTCTCATCATCTACCTTAGGTCATAGAATCAGCATTGCTGACAGATGGCCATCTAGCCTTAAAAACCTCCAGGGAAGGAGAGCTCACCACCTCCTGAGGAAGCCTGTTCCACTGAGGAACCGCTCGAACTGTTAGAAAGTTGGTTCTTGTAGGTTATCCGGGCTGTGTGACCGTGGTCTTGGTATTTTCTTTCCTGACGTTTCGCCAGCAGCTGTGGCAGGCATCTTCAGAGGAGTAACACTGAAGGACAGTGTTAAAAAGTGTTAGAAAGTTCTTCCTAATGTCTAGACGGAAACTCTTTTGATTTAATTTTAACCCGTTGGTTCTGGCCCGACCTTCTGGGGCAACTGAAAACAACTCGGCCCCCTCCTCTATATGACAGCCCTTCAGGTACTTGATGGTTATCATATCACCTCTCAGTCTTCTCCTCTTCAGGCTCTGCATCTCAGATGCATCTCAGATGCCTTTTCTCCAGCGCCCTGTCATTACTGCATGTGTATCTCTTTGAATATAATGTCATGTCAGTGCCGCAGGCAAGTAAATCTTGCCTCTGTCCCTTGTAATTCCCAGGACATGCTCTGGAACCTTTAAAAAATAAATAAAGGCAAACTAGTTCCATTAGCTGGCATTCAGCCCCCTAGAAAGGGGTCAAATCCAGTGGGTCAAATCCAGCCACTTTAAACATTTAAGATTTTTACCCAGCAATCCTGCACAGGGTTAACCCAGTCTGCAAAGAGCTGCCCGTCACGTTGCCTTTGGAGAAATTCCAGTCCCTTTTGCCCCGACTTAATTTTTTTGCAACCTTTCCGTTGTTTTTTGCGCTGCCTTTCTCTTATGCAAGCTGTTGGCAGCTTTTTGCACCCTCGTGCTTTTCTGCCTGGAATGCAGTCTTGTTAAGAACTCCCGCCAGGGTGTTTGATGCCCCCCGGGTTGGTTTTTCATCCCCCTACATGATAAAGGAGGCGTTGCCAAGGGAGTGAAAGGGGAAGGGGAGGGGTAAGGTAACCCCCAGATCTGTGGATTACAGTTAGAGATGCAATGGAAAAGAGGAGAATGTTGTAAACCACTTTGGGTCCCTGTTGGGGAGGAAAGTGGGGTATAAATGGAATAACGGAAATAAATCAAAGTAAAAATTTATTCTGAGGGTTAATGGGGGCAGGAGGAAACAAGGGGGAAGAAACCGCGACAGGGTGCAGACCTATCTTCCACATGGGAAGGGGGGTCCTCAAATGTTTCCCCACACACACGCACAATCCAGTCCTACCTGGTTCTGCTGCTGAGCCAGTGTGGTGTAGTGGTTGGGGCGTTGAACTGGGAGATTCGGGGAGGGCGGGGTTTGGAGAGGGGAGGGACTCCAATGCCGTAGAGTCCAATTGTCAACGCGGCCATTTTCTCCAGGGGAACTGGTCTCTCCCTGCTGGAGATCAGTTGTAATAACGGGAGATCTCCAGCCAACACCGGGAGGTTGGCCACCCTGTGGATGGGGGCTCCCCTCCACCCTCTTCATGTTTATCTTGTACAAATCGGGGTAATTTCCTAGGAACGCCGACAGTTCTCTAAAGGGCCACCGGCTCCAGTCCTCTGAAGGGGCGCAGTTCCGCAAGCAAAAAGTATCCCCCCCCTCCCCAAAAAAAGACACACACACATCCTGAGTAGAGCACTGATGCCTAGATGTCAGACAACTGATGCCTTTTATGGAGACGGTTCACATCATTCTTTGGGACTTCTGTAGCTGTGCTTCTTTCCCCCAGGAAGCATGACCTACGGTCTTCTGAATGCAGGCACCCTCTTCTGTGAGAGCCAAATCGATTGCTTTTTTTCTTTCCTGATGTTGCTTGTCATGCTTTGGATTTCCAAAAACTGCAAGCGCTGGAACTAGACCGCTCAGAAAACAGTACTTGGAGGGGAAACAAGATTTTGTCTGGAACTCTCCTACCGTTAAAGACTGGGTCCTTGATTTTTCGCTGATCTGTCTTTTAGCCGATTGATTTCTTAAGTCTAAGGACACGCGCACGTTACCAACGCCTCCATTGCAATGTTTTTTTTTTTGGTGAGATATCAAAGGAAGTGCAAGCATTTACCAAGCAAAAGCTACCACTCATTGTTAAAAGGGACAAGTACGCCGGTTGGCCGCAAATGAACGTGCAGAGCATGTGTGAACATACCACGTTTGTTAACAGTCACAGTTAGCAGAGGATATTATCATATGGTGCACTTGGCTTAAGGCAAACTGTTTCTGAGCGGGAGGTGAAAACTTGCCATCTGGTTAAAGATTAGGGTTGCCAACCTCCAGGTAGTCACCTCAAAAAGAAGAACCTAGGTTGTTAGAATGATAGTGTTATAGCAAAAACCAATATTAGGAACAGCCCAGCCTCTACACCACTGGTTCCCAACCAGGGAACTAAATTAAGGTCTGCAAAACAAAGTTATAAATCCATAATAAATTAATATTTTCAATTAAAAGTTCTCTATTATAAAAATATATATTCAAATATTATTCTAAGTTTAATGTTTAACTAACAGTTATGATTAAAGTTTATTTTCAAATTCTCAGAATTTTTATTTTGAACCTTGGGGTCCTTGCACCGAACAAAAAAGTCCTAGTGGTCCCTGGTCAAAAAAAGGTTGGGAACCACTGCTCTACACAATAGGGAGGAGGGAACAAATACAGGTAAATTAGATGAATGGCTAAAAGAATGACAAAAAGGGATTAGATTAGAACTCCATGCATCATCCTTAGTGGATTATGTTAATAACAAAATGATACCAAGGGGACTTAGACTGCAGAAAGCCCCTACTCTTTTTCGGGAAAATGAAGAATTTAAGAGTAAATGGGTAGCGATCCTTAATAAATGTTCAGTGGACTTAATGACATTAATCATTAAGCAAGCAAATCATTAAGCAAAGCAAGTGGCCAAAATCAAAACTGATACTGAAAAAACAGTGGAAGAGATGAAAAAAACAGAAAATAAGACAGATATAGATATACAAATTCAACAATGATTTAAAAGCCTATAGGGATAATATCAAAGGTTATAAATTACGGAGGTTTGATAGAGACACCAAAGATTATAATCAAAATAACGTAGACCCTTGGTTTAACATCACAGATAAAAACGCCACAACAGGAGAACCCTCTTCTAGCGGGTTTAGAAATAAGGACAGGAGATACAATAGTGACTCTTCCCGTTTGTCTAGCAGAGGATCTCACCGTGAATACGATTTCCGCCCAAGCTGCCGAAGAGGGAGATGCAACTCCCAACCTTCTTTTCACAGACGACCGGCGAGGGGACGCAGAACTTAGTGGTGAACCTGTGAGATACAATACTTTCAAGTAGGAAACTAGAAGTACTTAACAAAGGATTAGGTTTTGTGCCCACCCCAAATTATTCAAAATTCCAAACCAGAGTCGACATACATCGCTTTATAAGACTTCTAAAATTAAGAGACTTCTTTGGAACTTCCCCTTAGGAAACGATAGAATCAAAATGTAAATTAAAATCATCATTTACTCCACCTAATTGGAGTCATGTAATAGATACCTTTGCATTGGTGGTACTGAGGAATATCACAATCCTAGAAAATGAGAGGAACTACAAATATAACAATTTTAATAAGGAGGACAAAAATATAATTGAAGCATTATCTAATGACCCAAATATTATCATTACTAGAGCTGATAAAGGAGGGACCATTGTTCTCCTCAATCGGAGTGATTATGAAAATGAACTATATAAACAATTAGGAAATGAAACTTATTACAAAAAATTAGGAGGAGACCCAACATCAGAAATAGCATCAATTATAAAAGTAGTAGTAAATGAAGCATTAGCAATGGATGAGATTTCAAAACAAACAGCTGATTATTTGATTAATCAATTTCCCAGAGTACCTATTTTTTAATGCTCTTCCAAAAATCCACAAGAACATCACCCCCCATCCCGGACGCCCTATAGTATCGGGGTAAATTCCATCTTAGACCCAATAGCTAAATATTTGGAACAATATTTACATCCATACAGTACACAAACCCCATCTTATATATCAGATACAAGGGACTTTATAATACAAACAGAGAATAGTACCTATGGGAAGTGCCCTTGTTTGTGACACTAGATGTAAATGCATTATACACAAATGTACCTATAGAAATAGTTAGAACAGAAATAGCAGAACTATTGCAGACTAGAAAAGAGAAACCTCCTCCAACATCTTTCCTCATTAATCTTTTAAGAACTAGTGTTAGAAAAAAAATTATTTCAGATTTAAGCATCAATTTTTCCTCCAGGCAAAAGGAGTAGCGATGGGGTGCTCCTGCGCCCCATCAGTGGCGAACATTTTCATGAACTGGTTTGAGAAACGGTACATATATTCTAACAACCCTTATATACAAGAAATAATTCACAGTGGGAAGCCGTGTTAGTCTGTCTGCAGTAGTAGAAAAGAGCAAGAGTCCAGTAGCACCTTAAAGACGAACAAAAATATTTTCTGGCAGGGTATGAGCTTTCGTGTGGCTCACGAAAGCTCATACCCTGCCAGAAAATATTTTTGTTCGTCTTTAAGGTGCTACTGGACTCTTGCTCTTTTCTAATACAAGAAATAAGTTTTTTCGTCGTTATATTGATGACATCTTTATGGTATGTACAAATGAGAGGGCAGCAAGCCAATTTATAGAATGGATAAATATACTGAACCCTTATATCACATTTACAGGAAAATTAGATACAGTACAGATACCATTCTTAGATACTGTAGTATATTTCATAGAGAATACCAAACTTGGGATCAAACCATATACAAAAGAAACTGATAGGAATTCACTTCTAAGATATGACTCTTTTCACCCTATTCATTTGCGTAAAAACTTACCATATGGTCAGTTTCTCAGGTTACACAGAAATTCAACACGCAGATTTTGTAACAGCAGCGAATAAGCTTAGTGAAGACCTGAAAGCAAGAGGTTACCCAGGCTGAGTGATTAATAATACCTATACAAGAGCACTGGAGAAACCAAGAGCAGAAATATTAGAATTAAGACCCAAAACAAAATATCAAGGGATAACATCTTCTCTGCAATACACTGCTCTCTCAACAAAAATCAAAGCAATTATAAATAAACATTGGCACATAGTGCAGGGCTTACCAGGATGTGAGAATCCACCAAGATTAGGAATGAGAAGAACACGTTCACTGGGAGACAAACTTACTCATGCAGACATTATAGAACCTAATTATAGAGAACATGACTCCATAAAGGGTCATCATAAATGTGGACACTGTGGAATATGCCACTTATCATTACAGGTAAAGGAGTTTACCACAGACAAGGGGTTTCAATTCAAACTGCAGCATTTTACAAACGGCCTTTCAAAAAAGGTGATTTATGTTATTAAATGCCCGTGTAATTTATTTTACATAGGGAAAACATCAAGGACATAAAAATATAGAATTATGGAACACTGTTCAAGAATCCGTAATAAAGTTATGGATGCTCCAATTGTGCACCATTACATTTCAGCTGGCCATACTGATAACAACCTGACTTTTTTTTTGCAATCTGGCGTTTACAACCAAATCTATATAATAAGGTAGATGAGGATCGCCTTTTATTAAGACAAGAGGCTAAGTTCATTTTCCTCTTAGACACTGTACAACCAAAAGGTTTGAATACTTCCTTAGATTTTGGACCATGCATATAAGAATGGAACACCCTTTTTAACACTATCTGTCCCTTTAATGAAAGAGTTACAGATAGCACTAAATACAGACAGGTGGGAAATGAAAAGTAAGAACGCAGACATGTTCCACCAGTAAGGAAAGAAAAAAGCTCTGGGCAAACTGGGAGTAAAACTTGAGCTTTCATTAAGTAAGTATGACTTAGATATTACTTTGGATTAACAATGCAAAGTGAAGTTAAATAGTAGTTGTCATATGTGTGTGAAAATTGTATTGATATGGGAATCCATGTGCATCTTCTAAGGAAGAAATCTTCGAAACAGGAACAACCAACCGGTAACCTGAAAAGAAAATAACTTTACACATGGACATGTCTGGAAAAAACAATAGTAGACATGAACACTTATCTTGAGAAGTTGTAGTGATATGTTTCATGGACTTCACTTGTCACATATGGAGACTTGGGATTTTGTATGATGACTGATCTATTATGTGGTATTTGTACTGCATGTATGTGGGAGATTTTGTATGTATAATGTTGAGTTGGTTTATGTTTAGCATTATAGTTGTAGTAAGAATACATCAAGAATAGAAATATCATCATTAAATGTGCAACTTTGCTATGAAAACCTGGTAAAAATTACAACAGGTTGTTTATGTTAAAATACAAGCCCTGGAGGTTGGCAACCACTGATTTTCAGGGTAGAGAAGCCCTTGAGATTGGCAAACACTTTTTTCTCTAGGTCATTCCTGGAGGGTGGCAACAGAGGATTTTTTTCTCCAGGCCAGCTCTGGAGGTTGGGAACTGAGTTTTTTTTCCTCCTTAGGTTTGTCCAGGAGGGTAATAACAATAGAACTTATAACTTAGATTCTGCAGCTTGATTTACATTATAATAGGTTGTTTTTGCTATTACACAAAACCTCCAGGTAGTGGCTGGAGATCTCCCTCTATCACAACTGATCTCCAGGCGACAGATATCAGTTCCCCTGGAGAAAATGGCTGCTTTGGCAGTTGGACTCTATGACATTGGACTCTATGGCATTGAAGTCCCTCTCCTCTCCAAACCCCGCCCTCCTCAGGCTCCAACCCCCAAAATCTCCAGGTACTTTTCAACCCAGAGCTGGCAGCCCTACTTAAGATGTATATAGCCTGGCCTAATATTTCTGGCATTTGCATTTAGGGGAGACGTTAATCTTGCTTTTATAAAATGCAGAATTACTAGCCAATGTGTAGTTAATATGTCTAGGTATGAATCTGAGGGACTTGTGTCTAAGACCTTCTGTCTTGAGTGTCTAAGACCTTCTGTCTTGAGTGTGTGTGTATGTGGGTGGGGGAGATTGGCTTTCAGGATCTGTGTCATATGAAGCATTCATAATTCTCAAAAAATGAAGTTTAAGCCTTCCAAACTGTAACAAAATGAAATTAGAGGTTTACTAATTATTTTTGCAATGCTTTTTCATCCATGGCTTGGGAACATAAAAATCAAAGGAAAGGTGGGTGGAGAACCACACAGACTGGGGATATGCTTTAAGGTTGCAGACAAAAGGTCCGCCACTGAAGAACCTCTTGTTCATCAGCGGCTGGCTACTCATGATGCTGCCTGAGAAGGAGAAGAGTACCCCATTTTCTTGCCACCCCCAAATAACTTGGTTCATAATAGGGACAGGCTATACCATAGTTCCAGGCCAGAGAAAACCTAACGCATGCATAGGGTTGCCAGGTCCCTCTTTGCCACCGGCAGGAGATTTTTGGGGCAAAGCCTGAGGAGGGCGGGGTTTGGGGAAGAGAGGAACTTCAATGCCATAAAGTCCAATTGCCAAAATGGCCATTTTCTCCAAGTGATCTCTATCGGCTGGAGATCAGTTGTAATAGTAGGAGATCTCCAGCCACTACCTGGAGGTTACAATTAAAAGAAACAGCACTTAAGCGCAACAATTGTACAATTAACAGTAATCAAATATAACAACACAATGCAAATCTGATTCCCAAAATGCAATCACTAATTCCACACCAATTCACACTGGATACAAACATACAATTGAACCCACAAGCGTATCCAAGCTGCCTTCAGCAAAATGGTGGAGTTGATGGACATTTACCGGCAAGCTGACAAAGCGTGCCCAGGAATCTAAAGGACACGTCCTTGCCTGGTTTCTTTTCTTTTCCTCGTACCCACCTTTATTTCCACACTTGCATTTATGAACTTGCAATTAGGATTCTCTCCGGTTCCCTTTTGTTCCTTGCTATCGCGGCGGGAAGCCTTCTACGAAAGGCAGCTTGGGTGCGCTTGCGGGTTCAATTGTACGTTTGTATCCAGTGTGAATTGGTGTGGGATTAGTGATTGTATTTTGGGAATTAGATTTGCATTGTGTTGTTGTATTTAATGACCGTTAAAGTTGTAAAATTGCTGAGCCTACGTGCTGTTCCTTTAAATTGTAACTTGGCTAGTACAGCATAGGTTCCTTCGGGTTTGTTGTTCGTACCCGGAGGTTGGCAACCCTACCTGCGCAGGAGCCTTTTTAAAGCCAGAAAAAGTGCCAAGGCTGCATGAAAACTGAGGATGTGACTGAAAAATTAGCTCTAAGCATTTGTGTGGAAGTCGCTTCTGTTTTAAATATTTACATGAAAGGTCGTTAAGTATTTCCTTTTCTGAAAACAGGCCAGTGACTTTGAAGGGAGTATATTTCAATTTTATTACCACGTGGCTCTTTCCAGATTTGGCTTTTTAGCATCTGTTACACTGCTGGACTGCTACAATGCAGTTGATACCTGTAGAAAAGACATCTGGATCATGGCCCCTGTCTGAGTTTCCCCATATACCTATAAATATTCCTTTTCTTTAATTCTAAGAAAGGAAAATGAGTTCTCTTTTATGTTAACATTAAAGCAAAGTTGGGGTCTATGAGGAATAATGTTTTTTTGCCATCAAGTCACAGCTGATTTATGGGGTCCCCGTAGGGTTTTTAAGGTGAGAGACGTTCGGAAGCGGTCTGCCGTTGCCTGCCAACGCGTCATGCCCCTGGTCTTCCTTGGAGGTCTCCCATCCCAATACTTGACAGGGTGGAGGCTGAGAGATTGGCCCAAGCGTCCGTGGCATGAGTGGGGATTGGAACCTGGGTTTCCCAGATCCTAGTCCGACACCTTAACCATTACACCACGCTGGCTCGCTTTGAGGAATTATAGGGGGGGAATAAGTGAGAAATACCCCCTCCTAGTGCGGTTGGATTGCTGGGCTCTGGCCCTAGGTGAGCAGCCTTGAATTTCAGCAATCTGGAATGGGCACAATCATTCTGTAGGACTGGGTTTGGGGGCTAAGTGAGCGGATATACCTTCATCTATCCCTGAACCTGAGGAGTACCATGGATAAAAGGTAAAGGTCCCCTGTGCAAGCACTTACTAGGCAGACTTTGTTTGCGGGGTGGTTTGCCACTGCCTTCCCCAGTCATCTTCCCTTTACCCCCAGCAAGCTGGGTCCTCATTTGACCGACCTCGGAAGGATGGAAGGCTGAGTCAACCTTGAGCCGCCTACCTGAAACCGACTTCTGTTGGGATCGAACTCAGGTCGTGAGCAGAGCTTGGACTGCAGTACTGCAGCTTACCACTCTGTGCCACGGGGCTCCTACCATGGATAAGGGAGGATATTTTCCCCTTTCTTATGCCGTTCTGGAAAATTGGGGAGGTGGTTCATTACTTTGTGTGTCCCCCCCCCCCTTGTGCTATTTTCACCCTTGTCCTCCTTCACAGTTAAAACATTCCTTGCAGAACGAGGCTGAAATTGGTTTTCAGTTCCTTGGTTGCCTAGTTCCGTATTCTCAGATCCTACTGCAAAAATGGATGATACTTAAAAATCTCTGTTGCACCACAAAATAAACTACAAATCATATTCGGTATAGTGTTAACCTGCTGGAGGAAGAGGAATGGAGAGCTTTTCTAGGCTACCTACCACTCCATAATCCTATTAACTCCTTGTCGCCAGGGGTTTCAGTCCCAATAATCCCGTAAAAATGTCAGTTAATTCCACATGTTTTCAGGAAAGTATGCACGCAACTGTTGCTGAATCAGGACTTTGGAATTATACCCACTTTCTATATTTCTTTAAACTAAGATTACGTTGCCTTATTTGATCCATGCTCTATTTTCCTTGGGACTGAAGAAGAGTTGGTTTTTATATGCCAACTTTCTCTGCCACTTAAGGGAGACTCAAACGGGTTTACAATCCCCTTCCCTTCCCCTCCCCACAACAGACACCCTGTGAGGTAGGTGGGGCTGAGAGAGTGTGACTAGCCCAGAGTCACCCAGGTGGCTTCATGCGGAGGAGTGGGGAAACAAACCCAGTTCACCAGATTAGCGTCCGCCGCTTCAAGTGGAGGAGTGGGGAATCAACCCGGTTCTCCAGATCAGAGTCCACTGTTCCGAACCACTACACCATGCCGGCTTTTCCTCACGGTGTTCAATGCCATGGAGTCCAATTGCCAAAGCGGCCCTTTTCTCCAGGTGAACTGATCTCTCTCGGCTAGAGATCAGTTGTCGTAGCAGGAGATCTCCAGATAGTACCTGGAAGTTGGCAACCCTACCTGTAGCCCATTTTTATGCAGATATATAAGAAAAAAGGCAAATCTCACTGAGGGGCTAGAGACTTTTTAAACAAAATGAAAACTAGGAAATCAGAGAACCTGCTAAGCGTATTTCTACAATGCTCCAGTGGTATATCGATATTTTAGTGCCTTTAAAAAAAAGGGGGGGGTGTTGTGATACCACCGATAACGACAGCAACATCCCTTGAAAATCTTGAATTTTCAAGGAACATATTGAATAAACTGTCCCCCACAACTGTGAAAATACAGAGAGAGGGCAGGCATGCGGAAGAACCGTGCCCAAATTGACTCCAGTTCTTGTGGATCCGCTGCCGAGAAAACCAGGAGTAAGTCGAGCATGTGGAAAAGCCCAATGAACTGGGAAATAAAGGAGGGGGGGGATGGTTCTGCTGCAGCCTGGTTGATCATGTTTTCATAAAGGCAATTTTATAATCATTTGGGGATAAAGAACCCACACACGTCTACACACCCAGCCTGCTCTTGCTGGACTTTCCATCTAGTGCACTGGTTCCCAACAGGGGTCCATGGACCCCCAGGGGTCCGCGAGAACTAAATTAAGGTCCACGAAACAATGTTATAAACCCATAATAAATTAATATTTTCAATTAAAAGTTCTCTATTATAAAAAAAACATATTCAAATATTATTCTAAGTTTAATGTTTAACTAACAGTTATGATTAAAGTGTATTTTCAAATTCTCAGAATTTTTATTTTGAACCTTGGGGTCCCTGCACCGAACCAAAAAGTCCTAGTGGTCCCTGGTCAAAAAAAGGTTGGGAACCACTGATCTAGCGGCACGTCACGAGAGAACGTTGTGATTGATTCGACCTCCCAGGTTCCACGATGCAAGTTGGCGATCGCACGGTCCCTGCACGTTAATCTGGGTGTTGGTGTTGTCTGGGGCTCCCATGAGAACTGCATGCTGAACTAGGTGGGTGTGATTTTGGAATGAAAACTCTGCAAAGTTCTCAGGGATCAGCTGCAGAAAAAGTAGGCAAAATAAGCCTCTTTGCTGGGAACAGCCTCTCCGCCTTTAGCAACCGAAGCCAACGTTTTCTTACTACTCCCACTGAGAATGAGCAGCTGAGATCTTGGAGGGGAGAACTTCCAAGAAAGCCTGGCAGAAGATTGTTTTCCACCACCCGCTAATGGCTTCTAGTTGTGTCTCTTCGGTTTCCTCGCCGAGGCATTGGTTACATGGGGATGTATCTGGTTGCAGAATCACATTTGGGGATGTCCGTCCTTTGAATCTGAACATGATATCATTTACGTGTTTTTCACTAGCTTTGCATCGCTTTGGACTTTTTGCTTGAAAACTAGCACGGTAGAAGTGCCTTCTGGCAAAAGATTGTGCCAGCAGTCACCATTTCAGAAGTTGTAGAGCACAAATGTTCCCCTTGGCTTCTTCCGTTTTCCCCACTGTACTTCTTCCTTTTCCTGGATCACATGTAGGTGATCTAGGGCTTCTAGGTCCCTCTTTGCCATCGGCGGGAGCTTTGGTGGGGGCCGATTTGCAAGCACACACCCCCAATAATGTCCTTTCCAAGGTATACCCGGAGGTTACTAGGACACTCTAGCATATTCATCCCAAAATCCTACGGTTTCCACAGCGTTTTTTATTATTATTATTATTTATTTATTTTGAGAGATGTGCTTAGTGTTGCCAGGACCCACTTGCCACCAGCGGGAGGTTTTTGAGGTGGAGCCTGAGGAGGGCAGGGTTTGGGGAGGGACTTCAATGCCATAGAGTCCAGTTGCCAAAACGGCTATTTTCTCCAGGCGAACTGATCTCTGTCGGCTGGAGATCAGTTGTAATAGCAAGAGACCTCCAGCTAGTACCTGGAGGTGGGACTCCTACTTCAATGCCATAGAGTCCAATGGCCAAAGCGGCCCTTTTCTCCAGGCGAACTGATCTCTGTCGGCTGGAGATCAGTTGTAATAGCAGGAGATCTCCAGCTAGTACCTGGATGTTGGCAATCCTACTTCAATGCCATAGAGTCCAATTGCCAAAGCGGCCCTTTTCTCCAGGCGAACTGATCTCTGTCGGCTGGAGATCAGTTGTAATAGCAAGAGACCTCCAGCTAGTACCTGGAGGTGGGACTCCTACTTCAATGCCATAGAGTCCAATGGCCAAAGCGGCCCTTTTCTCCAGGCGAACTGATCTCTGTCGGCTGGAGATCAGTTGTAATAGCAGGAGATCTCCAGCTAGTACCTGGATGTTGGCAATCCTACTTCAATGCCATAGAGTCCAATTGCCAAAGCGGCCCTTTTCTCCAGGCGAACTGATCTCTGTCGGCTGGAGATCAGTTGTAATAGCAGGAGATCTCCAGCTAGTACCAGGAGGTTGGCTACCCTAGATTGCTGGAGCGTCCCCGTCACTCCTGGGTTTCCGTCAGAAGGGACATTATTGTGCCACCCTTTAGCTGGCCTGTTTCCCCCGCTGGCCAGCTGAGGGGCAGCGGGCAGGTCTTTTATTGGCAAGCCCTTGCCCACCATTAGCAGGCACCTGGCAACCCTAGGGTGGTCCCACCCAATCAAGAATCACCTAATGTGATGACATTAACAAAGGTGTATGGAAGGCGTGGCCAAAAACATCACCAGAAACGAGAGGCGTTTCCTACATTGTATCTCATTTAAAAAAATATTAAGTCGTTTTGGCTATTGTTGCTTTTCGTTATTAGCTCCCAATTGTCAGGATTGAGAATTTATTTGAGGAATCTTCCCCCACCTAGTCAAATTAAATGTCTGGGCGTAACTTTATGTAATGCAAGTAGTCATAGGAGAAAGAGGAACACAGAGGCTGTTGTCTGCTCTTTGTCTCAGTACAAATCCCTTCTGTTAAAAAAAAAAAATGAATGGAGCTTCGCATTCCCCAAAAGAGCTTTAGGGGGTGGTGGGGAATGACGTTTTTAAGGGCTGTTTGGTTGTTTAAAAATTGTTGTAAAAGACTATCTTGCATAATATATACAAGTATACATATTGAGCTAGCTAAGACACACTCATCTGGCAGTATCTCTCCATCTCCAGTGGCTAAGCAGAAGCTCTGCTGGCCAAAATCTTCTCCTGACTAGGCCCACTTTTCTACTTAGAGCACCTGGTAGGGTTGCCAGCTCCAGGTTGGGAAATACCTGGAGATTTTAGGTGCCTGCAAGGCTGACAGATTTGGATGTGTGAACCACAAAATGGTCGGATGTAGAAATTATTAATCTGATGAAGCAATCACCAGCGAAACAAAGCTTAAACCGGTGGCTTGTCATATTGTTGACATAATTTCTGGCTGTGATTTTACCACGGTGCTTGCTGCACACGGACTACAATACAGCCTTGAGAAAGAGACATTATTGGTCAGCCACCATCAGCTGACTACGGAGGAGCCCAGTGCTTATACAACACAGAGGATCGCAGCAAGTGAATGTGTTGCTGAAGAGACTTGTGTGACTCTGATGAACAGTAATTCGATCCTGTCTCTTTATAGTTATTTGATAAGCTTGTATTAGTTGTAATATTACAAGGTTTCTTTGTTTATAATGATGATTCTGTGAACTGGAAGTATTTGTCTATGTGAGCATAAGAAAAATATTTATAAAAATAACAAAAGGAATTTTTGTGGCTGCGTGTTGAAATACTGTGTGATAACAGGAGATTTAGCCAACTGCCAGGTAGTAGCAGGAGATCTCCTGCTAATTCAGCTGATCTCCAGCCGATAGAGATCAGATCAGCTGGAGAAAAATGGCCGCTTTGGCCATTGGACTCTATGGCATTGAAGTCCCTCCCCAAACCCCACCCTCCTCAGGCTCCGCCCCAAAAAATCTGCCGCCGGTGGCGAAGAGGGACCTGGCAACCCTTCACAACCGGCGGGAGGTTTTTGGGGCGGAGCCTGAGGAAGGCAGGGTTTGGGGAGGGACTTAAATGCCATAGAGTCCAAAGGCCAAAGCGGCCACTTTCTCCAGGTGAACTGATGTCCATCGGCTGGAGATCAGTTGAAATAGCAGGAGATCTCCTGCTACTACCTGGCAGTTGGCAACCCTAGTGGGGCCTGAGGAGGGCAAGGTTTGGGGAGGGGAGGGACTTCAGTGCCATAGAGTCCAATTGCCAAAGCGTCCATTTTCTCCAGGCGAACCTATCTCAGTCGCCTGGAGATCAGTTGTAACAGCAGGAGATAATCTTCTGTTTTCGTTTCTTATGTCCTACAGCAGAGCAGCCTGCATTGTGGAACAGTGTCGCCTTTCACAGCGGGATTCTGAGCTCAACACGACAAGACTCCACTAGCATCCTGTCTCATAGACATGAACTATAATTGGCATTTCCTGTCCAATAAAGATCCCCAAAGCGCTTTGTGACGCATGGAAAAACAGCCCCGAATATTAATGTTTGCGTCAGCGCAGACCATTTCGATGAAGTATTCCTGTTGGCAACCCAACACTTGCTTCAAAGTAGACCCATATATTTCCATATTTGAGGAGGGAAAGCATACGTATAAATAGTTTTAATAATAAATAAATACATTTTATTGCAAGTGATGACTTCTTGGGATCTAGTATTGGTAGGGTTGCCAGGTCCCTCTTTGCCACCAAAGGGTTTTGGGGTGGAGCCTGAGGAGGGCAAGGTTTGGGGAGGGGAGGGGCTTCAATGCCACAGGGTCCAGTTGCCAAGGCGGCCAAGGCGAACTGTTTTCTGTTGACTGGAGATCAATTGTAATAGCAGATCTCCAGCTAGTACCTGGAGGTTGGCAACCCTAAGTATTGGAACTGGTTGAGTCGTCTTCTCCATTTGATTATTTTCTATGCAAAGAAAAACAAGAATGAAACAAAGCAAGCAAGAAGGGTAGCCTTTTGATAACAGAATACCATTATGAAAATAACACCCCCACTTTCCAGAACATACAACGTCTCTTTACAGCGTTTCGTTCATCTCCAACCCTCTCTTTTGCTCAACAGGGCAATGCTGATACAGATTTCCTTTTAAATAAAAAGGAGGGGGATGCATGCTCAGAGAGAGAGAGAGCGCAAAAGAAGAGCCAGAAAGATTCGATAAGAATCTGGGTGGCCTTGCAGGTGTATTAACAGCCAAGTGTGTGGTCAAAACATCCTCAAACAAGATTCCAGGTTTCCCCCCCAAATATTTGTAAAGCTTGTCTTCTTTCTGTAAGCAGGCTGCTTCTCAGAAGTCAAACGTCCCGTTTCCACCACCCGAGGCTGGGTTTCTGGGGGGTCCTGGGCTTCCCGAGCGCTAAAAAACGCATCTTTGGCCAAGAAGCACAGCAGGCCAGCACCCAGCCTTCAGAGAGCTCATTCGGTGCCCGCTTTCTTGAGACTATAGCTATAGGTCAAGATTCATGAGTTCCTGGGATCCTGAGACCAAGATGCAATTGATTTGCTTAGCCATTTATGATAGAAGTCGTCGTTGGTTTTTATATACCTACTTTCTCTGCTTCTTAAGGAGAATCAAACAGGCTTACGATCTCCTTCCCTTCCTCTCCCCACAGAGTGAGTTCATTTGTTGGAGTTTTCATAACCACACTTGTACAGGGTAAATGTATGAAATTGCCCTCCTGAGCATGCAACTAGACACCATGAGCACACTTGAAGGCCTTTTATGCATGGCTGTTTCACTCGCCTTCACCCCTTTGACGACTTCTTTCAGGAGTCGCAAAGCAGCTTACAACCACCTTCCCTTCCCCTCCCCGCAACAGACACCTTGTGAGGTAGGTGGGGCTGGGAGAGTTCTAAGAGAACTGTGACAAGCCCAAGGTCACTCAGCTGGCTTCAGGTGTAGGCGTGGGGAAACCAACCCGGGGAATCAAACCCGGTTTTCCAGATTAGAGTCCACTGCTCTTAACCACTGCACAACCATTTCTTTACTGTTGTCTCAATTTACCAGGAAGAAAGACTAGGTACAGGGTTCGATTTGTAACTCAAATGCCCACCCCAGGAGTTCACCTGCAAGCCTTCAACCAAGTGGCAATTAATCCAACATGTATTCACAGAACAGGACGTTCCAATGGGCTCATTTAATCAAAGCATCACACCCCACTTAGTCTGCCCACAGCAAATTTTTCATCTCAGAGTATGAGCAGAATCTCCGTATTGGCAGCTGGATGGTCGTCCGCAGGAGATTGCTGGTCACAGCAGGGCAGAGAAAGAGATCACAGTGTCCCATCGAGCAGAATGCATTTATTTCCCAGTGTAAAATCTTGAGAATGTCTTGGTTTCCCAGATGTTGATTCCAGGGGTTTGACTTTCCCAGAGGGGTCCCATCAGGTCTGCATTCCTTTCTGCCTTGAGAGCGACATACAGTGGGGTGAGGGTTTCTCATGATCATACAAGGAAGCAAAGTCTGGTGGTCTTCCCAGCTTTTTAAGGAACATCCTCAGCTGACTGAACCTTTCTGAAGCTACCAGAAGTTTAATCAAAGTGAACTGTAACTGAAGAGTGTTGGGAGATCTTTATTAAGTTTATAGCCCATTCCTCCCCAACAAATCAGGCTCGGAGCAGCTCACATCAATATACTCAACAGATACAATTGCTTTAAAACACCGTCATGCATATAATAAATAGAATTCCTATTAAAACTAATAGGCGCCAGCACGGTGTAGTGGTTAAGAGCGGTGGTCTGGAGCGGTGGGCTCTGATCTGGAGAACCAGGTTTGATTCCCCACTCCTACACATGAAGCCAGCAGGGTGACCTTAGCCTAGTCACAGCTCTCAGCCCCATCTACCTCACAGGGTGTCTGTTGTGGGGAGAGGAAGGGAGAGTGATTGTATGCCAGTTTGAGTCTCCCTTAAGTGGTAGAGGAAGTCGGCATATAAAAACCAACTCTTCTTCTTCTTCTTCTAAAATCAACATATGCATTATCAAAAAATCCAAGCGCCAGCAGAATCCTGTAGAAATCTTCAGTCAGGAGAGAGGCTGGTGGGCAAGATGGAAGCCAGGCTAGTTGTACCAGAAGCCGCAACAGGGAGGCCAGTTTAGATGGAAACCGTTGCTGTCCTCAGCCGTTGCTGTCCTCAACACCTCCGTCTTGCAGGCTCTGCGAAACTGTGCTAAGCCCCGCAGCAGGGCCCTGGTCTCATTCGACAGAGTTTCCCCAGGCCGGGGCCAGAGCCGAAAAGGCCCTGGCCGAGGACAGCCGGACACTTCTCGGGCCGGGGACCACCCGCAAGTTGTCATTTGACAAGTGTACACATGAAGCTGCCTTATTCTGAATCAGACCCTTGGTCCATTTGAGTCAGTATGGTCTACTCTGACCGGCAGCGGCTCTCCAGGGTCTCTCACATCACCTCCTTGCCTAGTCCCTTTAACTGGAGGTGCCGGGGATTGAACCTGGGACCTTCTGCAAGAAAGTAATGCCCTCTGAGGGATGCAAGAGCATAATGCCCTCTGAGGGGTGTATCTGGAGAGGCGGTCCCGAAGGTACGACGGTCCCAGACCGTTTAGGGCCTTAAAGGTCAAAAGCAAAACCTGCTGTCCCTATACATGCTTTTCAGCAGTTGTTATAATCTTGTGACTGAGGACCGGGTTATCACCTCCGCCCACCCAAAGACAAGAAAACAAAGCCAGCCTGCTGCGGTCATTATTTAATAGACAATTCCCAGGTGCCGTTCCAATATGTTGATCTTCAAGAGGGGGAGAGTCCGATGGCCAAAGCGGCCATTTTCTCCAGGGGCACCGATCTCTATCGGCTGGAGATCAGTTGCAATAGCTGGAGATCTCCAGCTAGTACCTGGAGGTTAGGAATGCAAAGTAAATGCACCAGCAAAATTACATCCCCCCAATCAGGAAACTATAATGCGAAATTGCTTTTTAGAAAAACCTATTGAGAATAAATTCTCACTAACACAACCTCAGTTGAGCAGACGGAAAATTTACAATTGGTCTTAAAGTAGACCCAATGTGACGACGCAAAGGCGTTACAAGGAAATAAATATAGGCAAAATTGCTCAGTTCCTTTCAAGTCCATACATATAAAGTGCAACAGTTAGGCAACGGAGATGGCCTAATTGCGTCGTCATATTGGGTCTATTTTTAAGACCAATTGTAAATTTTCTGTCTGCTCAACTGAGGTTGTGTTAGTGAGAATTTATTCTCAATATGTTTTTCTAAAAAGCAATTTCGCATTATAGTTTCCCGCTTGGGGGTGTAATTTTGCTGGTGCATTTACTTGGCAATCCTAAACTCCTGAGTAGCACTTGTAGCCGTTTTTGACTAGTGCCTGGAGGTTGGCAACCTTAGCTGGCGGGGCTTTCTCATGGGAGAAAGCCATGGCTGACTTGAGCCGGAAGGTCTGCCTCTTCCCATGGCAATGATGCACCCCGGGGGACACATTTCCTCCCCATCGCTGAAGCAATGGAACAAAGGGTCACAGCCTAGTCCGTTTCAGCACGCCCATAAAGACCTCTGTCATTCTAGCCTGAGACCAAAACTGCAGCAGAAAGCATGTAGACTGCATAAAACTTGGGAGTGGCCCATTAGCACTAAGGGGGTGTTGTTCTTCTTAAGGCTCAAAATATGGCATTGGCAGCCCAGTAGCTTGCGTTGGGAATAGCCCCATTCCCTCCGGAATGGCATTAAAACCCAAAGCCAGCTTTCCCCTGCCTGAAAATTGCAATCTCTCTCTTCGCCCTCGCCCTGTAATTCTTGTATATGGGTTGAAAAGAATCAGTAATTCTTGTATATGGGTTGAAAAGCCCTATGGGGCTCTCCCCTTACGCCCCATGCAGAGGAAGATTGCATCTTGGCTTAGGTCAGCGTCCCAGCGGTGCTTCCAAACAGGAAGCAGCTGTTTCTCATTGTTCGCCCCAGGCCACCGCTGCCTGGATGAAGTTGACATTTTGGGACCAGAGAGACATTTGAGTCCCCCCCCCCTTCCCCAGCGCATAAGCAGCAATGCGGACATCGTCACCCACTAGCCCTGTTCTCAAGTTACAGCAAACACACAATGCATGTTCAGTGGACACTTGCTTTTCCTTTCTACGTGAGCTAGGGTTGCCAACCTCCAGGTACCAGCTGGAGATCTCCTGCTATTACAACCGATCTCCAGCCCATAGAGATCAGTTTCCCTGGAGAAAATGGCCACTTTGGCAATTGGACTCTATGGCATTGAAGTCCCTCCCCTCCCCAAACCCCACCCTCCTCAGGCTCCGCTCCAAAAACCTCCCGCCGGTGGCAAAGAGGGACCTGGCAACCCTAACATGAGTGTGTATTCTCATGTTTAACTCATGCACAGCAGAATGCATGGTTGAAAGTGTCCTTTTATCCGGGAAGTCGTCCCCAATTTCATTTACAAAGTTTCATTTATGAAGGTTATTTTCATAAAGTTCAGGCTTTCTTACATACAGGTGTGCACACATACATGCATAGGGTTGCCAGCTCCGGGTTGGGAAATACCTGGATATTTTGGGGGTGGAGCCTGAGGAGGGCGAGGTTTGGGGAGGGGAGGGACTTCAATGCCATACAGTCCAAAGGCCAAAGCGGCCATTTTTCTCCAGGTGAGCTGATCTCTATCAGCTGGAGATCAGTTGTAACTGCGGGAGATCTCCATCCACCACTTGGAGGTTAGCAAGTTTCCAGCTGCAGTTTCCAGGTTGTCTTTAAGCACAGCCCAGCATAGAGCATGTTACAATAAGCCAACTGTGAAGTTACAAAAGGTTGCATCAACAGGACCAGATCAGCTGAGTAAGCCAAGAGAGCCGGCGTGGTGTAGTGGCTAAGAGCGGTGGTTTGGAGCGGCGGAGGCTAATCTGGTGAACTGGATTTGTTTCCCCACTCCTACAGGTGAAGCCAGCTGGGTGACCTTGGGCTAGTCACACTCTCTTAGCCCCACCTACCTCACATGGTGTCTGTTGTGGGGAAGGGAAGGTGATTGTAAGCTGGTTTGATTCTCCCTTAAGTGGTAGAGAAAGTCGGCATATAAAAACCAACTCTGCTTCTTCTTTTTCTTCTAAGAAAGGAGAGAGCTGGAGAAGGAGAGGCAGCGAATAGAAGGTGCTCCTGGTAAGGTTGCCAACCTCCAGGTGGTGGCTGGAGATCTCCCACTATTACAAGTGTTCTCCAGGTGATAGAGATCAGTTCCCCTGGAGAAAATGGCCGCTTTGGCAATTGAACTCCCTTCCCTCTCCATACCCCGCCTTCCTCCGACTCCACTGCCAAAATCTCCAGGTATTTCCAAACCAGGAGCTGGCAACCCTAGCTCTTGGCCACTGCGTCACTGCGCTGTTGTTAAAAAGACTTAGATATTTGTTTTGTGTTGGAAAATAAAAAGATATTTTTTTGAAAAAGACTTAGATATTTGTTGCCTGATCATCCACGTTTTGTTTTTTAGGACCCTCCATTGTGACACCTCCTAAAGACATCTGGAATGTCACCGGGGCGCAGATTTACCTGAGCTGCGAGGTCATTGGAATTCCTACCCCTGTACTTACCTGGAATAAGGTTAGTGATAAATTTCGAAAATGATCTAACTGACGGGGGATCCTCATCTTGTTGCCCCTGCAGGCATTTTGGAATCCTGAACCCTTCTGTAGCACCAAGAGGAACCGGGTCTCAGCTGTTTGCTTTAGGGAAGAGACCCTGTTGGGTTTCTGGTTCTGAAAAAAGGAGAGGCTTTACCCCTTCCAAATGGAGAGATTTTTAAGGCTAGACAAAATACCAAACCAAGGAATCATATATCTAGCTAGTTATCGGTGTTTCACCCTGTCTAGTCAATTTTTATCCCACCTTTACTCCAAGGAGCTCAGGGTAGTATTTGTGGCTCTCCTCCCCCCCACATTTTATCTCCTCAACAACCCTGTGAGGTAGGCGAGGCTGAGAAAGAGTGACCCCAAAATACAAAAAGCATTTGGCTAAGGGACAATACTCATAGACCGTTTATGCTTGGTAATTAGCAGCGCGTCCCAGGCTGAAGTGCCCCGCATATTTTTTTTAGTTCTTCACGCTGAACCGTCGTTCTAGACGTCACTGCAAAGCCAGCGCATACCTGCTTTGCATTACTTAAGATCCCCTTTGACGCGACCTTTTTTCTTTGCACTGCCCCCGCCTCGAAGCATCCACTCAAGGAAGCATGAAGATGTAAGCACTTGTTTGCACTGAAAGTCCGGTAGCCACATCAAGAGACAGGTAGTCCAAAAGAGTTGGTTTATTGGTAGCAGGTATGCAGAGCTTAGAGATCAAAAGGCAGGAACGAAGGGGGATGGGAGTGCATTTGGTTATATGGCGTTTTACAGACAGAGTACAGTCACATCATGATAACACAGGCAGCTCGGCCGTGCCAGGCTCCCACAAGCCTCAGACCCTGGGAAGCAAAGCAAAGGCAGCTGGGGGCCTTGAGCCAAAGTCGAAACGAAGGAATTCAAAGTCAGCCTGACAGAAGAATCACAGCTGCCGGGTTAGCTATGCAAATGATGATTGCTAATAGCTATGCAAATGAAGGAACAAAGGAGCAGGCGAGTGGGCGGTGGGATTTGTTTGACTTTCTCCTCTTGCATTGGGACAGTGAATAGGCATTTTCAAGATCAGATTTGAAAAAGGAGCTTTGAACGAGCATCAAAATTGACCCTGCATAAATGGCTATAGATTTAATTATGTACCAACATTATACCGTATATACTCGCGTATAAGCCGAGTTTTTCAGCCCCAAAAATGGGGGGAGGGAGGAGGGAGGAGGGAGGGGGGAAACTTACCGCCGTCGCCGCCGCCGCCGGGCCCGTGCCGCTTCCTGCCGCCGGGAGCGGCCTGGGGCAGCCTCCTGCAGCTGCAGGATGGCTGCCTCGGCCCCCCCGGCCCCCGCCGCCATTTTTCCCGGGCTGAAGGGGCCATGGGAAGCCTCCTGCAGCCGCAGGAAGGCTGCCCCGGCCCTTCCCGACCCGCCCCGCCATTTTTCCCGGGCGGGAGGGGCCATGGGAACCCTCCTGCAGCCGCAGGATGGCTGCCCAAGGCCCCCCCCGCCCCCCGCTGCCATTTTTTTTGGGGGGGAGGGGCCTTGGGCAGCCTCCTGCAGCCGCAGGAAGGCTGCCCAGGCCCCCCCGGGCCGCGCCGCCGCCGGACCCTCGCCGCGAGAGCCTTTCAGGTAAGCCTGCGGGGGGGGAGGGGTTATAAGCCGACCCTCGGCTTATACGCGGGTGCCTAATTTTTCCCCATTTTTGGGGAGAAATTAGGCACCTCGGCTTATACGCGGGTCGGCTTATACACGGGTATATACGGTAACTACCTATATATGCTGACTGAAATACATTCAAAGTAACAATACACTATAAATCTATTGGCATAGAATCAAGAGTCCATATACAATCCTTGAGCTTGTTCTTCCATATGTTGTGGATATCTCTTCAATGATGCAACACCAATAGATCAGTTAATAAACAAAGTTATAAATCATCTCTTCAGTATCAGGAGAAAAAGGGCTATAAATAATCTCTTAAATACTAGACGGGTTGCCGGCTCCTGATCCCGTTTCGTAAAAATCTTCATCAGAACTTCACATCAGTCTTATTTGTCCAAAATGATATGTAATCTGACAAATTTCTCGTTCCATTTTTCAATAACCTTCATGGCAGAATGAAGAATTGAACCTGGGTCTCCCAGATCCTAATCCCACACTACACCACACCAGCAAATGGCCGTAACACACCAGCCTGGGATGAACTCTGGGCTTTACTAATCAATCAGCTGACAGGAAGTGACCCAATACTCCCTGGTTGTTGTTGTTTTCCTGTCCCATTCAAGACCCTTTGGATATTATCTCAAGACTCAATAAGCGAGCTGGTGCCAGGAAATACCCTGGCTGGTGCCATCTTGGGGCTTTTCTTCTGCAAGTTCCATTGAACTGAATGGGCACTGTGCCAGAGCACCGCCCAGCTCTTCTGCACATGGATCCATTCATTTTGACTGCCGTGCCAAAAAACCTAGCAGTGCCCTTCATGTGGAGGAGGTAGAATTAGGCAATTATCATAGGCTGAGGAGCAGGAGAAATGAGGCAGTCGTAAAAACAATTTTTGAGCGATTACTCACAGCGAGAGCTTATCGTGAGAGCATTCCAGCTGCAAGAAGAAAGAAGGGATTAAACAAGATGGGGAGGGGAGTATATTGCCAGGCCAACCACTCCCTCGGGGCTTTAAGGAATAACTACGATGACTAGAGGGAGAAGCTCTTAAAAACAATCACCAGCAAAATGAGAAGAAACGGGATCAGGTAGCGTGTATCAGCGCAGGAGGAAAAAAATCTCCCTTTGCTTTCTGGCTCCCCTTTTCAGTCGGTTTTCCTTCAGCTTCTGTTTGCCTTGCCCTTGGGCTTTAGAAATCAAGCTCCGTTGCACTTTACCATATTTGGCCTCGGCGGGGAGAGGAATGTGTGAGCTCGAGTGCATTCGAGAGGCTCCGAAAACATTTTAAATGCACTAGGCAGAGTTCTAGGCATCCGCCACGGTACTCGTGTGTGTGTGGTAGCGTGGGAAGAGAAGAGGAGGAGGAGGAGGAGAGGAGGAGAATTTTATGTTGCCTTAGTTTCTAGCGGAGAGGTGAAGAACCGGAGAGGCATCTTGGGAAGCCCTTGGCTTTTGCCCAACTATCCTTGTTTGTTCCATAAATTATCCAGAAGATGCTTCTCTCCCATCCTTGGCCTCTCAGCCATACGCTCACATGCGCTGAATAATGCACTTTCAGTCCACTTTCAATGTACTGACCAACACTCGCTGTGAAACTGACCAAATCAGCAGCCACATACCGTATATACTCGCGTATAAGCCGCGTTTTTCAGCCCCAAAAATGGGCTGAAAAAGCCGGCCTCGGCTTATACGCGGGTCAATACGGGGGGGAGGAGGGAGGGGGGAAACTTACCGCCGCCGCCGCCGGGCCCGTGCCGCTTCCTCCCGCCGGGAGCAGCCTGGGGCAGCCTCCTGCAGCCGCAGGAAGGCTGCCCCGGCCCCTCCGGCCCCCGCCGCCATTTTTCCCGGGCAGGAGGGGCCTTGGGCAGCCATCCTGCGGCTGCAGGAGGCTTCCCAAGGCCCCCCCGCCGCCATTTTTTTCGGGCGGGAGGGGCCTTGGGCAGCCTCCTGCAGCCGCAGGAAGGCTGCTCCGGGTCCCCCTGGGTCTCGCCGCCGCTTCCTCCCGCCGGGAGCGGCCTGGGGCAGCCTCCTGCAGCCGCAGGAAGGCTGCCCAGGCCCCCCCGGGCCGCGCCGCCGCCGGACCCTCGCCGCTGGAGAGCTTTTCAGGTAAGCCTGCGGGTGGGGAGGGGTTATAAGCCGACCCTCGGCTTATACGCGGGTGCCTAATTTTTCCCCATTTTTGGGGAGAAATTAGGCACCTCGGCTTATACGCGGGTCGGCTTATACATGGGTATATACGGTAGGTCTTTTGTGATTATTGCAGCATTCTGGTTAGTCGCAAACAAACAAACAAAAAACCCTGGTTTGATCAGGCTGAGTTCTGAAACTGACCAACACTCACTGTGAAACTGACCAAATAAGCAGCCTTAAAGTATTCCAGTTTTGAGGGGAAGGTTTGGATGAAGGGGGAAGACAAGTGGGAGGGAGAAGGAAGAATGGGTGTAGGGGGAAACCCCTGAATTGACAAGGATGCCTAGGACCAGCTTTTGATTTGGGATCAAGGCAGACATTAAACTTGGGGTAAAACAGCATCCACAAAGCGTGGGGGAAATGAGAGGGGAGAGCAAGGTGATTTCTAAAGGTCGGAAAATGCATGCATAATGAAAACATGACAGAAAAAACCCATGCATAAAAGGCCAAAGACAGCCAAATGTTTGCTAGCCTGTTGACTAACTAGAGGGTCACTTCATTGATTCCTGCCCCCTTCTCCTTCTCCACCAGATAGCGAAGGGTCAGAGGACAGAGCTGCTGCCAGGAGATCGGGAGAATCTAGCCATCCAGACTCGCGGGGGTCCAGAGAAGCACGAAGTGACAGGGTGGGTGTTGGTAAGTACTGGCTCTCTTTCTCTTTCCAGCTAAGGCCGTTCTGTGCACTTTGGAGAGGCTGGCAGCTTGTTTCAGGGAAGGAGCTGGTGCTGTCGAGGTGGGCATGTAAATATTTCAATAAGTAAAAATAAATGAATAATAAGTATGCATACTGGGGTGGGCAAGTTCCTGCTTTTCTTGGTCCTCTGGATGTCTGCCAGTGAGCGTACCTGTGTAAAATCTAACACATACCAGCCCGAATTGTATAGTTGATTCCCAGATCACATAAGGGAGAGCAGTTGGGTTGTTGGGTTGGATGTCATGGATCTGTGGCACTAACAGCAGCATTTACCCCTGTGTAGGAAACCTTCCTCTGATGTAAGAGCTTCTTCCTAGTAGAATTAGAGGAAGGCTTTTTGCGCTGGTGGAGGGTGTCACCGTTATTGGAATAGATCTGCAGACTTCAACCCCTTGATAACTAGGGTTGCCAGCTCTGGGTTCGGAAACACCTGGAGATGTTGAGGGCGGAGCCTAGAGAGGATGAGATTTGGGGAGGGGAGGGACCTCAGCAGGATATAAAGCCATAGAATCCATCCTCCAAAGCAGCCATTTTCTCCAGGGGAGCTGATCTTGGCACGCGGAGATCAGTTGTAATAGTGGGAGATCTCCAGGTGCTACCTGGAGGTTGGCAACCCTATTGATAACATAGGCTTTATGCAAAAAAAAAATGTATTGCATATATAGTGGCTTGTGTTCTGCCAGTCTGCGGAGCAAATTTTGCCGTTTTCCTCCATTAAGTATTATGAAAAATTGTGAGGTAAAAAAACAAAACACAGTTATTCACCAATTCATCTTAGATCACTTCTTACACCGCTTTCCTGTCCTGGTTTTGCTTTTGTATCCATGCGGCTCTTCCTGTCTTACATTTTCAGCAGGTTTGATCTTATTCTAAAGCTAGAATAACAACAGCTGCCGTTCCACACAAATTGATAAACGGTCCGTTTTTATGTTTTCCCGTAGTCTCCTAAGATCTTGTAAGCTTTGTTTACTTGTGTTAAAAGCCACGGTTTCCTCTGTTCTTCTTCAGGACGGGGAAGTTTTGTCCCCATCTTTTGCTTGCAAGGGTCCGTGTAGCACAGACAGAACCTTCAGCAGATTGTACGCCCACACAGGATTGTCTGACAAGAAAAGTTCAGCCAGCGGTCTGGGAATAAAGCACAATCTTCTCACCCCACCCCAAATACTGTGAAATTTGTACAAACTGACCCCTTTAAAAAAAAAAAAACAGTCCCTTCTCATAGACTCATGGAATCATAGAGCTGGAAGGTACCACCAGGGTCATCTAGTCCAACCCCCTGCACAATGCAGGAAATTCACAGCTACCTCCCTCCCAAACCCCCAGTGACCCCTACTCCATGCCCAGAAGATGGCCAAGATGCCCTCTCTCTCATCATCTGCTTAAGGTCATAGAATCAGCATTGCTGACAGATGGACATCTAACCTCTTCTTAAAAACCTCCAGGGAAGGAGAGCTCACCACCTCCCGAGGAAGCCTGTTCCACTGAGGAACTGCTCTGTTAGCAAATTCTTCCTGATGTCTAGACGGAAACTCTTTTGATTTAATTTCAACCCGTAGGTTCTGGTCCAACCTTGAGCAACAGAAAACAACTCGGCACCCTCCTCTATATGACAGCCCTTCAAGTACTTGAAGATGGTTCTCATATCCCCTCTCAGTCTTCTCCTCTTCAGGCTAAACAGACCCAGCTCCTTCAACCTTTACTCATAAGACCTGGTCTCCACGTTTGAAGCTGAAGGAGCCTTCTCTGATGAAAAGAAGGAGCCTTAGGCTGGTGGGAGGCTTCAAACCTGGCTGCCAGGAGCAGTAGGACACAAGCGAAGATTTCTGGCCTCTGCAACTAATCCTGTCAAATTCATTCACAGCCAACATTGCCGCAGTCTGTATTTTTCTTCGTTTAAGAACACAATCCTCAAACATATAATTCCTGTTGCTATCAAGAAAGTATCAAGTGGCGATAAGATCCAGGCAGGATTTTTTTGGGCGGCATGTTTCATAACAAGTTGTTTTCAAGCTGTCTTCCGTGGAGCCCCAGAGACACTGCCTTAGACCAGTGGTCGGCAAACCGCGGCTCCCGAGCCGCATGCGGCTCTTTGGCCCATTGAGTGCGGCTCCCCGCCTCCCACGCCCCCGTCCATCGGCTGATGCGGCTCCTCCGCATCCCCGCGCCCAGCCAGGCAGAGGCGCCGCACTTCCGCCGGGCTCCAGCGCGCCCCAGGTGGGAGGAGCCAGCCGGCGAGCGGGAGGCAGCGCCCCCCGTCCCCCGTCCTCCCCTCGTTGTCTGCGAGGGGTGGAAGAGTCGGCGGAGTCGTCGGTTTGTCGTCCCGCATTGGCCGGCCAACTCGGGACAAAATCCTCAACCCTGGCTGAGCGTGGGTGGATGTTTGGCTGACCAGGGGGGGGGGAGAGATAGTGGAGCCGGCTTCTTGGGAGGGGCTGTGGCTCAGGGGTCGGCGCGGACAGGCGAGACCTTCACCCTGCCAGTGAATGGGAGGTTTTGCCTTGGATTTGCCACTCAGATGCACATTTTCCCCATCCAGATTCTCAAAACTCTGCATGGGGGTTATTGGCCATTTGTGAATGGGAGGTTTTGCCTTGGATTTGCCACTCAGATGCACAACTCAACAATAAGCCCCCCTGCAGAGTTTTGAGAATGCAGATGGGGAAAATGTACAGTGTTTGTCAGTCATTGTCGTGATTTAATGTTATGGATACCTTACTTACTTTTTTCCCTCCTCAGAGGCCATGTCTACCCACTGGCTTTCTTGGCGGTAGACCTGGACTCCGAGGAGGGGAAAAAGTCCCCCTTCAGAGGCCAGGTCTACCAATTGGCTTCTATGGGCCTCCGGAGGCCAGGTCTACTGCCAAGAAAGCCAATGGGTAGACCTGGCCTCCCAATGGGACTCAGCCGGAGGCCAGGTCTACCAATAGGCTTTTATGGCGGTAGACCAGGCCTCTAGACGAGGACTTGGGATGGGGAGGGGGAAATGGCAGGGACTTACAATTTAATTTTTATCGATAAATAAGATCACTATTAGGTATGATATCAAGTTTTATTCAGTGTACCTATAGTTTAATTAAGACTTAAAACTTTAATTAAAGTTTATTAAGTTAATAAACACTGTACCTACCTATATAGTTTAAGTTTAAGAAATTTGGCTCTCAAAAGAAATCTCAATCGTTGTACTGTTGATATTTGGCTCTTTTGACTAATGAGTTTGCCGACCCCTGCTTTACACACTTCTTAATAACCATATTGTTAATTCATAGGGTTGCCAACTGCCAGGTAGTGTTTTAGCAAAAACAACCTATTATAGTGTAAATCAGATTGCAAAAAGTTGCAAGTTTTGTTGTTACTGCCCTCCTAGACGAACCTAAGGAGGAAAAAAACTCAGTTCCCAACCTCCAGGACTGGTCTAGAGAAAAAAATTCTCTGTTGCCACCCTCCAGGAATGGCCTGGAGGAAAGAGTGTTTGCCAGTCTCAAGGGCTTCTCTAGACTGAAATTCTGTGGTTGCCAACCTCCAAAACCATGGCACAATGGAAGGAAATATTTGAATTAACTTCCAGGCAGTAGCAGGAGATCTCCTGCTAATTCAACTGATCTCCAGCCGATAGAGATCAGATCACCTGGAGAAAAATGGCCGCTTTGGCAAATGAACTCTATGGCATTGAAGTCCCTCCCCTCCCCAAACCCCGCCCTCCTCAGGCTCCACCCCCAAAGTCTCCTGCCAGTGGCAAAGAGGGACCTGGCAACCCTATTAATTCAGGAGGAACTTTCTTGAAGGGTTGGTTGCCCTCTTCGCCACTGGCAGGAGATTTTTGGGGCGGAGCCGGAGGAGGGCGGGGTTTGGGGAGGGGAGGGGCTTCAGTGCCATAGAGTTCAATTGCCAAAGCGGCCATTTTTCTCCAGGTGATCTGA
Organism: Euleptes europaea; assembly: GCF_029931775.1. Taxonomy (NCBI): domain Eukaryota; kingdom Metazoa; phylum Chordata; class Lepidosauria; order Squamata; family Sphaerodactylidae; genus Euleptes; species Euleptes europaea. Next base: position 14,213,321 of record NC_079315.1, read on the forward strand.
TCTCTGTCGGCTGGAGATCAGTTGAATTAGCAGGAGATCTCCTGCTACTACCTGGCAGTTGGCAACCCTATTGCTCACTCCTGCTAAACTTCCATGAGGAGCCCTGGGCAGCCAAAGAAGGCACTGGGCATTTTCGAGGGAGCTCTGAAATCTTGTTCTGGGTGGTCAGTGGAACCTCAGGAACACCACTATGGGCGTCTGCAGCAGGAGGGGGAAATTGGCAGAAATCGCCATTCCCCCTCTTAAGAAAATGTAAGTGCCCTTAAGTCTTCGTTAAGTGCCCATTTCTTGCTTCTGTGAAGTTTGCACACCGCTGAGTTGTCAAGGTTAGACTCAACGATGTGACATTCTAGCTATATCTGAAGAACTGAGCTGTGACTCACGAAACTCATGTGTGTGTGAAGTGCCGTCAAGTTGCTTCCGACTCATGGCGACCCTATGAATCAACGTCCTCCACAATGTCCTATCTTTGACAGCCTTGCTCAGATCTTGCAAATTGAGGGCCGTGGCTTCCTTTATTGAGTCCATCCATCTCTTGTTGGGTCTTCCTCTTTTCCTGCTGCCCTCAACTTTTTCTAGCATGATTGTGACCAAAATATGATAGCCTCAGTTTAGTCATTTTAGCTTCTAGGGTCAGTTCAGCTTGATTTGTTCTATAATCCACTGATTTGTTTTTTTGGCAGTCCACGAAACTCATACCCTGCCAGAAATTGTGTTAGTCTTTAAGGTGCTACTGGGCTCTTGCTCTTTTCTACTAAAAAAGGCCAATGTAATATTTTCACACTCATTACAGCATTAGTGTGCAAGCATTCAGCAGGGCAGGCATGAACTGCAGAAGCCAGGAGGAGTGAGAATGAGGAATTGGTTTCTGACATTACTCATGAAGGTGCCTTCTACTGAATCAGACCCTTGGTCCATCAAAGTCAGTATTTTCTACTTTGACCGGCAGCGGCTCTCTGGGCTCTCAAGCAGAGGTCTTTCACATCACTTACTTGCCTGGTCCCTTTAACTGGAGATGCCAGGGATTGAACCTGGGACCTTCTGCATGCCAAGCAGAGGCTCTGCCACTGAGCCACAGCCCCTCCCCTAAAAGACACATGAAGCTGCCTTCTACTGAATCTGGCCCTTGGTCCATGAAAGTCAGTATTGCCTACTCAGACCGGCAGCGGCTCTCCAGGGTCTCAGGCAGGGGTCTTTCACATCACTTACTTGCCTAGTCCCTTTAACTGGAGATGCCGGGGATTGAACCTGGGGCCTTCTCCATGCCAAGCAGATTCTCTGCCACTGAACCACAGCCCCTCCCTCATTGGGATGGTAGGAAATGGAATTGTGATCTGGGAATTAGCTTCTGGGGAAATGGGGGCTAGCTTTCCTGAAGGCAGCTCAGTGCTTTATGTCGGGTTGAATAACGGTTCGGGATAATGAGAAACACTGTTTGCTAACTGTGGTTGTGTTTGGTAGATATCCCCTTTGAGCAAAGATGACGGCGGAGAATACGAGTGCCATGCATCGAACTCTCAGGGAGAGGCTACAGCATCGGCGAGAATTACCGTGGTGAATTCATTAAAAGAAATACCCACCATAAAAGGTAGGTCGGTACACATGAAGCTGCCTTCTACTGAATCAGACCTTTGGTCCATCAAAGTCAGTATTGTCTACTCAGACTGGCAGCGGCTCTCCAGGGTCATGCAGAGGTCCTTCACATGACCTTCTTGCCTCGTCCCTTTAACTGGAGATGCCGGGGATTGTATGTTAGCACCGTGTCAAATTGGAGCAGATACAAAGAGGAATGGAAACATCTGAATAGATGCCAAAGGCGATGTGTTTTGGCTGTTATATAGTGGCCAAACTTGGAACAGTTCAATTGTAAAGTTTTGTGCAAGACTGCGGAAGATCTTGCTAGGGTCTTAAGGGGGTGTTGTAGATCGCAGGCACTTGTAAATGGACAAAATCCGTAATGGACCCCAAGGCTGAGGAGACAGGAAAAGTGGGAATGACTCCCAAGGTCTGCTTCCTCAAGCCCTGTGTTTGGAGCCATCTCCTTACTTCCATGGCATGTCAATCAGTCATTTATTGATACGGCACATAGCCAGACATATACAAAAAACATCAAAACGTTTAACATTAAAACCAGGAATTCCAAGTATAAAATACACTGTAGTCTACATAAAATCCTAAGAGGACACTACTAAATACATAGATAATAAGACAGGTCATCCCAACAATTTGTGCCCGATTTTGGATGCAGCGGCACAAAATTTAGCAGTGTCAACAGAAACCCTTGGGTTTTCGTCTGAGAGCAGCTTCCTCACCCTCTCCGACTCCGAGTTATCTGAGAGCCTGTTAGTCCAAGGCTGAATAAATTTGCCACGGATCTCTTCATAGTAAGGGCAGGCGATGAGACTATGCTCCATGGTTTCTACGACCCCTCTACTTCCATGGCCAAGTAACTCAATGAAGTGGAAGGAAGCTGGTAAACTTCACACCCTCTGATACATACCACCCTGGTGACTGCAGTCTGGCAGGAGATCACCGTAGGATTCCCCAAAGGAAGAGGCACTTGCAGGAGGATGATATAGGGGAGGAATGCATTGCTATTGACTTCCTTAAGGTTCAGTATTGCTTGGCAGGGGCCCCAGGTGTGTACACAAAGCCTAAGCTCTTTGCTTTACTGCTAACAGTAGTAGCCAGCATGGCGTAGTGGTTAAGAGCGGTGGTTTGGAGTGGTGGACTCTAATCTGGAGAACCAGGTTTGATTCTCCACTCCTCCACATGAGCGGCAGACGCTAATCGGGTGAACCGGGTTGGTTTCCCCACTCCTCCACATGAAACCAGCTGAGTGACCTTGGGCTAGTCACAGCTCTCTCAGAGCTCTTTCAGCCCCACCTACCTCCCAAGGTGTCTGTTGTGGGGAGGGGGAGGGCAGGCGATTGTAAGCCACTTTAAGGACCCAGCGTGGTGTAGTGGTTAAGAGCAGTGATTTGGAGTGGTGGGCTCTGATCTGGAGAACCGGGTTTGATTCCCCACTCCTCCACATGAGTGGACGGTAATCTGGTAAACTGGATTGGTTTCCCCACTCCTCCACATGAAGCCAGCTGGGTGACCTTGGGCTAGTCACAGCTCTCTTAGAGCTCTCTCATCCTCACCTACCTCACAGGATGTCTGTTGTGGGGAGGGGAAAGGAAGGTGATTGTAAGCCAGTTTGATTTTTCCTTAAGTGGTGGAGAAAGTTGGCATTTAAAAACCAACTCTTCTTCATAATCATCTTCTAATGGGTGGGAGCGTTGGAGAGTTAATCATTTTTATTTCTTCAGAGAAGTACAAAATTAATTCACTGAGCTTCTCTACTGTACATTCCATTGAAAAACTCAGCTTCTGTTAATAAACCTCCTGAATTTCTGAAATTGCACCTTCTTCTGTTGCAGGTGGTGAGGCTGAGCTATGAAAAGCGAGCCATTCTGTCTTGTACTGAGAGGAAAGAAGCTCTTTATGCCGAGTTTAAGCTAATCTTCTGGAAGACTACAGCTTCTGTTCTTTCCTGCTCCTCTCTGATCACTTCTTCCTTCCATAATTTTTGCTAAGGTGCCAACTGAGGAAAAGGGGTCCCTGGGATGAAGGGGAATTTTTGGGATCAGTTATTACCACGGGGGTTTCTCAAATGAATGAAGAACAGTGCCACAGTTCAAATGAGCAGATTATTCAGGGTATTAGATGCCAATCTGGTTACAAACGTGGCAGCCCCTTCAAGATCAGCCCCCACACCCCCAAGATAAGAGCCAGCGTGGTGTAGTGATTGAGAGCGGTTGTTTGGAGCAGTGGACTCTGATCTGGAGAACCGGGTTCGATTCCCCCACTCCTCCACATGAGCGGGGAGGCTAATCTGGTGAACTGGGTTGGTTTCCCCACTCCTATGCATGAAGCCAGCTGGGTGACCTTGGGCTAGTCACAGCTCTCTTAGAGCTCTCTCAGCCCCACCCACCTAACAGGGTGTCTGTTGTGGGGGAGGGGGAGGGAAGTCATTGTAAGCCGGTTTGATTCTTCCTTAAGTGGTAGAGAAAGTCGACATATAAAAACCAACTGTTCTTCTTCCTCCTCCTCAAGTAGGTTTAATACATTGTCCAAAGACAATGGATTTAATAGAGATATGGGATTCCTGTCTCATTACCAATGCTGATTGCACCACGCCTACTATCACGCCTGCTAATGCCATTTACTTTCTGTTGACACTTACATTGCCAATGTGTGTCTGAATTCACTCTTCTCTACTTAAGGATAGATGGACTCACATTCTCGCTTTATCCGAAGAAGTGAGCTGTGGCTCACAAAAGCTCATACCTTGCCAGAATTTTTTTTAGTCTTTAAGGTGCTACTGGACTCTTGCTCTTTTCTATTGTCCAAAGAGGTAGACAAGTAAGAAACACACAGAGAGAAAAAACTAGTTTTCCTTTAGGGCATGGGCTCTCAACAAGGGGGGGGAATTCCCCCCTGGGGGGAATTTTAGGGTTCCGGCGCTGGACGAGACACAGGGGGAGGAATTGGGAACACTACTCAGCAAAGTGTGCTGTCCTGTAGATTATGTACAATCTGCAAAATAGTAGTTTGTTTTTAATTTTGAGTTAGAGTGGGAAGGGGGGAATTATACTCTGAACAATGGCAAAAGGGGGGAATGGAGCAAAAAAGGGTGAAAACCACTGCTTTAGAGCCAATACAGTGGATTGGATCCAGACTACATTTTCTACCAGCAGGCAGAATTTTCCTGCCTCTCTCCTGCCGGTAGAAAATTTGGTTTGGATCCAACCTGCTGTATTTGCCCTAAAGAAAGACTAGGTTTTTTCTAGGTGTGCCATCAAGAATAGGAGGAATGTCTTAAATCCGTATATGAATTACAGGTATGCACAATTTTTAAAGTTTGTGTACATTTTTAGGGGTGGTTGACTTACATCCAGGGTAAATACAGTATATGCTAAGGATGGGAGCGTTTATCTGGGCTCTCAGTATATCTCTAGTCCCTGCAAAGGATGTATTGATATGGGTGCATTTTTATAGCCACGTTTCGTGTAGCAAAAACATATCTAGTAACTGGAGATCTGTATGTATATGTGATGTATGCAGTGGATAAACACAGAATACTCGTAAGTGGTACATACAGGTCTAATCATGATATGTGGAGACATGTATTCCTAGATATATACTTCCCCTAATCACAAACCTCAACTTGGTTATTAATTTATTTCCTTGCTATTTGCAATAAGCATGTTATACCGTGCCTACCAGGTATACCCTACATGGTCCAGATCCTAGCATTCCTGTCTTCCTAGATGTTGTACTTGCTGTGGTCTTTGAAGGCTTGTTACAGGAGGTTGTAAAGCCAGATTTAGCCCTCCCGTGTGAGCCAGACTCCGCCGACATACTCCGACTATCATCGTAAATGGTGCCCTGTGGCTACCACACTCCCAAGGAACGTATAAGGTCTCTTCAGTATTATGTAACACTTTTGTGATTACGGTATGCTAGATCCCTGCTGTCTCCAAGCACTTTGATGAGAGTTCAGGATGGATCGACAGCTTAGGTAACATGATGATGTTCATTCCCAGTGGCGGGACAGACTTGGTTGTATAAGGAATTCCACAACAGGTGTGGCGATGAGCTGAGAAACCATCCCCCAATTAGTTTCCCCACTCTCCTCCACATGAAGCCAGCTGGGTGACCTTGGGCTAGTCACAGCTCTTAGAGCTCTCTCAGTCCCACCTATCTCACAGGGTGTCTGTTGTGGGGAAGGGAAGGCGATTATAAGCCAGTTTGTTTCTTCCTTAAGTGGTAGAGAAAGTCGGCATATAGAAACCTTTCTCTTCTTCAATTCCACCAGGGAAGAGAACATGGGTCTTCCCAAATTCTGCTCCACGCTGGTGGCTTCACTCAAGTTTGCCAATATCTCAATAGTTTAGCATTCCTGTTCCTCCCAAAATTTTGTCTGAAGCCCCCATTTTGCTGTTACCATTGATGCGAAAGCAAACCCCATTCAGCTTTGCAATTCCACATGATGTGGTGTAGTGGTTAAGAGCGCTGGGCTCTAATTTGGAGGACCGGGTTCGATTCCCCACTCCTCCACACAAGCGGCAGACTCTAATCTGGTGAACCGGGTTGGTTTCCCCACTCCTCCACATGAAGCCTGCTGGGTGGCCTTGGGCTAGTCTCAGTTCTGTCTGAACTCTCTCCCCACAAAGTGTCTGTTGTGGGGCGAGGAAGGGAAGGAGATGGTAAGCCGTTTGAGACTCCTTAAAGGTAGAGAAAACCGAGGTATAAAAACCAACTCTTCTTCTTCCCCTGCTTCAGTGGCAGGAGGCAGCAACATACACAGAGACACCCCTCAACACCTACCATTGTGGGGACAGGGGTTGTGTCAAGGGTCCCCATGAAGAAAACTGTGTTGTGAGATGTTTTATTTGATGGGCCAGCATGGCTTACTCAAAACAGGGTTCGTGCTACAAGCTTCAGATACCATTGTCCTTGTTACACAAACAGTTCAGTTAGCATTGTACCAAATGTACAAATCCCCCGCTTCATTGTGGGCTGGTCTCGTTTTTCCTCCCACCAAGGTCAGATACACCCTCCACTGCTGGATATTCACACTGGGATTCAGGCCTTATCCCTGTTATCTCCCTGCCTAGAGTCTACATGATATTGCGACTCCACCACTCTTCCTTTAGGCAAACATCACCTATAGACCTTTTGGACAGTATTGGGTCTAGACATCTGGATTTGTCCTGTAACTCATCTTGGCTGTTTGGGGGATCGAGATATCCTTGTCCTTCCCACACCTAGCAAGGCTGCAGGAGCTCTAGTGGTCCAGCATAGTTGTTTTGAGCCCTGTGGCTTTATCTACAGCTCAGCCATAAAAACTGAGATGTCCTTAGTTGCCCTGTCTTGGCCCAGCAGCTTATGACACATGAAGCTGCCTTCTACTGAATCAGACCCTTGGTCCATCAAAGTCAGTATTGTCTACTCAGACTGGCAACGGCTCTCCGGGGTCTCAGGAAGAGGTCTTTCACATCACCTACCTGCCTAGTCCCTTTAACTGGAGATGCTGGGGATTGAACCTGGCACCTTCTGCATGCCAGGCAGAGGCTCTACCAGAGCCACAGCCCTTTCCACAAAAGGCCCCACTATGTTCCAAGCCGTGTTCCAATCGCTGGTTGTTGTCAAACAAGTATCATCCTACCCAAGGGGACGTCATGACTTGGTCAGTTTTGATAGTTACACTGCCCCCCCTAAAAAACTTCCATATTATTTTGCTCATCTACCTCAGGGTCACACTGAGAAGCCCTGTAACCTTTTTACAGCCTTAAATCCAGGCTCTGTTTCTCATACGCATGCCTTAGAAGAAGAGGAGTTGGTTTTTATATGCTGACTTTCTCTACCACTTAAAGAAGACTCAAACAGGCTTACAATCTCCTTCCCCTCCCCAGAACACACACCATGTGAGGTAGGTGGGGCTGAGAGAACTGTGACTAGCCCAAGGCCACAGAGAACTCAAGCCATGTCAGGGAATTAAGAGGCTAAATCAACCAATCAACCAGCCCAACTAATTTTTCGTTAAAAGCCATTCTGTGTGGCTGCATTGTCCCCACAACCTGCTGAAAGGTCTCTTGATAACATTAGATCAATATACCCAAAGCTTATGTCATTTGTATCTGTGTTCTATACAAAGAAGCAGAGTTTTGCCATTTCCTCTTTGGGGTTTGTTTCCTTTTTGGGGTTTGAGATTGATAGAAAAAGAAGGGCAGAGAAGGCCATACAGGGTCAGAGAGCCGCTATAACCCCCCTCCCGTCTGCCTAGTGGGATTCTATATTGGTAGTGGAAAGTGCTATCAAGTCACTGCTGACTTATGGCAACCCCATATAGTTTTGAAGGCAAAAGATGAACAGAGGTGGCCTGCCACTGTATAGCAACTCTGGACTTCTTTGGTGGTCCTCCCATACAGGTATTAACTAGGGCCAACCCTGCTTAGCTTCAGAGATCTGACGATATCCAGCTAGCCTGGACCATCTAGGTCATAGAATCATAGAGTTGGAAGGGACCACCGGAGTAATCTAGTCCAACCCCCTGCACAATGCAGGAAATTCACAACTGCCTCCCCCACACACCCAGTCACCCCTACTCCATGTCCAGAAGATGGCCAAGATCATGATCTGCCTGAGGTCATAGAATCAGCATTGCTGACAGATTGCCATGTAATACAGTATGAAGCCTGGGTAAATTACTGATAGCTTCATAAATTGGAAGTAGGGTGTTGTGCCCTTCCTTGGTTTGGGAATCCACTGAGAGAGAACTGTCCTCGAGTCCCAAAAAACCCTTCCCCACACACAGATTTGACAGGCAACTATCTGACCGAAGAGCTGTTTATTTGTATTTACAAAAACATAAAAACCAGTTTGAGAACCGCAGCTACGAAGCAAATTGCTGTCATGATTTTCGGCGAAAGCACGCATCTCCAAAACACCACAAAGGTCAAAGTTACACCACAACTGACTGAAGGAACTTCCAAAGGCTACACACTCATCATCCGAGGTGCGATACTCATGGACATCAATTCCTGGAAGAGGAGCTTGCAGGCGTACGGCATTCTCACCAGAGAAATCTGAAAAGGGGAAGGTGGGTTTTTGTTTAAGAGCCATAAAAAAAGAAAACTACTCATTAAGTAAAAAGCATCACAACAAACACTTAAAGCAGCCACTGACAATCTCATCTAGTGCTTCTAAATGTATAAGAACATAAGAAAGGCCCTGCTGGATCAGACCCAGGCCCATCCAAGTCCAGCAGTCTGTCCACACAGTGGCCAACCAGGTGCCTCTAAGAAGCCCACAAACATGACAACTGCAGAGGCATTGTCCTGCCTGTGTTCCACAGCACCTAATAGAATAGGCACGCTCATCTGATCCTGGAGAGAATAGGTGTGCATCATGACCAGTATCTGTTTTTACTAGTAGCCATGGATAGCCCTCTCCTCCATGAACATGTCCACTCCCCTCTTCAAGCCTTCCAAGTTGGCAGCATCAACAGAGCAGCATATCCAATGGAAACAACCCATGCATAAAAGGACTAAGGGGCTTTTCCCCAAATTTTCAATGTAATTCCAGTCCTGTTGAATAAACTTTATATTTATTGACTCTCCAAAGAACTGAGGAATAACCTCCCTGAGCCCAAAAGGGTTCGATGTTGTCAAAAAGCAGTCATGCACGCTTGTTGCATGCTGGGAAACTGCCTTCGAAGCATGGGTGGCAGCCATCACCACATCCTGGGGCAGGGAGTTCCACAATTTAACCATGCGTTGTGTGAAGATGCGACACTACCTTGCGCATTCATAGAATGCTGGAAGCTTCACCTTCATTCTAGTAACTGGCTTTATCAAAAGGGTGGCGGTGGAAAGTGCCGTCAAGTCATAGCCGACTTACAGCAACCCCATAGGGTTGGCAAGGCAAGACACATTCAGAGGTGGTTTGCCATTGCCTGCCTCTGCACAGCAACCTTGGACTTCCTCAGTGGTCTCCCATCCAAGTCCTAAGCAGGGCCGATGCTGCTTAGCTTCCAACAGCTGACAAGATTGGCCTCACCTGGGCCATCAAGGTCAGGGCCTTATAAAGGCAGGTCAGTGATATTTACTCCCATAATCTCTTCTCCCAGATGAGAACAAAGGAAGTCAACAGTCTTAGTCCAAGAAGCGACATCAGACATTCTGGACCATGCAACTCATACTCCACTTTGCTTTACATGACACGTTCATAGAATCACAGAGTTAGAAGGGATCATCAGGGTCATCTAGTCCCACCCCCTGCACAGTGCAGGAAATTCCAAACTACCCCCCACACCCCCAGTGACCCCCTACTCCATGCCCAGAAGATGGCCAAGATGCCTTCCCTCTCATGATCTGCCTACGGTCATAGAATCAGCATTGCTGTCAGATGGCCATCTAACCTCAGCTTAAAAACCTCCAGGGAAGGTTTTTAACCTCCCGAGGAAGCCTGTTCCATTGAGGAACCATTCTAACAAACGTACTGCAGAATAAACTCATGGGCACCATGAACTTTCATGGGCACCATCAGATACACAAAACTAAAAAACAGCATAGCCTAGAGCCCCATGCATTTCATGGCCTTTGGGCTCAACTTTTTAGATTTTCTTTGTTCCTGTCAGCAGAGGATACTATTTCCTTTGTCTACGAAGGATTCTAGTCCACGAAAGCTTAGGGTGCCAATGAGCTCATTCCAGGGGACCATGGCATTCTTATCAAACCGAATGGGTCTTCTTTTCAGGATTCTTCGCTGCGCAGCAAAAAGCGCATATATTTTGTTTTTGGGTTTCAAAACCCAGTTCCCAGAGGATGCCAATTCTCGGCCCCTTCTCGTTTCACATACCTGAGTCTTATTCCGGCAGCCCCGACACTCGTAGGTGTGAGTCCTCGTGTTTGCTATGGCTATAAGTCCACACAGGTTGCACACGTGAACCTGATAAGGGTCTGAGGCTTCAAACAATCTTTCCCTTAAGAACTGCGCTGCTCCGTGAGCAATCTGACAGTCACGCTCCATCTCTCCGAAACGTAGGCCACCGTCACTAAGAAAGAAAAATATATACACAATTCAGAATTTTTCTGAGCTAGGGAGCTACCAATCAGGCCGATCCCCACCCCCAACCCCAAGCTAATATAAGCAAACCTTGACAGCAGAAGTTGGGTTGTTCACAAAAATACCACCAGAGAAAAAAAAACAGACAAGACCATTTGCAGGTCATATGCCAGAAAAATCTCCATGCTGTTTGTGAACCCGCCAATGTAGAATAGAATGCCGAAGAAAAACCTCTCAGAAATGTAGCTTTATGATCAAATTGTAATTCTACCCACATGCTGCCATTTTGTGGAAGTGTGGAAAAGCCACAACCCAGCTTCCTAAGAATGGTAGTAGACATTTTATTTTTAGATCAAGATTCTAGCCTAGACTTTATGAATATATGCTTGAAAGTCTGCATGGCAAAAGATCATGCCCCAGAGAAGTCCAAATAAAATTTCTACTGATTGGGGATAAGTCTTCGGGGCTTGTGTAGTTCGTTCTCTTTCCCCATGAACAACTGAAGCAGAATGAAGTACACAAGGCTGTTACAACTGCACAAGTATGCTAAATTGAATGTGCTGCAAACTTGCATGATTTATGCAAGTTATACAGTTCGGCTTTTCTTGACACCACATTTGTTTTAATGTGGCACAGAATATTCAGTCATACAACCGTATATAGGCACACCGGTTTAATACATGTAAACACATGCTCAATAGCTATGGGGGGGAGACGCAACATAGTCAGCCAACTTGTAAGGATCACTCATATGGAACTTTTCCACAGCCATGCAAACACTCAGTAGCCCATCATACGTCATTTTCAGCATCTTGATGGGATGAAAGAACCAACCTCCTCTTTCCATACCTTGATCCATATATGCTTCCATATCTGATCACCCACCAAAGATCCTGCTCACCCCAGGTGAGCGGCTACATACAACAAGCCTTTTTCATTTTGAGAAACTTTAATTTAAATTATTAATGGACCCATTCCCGGTTAGGGGGACAGGTTAAAAAAAATACCCTCCAGAAAAACATAAGCAAGCAAGCAAGCAAGAAGAGGAGGTGGTTTTTATATGCCGACTTTCTCTACCACTTAAGGAAGAATCAAACCGGCTTATAATCACCTTCCCTTCCATATTAGAGTCCACTGCTCTTAACCACTACACTATGCAGGCAAGTGTTCTTACCGGGATCGACCTTCCATAGGTTGCCTGTTAAGGATCTGAATTGGCCCTCTTGCTCGGGAATGGATTTTATCATCCACCATGTGTTTCAGCCGCTGGTAGTAAGTAGGGCCAATAAAGATCTGTGACGTAATTTTGCGACCAGTGAAGCCATTGTACAAAACCTGCAGAAAAGAGCAAAAACAGAAAAGTAGCCACACACCCAACATGGAGAACAAACGATGCAGGCTGATAATTTGCCACTGGGAAAGTGACGTACCTCATTTCCTCTCAGATGATAACCATAGTCTGAGAGCAAATTGGAGATCTTTTGCACATTGACAGCATCATTGAAAGGCGTGGCGTCGCCTATTTCTCCCTTGTTGGCAGATACCTAGAAGAAAACAAATTAGCATTTGTGAAATATTTGCAAACAGGAGGGGCTGTGGCTCAGCGGTACAGCATCTGCTTGGCATGTAGAAGGTCCTAGGTTCAATCCCAGACATCTCCAGTGAAAGGGACTAGGCAAGTAGGCGATGTGAAAAACCCCTGCCTGAGACCCTGGAGAGCCGCTGCCAGTCTGAGTAGACAATACTGACTTTGATTGACTGAGGGTCTGGTTCAGTAGAAGGCAGCTTCATGTGTTCATAGCAGCCCGATTCCCACCTCTGAATTTGGGTGTCCCTAGGCGCTGCAGACATGCAACTCCCAGCAGTCGTCTGGTTTGTCTGGGTCCCTTTTGCAAGCCCCCGAAGCTAGTGGCAGTGAATTCCATTAGCCAAAAGGCGCCGAAGCTGCTGCCCTTGGGGTGACCCCTCCCAGGCCGTTTCCCCTTGGGGCGAGGCCGCCCAGAAGGCCGGCGGACTGAGTGGGGGTGGGAGCGGGTGCGGAGTTTCCCAGCCGGGCCCTGGCCCTTGGTCAGCCCAGCTGCCAGCCCAATTCCCACCTCCCCGCCCAGGGACCAGACAGTGCTGCGCCTTCTCCAGCACTCTGCAGCCTCCCCGCGCCATGGCCCAGCTCCGGCTGGCCGCTCTCACCTTGCTCTTCTCGGCCTGGGCCGGCGGTGGCGCCTCACTGGACGCCTCCTCCTCCTCGGCCGCCTGCCCGCCCTGCTTGCCGGCCCAGTGCCCCCCGCTACCGGGCCGGGGCTGCCCGCTGGGCCAGGTGTACTCAAACCAAGTTCTTCATACAAGCAGCCGCATGTCCTTACCTTCCCTTGCAGACACTCAATCAAGTGACCAATGGTCATACGCGAAGGGATGGCGTGGGGGTTGATGATGATGTCTGGGGTGATACCTTCGCAGGTGAAAGGCATGTCCTAAAGACGGGGGAGGAAGAGGTGAGGTTATGTTTTCCCCCCTCTCCAAAAGAATCTCAATTAGCGTTAACTTTCTGAAACTGGCCGAACCGCTCTCCATGACAGTTAACCGCTCAAACTGACAGCCGCAATACACTCTACACTGACTGCCCTTGGAGACTATCTGATGCTTCAAGGTTACCAAGAATTTTTGCTGCCCAGATCGTAACAGGGATTTGGTGGCAAAAAGCGTATTCAGCCGCTTCCTTCACCCACCCACCCACTGTAGTGGCCTCCTGTGCATTTCCTGGCCCAGAGGAAAGTACATTCTCCCTTCGCTGAAGGGCCCTAGAGAGCCCTCAGAATAAGTAATATTGCAGACTCTTCTGGAGGGGGAAAAAGAACAGGTTACCTTAGCCACAGCTAGGTTCTGCACAATAGCACTCAAAGTTCGCCTCTCAAAGGTTTCCTCATAGATAGGTCTAATTTTAATTTAGGGGGATAAGTAAAACCTAATTTGATGGATTTACATTTTGTATTTTAAATTAAATGTATAAACGTGAATTGTGGATAGTTTTAAGTATTTTTAGAATGGCAACGCCGTAATAAAAAATATTTCGATTTCGAAAGTGCTCAGCAATCACCTCCACAGCCACCAAATGGGCAAGGTACCAGCAAGACCGCCTCCATACATAGGATCATCTCAGCCCCAAGGCTTTCAGGGAGTTCCTGCTCCAGGCTGGGTGGTACTGAGGTCGACCCTTCTCTGTAGTGCCAAGTGTGGAAAATGCTCTCTCTCCCCCCCCCCGCCGCCGCCCCCAAGAGGCGCCGCCCCATTAAGTGACTCTGAGGGTCACACAAGCAGCTTGCCAATACCGTTCAGACCGGTTTCCTCAGCTTATGCCAGGGCTGGAGTTTTGAAAGCTACCGCTATTTTTATTAAAATGACACAAAAACATCCATCCCCTTAAGAGCTGATGTTAGAAAAGGCGATCAAGATACCCAGTAAAAATATCAGTTGAAGCAAAGTGAAGTTACTTTTTAGTAGAACAAGAATAAAAGTACAATTATTGATTATAGCAAAGTGAATATTTTCTACCGGAACAAGTTATTTCATTTAATTAATTAGAGAAACAGTTGTGGTAATCATGATGTAATTCCTTTTTGTGTTAAAACACTATTATTTTCTACAAATGTACTTTATTTGCAGACGGTCCCCTATCCTTTCCCTTTCTTCCTTCTGTATCCCGCCCTTTTGAAATAAATTAAATTTAAAAAAAAACATTTTTTTTTTAAAGACACAGCGTGATGTAGTGGTTAGGAGCGGCGGACTCTAATCTAGAGAACCGGGTTCGATTCCCCACTCCTCCACATGAGTGGCGGATTCTAATCTGGAGAACCGGGTTTGTTTCCTCACTCCTCCATAAGAAGCCTGCTGGGTGACCTTGGGCTAGTCACAGTTCTCTCTGAGCTCTCTCAGCCCCACCTACTTCACAGGGTGTCTGTTGTGTGGGGAGGGGAAGGGAAGGCAAGCCGCTTTGAGAGAGACTCCTTAAAAGGGAGAGAAAATCAGGGTACAAAAACCAACTCTTCTTCTAAATGGGAAGGCTGACCATTCGTTTCTAACACGCTTTTGAAAAAGTTCTTCATAGCGCTGAAATCACCCACAGTGAGGCTCTTACCTCCTGCCGGTACTGGATACCGCAGGTACCTTTCTGACCGTGTCTACTGGCAAATTTGTCTCCGATTTGCGGGATTCTCACCGAGCGCACCTAGAGGCAAAGGCAGACCTCCGTTAGCTACTCAAGCCCTTCTGCAGCACAGGCTTTATCGCCGTCAGCCTGCAACGCTTACCCGGATTTTACAAAACTTGTATCCCTCCTGGTTCAAGGTCACCATGACCTGATCGACGATCCCCGTCTCGCTCGTCCGCAGGAAAGTGCTGCAGTCTCTCTTGGTGTAGCGGCGGTTGGTGCTCTCCAGCTCGTCCTCGTTCTCGGGCAGAGTCACCGTCTTGCCGATGATGACGTCATCTCCCGAGACGCGCACGCCGGGCGCGATCAAGCCATCGTCGTCCAGCTTGTCGTAGATGGCGTGACGCATCCCTGGGAAAACAGGGAGGAAGGGGGCGCAGGGCTGAGGCCACGCCTGCCCAAGCCCGCCGAGCCGGACACAGCCCGCCACCAACCAGTCCAGGCAGTTCAACGAGGGGCTTGATAAACCTATCAGGATTCTCTCCTTGGGACTGCAAAAGACAGAGAAAAGGGAGGCCGGCTCCCAACCCTGGAAGGCTACATTTAAATGCAAGCGCGACGACTAAATTCCTCTAGTCTCTTGAACACATGAAGCTGCCTGATACTGAACCAGACCCTTGATCCATCAAGGTCAGTATTCTCTATTCAGACCGGCAGCAGCTCTCCAGGGTCTCAGGAAGGGGCCTTTCACATCCCCTACCCGCCTAGTCCCTTTAACTGGAGATGCCGGGGACTGAACCTGGGCCCTTCTGCATGCCAAGCAGATGCTCTACCCCTGAGCCACGGACCTTCCCCAGAAATTAAATGAGCCCAGCAGTTCTCAGACTTGGTACTGTCTAGGACCACGCTTTTTTATGGCCGCTGTATGGAACAACAAGCGAAAGGCTGTGAATTCAAACTTTGCATCCGCATTTTTGTCCTTGACTTAATCATATCACGGTAGGGGAAAGACCCATTTGTTTCACAGTCGCTTCCGCTGCAGCAGCAGGCTGCTCTTCAGTTTCAAAACTGAAACACTGTGCAGTTTTTTCCTCTGCAAACAGCAAAGGCATAAAGGAGCTGGAGATGAAACTTCATTACTGATCAGCTGCCCATCAGCCCAGGCCTCAACAGGTACTGGCAGGCCACCTAGGTCTAAACTTGCTGCACTCTCTCCCGATGTATTTTGATTTTCTGACACTCCCGCAATATAAACGATTATTTATGTTGGCTAGACTGAATGTCATTCCATCAGGGGAGCTAATAAGTCATTTAAATAGGGTGCTGTATTGTGAGAGAGTATGTCAATGTGGTTGTGGCCAAACAGACACTCTTCAGCATCCCTTGTTTAGTTGTGACCTGCTCAGTGAAGCTAGAGACAGATGGATAAAGCCTTTTATCTGGGAATTTGTCTGTGAATTGGATAATTTGAGGGTTCTTTTAGCAGGGGTAGATTTTAATACTACATTGGCAGTTGCCAAGTTTTCCCCCCAGTCAATCAAGATTAAAAAATACTAATTTTCTTATTGGTTATCTAGATATCTGTTTACACACACACGCACACACACACACAGTTCTTTTTCCTTAATTTTGATCTTAGTGTGACACTGTTCAGGACCAAATTGGCCATACGAACAGTATCATTAAAGTAAGTAAGCAGGCAACTTCCGGCCATTTTAAATTCAGAAAAAAAGGTGACTGAGGGATTGACACAACAGCAATCTCCAACATTATGTTTGGTTGAGAGAGAGTTGATAGAAACTTCTCTCCCTCTCACAGAATCCTGGAATCACTCCGAAATTCGTTGGAAGGAGATTCTGGATAAATAAAAGGAAGTACTACTTCAATTCAATGGAAAGTTGACTTGGGGAACTCATTGCCACTAGGAGCATCGCTCGCTTGGATGGATATAAAAAGTGGGCATGTTCCTGGAGGATTTTTAGGGTTCAGAGACAGAATGCCTATGAGGGTAGGGTGCCCTTGAGGAATCAGAAAGAAGAGCTGCTGTCTGTGGGCCCTGCTTATGGGCTTCCCTGTGGCATCTGACTGATCACTGTTGCGGACGTGACACTAAACAAGGCGGAGCATTCGTCTGATCCGGCAGGGCCCCTGGTACTCCCCTGCCCTCCCCTTACCCTGACAAGTTTCCCGCGTCGGTTTCTCAAACACTTCTTCCTGGTCAAAGCCTTTCTTGGACTCTTGTTCTTTGTAGGAACGATAGAACACCGATCTGCAAGGTGGGGGGAAAAATTGAAACATCCATCAGCTAGTAACCCCACGGTGCTCTTCCAATTCAGGTGATCAAACCAAGAAAACCGAAGGCGATGTTGACATTTCAAAGAGTGGAAAGGAGGCCAAAAACTGGAGCCCCCTCAGCTGCATCTGCCGTTTGCCCTTCTCCAGTAGTGCCAAGAGGCCAAAAGGGCATGGAGCAAAAAGCACTGATGATAGACCCAACTTGTAGGAGACTGCGGTGCTGGCCCGCCGTCTCGGCCTTCTCGAAGTAGCCCTGCAGGGAAAACGAGTGACTGGCCAGAGGGCCACAGGGGCATGTCCAAAAGGCCCCCTTTGCAAGCATCTGTCCTAGCAGAGGAGCTGCTCTCCAACGTAGAATCAGGAAGGCCTGCACAAACCTCACAACGCTTGAGCAGGCAAGGTCCCCACAACGGTACCCACAACGTGGACAGTGATCGGTCCATGCAACTGAAGCTCTGCCACAACGGCAGTCTCCTCTCCCGGCATACACAAACACACTGAACACCAAGACTAAATGCTCAAACAACAGATTAGGAAGGAAAGACAGTACCGTCACCTGTTTTTGGCTCTCACAAGAAAACATGTCCCCACATCAGAGGGCTTCTACATCTGGGCACCAAAAACGAGGGACATGCATACTGGATTGGGGATACACTTCTGGGTAGCAGTGTGCGTGAACAAGAGCTTGGGGTACAGGTGGACCGTAAGATAAATAATGAGCAGCCAGTGCCAAGGCTAGCCTGATCTCGTCAGATCTCAGAAGCTAAGCAGGGTCGGCCCTGGTTGGTATTTGGATGGGAGACCACCAAGGAATACCAGGGTTGCTGTGCAGAGGAAGACACTGGCAAACCACCTTTGTTAGTCTCCTGCCATGAAAACCCCAAAAGGGGTCGCCTTAAGTCGGCTGCGACTTGACGGCACTTTACACACACGGCATGATGCAGCGACAAAAAAAAGCTATTGCGATCTTGGGGTGCATCAACAGAGGCATAACATCCGAATCGCAAGATGTCATAGTTAATCCTGTACACTGCGCTGGTCAGGCCGCACCTGGAGTATTGTGTGCTGTTCTGGAGACCTTTCTTCAAAAAGGTGCGGAGAGGAGCGGAGAGGACAATCAGGGGCAATCAGGAGATTGCAGGGCACCGTTCCACAGCAGCACAGGAAATACCCATTACCTGCCAAAGGTGGCCAACACATTGCTAGAAAAAGATCGAAGCGTTTGGTGAGCCCGACCTGAAAAAGCCTCTGTCGACTGCGGAACGGTTCATGATGACCGAGTCCTCTTGATTATAGCCGGTATACGAAGCGATGGCCACGATAGAGTTGATGCCTGTAAGGGTCGGAAGAACATGTGTCAGCCGTCATGCGCCCTGTGTCCTCCATACCTTGGTGTTGAGCTAGTCATTGTTTACTTGGCATTTTTGCACCGCCAGATGTTCTGTGCTGAAATGATCTCCTAACGCAGGGGTCTCAAAACTGCGGCCCCAGAGCCGCATGCGGCTCTTTGGCCCGTTGAGTGCAGCTCTCCGAACTTGGTTCGGAGCCCCTGCTCTTGTGCCTGCTCACGCCTGCAGCCGGGCTGCGGAGCCGGCGCGCCTGAGAGAGCGGGCACGCTGTCTCTCCCCGCCCGCCCGCCGTGGAGAATGGCCAGTCCCCCTTTCCCTTTCCCTCAATGGTTGGGAGGTTAAAGCCTGCCCTCCCCTCTAGCCACGCGACTGCTGGGCGGGCGGCTCGGCAGTTCATGGCCCCCCTGCCCGCCTATCAACTGTTAGGCGGGGCGGGCTTCCTTTGGTAGACCTGGCCTCCGGCTGAGTCCCATTGGGAGGCCATGTCTACCCACTGGCTTTCTTGGCGGTAGACCTGGACTCCGAGGAGGGGAAAAAGTCCCCCTTCAGAGGCCAGGTCTACCCATTGGCTTCTATGGGCCTCCAGAGGCCAGGTCTACTGCCAAGAAAGCCAATGGGTAGACCTGGCCTCCCAATGGGACTCAGCCGGAGGCCAGGTCTACCAATAGGCTTTTATGGGAGTAGACCAGGCCTCCAGACGAGGACTCAGGACAGGGAGGGGGAAATGGCAGGGACTTACAATTTAATTTTTATCAATAAAAAAGATCACTATTAAGTATGATATCAAGTTTTATTCAGTGTACCTATAGTTTAATTAAGACTTAAAACTTTAATTAAAGTTTATTAAGTTAATAAACAGTGTACCTACCTATATAGTTTAAGTTTAAGAAATTTGGCTCTCAAAAGAAATCTCAATCGTACTGTTGATATTTGGCTCTTTTGACTAATGAGTTTGCCGACCCCTGTCCTAACGGACCTGGAGACCTCTGGTGGAGGACCCCGGTAGTGTCGCTGTGAAGCAGAAACCCCCAATTTTTCCTACAGAGTTGAAGTTTGCGCTCCGTTATTCAAATGTTCCCCTGGCCATTCTCCCCCAGACCCCTACTTGCCACTCACCCCGCCCCCCGCCCCCACTTGGAGCTATATGCCAGAGGGCTCTAGGCTGATCGTTCTCAAGGAGAGAGTGGACAGGATTTCTCCCTCTCTCATAATACTAGAACGCGGTGTTATCTGCTGAAGCTGGAGGGTGAGAGGTTCAAAACAGATAAAAGGAAGTATTTCTTCAAGCAACACATAGTTAAATTGGGGAACTCCCTGCCCCAGGATGGCTGCAAACTTAGAAGGCTTTCAGAGAGGAGTGGACATGTTTACAGAGGATAGGGCTATCCATGGCTACTAGTCAAACTGGATACTAGTCATGATGCATCCCTATTCTCTCCAGGATCAGAGGAGCAGACCTATGATATTAGGTGCTGTGGAACACAGGCAGGAGAATGCTGCTGCAGTCGTCTTGTGGGTGGGCTTCCTAGAGTTACCTGGTTGGCCACTGTGTGAACAGACTGCAGGACTTGATGGGCCTTGGTCTGATCCAGCAGGGCTTTTCTTATGTTCTTATGTCTAAAATCTGTACAGAACTCAATACCCGCTTTCAAAATATGCCCAGGTTGCCAATGCCACGGGAGCCCAGCAGTGCTGGGCTTTATTCTTTACATCTCGCCCAAAGCAACGCACGAATGGCCAAACGTTCACCACCTATCCGTGATTTCCTTTCTGATCCTTTCTTGCTAGAAGTCAGTGACTGGAGGCATCAGGACCCAATCCACCCTGACCCAAGTGTCAATCTAGAAGCTAGAAAACAACCTCTGAGCTAGGCAGGTGGCAGGAGAGTGAAGCCTCATCGGAGCTCCCAGAGCAGTGCTCCAAGAAATTCTCCATATATCCGACCATACAGTTCTTCCAATGGAACAATCACTGTCAATTCACCCCCTCCCACTGCATATGCTCTTCTTTTACACCTATACTGTTCCTGATGGTCCACTGACCCCCCCCCCACACCCCCGAAACATTGTGTGGACCTCCGTAGGATACAGTGGGAAAGTCCCACACTGCTGAGTCTACAGATAGTTGGATACACACCGAGGCTCAGAACGCCTGGTCACTAAAGAGCGCTTCTGCAGCACTAAACAACAGCGTGGAACATACCTGCAGGCAACTCCCTGAACCTCAGGTACTCCATCGAGCGTGTGGTCACCAGGGGCTTCTGAGGGTAATATAGGACGTGGGCGAGGGTATCCATACGGACGTGGAAGTTGGTAATGTAAACTCCCATCGCTTGTTTGCCCATAGCGGACTGGTATGTGTTCCTAGGAGACTGTGAAAGTAAAGTAAGAGAAAGGGGGTTAAGGGAATCGTAGAATCATAGAGTTGGAAGGGGCCATACAGGCTATCTAGGCAAACCCCGCTTAAAGCAGGATAAGCCTAGAGCATCCAGACAAGTGCTTGTCCAGCCTCTGTTTAAAGACTGCCAGTGAGGGGGAGCTCACCACCTCCCTAGGTAGCTGATTCCACTGTCGAACAACTCTTGCAGAAAAAAAAATTTTCCCTAATATCCAGCCAGTATCTTTCCGGCCACAATTTAAACCCATGATTGTGAGTCCTATCCTCTGCTGCCAACAGGAACAGCTCCCTGCCCTCCTCTAAGTGACAGCCCTTCAAATACTTCAGGAGAGCAATCATGTCTCCCATCATCCTCCTCTTCTCCAGACTGAACATGCCCAACTCCCTCAGCCTTTCCTTGTAGGGCTTGGCCTCCAGGCCCCTGATCATCCTCGTCGCTCTCCTCTGCACCCGCTCCATTCTGTCCGCATCCTTTTTGAAGATAATTCACAGTGGGTAGCCGTGTTAGTCTGTTTGCAGTAGTCAAAAAGGGCAAGAGTCCAGTAGCACCTTAAAGACTAACAAAAATATTTTCTGGTAGGGTATGAGCTTTCGTGAGCCACAGCTCACTTCTTCAGATACAGCTAGAATGTGAATCCATCGGTCTTTAAGTAGAGGAACAATATGTAAATGTCAATAGCAGGCTTGATTGGATTAGGTGTGATATGCAGAAGAGTCTGTGATGTCCAGGGGAGAGATGGGTGTGGAGAAATCAGCATTGGTAATGGGCCATGAATGCAAGGTCTTTATTCAGCCCAGGAAAATGCATTGACTTTAGTTTGAATATCAACTGTAATTCAGCAGTTTCTCTTTCCAATCTCCCTTTAAAATTCCTTTGTAAGAGAACTGCTACTCTTAAATCTGCAACAGAATGTCCTGGAAGGTTGAAATGTTCACCCACTGGTTTTTGAATACTGTGGTTTCTGATGTCAGACTTATGTCCATTTAATCTTTGTCTAAGAGACTGACCTGTTTGTCCAATGTAGATTGTGGAAGGGCATTGCTGGCATGTGATGGCATAAATCACATTAGAAGATGAGCAGGAATATGAACCTGAGATAGTATGGCTGACATTGGTGGGTCCAGAGATGGTGTTCCTAGAATCCTTTTTGAAGTGAGGCCTCCAGAACTGCACGCAGTGACCCAGGTGTGGCCTAAAGCATCCCTTACAAGTGTTCGCCCAGCCGCTGCCTGAAAACTGCCAGCGAGGGGGAGCTTGCCACCTCCCTAGGCAGCCCGTTCCACTGCTGAGGATAAACATCTGTTCATACAGAGCATCTCTTTTTTACAGAGAGGCCACACCCTCCTCTTTAAACACCACCAAGATAAATGGATTACCCCCATATTGGTGAGAATTCCTGCCCCCATAACAAGAGACAAAATAGTCCCCTTTTTGCTGGTGGATAGAGATCCAAATATAATGTTGGCTGTGGCCAAATATCTCTCCATATTTTCCTCTAAGAAATAACTGCTCAGGACCTATGGGTCAGAGGAGCAAAGGAAAGAAAGAGAGAGGCCAGGCGGTGCGTTCTTTCCTTTTCCAGTCATACACTGATAACGCTGTCCACAGAGCAAGTCTTACAGACCTGGTTGTGATCGGGAAAGGGAATGATCGACGCGCAGACTCCCAGGATCATGGATGGATGAATCTCGCAGTGGGTGTACGTCGAGCAGTAGGCGACCCCCTTCTCCTGCAAGTCGTCCGGTGTCATGGCCAGCATCACGGTCTCTTCTTCGAGGGTGTCGATGTACTCAACTACACCGCTGGCCACCAGGTCCTGCCAGCTAAACAAAAGGCCTCGCTTAGCTGAGGTCTACAACCATCATACTTGATATCGAAAAACAGGCGCGGCCCATTTGAAGAGCTTTCTGCCTTTTGTTTTCACTTGCCAAGGCTGCAGAGTTCTAACAAGAATTACTGGAGGAGGGCTTCAGAGCCTTTTGCACATGACAAGCACAGATGAGCATCATCTGTATTTTCTAAATCTACATCCTGGCCTCTCAGCTGCCAGCCATCTCTTTGGAAAGGGGCCACGCTGAATTCTCGCACCCAGCTGCATGTATGCAGCCCACTGCTGTAAGATCAGTGAAACGAAGCCCTGGCATTAGAAAAGAACCAGGCATCTCAGATGCCCCGGGTGGCTGGCTTTAGAAGCAGGAGGAACTCCTGCGGCTTCTGTACTCTCCCATCTCTGCAGCGGCTGTATTTACCGGGAGGGGGGAGTTTTGTACCTGTAGTTGTTATATTCTCGCTCTTTCAGTTGGTCAATGTGCCTCTTCTTCAAGAGCAGTTTCTGTTTTTCCACAATCAGAAGCGGGCGGCAAATCCTGCCGGCATCAGTATAGATCCGGATTTCTCGCTCCCGGATATCCCTGATCATGGACACCTGCGTGTGCAAATGACACACTCAGAAACAGCAGCAAGCCATTTCCTATGGGGGGGGGAGAGGAGAAGAGAAGCGGGTGGCAAATCCTGCCGACATCAGTGTAGATGCAGATTTCTCGCTCCCGGACATCCCTGATCATGGACACCTGCGTGTGCAAATGACACACTCAGAAACAGCAGCAAGCCATTTCCTATGTGGGGGGGGAGAGGAGAAGAGAAGCGGGTGGCAAATCCTGCCGACATCAGTGTAGATGCGGATTTCTCGCTCCCGGACATCCCTGATCATGGACACCTGTGTGTGCAAATGACACACTCAGAAACAGCAGCAAGCCATTTCCTATGGGGGGGGTGGGAGAGGAGACGGGAGGAGGAGAAGAGTTGGTTTTTATATGCCGCTTTTCTCTACCTTTTAAAGAGAATAAAACTGGATTCCAATCTCCTTCCCTTCCCCTACCCGCAACAGACACCCTGTGAGGTAGGTGGGGCTGAGAGAGCTCGGGGAGAACTGTGACTAGCTCAAGGTCACCCACCTGGCCTCATGTGTAGCAGTGGAGAATCAAACCCGGTTCTCCAGATTAGAGTCCACCACTCTTAACCAGCACATGTGCACAAGCAATATTGTTTTTAAAAGCCAGACATCTGTCATTTCATTTTAGCACAGATCTGGCTTAACTGTACCAAGTCCATACATACAGTGGCATCTGTGTCTCAAGCAGCGTCTGATGGGTCCCTGCACAGCTTGTAAGGCATCCCATGACCCATGCCAGAGTCCATGACCCAAACATTTACCTCTGACACAATAATGTCCATCTGACGCCGCAGTTTCCTCAGAGTGTTCATGAGCTGCTCTGGGTCTTTGTGTATCCCAACCCAGCAGCCATTCACAAAGATCTTCGTGGCACTTCAGAGAGGGGGAGGAAACAAACAAAAGAGTTAGGCAAATATTCTACGGGAATGAACCACGTGGAAAAACTCTTGTTCTGATTCCCTTGTGTACATACTCTGCGATGGCAGCTGGAGAGATTTCTTCCAGGTTTTCCATGCTCCATTCTTCTAAAAATTCCAGAATCGGGGATGGCTGAGACCCCACAGAGATGTAGGCCATGAGAGCAAGGTTCTTCACAAGCCCTACGGCATGGCCCTGGGGACACATGAAATTATTCGCTTTTAACATCAGAAAGTCCTCAAGATCAGGAGCGTGGGAAATGCTGGCAACTGTGTATGTCAGGACGCTGCAGTGTTTTTCAAACTTTCCAGGTTCAAGGAAGCCACCACTAATAGCCATCGATGGGCTGTTCTTGAAGGAGAGGTCCACCGATGACTATCAGCCATGCTAAGGAACCTCCATATGTAGAGGCAGCAAACCCCTGAAACCCAGTTCTAGTAGGCACCATCAGGGGAAGGTTTTAGCCCCAAGGCTGCCATATTTAAAAGGGAATCAGTGAACAATGCCTTGACCTGGATAGCCTAGTCTAGCCTGATCTCGCCAGATCTCAGAAGCTAAGCAGGGTCGACCGTGGCAAGCATTTGGATGGGACACCTCCAAGGAATACTAGGGTGGTGACATGGAGGCAGGCAACAGGGAACCATCTCTGAACGTCTCTTGCCTTGAAAACCCCACCAGGAGCTGCCATAAGTCAGCTGTGACTTGTCGCCCCCCCTCCAAAAAAAAAATCTCTGTTACAAGCTGTAAGCACTGTTAGAAGAAGAAGAGGAGGTGGTTTTTATATGCCGACTTTCTCTACCACTTAAGGCAGAATCAAACCGGCTTACAATCACCTTCCCTTCCCCTCCCTACAACAGACACCCTGTGAGGTAGGTGGGGCTGGGAGAGTGTGACTGGCCCAAGGTCACCCAGCTGGCTTCGTGTGCAGGAATGGGGAAACAAATCCAGTTTACCAGATTAGCATCCGCCACTCATATGGAGGAGTGGGGAATCAAACCCGGCTCTCCAGATCAGACTCCACCGCTCCAAACAACCACTCTTAACCACTACACCACCACCAAGACACATATTTGGTTATGTGTGCTTTTAACTGTTATAATGCCAGTGCTTACTGGTTTTTGAAAGCTGCCTTGGGACCACCCCCCAATGGTAGGCAAGGCAGGGTGTAACTATTTTAATCAATGGAAGAACAAAACCTGATTTGTGGGTTACCTCCGGAGTCTCAGCAGGACAGACCATGCCCCACAAGGTGTTGTGCAGCTGTCTGGGTTTGGCCAGTTTCCCATCTCGGCCAATGGGGGAGTTCAAGCGACGTAAGTGGGAAAGCGTCGACGCAAAAGTCAGGCGGTTCAAGACCTTGGAGGAAGGAGACAAGTGACGTTTGAGGGCAGCTCCCGCAACAGGCAGGACTCATCTTTTCTCTTCCAAACGTCACTGAGAATTACTTATTCGGTGACTCGATCAAGCGATATCCAACCGTCTATCTATATTCATGTTTTAAGATACCCAGGGCAGAGAGACTATGCCCCTGTAAATCCGGGGATTTAGAAACCACTGAACATGTTCTCCTGAATTGTAACTTTTACACAATACCCCGTTCTAAGTTATCGAGTCCCTCCTACTGAGAATGGGACCCGACAGGGAAAGAGAAAAGATAGAAAAGCTCCTACAAGGAGATAATCCCTTAATCAGGTAGCAAACTTTTGTATGGCAGCAATGAAAATTCGTTGCCACAGAGTAGTCCCTTAGTCCAAATGGCAGATGTAACTTGGATGTTATTTATTTTATTATTTTTATTTTTTAAAGTGATTTAAGACTCGGACTGTAAACCTTTGTCAGTAAGACCATTTTAGTCCGTGTATCTTGTTTTATCTGGCCAAGGACCACAAATAAACGATCTATCTATCTAACTACCTACCTACCTTCATGTTCAGCATTTGTCACAGACTGCTGAGAACAACAAGCAGTACAACAGTGTGAGAGGGCCCAGGGAAGGGCCTGAAACCACCCCCGGCAGCAGCTCTGAGACAAGCATATATCATTTGGTCCCCGGACTGCACCCCCCCTCCCCACGTAAGAGCAGCAGGTACCATTAAGCGCAGCAGGTAAAGTTATGGAGCTTATTAACACACCCCAAGAATTCTACAACTTGTTACCGGCCAATGGGCCCGTTTTACAAACTGATGAAGGCTGTGAAAACTGAAGGAAGATTCAGAGCAAGTTTGCAAGTGTTAATTAAATAAATCCAAAGGGTGCTTGAACACATGAACACATGAAGCTGCCTTAGACTGAATCAGAACCTTGGTCCATCAAGGTCAGTATTGTCTACTCAGACTGGCAGCAGCTCTCCCCAGAGTCTCAGGCTGAGGGCTCTCACACCACCCACTATCCGATCTCTTTAACTGGTGATGCTGAGGATTGAACCTGGGACCCTCTGCATGCCAAATGGATGCTCTCCCACTGAGCCACAGCCCCTCCCTGCTGGGATTCTTCCACACATGAACACATGAAGCTGCCTGATACTGAATCAGACCCTTGGTCCATCCAAGTCAGTATTGCCTACTCTGACCAGCAGCGGCTCTCCAAGGTCTCAGGAAGAGGTCTTTCACATAACATACTTGCCTAGTCCCTTTAACTGGAGATGCCAGGGATTGAACCTGGGACCTTCTGCATGCGAAGCAGAGGCTCTACCACTGAGACACAGCCCCTCCCCTAAAGTCAGTACTGTCTACTCAGACTGGCGGCGGCTCTCCAGGGTCTCAGGCAGAGGTCTTTCAATTCACGTACTTGCCTAGTCCCTTTAACTGGAGATGCCAGGGATTGAACCTGACGGCTTCTGCATGCCAAGCAGATGCTCTACCACTGAGCCACGGCCCCTCCCCATGAAAGGATGCAGCAGCCCCAGCCTGACAGCCTCAAGCCTGGGCAAAGCAACATGAGGTCGGAAAAGGAAACTGCCAAACTAAGGACCCCCTGCCTAACAGAAATCTCACTGGGGCCCGTTCCCCTCGCAACCTCGGCAAAACCGGCTCAGCTCCTGCAATGTCATGCCGTGCTCGTATTACCTTCTGCGCGGAAAGGCAGAGCCCCAGGTCTGAAATAATGCAGCTGCTACCAGGGAAGAGAACAACCATGGGGGAGAGGGCTCCGAGGTGTCGGCCAAGGAAGAGGGAGGCCGACGGCTGAGGCCCGGGGAAGGGGAGCTCGAGCAAAAGCAAACACAGGAAGCCATGGGCACGAGATCGAGGGGGGCCTCGGAGGCAGTAAACTCAGGAAAGGAGAGATGAAAGTCAGGGGGGAAATTCTCAAATGAGGTCAGGCTGTGCATCGCAGATGGTTAAGTGCAGGCCAAAGAGCCTTTTGAGGAGGGAGGTCCGGCTCAATTGCACACAGCGACTTCAACCGGCGTGCCAGACAGTGCCAGACTTGACTAACAGCACAGAACAGGCTCTCTAAGGAGCCAATGAAATGGCAGAACTCCAATACACCATAAGAAAATAAGAAAGGCCCTGCTGGATCAGACCAAGGTCCATCAAGTCCTGCAGCCTGTTCACACAGTGGCCAACCAGGTGCCTCTAGGAAGCCCACAAACAAGGCGACTGCAGCAGCATCCTGCCTGCACCTAACACAATAGGCCTGCTCCTCTGATCCTGGAGAGAATAGGAATGCATCATGACTAGTATCCATTTTTACTAGTAGCTATGAATACCACTCTCCTCCATGAAAATGTCCACTCCCCTCTTAAAGCCTTCCAAGTTGGCAGCCATCACCACATCCTGGGGCAGGGAGCTCCACAATTTAACTATGCGTTGTATGAAGAATATATCCAATTCTATATACGTTGCCCTGAGGAAGAAGAGCTCCGTGAGAGGGGTCAGATGCCTACCTGAGACACCCCGGCTCTGGCCTGGTGAGCCTTCTTCTGGTCCCCCCAGTTCCCCGTAGCCAGTGAGTACTTCAAACCATCCGATATTATCCGAGTTTTGATGGCCAGCTCCAAGTTAAAATCTTTCCCTCGGTCAATGAACTTCTGCGCGTATATTCTCACTTCTTTCAGCAGGTTCTTAAACATCCTGTTCAGCAAGAAATTGGAAAAATGTAAACGTTTTGGAGACAAAAGTAACTTTCAATCTCCCCCCAGTGTGGTGCAGTGGTTAAGAGCAGTGGACTCTAATCTGGAGAACCGGTTTCGGTTCCCTGCTCCTCTGCATGAAGCCTGCAGGGTGACCTTGGGCCAGCCACAGTTCTCTCCAAACTCTCTCAGCCCCACCTACCTCACAAGGTGCCTGTTGTGGGAAGGTGGTTGTAAGCTGCTCTGAGACTCCTTAAGGTAGAGAAAAGCTAGGTAAAGAACCCTACTCTTCTTCTACTCTTCTTACTGGAACACAGTGAATATCAAGGCCTCCATCCAGACGTCATTCACACTTACCATCCTACCGCTTTCAATGAACTCCCTGACCCAGGATGTGGTGATGGCTGCCAACATGGAAGACTTTAAGAGGGGAGAGGACATGTTCATGGAGGAGAGGACTATCCATGGCTAGTAGTAAAAATGGATACTAGTCATGATGCATGCCTATTCTCTCCAGGATCAGAGGAGCATGCCTATTATATTAGGTGCTGTGGAACACAGGCAGGATGGTGCTGCTGCAGTCATCTTGTTTGTGGGCTTCCTAGAGGCACCTGGTTGGCCACTGTGTGAACAGATTGCTGGACTTGATGGGCCTTGGTCTGATCCAGCATGACCTTTCTTATGTGGTTATGAGTCTCACTTTCTCACGATTGGTGCCTGAGAAATTGGTTCTTCCTGCAAGATATAGTCTAATGTTCTACTCACAAATACCAAGTTAGCGGGGATGGATTTCCTGGATCCATCCTGCTAGCAGAAGCACATTCCTCCAGCGGAGGAAACTGCCTGTACTACTAGAATGGATCCAGAAGATCCAGTGCAATATTATTATAAAGTTAAAAGTATATAAAGTAAAGACAAACGCAGTGTTTCCCCCCCCCCCCAAGTCACCGGCCTGTCCTCAATGAAATCTGCAAGCAGAGCGGACCCTTCCCACCTCCATCTCCGGCTGCAGCCCAGAGCCCCTTCAAATATTTTCATCCTGGGAGCCAGCAGACTTTCTTGGACAGTATAGGGAGCAAAACGCATGCGGGTCACAGGGAGAGGGGATCTGGTGGGGGGGGAGGAATCGACCCTCCTCATCCAAGCACAAATATAGAAAATACGGAAAACAGGCAGTAGGATACAAGCCATTACTGTCTCAGGGAGAATGCTCAGTCCCATCTAAGTCTGCGACTGCTCCACACTTGTTTTCCCAGAAACTGAATAAGGCTGTTGAACGTGGCATCTCCCCAAATGGACCCTACCTGAGACACCCCGGCTCTGGCAAAATGCTCTGCCACTGAGCCACCGCCCCTCCCCACAGGAAAGCGTTGCACTCACCCTCTGAAGAGGAAGGCAAGAAGTGGCCCTGCCAGGTCCAGACGCTTGTTGCCGTAGTGATCTCTGTCATCCAGCTCCCTTCTCCCCAAGGCAGCCAGAAGCAGCCGATGAACCATGTACCTAACCAAACACAAGTGGCTTATTGAGTGACAGCTGGACATACAGACTTGCAGCATGTACCCATGAAAATAATCCCCAGATGAAGCTTGAAATGGCAGCAATCTCCTCCGGCCCAAGACCCAAATGTCATGAACTCCTCACAACCCAACGCCCTTAAATTCTCATGCTCAAGAATAAGACAGTGTAAGAAGGTCGGTATATTTAATAGCCATGGGTGCCCCACCCCCAACCCAGGTGCAGATCAAAAACACGGCTCAATGGGGGGGCCCAGGGCTATAAGACAGCTTCCTGTAAGCCAGTGGGAAGACCCTAGATGTGCAGAAAAATCTGGGGCATTTTTATGCGCACACATGGATGTAGCCCTCCTAGAAAGGAGGCAGTGGCATCTTTGGTCGCAGAGGAGGGGGGGAAAGCTTTGGCGTTTGAGCTTAGCAAAGCAACCCAAAATGGAGCCTGAAACTGGAGACAACACAAAGAAGAGGTGAAAAGGGAGCACAGAACTGGAGCAGGGGTGGGAGAGAATCAGGAACCAGCAGGAGGAAACAACCCCCCCAAAAAAAAATCTTGCCCCTTGGTCACATCCACTTTTTTCACTATTCATTTTGGACTGCAAGTTCCTTGAGGGCGAGTGGATTTTTTGGGTTTTCTGGCTGCTGAAGACCAAAGTGCCACGTGCCCATCAAATTGCATCATATCAAGATAAATACAGGAAAAAATACTGATCTACCCAGGGATGGAATAAAGGTGTTTTTTTTTGGGGGGGGGGAGGAATCAGCATTGATTCAACACTGTTTCAACACTGACTTGAAACAATTTTTCCAGCCAGCAGTCAAGCATAAGTTCCATCTTCACCGAGGTTTTCATTCCCCTCGCCCTCCTCTAAGGCAATGCCAGAATTTCTTCCCGATTCTCTGAGCCGTTCATGGCACAGTATGGGGACAGACGGATGAACATGTCTCTGACTGCCTGTGCTCTCACCAAGAAGGGAGAGCTTTCTACCCAACAGTGATTTAAGTTAACACCAAACACTATATAAATAGGAAGACTTTACAAAATCCCCCAAAGACAGACTTTGTCCCTGTGGCAGTAATTGTGTTGAAACAGTTGTCCATGTTTTATTTGACTGCAGTTCCGATTCAGAAATTCATAACGAACTACTAAGCCCTCTGCAGACATGTAGACTGAACGCTTCCAGTTCCTGTAATGCTTCCTTTCTATTGAATAATTGTTTGCCCCGTGTTCTGGAGAAAGTAGCACAATTTTTAAAGTTCGCTATAGAACGCCGCAAATTAATTTTTAAAAAAGGTAAAGATCCCCTGTGCAAGCAACAGATCATCCCTGACCCATGGGGTGACGTCACAACCAGACATTTACTAGGCTGACTTTGTTTACGGAGTGGTTTGCAAGTGCCTTCCCCAGTCATTTTCCCTTTACCCCCAGCAAGGCTGGTACTCATTTTACCAACCTCAGAAGGATGGAAGGCTGAGTCAACTTGAGCCAGCTACCTGAAACCAACTTCCGTAGGGATTGAACTCAGGTAGTGAGCTGAGCTTGGACTGCAGTACTGCAGCTTACCACTCTGCACCACAGAGCTCCTAATCAGTTAAACAGATGGATGTATTAACTTACAACACTATCTTATGCAAGTGTCTTTTAACCATTTTGTAAGGTTATATCTCAAATGTTTATATTTTTACATGTTACCCTATGTAAGAGCCCCGTGGCACAGAGTGGTAAGCTGCAGTACTGTAGTCTAAGCTCTGCTCACAACCTGAGTTCGATCCTGACGGAAGTTGGTTTCAGGTAGCCGGCTCAAGGTTGACTCAGCCTTCCATTCTTCCGAGGTCGGTAAAATGAGTACCCAGCTTGCTGGGGGTAAAGGGAAGATGACTGGGGAAGGCACCGGCAAACCACCCCGTAAACAAAGTCTGCCTAGGAAACGTTGGGATGTGACGTCACCCCATGGGTCAGGAATGACCTGGTGCTTGCACAGGGGACCTTTACTTACTTACTATGTATAGTGATTTTATGCCAATAAAGGACAATATGGCAAATTACACTATATAAATAAATATGAAATAAGAAAACTGTATCTACAGTCAACCAGTCTCCAGAATGTAATACTAATCCACATCACAGCAAATAGTTTCCCATGGCTAAGCGTTAGGCATCTTTACATACCCTAGAAAATAGGCCTTTTTGGTTTCACAGAAGTCGCTGACGCCAACGTGTGGGAGCATCTCTTTCTGCAGAACTTCCTTGGCGTACTTGATCCTTTTCTCTTTGGTGACGCCGGGCTTTGCGCCTCTCGAGCCGATGAAGTTCAGCGCAACGTTCTGCTCCTGGATGACGAACGCTTCGTCCAAGGAAGGTTTAACCTGTCCCACATATACCAGGCAAGTTATCAGAAGACCGGTCACCCTGAAGCCGCCTTACGACAAGTCAGACCACTTGGTACAGGAAGGTCAGCACCCTGAGTGGCAGTGCCGTCTCACAAAGCCTACTGCCTGATCCTTTTAACTGGATATGCTGGGGACTGAAAGGGGACCTTCAGCATGCGAAACAGATGTTCTACCACTGAGCCACAGGCTCTTATTTTAAGCTGCATTATACCGAGTCAGACCCTTAGCCCATCAGGGGTCAGCGCTACCTACTCTGACTGGCAGCTGCTCTCCCTGATTCTCAGGCAGAGGTCTTTCACATCACCTACTGCTCGATTATTTTAACTGGAGGCAAACATTTGCATGCAAAGCAGATGTTCTGCCACTGAACCACGGCCTCATATTTAAGCTGCATTATACCGAGTTGGACCTTTAGCCCATCAGGGGTCAGCGCTGCCTACTCTGACTGGCAGCTGCTCTCCCTGATTCTCAGGCAGAGGTCTTTCACATCACCTACTGCTTGATTATTTTAACTGGAGGCAAACATTTGCATGCAAAGCAGATGTTCTGCCACTGAGCCACAGCCTCTTATTTAAGCTGCATTATAACAAGCCAGACCCTTAGCCTATCAGGGGTCAGCATTGCCTACTCTGACTGGCAGCTGCTCCCCCTGATTCTCAGGCAGAGGTCTTTCACATCACCTAATACCTGTTCCTTTTAACTGGCAATAACCTTCTTCATGCAAAGCAGGTGCTCTGCTACTGAGCTATGGCCCCTCCCCATCCTGAAAACATAAGAAATTAAACACTGTTCAAATGGCTAGTTTGACAAATCCAGAACAGCAAGTTATGGTGTCTTCCAAATGACAGACTCATAAGCTTGCCCATCTAGATACCGAGTGGTGCCTACTTCTGCAAAGAGCTGACTCGTAATACAATTATGATTTTGCTACGGCGCCAGTCACTAATTCAGCACGTTACTACAGCGGACGGATGTTTATAAAAATAACATGTTGCTCAATCGAAGTCCAGAACAGAAGAATCGATGGATTACCATTTCCATCATCTCGGGATCTTCAAAGTCATAAATGATATGTTCCAGGATGTCTCTATCGGACACAAAGCCCAACGCGCGGAACACGATAATGATGGGCACTTCCTGTTTGATGTAGGGCAAAGTGGCCACAATGCGCTGACCAATGGCACTCTTCTTTGCACCCTGGAAAAGCAGGAAGGCAGACGATGAACACAGCTGCCTTACCAACGCACGCATCTATTGTTTTCAAATGCATTGCAATTTTAACGGCAAACCAGGCATCTGGGAAAAGGCTATTTCCCAAGACTCTTTAAGGACCCCGAGTAAAAATCATTGCTACGCTGCCAATTCTGCCATTACCATGCCAAGGCCATTCATCGCCAGCATCCCAGAGTGACTGTCATTTGTGAGCAAAGAAATCACAACACCAGGGGTCCCCAATCTTTCTGAGAGCCAGCACTGCGTAGTGGTTAAGAGCGGTGGACTCTAATCTGGAGAACCGGGTTTGATTCCCCACTCCTCCACATGAGCGGCAGACTCTAATCTGGTGAACCATGTTGGTTTCCCCGCTCCTACACATGAAGCCTGCTGGATGACCTTTGGCTAGACACAGCTCTCTTAGAGCTCTCTCAGCCCCACCTACCTCACAGGGTGTCTGTTGTGGGGAGGGGGAGGGAAGGCGATTGTAAGCCGGTTTGAATCTTCCTTAAGTGGTAGAAAAAGTCAGCATATAAAAACCAACTCTTCTTCAAGAGCTGCCTCACTGACTTACTCACACAGAAACAGCACTGGAGCCGGTACCGCACTGACCGGAACAGAATAAGAACAGGTGCAAACCCTCCGTCCCTTCCAAGTCAAGATGAACACAATATAGAACAGAAGGGCACCAGAAAGGGGCCCAAAGCTGAAGTGCAGATAGAAGAGCAAACCTGTTGCCCTCGACCAAGGTCAAACTTTTAAGGAAACACTCACCTGCCCACCTCTGGCCAGCATGCTCACCCATATGGTACTCGTTGGCCGCGAAGAATTCTCCAAGCAAGACCTACACTCTCCTGTGTATGCGTACTTGGAATCTTTCTTAGCGAACACATATACTGTGTTTGTAGCCATCTTCTCTTGAGCAATCAGAACCTGTGAGGGGGAACGCAAGCAAAGCATGAACTGACCATTCGTTTTGGAGCTTCAGTGTCAAGACGACCTTTTATGGTCTTCTGAAACATACCAAATGGTCCATCAGGGGAGAATGTGTGTGTGTGTGAAGTGCTGTCAAGCCGCTTCTGACTCATGGCGACCCTATGAATGAAAGTCCTCCAAATGTCCTGTCTTTGGCAGCCTTGTTCAGATCTTGCAAATTGAAGACTGTGGCTTCCTTTATTGAGTCAATCCATCTCTTGTTGGGTCTTCCTCTTTTCCTGCTGCCCTCAGCTTTCCCTAGCATGAATGTCGTTTCCAGTGACTCTTGTCGTCTCATGACATGACCAAAATACGATAGCCTCAGTTTAGTCATTTTAGCTTCTAGAGTCAGTTCAGGCTTGATTTGATTATAACCCACTGATTTGTTTTTTTGGCAGTCTCAGGGGAGAATACTGGAAAGAATTGTGGCTGAGCAAGCACAGTGGGTGAACCTGGACAGGGGGATTTGGGTGGCCTTAGGGTTAGCCCTCTCAGCCTAACCGGCATCCAGAGTAAATTCAAAGAATACAAAGAATAAAAGACTCTGAAAGGCAATTTGATTTAGCCAGAGCGCCTTTTTTCAGGGCATCTGCCAAAACCAAGTACCGTATTTTTCGTTCCATAGGACGCAAGAGTTACTTAAGTGTCATAAATGTGGCCAAAACACATCTCTTGATAGAAAGTGGTCCTCCTTCTAGGATGGCTGTGCAACTGCAGTGGGAGTTTATTTATATAATATAATAAGTTATACGCATGCTTGAATAATAATGAGTAGATGTGCCAATTAGTAACGTGCTTCCCAAATATGTATAACAGAAGGAGAAAATAAGATGCTACATATTGTTTGTGATTGGAAGTGATGGTGTGCTTCTCTCTTCAACAGCCCCTTGAGCTGAGGGGGGGGGGCACCTTATTTGTGTGCACAGAAATAAAGGGCCAGGAGAGCCAATATGGAAGAGTAGGCTTTACCCAGAAATGTATGAATTTCAAAACAGGACAGACATTAATCCAGAGATACAGACACAGAGAGAAGAATTCAGGTTCTTAATGGACAATCTAGAAGAATTAGATATAAATGGAGAGCTGCTATCATATCAACTTTCCCAATGGTCAAAAAAGTGAAAAGGCTACAATGTCTACCGTGGGACGGGTGTAGACAACAAAACACACACAGGATGGCGATGACAGCAAGGAACTGGAAGAGAGTGAGCAGAAATGCTGGCAGGATCCTACCTGGAGTGCTATTTCTAGGCTGTTTCGCTAAATGATAACGGTTTGTTAGGCTGATTAAGTCTGACTGCTGGGATCAGAAAACTATGCCAAAACCTGCCCATTGCACCAGGAAATGCTCTGGGGTGTGTGTGCAGGGCTCCATCATGACCATGCACTGCACATGGAGAATCATACCCATGAGGCGGAAAACTACCAGCAATATTCTCAGGGCACCCTTCGACGCAACCTTAAAAATGAAAACGGGCATTCCAAAAAACCTGAAGCCCTTGTGTAGCAAACCCATGCCAAGTCCTTTTTCCATGCAGGCTCCTAATCCTTACCTTTTCTGATCCATTAATGATGAAGTAGCCGCCGGGGTCCAGAGGGCACTCGTTCAGCTCACAAAGATCACGATCGGTCAAGCCGTTAAGCAGGCAGTACGTGGACCGCAGCATGATAGGAATTTTTCCTATGAAGGTTTTCTGGTGTTGTGTTTGCAGTTGGTCCTCCCCTTCCTTAATGACAGTCTTTGTTATGTCCACATATAATGGAGCAGAATACCTACAATCAGAAAGCACCATGTGGCATATAAATTTCCAGCATCAGAATTATATTTTTATAAACGCACAAACTTCACACTAAACAATTCCAAAGTTTAAGCAAATCTGCTTTTCCCAATGTGCGATGCTTTGGACATCGCAAGCAACTGGGGCTTTTTTTTTTATTTTCAAAAGAATAAAGGAAATAACACAAAAGGATAGGGGGGAATGGAATATTACAATAGTGCTTCAAAAGTATAAAGACCAAAAATTTATATATACACTGGGTGGGAATATGCCTTTTATCCCAATTTAAACTCCAACATTCTAAAGTGTCATATATTTATTCTCTATTGCTACATTTCTGTTAAACTAAACAAGAACACCTTTAAAATTACAGTTTAATATTATCCGTATTCAGCTCTTTGTATCTTATACTGTTTTCGCAAAAGCAACCGGGGCTTTTTCAAACATCGTTCCAGCCATCGTTCCAGTAAGTATTTCTTACGTAAGATTTCTCAGCCTGGCCTCATTTGGCGTCATGGGTGAAGGGGCGCCATCTCTTTCCCAATGTGTCGGTTTGGAGAGATAAATTTGTTCAAATTTCAGCAGATACCGTGGCTGTAAAACAAACCAACACACGTGGCTTTGATTAGCAATTTATTTGGAGAAGCGAAAGCTTTTTCAACTGTCCTCGTAATCCCACAGCAGAGCTGCTGGTACGCCATCGTACTGTGGAAATGGAAAAAGATAGTGAGATGCAATATTCTCTTGAGAACCTCAGCTTGGTGTTTAGTCCTTATGGATGTAAAGATACCCTTGGGAGCAGAGTATGGAAGGACTAAGATTTCCAGCCAAGGATTAAGCTTCAACACCCTACCAGGCTCCATGCCCCTTTTTCATGATTAACATAAGGATAAATTACACAAAAGAATTATGAGCCTTTTTTCCATGAACATAATTTATAAAAACGGTAGAATTAAAGTTTTCTGGGCACAGAATTTGGATTGTGCCAGCACAGAATTTCATTTTTTTTAATAGTGTAGAGTTCACAAACACCAGCGACTTGCTCTAACATGTACTTTATTTACTTCACTTATACTCCACTTTTCTCCCCAATGGGTAACCAAAGCAACTTACCTAATTCTCCTCTCCCCCATTTTATCCTTACAACAACCCCTGGCAGTATGCAACTGGCCTAAGGTCACCCAGTAAGCTTCCCTGGCAGAGCAGGGATTCAAACCTAGGTCTCTCAGATCCTTGTTCAATTCTCTAACCACTACACCATGCTGGCAGGGTCGCATCTTACCGGCTCTTCCACTTCTCCTGTAGCATGCTGAGCTTCTGCTTGGAGGTCAATTGGTGGAGCGTCTTCCACAATTCTCTGCACAGACATCTGAATGAACTCATCAAAAGAATCCAGCTGCTGTCGAACCAGGCCCTTTTCATCAAAATAGGAGCTTTTGGGGGGAGGGAACCAGAGAATTTATTGAGTAAAAGTTACCCATCAAAAAGACATTATGATAATGTCTTAAAAGATTACAACCAGTGCGAAAATACCAGTCCTTATCTTTGGTTCTCTTGGGGCAACCCCTAAGATAGGCTTCCTGACCATACTCATAAAAGGACAGACTGTGCCAAAAGACTGGCGGGGCGAATCTCTTCTGAAAATCCACTGGAATATTTTTCCTGGGCTGCACAGTTTCTCTGCTCTTGGAGGTAAGTGTTCAAACCCTGTGAGAGTGGTGTGGAGGAGCCAAATACGCATATCCCATCTTTTAATAACAATGCCAAGTTTAGTTATTTGGGAATACTAAAAAAATGTATTATTTGGCTCCCACCCCCAAGATATATCATTATGTATATGCAAATATTCCAAAATAAGGAAAGATCCAAAATATGAGCACTTCTGGTCCCAAGCATTCCGGATAAGAGATACTCAACGTGTATTATAGTCACAACCCAGAAAGTTACCTAATAACAATCCAACATGCTTCCTGCCATAAGTCTGGAGTGATTTCATCATCGTCTTCATCATATTGCATATCTGCCAGAAAAAAAGGGGGGGAACCAACACATTAACTGTTGCTTCTTCAGCCCTTACTACACAGAAATGTGCACAGTCTCCCTTCAAATAGCTTAAGCATTTTTGCCCCAAACCCATGCCAACAGTTTTCAACTGCCCATGGCTCTGCTAGGTCTCACGCAGAGGTTTGTTCCCAACCATGTTACATTAAATATTTTCAACTAGATATGCCAAGGGCTGAATCATCTGCATATAGAATCGTAGCGTTGGAAGGGGTCATTCAGGCCATCTAGTCCAACCCCCTGCTTAATGCAGGATAGGCCTAGAGCATCCCTGACAAGTGTTTTTCTAGCCTCTGCTTAAAGACTGCCAGTGAGTGGGAGCTCACTACCTCCCTAGGTAGCTGATTCCACTGTCAAACAACTCTTACTATGAAATTTTTTCCCCTAATATCCAACCGGTACCTTTCCGCCCACAATTTAAACCCATTTTTTCAAGTCCTAGCCTCTGCTGCAAACAAGAACAGCTCCCTGCCCTCCTCTAAGTGACAGCCCTTCAAATACTTCAAGAGAGCAACCATGTCCTCCCTCAATCGCTTCTTCTCCAGACTGAACATTCCCAACTCCTTCAGCTTTTCTTCATAGGGCTTCGTCTCCAGGCCCCTGATCATCCTCGTCGCTCTCCTCTTCACCCGCTCCATTCTGTCCGCATCCTTTTTGAAGTGAGGCCTCCAGAACTGCACACAGTACTCCATAGAACTATCCAATATAAAGAATAGTTCCTTTATATTGGATAGTTCTATGGAGGCACGCCAAGAGTTGGCTTGAGATCTCTAATGATACTGACACAGTGCATCAGTTTTTCTGTTTAAAGATCAAGAGTGACAGTAAGGGGGAGTAGATGAACTGGAAGACTAAAAGTGCAATCTTATTCAACCTCAACCTGCTGAAATCAATGGACTTGGACTGGAGAAACCCTGTACTGGATGGCATTGCAAAAGTATTTTTCCAGTTCTCCTGTAATGAGATAGAGTGAGCAGAATTGGTTTAAGGGACTGCTTTAGAGTGGTATGCACTGTAATCTGAAACAGAGCCCCCTCACACTCAGCAGGATATACTTCTGAGTAAGAATGCATGTGATTGCCAGAATACCAATAGGATCAAACAAGATTTAAAGATGTCATTAAAAATAAAAAGGTGGGCCTTCTAGTTGCTACTTATTGAGGCTAAGTATCAACAGCCCCAAAGTGAACATCCAAGTAATGAACTGTCTTTGGCCTAAACAGGGTTCTCTCTTACTCTAGGGCAAGATATGTAGAGATGTGAAAACTAGAAACCATGCTGTAATTTAAAGATAAACTTCGGAAACTTGAAAATTGAGCAAGAACAGCATTGAGGTCTATCAGAAATTTTAATTCAGCCAAGGTTTCTTTTTCCAGCAAAGTTCCCGCCCCAGCAACAACTGAACATACTTTTTTTTAACTTGCACCTACTGAATTACTATTTCATTCTGCTGTTACACAGAAGGAAAAGGGAAGGCAAGCTAAACAATGAGAGAAGCGAGTCAGGAATGCTATCACAGGGGCATCACGAAGTCGAAACTGGTGTAGCACAGTGATTTGCTAAGGAGTACCAGCTGTCAACCAGAAAGCCCCAGTTCAAACCTTACCATACATATGCATGTAGACTTGTTATTGTGCGATATTTAACAACATCACATGACTAACAACGTAGGATCTTGACACACAATCTTACGGATGACAGCTGAAACAAAAGGGATTTGGGCTGTTTACTTATCTCAGGGTTGCTGGTGCCTCAGAAACGCTTAGCACAGCCCAGCACAGGCTGGACTATCAGATAAGCTGTGGCAAACTATTAGCCTCCACTTAATCAAAATTAGCACTTAAGAACATAAGAAAGGCTATGCTGGATCAGACCAAGGTCCATCAAGTCCAGCAGTCTGTTCACACAGTGGCCAACCACAGTACAGCTTTTATTCCCTTTAGAAAAATGCTCTCCTGGGTGTAATGATGCAAAGCGCTTTAATGCTCAAACAAAAGAAACGCCATTTATGATTACTTGTTTTAAGCAGCCTGAGGAGACATCCCAAACCTAATCTTTTCTCCTAAGGGGAGATACGACAGAGGTCTATACAATTATACATGATATGGAGAGAGTGGACAGGGAGAAGCTTTTCTCCCTCTCTCATAATACCAGAACGCGGGGGTCACCAGCTGAAGCTGGAGGGTGAGAGATTCAAAACAGATAAAAAGAAGTATTTCTTCACACAATGCATAGTTGAATTGTGGAACTCCCTGCCCCAGGATCTGGCGATGGCTGCCAACTTGGAAGGCTTGAAGAGGGGAGTGGAATTGTTCATGGAGGAGAGAGCTGTCCATGGCTGTTAGTCAAAATGAATACTAGTCATGATGCATACCTATTTCTCTCCAGGACCAGAGGAGCATGCCTGTTATATTAGGTGCTGTGGAACAGAGGCAGGATAATGCTGCTGCAGTCGTCTTGTTTGGGGGCTTCCTAGAGGCACCTGGTTGGCCACTGTGTGACCAGACTGCTGGACTCGATGGGCCTTGGTCTGAGCCAGCAGGGTTTTTCTTATGCTATTATAATTATATGTAATTGTATTAGGTGCTGTGGAACGCAGGCAGGATGCTGCTGCTGCGGTTGTCTTGTTTGGGGGCTTCCTGGAGGCACCTGGTTGGCCACTGTGTGAACAGACTGCTGGAGTTGATGGGCCTCGGTCTGATCCAGCAGGGCTTTTCTTATGTTATTATAATTATATGTAACTGTATTAGGTACTGTGGAACACAGGCAGGATGGTGCTGCTGCAGTCATCTTGTTTGGGGGCTTCCTGGAGGCACCTGGTTGGCCACTGTGTGAAACAGACTGCTGGAGTTGATGGGTTTCGGTCTGATCCAGCAGGGCCTTTCTTATGTTCCTATGTCTTATATGTGGGCTTCCTAGAGGCACCTGGTTGTCCACTGTGTGGCCAGACTGCTGGACTCGATGGGCCTTGGTCTGATCCAGCATGACCTTTCTTATGTGCTTATTATATGTAATTGTATTAGGAGCTGTGGAGCACAGGCAGGACAGTGCTGCTGCAGTCGTCTTGTTTAGGGGCTTCCTAGAGGCACCTGGTTGGCCACTGTGTGAACAGACTGCTGGACTTGATGGGCCTGGGTCTGAGCCAGCAGGGCTTTTCTTATGTTGTTATGTTGGTGGGATTCCTAGAGGCCCCTGGTCGGCCACTGTGTGACCAGACTGCTGGACTCGATGGGCCTTGGTCTGAGCCAGCAGGGCCTTTCTTATGTTCTTATGACGGAACCCCGCCCCCCTTCCCAAGCCACCGTCTCCGGAGCTAAGTGCGGAGACCACCCCGAGAGTCCAAGGACCACCCCCGGCCAGGCCTCACCTTCGTCCGCGTCGTACATCTTGGCGAAAGCGCCTCAAGGCTGCCACAGACCCAACGGAAACGAACTGACGACCAGGAACCCGCGCCGGCTCCGAGCTGCTCTCACTGCCGAGAACGTCGCGCTGAAGCCGAGCCTCTACGCAGGCGCCTGCGCACAGCTCAGACTTCCGGTTCCCCTCGGTTAAGCCACTTCCGCCCTGAATGCGGAAGTGCTCCCTGGTCTCCTTGACGACGGACTCCTCTGCACTTCCGGTCTCAGATTGAAAGAATTCCCCCCCCCCATTGCTGTTTATGCACGGGAGGTTTTGCCTTGGACTTGCTGCTCTCTAGATGCACGTTTCCCCCCAACCAAATTTAAAAATAAGCTTTGGGAAAAATAAGTTTTCAAAAATAAGCTTTGAGAAAAATAAGTTTTCTAAAGTAAGCTTTGAGAAAAAAAAGTTTTCAAAAGTAAGCTTTGAGAAAAATACGTTTTCAAAAGTAAGCTTTGAGAAAAATAAGTTTTCAAAAGTAAGCTTTGAGAAAAAACAAGTTTTCAAAAGTAAGCTTTGAGAAAAATAAAGTTTTCAAAAATTAGCTTTGAGAAAAATAAAGTTTTCAAAAATTAGCTTTGAGAAAAATAAAGTTTTCAAAAATTAGCTTTGAGAAAAATAAAGTTTTCAAAAATTAGCTTTGAGAAAAATAAAGTTTTCAAAAATTAGCTTTGAGAAAAATAAGTTTTGAGAATTGGGATGGGAGAGCGGCACGTCCAAGGCAAAACCTCCCATGCATACATGGCTGTAGGATTCTAGGCATGGGAGGTTTTGCCTTGGATGTGCCGCTCTCTAAATGCACATTTTCCCCCATCCGAATTCTCAAAAACTCTGCACGGAGGGGCTTATTTTTGAGTTATGAGAATTCGGATGGGGGGAAATGTGCATTTAGAGAGCGGCAAATGCAAAGCAAAACATCCCATGCATAAATGGCCAATGTGTGCGTGAAGTGCCCTCAAGTCACTTCCGACTCATGGCGACCCAATGACGCCCCCACCTTTAACACTTTTATTAGCCTGATTATTAGACGGGGGAGGAGGGAACCTTGCTTGCTGACTCGCTTTTCGTTGGCCCCCCGCGTCCCGGACATTTTTATGCATGACATGTTGATACTGATGGGTAGCAGTGTTAAGTCTGTCACTGGTGGTAGAAAAGAGCGAGAGTCCAGTAGCACCTTAAAGACTAACACCACTCCAAACCACCGCTCTTAACCACTACACTACGCTGGCTATGTCCCTCATGTCATCGAACCCTCACATATTGTGTGAACACATGAAGCTGCCTTATACCGAATCAGGCCCTGGGTCCATCACTGTCAGACCGGCAGCAGCTCACCAGGGTCTCAGGCAGAGGTCTTTCACATCACTTACTGGCTCAGTCTCTTTACCTAGAGATGCCAGGGACTGAACCTTCTGCATGCCAAGCAGATGCTCTACCACTGAGCCACAGCCTCTCCCCAAGTGTAGAGTCAGACGTGGAATGCCAAACATACCTTTGAGGCAGGATTAGGACAGGGTTGCCAGCTGCGGGTTGGGAAATACCTGGAGATTTTGAGGGCAGAGCCTGAAGAGGGTGGGGTTTGGTGGACTATAACTAGGGTTGCCAGCTGCGGGTTGGGAAATACCTGGAGATTTTGGGGGTGGAACCTGAGAAGGGCAGCGTTTGGGGAGGGGAGGGACTTCAATGCCATAAAGTCCAATTTCCAAAGCGTCCATTTTCTCCAGGGGGACTGTCAGAAACCCTCTTACTCCAATACCCCAAAGGGCAAGAAGTAGAGCCAATAGGACCAGAGATAAAAGTTTAAATAGCTTTATTGCAATGGAATAGCGATAATCCAAGCTAGCTAACTCGAAGCAACAGCGTTTACACAGACATTTTAAGTCCCTAAAAGCCGAATAGCACTGCCCTCTCCCTTTCCCCATTGGCTGAGGTATTTGGGAGTTACACCTTCCCGGCCGCCTAAAACATACATCTCTGATAAAAGATTTTTACTCTAAAAAGGGATGTTGTTATTTGCGCTTTAGCCTCCAAGGATGGTTCAGAAAATTCCAGTCCTACTGCAGGAGCAGAAACACACATTGGCAGATTTGATATTGAGCATAAGAAAGAAGCTAAGGGGGAATCGTGACAATCATTTACCTAGGATCATTTACCTCAGCGGATGGGCAAGAACCTGTTGGTCCTGGAGACCAATAAATGAGAAACAAGAACAAACCGACATTGTCTTAGGTCAGCTGAAGCCATAATAGGTGAACAACAGCAAGGACCGCTGTGAAAATGCATTTTTTCAACAATTATTTATACAATAAAAATAGACAGAGTTGTTGAGAACAACTTACAGAATTCACAACACAGAGATGATATCCATAAGGAAAACCTGGGCATATTTCACAACATCCAAATAACTTAGAGCTCGACGTTTACAGAGAGACTGAGGGGGCAAACCAGCCACCAGGAGGACACCAATCTTTCTATGGAAATCCTGATGCAGCCTCAGAAACGCCATCCCATAGTATTTTCTGTGACTGGCAGCACCTCTCCGAGGCCTTGGGTAAAGAAAGCTGTTCCCCAGAACCTGGGATCCCAGTGGTGCCAGGATAAAACCTTCTGCACACGAAGTTAGGACAGCCTGGTCTAAATGAACTACGCAAAAAAGAAATGACATGAAATGTGCACTCTTCTTCTGTGTTTGTGAAGAAGAAGCCAACAGTGCCGATTCTCAGAAGGGTCTTAAATTAAACAGCTCCCAACATTTTGGCTTTGCAGCTGCAGCACCAGGAACGAGGAGAAGAGGAGGCCCATCAGGAGAGGCCGAAAGATGAGCTCGGAGGGGCTGCGGATGAACCTTTGGACTGCGACACCCAGGAGGAGTTTTGGCCTGGAGGCCATCGTTAGAATGGCGAGTCTTCCAAGGAAAGAGAGAAGTGGGGCAGATAACTAGATAAGCAGCTGGATTCAGGGGTCAGGTGGAATGACAGATGAATCCAACAGACAGGCAAGCACCTGCCAGTCCAGGAGACCAATACGCGAGAAACCAAAACAAACAGAAGTGGCCTTAGCCCTCCTGAAGCCATAAAAGGTGGACCGCAGCGTAAATGCACCTCTTACAACCATTACTTATACGATAAATTAGACAGACCTCTTGAAAGCAATTTACAGAACTCAAAATGCACAGAGCATATCAATAAGGAAAACATGGGCATGAAAATAAGTCACGGCTCCAAGTCCACAGAACGAATGAGAAGGTTGCTCAGCTGCCTGGAAGTGACTGATACTGACAAAGGTTTCACTCAAAGGTTGAATGATAAAATTTTGTCTTTGC
The DNA here is from genome assembly GCF_029931775.1 of Euleptes europaea. Lineage (NCBI taxonomy): Eukaryota > Metazoa > Chordata > Lepidosauria > Squamata > Sphaerodactylidae > Euleptes > Euleptes europaea. The sequence goes on from NC_079315.1 coordinate 14,258,215, forward strand.
CACCTCCAAAAACTTTGAAACGACGACAGAGCATTCTGGGTTTATTCAGTTTTGCATGCAATTTTGTCCCAGACTTCGCTGAATGCATAGCACCTTTAAATGGACTAATTTCTCAATCTGAGAAGAATTCAGTTCCATGGATTCAGGAACATCAAAACACACTTGATGCTCTGATAGTGCATCTTGAAGCAAAGAGACTCAAGTAAGACTTTAGATGTGAAGTTTCTGTTTGGTCAAAGTGGCGCGCCTCCCGAGTCAGTCTATCAGCTGCCTCCACCACAACCATAAGCACCTTTGTTATTTTGGTCAGGAGTGAGGTTTTGGAAAATGGCAACAAGACAGAATTTTGGGCTGGAGCAAGACAACAGCAGCCTTTTTACATTGGATGTAACGCACGTCCCACACTTCCTCTGTGTAGACGGGGAACTCTACCTGGAGGATTCAACCCTGCTTGACTTGCATCAGATTCGGCAGCCTGAAGCGGGAGCAGACTCAGCACCGCCAACCGTCCAACCGCCTCCTGCCCAGGCGAGAGGTGACAGCGAGACGGGAAAGGTCAAGAGACTGCAGTCTGGAGGGTCCAAGCGTGCCAGTGACTTTAACTCCACGGGACTCAGCGGAAGAGCCGCCCAGCAGAGCTGACGCTTCGCTGCAAGCCTCCCCAACTCCGCCAGCGAGACCTGCCGAGCGACCGGCGAGAATGGCATGTGCTAATATATAAATGCTAATACTAGCAAAATACTGAATAGCAACAACAATAAAAGAACCATCAATCCTATGCTAATATATACATGCCATAAAAATGAACAAAGGTTGTAATATTAAATACTAACAAATACTAATACTAACAAAATAGTAAATACTAACAATAAAAGAGCAAACAATCCTGTACAACTATATACATGCCATAAAATTGCAATATTAAATTATTATTATTAATAATATTAAATTAATTGTAATAGTAAATTAAAGTTTGTAATAGTAAATACTTAAATACTGCAATAAACACACTTTAGGGTTATAACAACATAGCAATAACAATAATTCATTAAAGTTCTCTAAAGCATCCTCTGCCCGCTCAATCATGCTTGGTACTCCTCAGCAGGGTAGACAAGCCCCCCGGTGTTTATTTATCCATTCTCTCAAGGTGGCTGAAGATGCCCCGGCGTCTCGTCTCAGCCCTTGCAGGAGTGGTGGAGGGGTCCAGGGCTAATCTGCGGGGCCACTTGAAGATATTCCGGAAGAGTAGGAGGACACGATTCCGACTCTGTGGTGATGAGGACTGGCCAGAACCCGTTGAAGGGTGGGCCGGTGGTACCTCCTGGCCGCCTTCTGGCACTGCTGAGACCTGCAAGAAAAAGAGAGGCCACTGTACCGAACTCGTCCCGACTGCAATGACTCCTAACCAAGGAATTCTGGGAACTGTAGTTCCTTCTGGGATTTATCCACATGGGTTCTTTCTGTTCAGTGCCGGATTTACGTATAACCTAAACAAGCTATAGCTTAGGGCCCCACTCTCTTGGGCCCCCCCAAAAAATTTAAAGGAAAAAAAACCTGGATGTACATTTCCAAAATATAAGATGAAAAACAAATAAAATAAAACCTACATACATAATTGTATTTCAGTTCAACAATTACTTTGATAAAATACATATTTTGTTATGTGCAAATGGCTTTAGATACCTATTAGGTCCATAAATTACCATATAGCATATATTCAACACAAAAAACAGCGACAATTTGTTGTTGACAAAGGACAGCTGGACATATAAAGGGCCCCGTTACCTTCAATAGCTTAGGGCCTCATCAAACCTAAATCCGGCCCTGTTTCTGTTAGAAGGCAGTCCCACCAGAAGAACTGGCCGACTGAATTAGACCAATTTGTGGAAGACTGAACAATCTAGGCAGCTAAATAGAACTTCGGCATTCGGAAGCAGTCTATCTCGGATAGGGTTGCCAGGTCTCTCTGCCACCAGCGGGAGTTTTCTTGGGCAGAGCCTGAGGAGAGCAGGGTTTGGGGAGGGGAGGGTCTTCAATGCCATAGTGTCCAATGGCCAAAGCGGCCATTTTCTCCAGGAGAACAGATCTCTATCGGCTGGAGATCAGTTGTAATAGCAGATCTCCAGCCGCCACCTGTAGGTTCACATCCTGCTGGGTCTCCCCCTCCCTCCCCAGCTGACTCAGGTTTCAAACAGATCATGTGTTCTTTCAACAGTTCCCCCTTTCTCAAGCCTCTCTGGCTTCATGGGGTTGGCACGTACCTCTCTGTTCTCCCCCCGCAGCCTCCGCACGTTGCCGAGTCTCCTGAAGTTCCCAAGTTTCCTCCTCCGGGATGGTCTGCAGGGTATGATGGTACAGGCGCTTCTTATAGGGAGACTTCCTCCTGCGGGATGTGGTGCGTGGAGGTTTGCCCTGAGATGCTTTAGGGGCACCAGCTCGAATCTCCCGAGAGCCCACAGTTTCCTCCTCCAGGTTGGTCAGCATTGAAAGATGGTTCAGGCTCTTCTGAGGGGGAGACTTCCGGTTGCACAAGATGGCAGCTGTTTAGGGGCACCGTCCCGAATCTCCTGCGGGGCCCCAATTTCCTTCTTCAAGACGGGCGGCAGTGAAAGATGGTTCGGGCACTTCTGAGGGGGAGACTTCCTATTGCAGAACCTGGTGGGCACGGGCCTGGCCTGAGAGGGCAATCCTGGCACCGCTTTAGGGGCACCATCCCAAATATCCTGAGCCCCGCCGGTTTCCTCCTCCAGGATGGGCAGCAGGGAAGGATGGTAGGTGCGCTTCGCCTTCCCCCAATCTTTGTTGTTGCGCTTGGGCTGGGCATCTCTCCGGTGCGTCACCCTGGGGGAATTCCAGGTGTAAAAAAGGCACCTTGTGATTGGCAACTCTTTGGGGAGACCAAGGTTTACTTTTCCCTGGAAGGAAAAGAGGGTATGAAAACAAATGAGACCTTCATGCTATACAAGAATGCATATTGTTAGGTGATGAACAGCAGGAGCTACCAAGTCATCTGTTCCCACGAGAGTTGTAAACATCCAGGTACTAACCGGAGATCTCCTGCTATTACAATTGATCTCCAGCTGATAGCGATCAGTTCCCCCGGAGAAAATGGCCACTTTGGCAATTGGACTCTATGGCATTGGAGTCCCTCCCCTCCTCAAACCCCGCCTTCCTCAAGCTACGCCCAAAAAACCTCCTGCCGGTGGCGAAGAGGGACCTGGCAACCCTAAACATGATGTAACTGGTTTGTCAGAATATTTTTACCACCCGAGGGTAGGCCATTTTGGATTCCCCCCCCCCTTTGGCTGGCCAAACCTCTCTGCCTTTCCATCTATATACCAATGGCATTTCTGTCTATGCCTACCCGCCCTCCCCCAAACCTGTATAAGAAGAAGAAAAGTTGGTTTTGATATGCCAACTTTCTCTGCCACTTAAGGGAGAATCAAACTGGCTGACCATCGCCTTCCCTTCCCCTCCCCACAACAGACCAAACCAAAGTCGCCCAGCTGGCTTCCTGTGGAGGAGTGGGGAATCAAACCCGGTCCTCCAGATCAGAGCCCGCTGCTCCAAACCACCGCTCTTAATCTCTACACCATCTTAACCACTACACCACTACACATCTTCCTTACCATTTTCTCTTCCATTTCGATGCTGTGTCCGCTCTCCTCTTTCTCACGGAAGAAGTAGAGATAACGGTACCGTTTGTTATCTGAGATGTTTTAATAGGGCGCTTTCTAGTCGCCCCGACTGCTGTCCGTTGGGGCTGGACCGGACACCCAACTGACAAGGAAGGGCGGGGCAAGAGCCAACATCACAATGGGTCTAGTCTAGACCCATCTAGTCTAGACCCATCACAATGGGTCCCCTGGTCTAGAATCCATCCCTATTGGTGTTGCTTTGGTTACCCAGAAAACTGAAAGGAAACAGTTTTCCCTAAAGCTTGCAGGGAAGAGAACTGGGGTTCAAAATGGCTTCATGTTGGCGGCAACTGATTAAATTCATTTTCATTCACTCCTTGCTTCACAGAGAGCCACATCTGCCATCAACCGAAAGAGCCACGTGACAACTGCCATGCACCAGTCCGGACGCATGCACATCCAACTATAGAACTACCCAAAAAATATGATGATGACGTTTTCAATTCAACCAAGGTCCTCTGAGCATGCAGGGCTGCCTCTCCTCCAGAGTGCTGGGAGATTTTGAGGGCGGAGCCTAAGGTGGGCGGGGTCCGGAGAGAGGAGGGACTTCAGTGCCATAGAGTTCGGTTGCCAAAGTGGCCATTTCCTCCAGGGGGACTGATTTCTATTGGCTGGAGATCGGTTATCGTGGCAGGAGGTCTCCAGCCACCGCCTGGAGGTTATAAGGTAGTTGAAATCCAAAGAAAAACTCAGGACACAGCCACTGAACATTGAATATGTACAGTTTTAACAATATATTTGTTTGCTCTAGCTATACTATATAACCATCAACATATACAGAAAAACTTGATAGTTACAGTTCTGTCTAAATATGTATAAATAGACAAGTTCTATATTTATACAGAATTGTAACTATCAAGTTTTTCTGTATATGTTGATGGTTATATAGTATTGCTAGAGCAAACAAATATATTGTTAAAACTACATATTCAGTGTTCAGTGGCTGTGTACGGAGAAGTTTTTCTTTGGATTTCAACCGCCTGGAGGTTGGCAACCCTAGATTAGGAGCAGCCAAATATTGCGGACAAGAGGAGCTCCGCCCAAAGATTTAAAGGCTGGTTGCAAACCAGCAGCTGAAAACATAATCAGGGAGTTTTGGCAGCTGCCAGCGGCCTAGGGTTGCCAACCTCCAGGTACTACATGGGGATCTCCTGCTATTACAACCAAACTCCAGCCAATAGAGATCAGTTCCCCTGGAGAAAATGGCCACTTTGGCAATGGGACTCTATGGTCCACAGCTCAGGCAGGTTGGCGCCATACCCCCACCACCACCACCACCACCTCAGTCCCATGGGCAGCAGCTCTTTCATGGCGCAAACCACAACAAGTCTTCCTGGGCACTGGTTTTTGCCACTTTTCTGAAACATGAGATAAATGTAGGCTTGCCAGCCTCCAGGTGGCGGCTGGAGATCTCCTGGGATTGCAACTGATCTCCAGGCGACAGAGATCAGTTCATCAGGAGAAAATGGCCACTCTGGAAGGTGGACTGTATGGCATTATGCCTAGGGTTGCCAGCCTCCAGGTGGTGGCTGGAGATGTCCTGCTATTACAACTGATCTTCAGCCGATAGAGATCAGTTCACCAGGAGAAAATGGCCGTCTTTGGCCATTGGACTCTATGGCATTGAAGTCCCTCCCCAAACCCCGCCCTCCTCAGGCTCCACCCCAAATACCTCCCGCCAGTGGTGAAGAGGGACCTGGCAACCCTATCAATGGCACTGAAGTCCCTCCCCTCTCCAAACCCCACCCTCCTTTGGCTCTGCCCCCAAAATCTTCAGGTTTTCCCCAACGCCCTCTCTTCAGCTGGCCTCTTCCTACCTGCCGGCCAGCTGAGAAGTAGTGAGCAGCCGCCTTAATTGGTGGCCAATTGCCTGCCATTACCTGGTATTTGGCAACCCTATGCCTGCCTTTTCCAGGTCTCCTGCCACCTTCTGGGGCAGAAGAGCAGGGCTAACCCGGTCTCTATTGCCTTTGGGTCACCCGTTGAACAAGCAGCCCCCGACACTCATCCGTTTGCTCTTCCTTCCCCTGCATGGCATCTATGGTTGCCAACTTCCAGGTACTAGCTGGAGATCTCCTAATATTACAACTGATCTCCAGCCAATAGATATCAGTTTACCTGGAGAAAATGGCCTCTTTGGCCTTTGGAATCTAGGGCATTGAAGTCCCTCCCCTCCCCAAACCCCGCCCTCCTCAGGCTCCACCCAAAAAACCAGTGGCAAAAAGGGACCTGGCAACCCTAAGATAAAGACCCCTCCCATCTGCAGGTGTACCTTAATGGGCCCCCTCCACCAGAAAGAGCCAAGTCTGTTAGACTCTCCCAATTGCCTTGGGCGGGGGCAAGGGTTCCATATGCAATAAAATGGCATGGTTCTTGGGGTTGGCACGCCCTTGAGTTTTGGGGTAAATGGCCACCTTTGCCTCTTTGGAGATGGCCATGTTCTGAGCAGCCTCGGGCATCAGTGGCAATGCATTGGGGTGGGGGTGGACAAGATGCCATCTAGTCCACCTCAAAAGGGACCTTCCTACCGCCCTTTGGTGGGGGCTCCCAATTACGGTTGCCAACCTCCAGGTACTAGCTGGAGATCTCCTGCTGTTACAGCTGATCTCCAGCCGATAGGGATCAGTTCACCTGGAGAAAATGGCCGCTTTGGCAATTGGACTTTATGGCGTTGAAGTCCCTCCCCTCCCCAAACCCCGCCCTCCTCAGGCTCCGCCCCAAAAACCGGTGGCGAAGAGGGACCTGGCAACCCTACTCCCAACGGTGGTGGGAGCAAATCTGCCCAGCGTCTTTTCTTCAGTAGTGGAAACTCTAGTAGACCAAGGGATGCTACACCATGCAGTCCCTTGAGATTAAGCTCAAATCCGCCTTTTGAATAAAGAAGTTTTATTACTAATACTAATGGAACGCTAAAAATTAGAAGAAGGTTTAAAAGAACTAACAGAATGCAGACTAGTCAGAAGAGGCAACGCTGTAATAATAAGCAATAAGAAACAAACCTTAAGAGCAATAATAATGACAATAACGATAATGACCAGGCAGTTTTAGAGTCAATCCATCTTTTATTGAGTCAATCCATCTCTTGTTGGATCTTCCTCTTTTCCTGCTGCCCTCAACGTTTCCTAGCATGACTGCCTTTTCCAGTGACTCTTGTCTTCTCATAATGGCTTGTGACTCATGCCGACCCTATGAATATCAGTTTATTTTACACAAATGGCTTTAATGTATTTGTGGAATCTAATTTGTTGCAGGTTTTTTGGGGGGTAAGCCGCTCTGAGCCCAGGGAGAGCAGCGTGTAAGAATGGAAATAAATAAATATATCCCGCTTCAAAGTGTACGCAAACCAGCGCAAACGCCTTGGATTGGCCGCTTTCTAAATATATATCTCCCCCCATCGAAATTCTCAAAACTCAAAAATAAGCCCCTCCATGCAGAGTTCTGAGAATTCAGATGGGGAAAATGTCCATCTAGAGAGTGGCCAATCCAAGCCAAAACCTCCCATGCATAAATGGTGTATGGGAGGTTTTGCCTTAGATTTGCCGCTCTCTAGAAGCACATTTTCCCCATCGGAATGCTCAAAACTCTGCATGGAGGGGCTTATTGTTGAGATGAGAATGTGGATGGGGAAAATGTGCATCTAGAGAGCAGCAAATCCAAGCCAAAACCTCCCATGCATAAATGGTGTATGGGAGGTTTTGCCACAGATTGTCCGCTCTCTAGAAGCACATTTTCCCCATCGGAATGCTCAAAACTCTGCATGGAGGGGCTTATTGTTGAGTTATGAGAATTTGGATGGGGAAAATGTGCATCTATAGAGCAGCAAATCCAAGCCAAAACCTCCCATGCATCAATGGTGTATGGGAGGTTTTGCCTTAGATTTGCCGCTCTCTAGATGCACATTTTCCCCATCGGAATTCTCATAACTCTGCATGGAGGGGCTTATTTTTGAGTTTTGAGAATTCAGATGGGGGAAATGTGCATCTAGAGCACTGGTTCCCAACCAGGGGTCCGTGGACCCCCAGGGGTCCGTGAGAACTAAATTAAGGTCCGCGAAACAAAGTTATCAACCCATAATAAATTAATATTTTCAATTAAAAGTTCTCGATTATAAAAATATATATTCAAATATTATTCTAAGTTTAATGTTTAACTAACAGTTATGATTAAAGTTTATTTTCAAATTCTCAGAATTTTTATTTTGAACCTTGGGGTCCCTGCACCGAACAAAAAAGCCAAAACCTCCCCTGCGTTTTCGCCCCCAGCTGCACCCCGCCGTGGCGCACTTCTCCCGAAAGGGGCGGATGGCGAGCTGAGCAGGGGAAGTCCCGTCCTCGCCCTCTCTATCACCACTTCCGGTCTCGGCCTTTTTTTTTTCCGTCCCGAGGCCCTCCACAAAGCCCCGGCCGCCGAGCTGCCGAACCCTAGAGCGGCACCTCCTGGGGAGGCGCGCGCCTGCCTTCCTTCCGCTTGCCGCCGGAAGCTCGCGCCGGGCGGTTCTCTCCGGCGTCCTCGGCTTCCCGTCCGCGCGGCGGTTGCGATGAACGGCCTGAGGCGAGCGTTGGGCTTGGGCCTGCCGGCCGTGTGGCGGCGGTGGCCCCCGAGGCCTGTCGGAGGAGCTGGGGCCGCCCCTCGGCGAGCGACCCCCGGCGGCTTCTCGACTTCCCTGAGCGCGGAGCGGCCGCTGAGGCGCCGGGGGGCGGCGGCGGCGAAAGACCCGCGTGAGGAGGAGGAGGAGGAGGAGGAAGAAGAGGCGTTTGTGTTCCCCGAGTACCTCCCGGAGGAGGAGGAGAAGGACGTCGAGTCCCTACTGAGGAGAACCATCCAGGAGGAGGAGGAGGAGGTCCCGCAGGCCCCCCACGACCCCCGCCCCAAGCAGCCCCGGAAGAAGCCCCACAAGGCTTCGGGGGCTCCGGACCCCTCGGTGCCGTCGAGCGGGGTGGGCTGCTCGGGCTGCGGGGCGGAGCTGCACTGCCAGGACCCCGCCTTGCCCGGGTACCTGCCCAGCGCCAAGTACCTGAGCATGGTGGGGAGGCCCGGAGAGGCGCCGCCCCAAGACAGAGGGCCAGGAGAGCCTCAGGACGGTGGACGCCCCGAGAAGGCCCTGGAGGACGCCGTCTGCCAGCGCTGTTGGCTCCTGAAGCACCACCAGCAGGCCTTGCGGGTGCAGGTGACCCGCGAGGAGTACCGCAACGTGGTCAGCAGCGCCCTGCGCGGCTCTCTCCGCCACGGCCGCCCGCCCCTGGTGCTCTGCATGGCGGACGTGCTGGACCTGCCCGACTGCCTCCCGCCCGACCTCCCTGAGCTGGTGGGCAGCCAAGCCAACGTCCTGGTTTTGGGCAACAAAGTGGACTTGCTGCCTGGCGACTCGCCTGGGTACTTGAAGCGCATCCGGGACCGCCTGCTGGAAGCTTGCGCCCGTGTCGGCCTGAGCCAGTGCAAGGGGGGCCCCAACCAGCGAGTGGTTGGCGTGCACCTTCTCAGCGCCAAGACGGGCTATGGGGTGGAAGAGCTGATCTCCACGATGCAGCGCTCTTGGAAGTTCAATGGGGATGTTTACCTCGTGGGGTCTACCAACACTGGAAAGTCAACCCTCTTCAATACACTGCTCCAGTCGGACTACTGCAAGTCCAGAGCCTCAGATGCTATCAACAGGGCAACCATCTCGCCTTGGCCAGGTCAGAGGGAATTGAGGAATTTCACTCACTACGTGTTTATTTTTTAAGGCCAATAAAGGGAAGGCAGGATAGAAGCTGCCGGAAGTTTCTGTGTTAGATCTTGTGCTGTGATGCAGTGCCAGAAGCAGCCTGGGAAAGGCAGATGCTTTTCCCTAGGGGCTCTTTAGTCATCTGTGTACCAGTGGGAGCTGATTGTGCAGATGGTGTGGTCTCACTGGTCGCAGAGTTCTCTTGGCACCTAAAAAAGCCATGCGTTCAGGGTGGCAACTTTGGTATATTAGTTATTCCGATGGAGTGATTATTTGCAAGCAAAAACTCTGTTTTACAGCAAACACAGTTGCTCTTCTTGAGCTGGTTATATAGTCTCTAACAGCTGTATGTTTGGAGAGGAGAACAGTATAGAGGCTGAATTCCTGGAATAGGTAGACTGTAAAGCTCTTAGGTGCCATGTGAGAGAAGTGAATGCTACTTGGCATTTCTGAAGTATTTTAGGCCACAGAAAGTCTTTCAGATACGTTCTCTTGTAGTCCTTACCAAAAAAAATACCCTGTAAGTTACTTCAGTATTATTCTTCCGGTGTTCTAGATCTGCGGCTCAGAATGGTTTTTAAGCAGAGGCTAGATGGCTATCTGTCAGCAATGGTGATTCTATGACCTTAGGCAGTTCATGAGAGGGAGGGCATCTTGGCCATCTTCTGGGCATGGAGTAGGGGTCACTGGGGTGTATGTGTGTGTGGGGTTGGACTAGATGACCCTGGTGGTCCCTTCCAACTCTATGATTCTAATGGCCGCCTAAGATCACTTGGAGAGCTTGTGGCAAAGGTCTGACAGGAGAAGACTGATGACGATCTTGGACTGTTGATGACAACCTCAGCTCTCAAATAAATGTTGTGCAAGCATGGTGAAAGTTTGCCCCCACCCTTATTCTTGCTAGTGAACAAGAATCTGCCTTGACTTATTTTTTGCAGAAAGTGTGTTAAAAGAGTTGTAAATATACAAGTGGCTTCCATTTGCACCCAGACAGGGGAGGGTTCTATAAGCTGGAAGACAGCACATTCTTGTTTTACGTTCTCATTATGGTATAAATGACTAACAAACATTGCTGCAGGGTGGCAGCTCTTGAGGACTTGTTTGCAAACCTTCTCCAAGTGTCCCTTATGCCTGTGCAGTGCCTGCTTAAAGGAGGAAGATCCCATGTTCATATTGCTGGTGATGGGCTATCTCACCTTGGAATGGGCTCAGCAAAGGAGTCATTTTTCAAATTTCCCCTAGCCCGTTTTCAGGATTAATACCTTGTCACATTCCCAGTATAATTGGGTATGTAGAAGGATTCACATGCCTCCTCTTCTATCCCTGATTCTCCAAGTTCTGGTATCCTAGTCTGCTCCTTTCTACCTGGTGTGGCTGCCAGTCCCTGTGTCTTTCCCTGATGTCTTCGATGCTGAAGTTAAGATATCCCTGTCATTAGGAACTCCAGGATGCTACTACTAGAGCGCCTGACCTACACACTTGTCCTAGTGTTCTCAGCACTATAGAGCTGCTGCTTTATGGTCTCCGATTTCAGGAAAGGATGTATACCAGCTCAGATTATGACCAGAGCGACATAAGAACATTAGAGGAGAATTTGTAGCATCTCAGAGCCCCGTGGCGCAGAGTGGTAAGCTGCAGTACTGCAGTCCAAGCTCTGCTCATGACCTGAATTCGATCCCAACGGAAGTCGGTTTCAGGCAGCCGGCTCAAGGTTGACTCAGCCTTCCATCCTTCCGACGTTGGTAAAATGAGCACCCAGTTTGCTGGGGGTAAAGAGAAGATGACTGGGGAAGGCACTGGCAAACCACCCCGTGAACAAAGTCTGCCTAATAAATGTCAGGATGTGACATCACCCCATGGGTCAGGAACGACCCAGTGCTTGCACAGGGGACCTTTACCTTTTACAGAATGATGAGCTGGACAAAGACCAGGTATCCGTGAATTATGATGACAGCAGTTTGACTACTGACATTTGCTTCCTAGATTTGCAGTGCTGGTCTGTTGCTGTTTTTGATACTTGATTAGCCTAGTGGTTGATGTGCCCCATCCTGTTTGTAAATGGAAGCTTAATTGTGGATAATGCAACTATGTACATAGAAACCCATGATGTTCCCACTCTGATGAGACACATTTAAAGCAGACTGAAGCCTACAGAGGAACGGAACAGTTCTGGCTAGCCGTGTTAATAATAGCATTTGAACAACCCAGTGCTCCTGATGGTGCATATTGGGAGATTTACACCAATTATACGTGTATAAACTGGGTATTGAATGTGCCCTTTGTAATGTATCTTGAAGATGTTGGTGATAATTACACATTATGCATGGGGGGAATCTGTGACACCATGAGCTTCTTTGAATACGGGTGGGATAAAAATTAAATAAAGGGTATTTCTCATATACCCTTTAGAATCATACCTATTTTAGAATCTTAATACTCTTGTAATTTCATGTATTTGTAATTTTTTGTTCATTTTCCCAGGAACAACTTTAAACCTTCTGAAATTCCCTATTATAAATCCTACGCCTTACAGAATATTCAGAAGGGAAGAAAGACTAGCGGCGGATGCAGCAAAAACTGAAGAGGATCTCAGTAAAGATGAGCAGAAACATCTGAAAACCCTCAAAAAGCAAAGCTACTTGATAGGTGCGTATTGTCTGGGAATGACGGAGGTGCTCTCCCATTCAAATTTAAATATTTTATAGTTGTCAGTGAGTTGCAGTGATTAGAGTGTTGGACTAGGGTCTGGGAGACCCAGGCTCGAATCCCTACTCTGCCATGTAAGCTTGCTGGGTGTCCTTGGGTGAGTCACACACTCACAGCCTAGCCTTCCTCATGGGAGCTGTGAGGATAAAATAGAGGAGAGGAAAATAATGAGAGCTAGTTTGGGACCCTGCTGGGGAGAAAAGCAATAAGTCAATAAGTAATTTCTAGTATGAAAAACACAATCTTCTTAACTGGACAGCACCCGTGTCTGTCCAAAATGTTTTTGCGCATTACCTTCTAAAGTTGCGCTTGGATATCACATGTAGCCACAGGTTTAAGGAAAAATCTGCACAAACCTGACTTGATGTCAGGCCTGTGTGTATGTGTATCTTGCTCCTCCCTTCTCACACCAGCAGTCACATTGTGACATACGAATGCAGATGTGCCATTAATCGAAGTTAGATCTCTCCCGCCCGGGATCCTACACCAAGGTTCAGTCCAGGTTTTGAATCCTGGTTAGTTGGGGATAGAGGTATGAGAGAAACTCCGGTTACCTAGTTTAGTTGTGTTTCTCAGCAGAAGAATGTTGGGGGAGGGCTGAAGCAGGCCAGCCCGACAATAAATTGGTATTCATGCACACTTCTTGTTGGTATTGTGCTATTTTAACGGATTTTAAATAATTTTAATCTTGATATAGTGCTTCTAATAAATTATATATTTTCATTATTTATATTTTTTTTATCCCACCCAACCTTGGGTACCCAACGTCTGTTTTCTAGGTTGGGTTCTATTCCCCTCTTTTTCCTTCTACTTCTCCTTAACCACAGTTCCATGTAATGTCTGACTGCGGCCTGAGATCAAGAGTAGGGGGCAGATCCTGTGAGCATATTGCTTTTTGTAGTTACTGTGGTCTACTGCAGTTACTCGAAATTAGTATCAAAACTACATACAGCACCTGGTGTATCCTATTGATCTGTTGAGGTTTGTAAAGGTTCCCTGTGCAAGCACCGGGTCATTCCTGACCCATGGGGCGATGTCGCATCCCGAAGTTTACTAGGCAGACTTTGTTTATGGGGTGGTTTGCCAGTGCCTTCCCCAGTCATCTTCCCTTTACCCCCAGCAAGCTGGGTACTCATTTTACTGACCTCGGAAGGATGGAAGGCTGAGTCAACCTTGAGCCGGCTACCTGAAACCGACTTCCGTCGAGATCAAACTCAGGTCGTGAGCAGAGATTTTGACTGCAGTACTGCAGCTTACCACTCTGTGCCACGGGGCTCCTGTTGAGGTTTGTAGAAATCCCTTAATTACAGTCCAGACCTATGCAAACATTGATATCTGTGGCACTGTTTGTGAATTACCACTTTAACCTTCCTGGAAGGTTTGAGCACCAATCCTTTGTTCAGGTCACTCACTACACTGTACTTTTATCCCAAAGTGAGTTTGATCTGTTTTAGTTGTCCAGAATGCCCCATGTGAACTGTTTGTGAAGACAGCTGTAATGGTAACACATTAGTAACATGCCAGATTATTTGCATGGGATTTAGAGATAGGAATAAACACATTATCCTCCCAATCTCCTGCTCTGTTCCTGTTCGCAGTAAAGTCCCTGTATTGCAGACAGACCGGGACTGGATTAGGAGACCGGGAGGGTAATGTGTTTATTTCTATTTCTGTTTATCCCACAGATACTAACCAGTTTTGCAGGACTGTTGTGTTTCAAAAAAGTAGAAGAGTTGGTTTTTATATGTCGACTTTCTCTACCACTTAAGGGAGACTCAAACCGGCTTACAATTACCTTCCCTTCCCCTCCTCACAACAGACACCCTGTGAGGTAGTTGGGTCTGAGAGAGAGTGACTTTCCCAAGGTCACCCAGCTGGCTTCGTGTGTAGGAGTGGGAAAACAAATCCAGTTCACCAGATTAGCGTCCACCGCTCATGTGGAGGAGTGGGGAATTGAACCCGGTCTCCAGATCAGACTCCATTGCTCCAAACCACCACTCTTAACCACTGCACCACGCTGGCCCTGACCTAGATAGCCCAGGCTAGCCTAATTTCGTCAGATCTTGGAAGCTAAGCAGTGTCGGCCCTGGTTAGTATTTGGATGGGAGACCACCCTGGAATACCAAGATTGCAACATGGAGGCAGGCGGCGGCAAACCACATCTGAATGTTTCTTGCTTTGAAAACCCTATGAGGTCACCGTAAGTTGGCTGCAACCTGATGGCAAAACACAAAGAAACAACGCCCCCCCCCAGTAAAGTTGTTGTGATCGCTCCATCATATTCCCGGTCAATTTTCCTATTGTTTGCCTATTTCCCCTGTCAATATGATTCAAAGGCAAGCTCTCCAGAGAGGCTTGGTTTATTTTTCTGCATCCTTCCTCTCAAGGCCATGCTTTTAGCTAATACTTCTTGAGGGGTTTTTGTGTGTGTGTGTGTGTGTGTGTGTGTGTGTGTGTGTGTGCCAGATGTGAAACCTCAGTCTTGGCTTCTTCCTCCACCCCGATTCTTTACTGTTGGCTGTTCTCTCCAGAATCAGGAAATCAGACTGCCCTTCGATGCAGCCGTCTCATCTCCATGGGCAAGGTGATATGGTCACCAGCCTTTTTTAAAGCCCACTGGTGAGGAAATCCCTTGCACGTTTCCCGTGAAGCTTTAAAAGGGGGTGTCCACGCAGAATGAGGGTCATAGTTCTGCTCAAACGGACTTTCCAGGACTTGGAGTACTGCAAATCTAGGCTAGGAAAAAGTACAATTAGGATTGCGTCAGGATTTCTGTATTTTGGAAACATTGTAAACTTCTGTTTGCATGCACTCTTTCTCTCCCCCTCCTGCCTTTTGATGACACTTGGATTCTCTAAAATCCCATTTGCAGTCTCTCGTTGTCTAAATAACTCCCCCCTCCATTCCGCTTTGAATCCCTGGGTGAATTCACAGCTGGTTGTCCGGGTCCAGGAGCAATAGAATCCCCTTTCCGGCGCCGCGCCCAGCGCGGACCCGGACCTCAAAGCCAAGGGGGTTGGGATAAACGTCGGCCGCCCAATGCACCTCCCGGTGGCTAGAGCGAGAGCAGCCCAGGAGCAGGCTCTAGCCCCAGCGGGAGAGACAGTGGGGACCCAGGGCAACAGAGTGGAGACTGCCAGACAGCCCTGCTGCAGCAGGCTTTCGGCCCGCCGACCAGCTGATTGGCAGGTGGGGCACAACCCCCATTAGGGAGGCAGGGCGCAAGGACCAGAACATGGCCTCTGAGGCCATCTCCCCACAAGCTCACACCCTAAGGGAGGGGGCGGACAAAGGACCGACGTGGGGCGAAGCAAAGGGGCCTGCCTGATAGAGGCCCTGGGTCGAAGTCCTCCGCCAACAGCCTCGTCCCCTCCACTCCTTGCCCCGATGTCCGGGGCGATCACTGGCCCCACTTCCTCACAGCCAGCAGCCCAACAAGCACACAGGCAGCCAAACCAGGAAGGGCACCAGCAGAAAACCTCCCCCTGGGAGGTAAGGCACCAGGTGACAAGGGAGGGAGGAGGAACCCTGGCACGGGGCTCACGAGTACTTCCCCGATAGAGGGAAGAGCCAGGTGCCGTTCCCGAGATGATTGGGTGATGGGATGGGGCAGGGAAAGAGCCAAGGGAACGGAATGGGAACCGGGGTAAAAGGGACAGGAAGATCAGCCAAGGAGGAGGGTGGACTACGGCCTGGAGCCCAGAGAGAGTGGTAGGTGGAAGTCTGAGGGCAGAACGGGGATGCCAGGAGTGCTCTCCAAGCGTCACTGCCCATTCTGAGGCTGACCTAAATCTGGGGGAGAAGCCAGGAGGGAGGCGACAGGTAAGACCCCTGAGGGCGGAGCCCAAGCATACACTGGTAAACTAGGCTGGGGGTGGGGGTGTGAGTGAGGTGTGAAAAGAGGGCGGAGCATTGCTGTGGAAGCACAGGCTTTGCACATGCATGCATGCCCCCTATTTTTTTTGGCAGCCTAGCAGGATGGGGTTTTTTGGAACTGTATCGCTTCGCTCTCCATGCGCAACCTGATCATGACAGACGCGCTTTGAACATTTGAAACAGCAATATAAATACTAAGTGCTATTTTAAGTGGGAGGCAGCAGTAAAAGGCTAGCCGTACATAATACAGACAGAGAAGGAAGAACTTGTTCTGAAAACTAAATCCAGATCTTAGTTGTAAAGCTGCCACCACCAGAATGCCATAGGTGTCTATTGGGGGGGACAGCCAATTGAAGAAAATATGAGTAATGAAGGGTGTTTGTTTTCCCTCTTGATGTAGGAAGAGTTGGAAGGACATTTCTGCTCCCACAGAAGTTGAACAGAAACCGTGAGATCGATTTTGATGCCGAAGCGTTATCCTTCGGTGAAGAGGAAGAACCTCTTCTGTCCAAAACCACCACCAAGAAAGCTGAACTTTCATACAATGAAGTGAAAGACGCCCGCTGGTTTTACGACACTCCGGGAATTATAAGAGATGGCTGCGTAAGGACCTCTTCTGTTTTTAAGGAGTTCCGTATGTGGGGAACGGCAGCAGGGCAGTACTTGATTCCCAGTCTAGGAACGAAGGATAAGGCCTCCTTTGTTCCAAACATTATTTTCATAGAATGCGCCATCTGTGCATGAATGTGGCACATGGTTTAAGCAGTTCAGGCCCAGTTCAAAGAAGAGGCTGCGCTCTTCCCTCTTCCCATGTCCCACAACACCTCCAAAATTGGTGAAAATGCTCCCTCAATTATACTTTGTCCCAGGTTTGTATAGTGATGTGCAGAAAAAATTGTTCTCTGCTGTTATGGGGACTTACAGTCCTCTAGCAAGTCAGTCCGCACATGGATCTCTTCGAGCTCATCAGTCTGTTTCCATACGATTAGAAAATCTTAACGTGCACCAGAATCTAAAATAGCAAGGATGAATTTTTTGGAGGTCCTTTGGAAACTGGTCCTGTGTGTGATTTTATTCATCTCTATTATGTCCATATGCAGCAGGTCCTAACCTGCTAGAGAGAAACAGAGCTCTTTGAGAGGCAGCGTGGTGTAGTGGTTAAGAGCGGTGGTTTGGAGCGGTGGACTCTGATCTGGAGAACCGGGTTTGGTTCCCCACTCCTCCACACAAGCTGCGGACTCTAATCTGGTGAACTGGATTGGTTTCCCCACTCCTACACATCAGGCCAGCTGGGTGACCTTGGGCTAGTCACAGCTCTCTTTGAGCTCTCTCCGTCCCACCTACCTCACAGGATGTCTGTTGGGAGTGGAAGGGAAGGTGATTGTAAACCAGTTTGATTCTTCCTTAAGTGGTAGAGAAAGTCGGCATATGAAAACAAACTCTTCTTTCAGTTTCAAATTTTGTTTGTTGTTGTTTTTTAGCTTCTTACGAGAGTCTTTGAGGGTAGGGTAGGTTAGAAATTATGTAGCCAAAATATTTTGTAATCTGGTAAAATGAATAGTGTCCCTGAACATAACCAGCTGTCCAACCCCATTAGATGGAGGAGATCCAGAGCGAGAAGAGAATAGAAGCAGCCCTGGACAGTAAACACTTTCTTGACAATTGGGAGTATGTTTTCTATGGGAGTGAACGCAGCAGCCTTAAAATGCTGAGAAAAGCCAGGTCACTCTGGCAACCGAAAGATCACAGAAAAGTTGGGGGGAAGTCTGAAGTGACCGAGTGAATTTTTTTAATTAAGTTAATGAACAGCTTGTTAGCACAAAGCACATCTGCTTAGTCGTTCAAAGCAGGGCATCTTTTAAATTTCCCATAGAACTTAGCAGAAGATTCCCACAGCTCTCCTGTGGGTCTAATAATGACTAAGCGATTGTCGCTTAAGGCGCCTTGTGAAACGAATCGCTGGGCTTTGAACTGCTTTGCGGGGAGTAGCTATTGATTGTATGGAGTCCCTTTGTTCGAAGCCTTCCGAAAGGGGCGGCAAGTTGAGTGGACGGCGTTCTTGCTGGCTTAGTCATTTCCAATAACTGGGCCTGTTTATGATTACATTGGGAGCATGTTGAACAGGATGAGGATGCCCTGCTCACTTGCGCTCCAGAATTCTTGCCCTTTCAGAACGAGCTCTTCCTGGCCGGAGACAGCATAAGAGCAGCCGTGTTGGGTCAGACCAGTGGTCCCTCCAGTCCAGCATCCTGCGTCACACACTGTCCAACCAGATGCTCCTGGAAACCCGCAAGCCGAGCATGGAGGCGAAAGGCTTTCCCTGCTGTTTTCCTTCCCTGCCCTCCTAGCACTGGTATTCAGAAAGATAACTGCCTCAGAGTGTGGAGGTTCCATTTAGTAAACCTGCCCGAGCCACAAATGGGCCTAATCTCTGCGAATTGTGTTCATGGGGAGTGTTTTGACTTACGCTGCCTCTTTTGCCCTCCTAGCACTGGTATTCAGAAAGATAACTGCCTCAGAGTACGGAGCTTCCACTTAGTAACCGTGCCTGAGAGCCACTAATGGGCCTATTCATTGCGAATTGAGTTCACGGGGAGTGTTTTGACTTCTGCCACCTCTTTTGCCCTTCCTAGCACTGGTATTCAGAAAGATAACTGCCTCAGAGTATGGAGGTTCTATTTAGTAACCTTGCCTGAGAGCCACTAATGGGCCTGTTCTCTGCGAATTGAGTTCACAGGGAGTATTTTGACCTACGCCACCTCTTTTGCCCTTCCTAGCATTGGTATTCAGAAAGTTAACTGCCTCAGAGTATGGAGGTTCTATTTAGTAACTGTTCCCAAGAGCCACTAATGGGCCTATTTCCTGCGAATTTTGTTCACGGGGAGTGTTTTGACTTTCATGACCTCTTTTGCCAGTGTGACATCGTACCAGTGTTGAGGGCTGAACAGCTCTGCGAGAGCGTAGCCAGATTAACCCTGCTGCTCTGCAGACACTGGGCCCCATGGTAAGCAAAGTTGTGCCAGCATGGCGCCAGCATCCCTCTTAACACCAGCTGGGGAGGGGGTATGGCTCAGTGGTAGAGCATCTGCTTGGCATGAAGAAGGTCCCAGGTTCAATCCCCAGCGTCTCCAGTTAAAGGCAAATAGGTGATGTGAAAGACCCCTGCCTGACTCCCTGGAGAGCCACTGCCGGTCTGAGTAGACAATACTGATTGATGGACCGAGGGTCTGGTTCAGTATAAGGCAGCTTCCTGTGTGCTCATGTGTGACTTTCCAAGGAGGGTGTTTTTTAAAAAATAAGAAATAAAATGGAGAGGAGAACAATGTAAGCGCCTTTGGGGGTCCCCCATGGGGAGGAAGGGCTAGCTACTGCGTGAGACGGGATGCGGGACGAGAGGACCTCCTGTCTGATCCTGTCTGATCCAGCAGGGCTGCTCTTATGTTCTTAAGAGGCGGCATCTCGGGCTACTCCAGCTAGTATAGTGGGACCACAAGGCCACTCTGTTAGCCTTGCCGTTTTGCAGATATTGGCTGCAGTCCGAATAAGCCATGTGTGTCCAGATGCATCAGGAACCTGGCAGGCAGCTGGGGCTCTCTCCAGTGTTTACCATCTCAGAGCCAAACCAGCCCAACGAATCCTTTTTTTTTCCAGCCAGGAAGCTCACAGAGTGGCCTTGGATGGTAACTGTCTCCATCTAACAAACCTCCAGGTGGTTGGGTGGCTAAAATATAGCTCGGAGCGCCTCTTAGAAACTTTGGCACACAAACGCAGTCTGATACTGAAGGGGCTCCTCGAAACACGTTCCAGGATTTGGGCCTGCTTAGGGGAATACTGGTTTTTTGTTTTTTTTGTTTTAATATTTTATTAAATTTTTCCAGGGTACAGAATAAAAAGAGGGAAATAGAAAAATAATAATAAAAAAATAGAACAATAGAACAGTCTCATGTTCCGTGACCAGTATCATTCATATCTCATCTCTTACCCCCCATGCTATGCTTAAAATTTTATAAAACAAAAGACACTGGTGATACTTATGTTCATTTTCTACTCCTTTGGCTTTTACGTTATCTTTGCCTCTGTTTTATATTTACATCTTATTCCTAAAAAACATATATAAAGCTAACTTATTCTTAAGTATTATTGTACTCTGTTATAGTTAACAACTGCACCAAAGTTATATTTATCATCACTTCTAATTAGCATCATCCTTATTTAATTCAATCTAGTTTGCACATTTCATCACCTGTATCTATCATAGTATAGACCTCAATCATCCTTTTTTGTACCAGACTCGAGAGTCTTGCCATGTTTGCTAGTTCATACATTTTTGTAATCCATTCTGTTATTTCTGGTGTGTTCCTGGCTTTCCAATTCTTTGCGAATAAGATTCTTGCCGCAGCCATCGCATGTTGGAAAAGTTCTTTATGTACTGGTATTTGAGCTGGAGTCATTCCAAGTAGGATGGTCTTGGCATCTAAGTCAAAATTTGTATGGAGCATGGCTTGAGTCTCTTTATGTATTAGATTCCAATATCTTTGAGCTTTTTTACACTTCCACCACTGATTATTTTTTTTGTGTTGTTCTTTGAAGAGCCGATGCTCATACCGTACCACAACCTGAAAGCTCCCCTCCTCCCCCTTTCAAAAGCAGTTTGCGGTTCTGTATTGGAATGCTGTAGTACAAGAAGCAGTACACTCAAGGATGCTTTGAATTTCTGGGGGAGCTGCAGTTCTCAGTAAGCAAATATCGGTAAAACCCACTTGCCACTTTGGCGTAAGCAGGGGTGTCCAACTCATTTTGATATGCCGACGTTCTCTACCATTTAAGGGAGACTCAACCCGGCATACAATCATCTTCCCTTCCCCACCCCACAACAGACACCCTGTGAGGTGGGTGGGGCCAATAGAGCTCTAAGAGAGCTGTGACTAGCCAAAGGTCACCCCGCTGGCTTCAAATGTAGGAGTGGAGAAACCAACCCGGTTCATTTATATGACATAAATGTCACTTGGTCGGTCCAGGCCATGCGTACCAAAATTTTTAATGCCAGGTACCAGAGATACAAACTTTATAAAAAATGCAGGCAAAGCCAATTAATTATATTTTTTACTTATTTTTTTACTGAAAATATAAGCATGCTTAAAACAATAACACCGTATTTTATTTTATTTTATAGTCTTTGATAATTGGCATCTCAGGACTGGGAGGGGGTGGCTTCCTCGGCTGGCTCGTGGCCCGGATAAGAGCCCTCAAGGGGCCAGATCTGGCCTCTGGGCCTTATGTTTGACACCCCTGCTATAGAGAGAGCTGCAACTCCTTCACGTACCTGTTCTTCACTCCTTCAGCTTTCAGCCATTACACCTTGTTCTCATTAATTCTGATTTAGCTCGCCTGCCTGGCATTCTTACCTCTAAATAACTTTATGCAGCAAGTGCCATCTTGCCATTGGTGGCTTGAGAAGTGTCAATTTTAAACACACCTGTTCTCTCTCAAGTGCATTTCATATAATTTTATACTTTGTGTCGGTTGTACCAAGGTGCAAGATCCTCAACTTCCTTTTTTTGCTAGAAAATATGTCAGTGTGCCTCGAACTGCCTATAAAATTGCCTCTGTTTTTTTTGCCCTTAGGTTTTAAACCTCCTAAATGAGAAGGAAGTCAAGGTTGTCTTGCCAACCTATGCCATTGTTCCAAGGACCTTTCTGCTTAAGCCTGGGTTTGCCTTATTCCTGGGTGCGTTGGGACGCATCGACTATTTACAGGTAAGGGGTAGACAGGGCGGGAAGCTGGTTATCAAGTTCATCAAAAGGCTCTCAGATAAATTGTTCATCCAGAAATGTTCCTCAGTCCGGTTTTACGTTGCTGTTGTTTATTGCTTAACACACACAAAAGTATACTTGGGACAAATGCACGGACAGTCGCAAGCCCAGGAAAATATAAGGAACATGTATTGTGAACAAAAGACTGCTAGAAGAATTTCAAGAGAACTGGAAATTGTATTATGAATATGTGGCAGAAAAAAATAAGTGTAAGAGTTCTCAACAGAGCCCCGTGGCGCAGAGTGCTAAGCTGCAGTACTGCAGTCAAAAGCTCTGCTCACGACCTGAGTTCGATCCCGACAGAAGTTGGTTTCAGGTAGCCGGCTCAAGGTTGACTCAGCCTTCCATCCTTCCAAGGTTGGTCAAATGAATACCTAGCTTGCTGGGGGTAAAGGGAAGATGACTGGGGAAGGCACTGGCAAACCACCCCGTAAAACAAAGTCTGCCTAGTAAACGTCGGGATGCGACGTCACCCCATGGGTCAGGAATGACCTGGTGCTTGCACAGGTGACCTTTACCTTTTAAGAGTTCTCAAAGGGAAATGCAATTGTGGGTATTAAATAATGATAAGCAATTCAGCATATTAAGGAGAATAGACATATTGTAGTCCAGATTAATATACTAGATATAAATGCTTAGAAGTTTAAATTTTATGCCTTACAGGGAAACCATATTCTGATAGGTAAAAAGGTTAGGAGCCCCGTGGTGCAGAGTGGTAAGCTGCAGTACTAAAGTCCAAGCTCTGCTCATGACCTGAGTTTGATCCCAACGGAAGTCGGTTTCAGGCAGCCGGCTCAAGGTTGACTCAGCCTTCCATCCTTCCGAGGTTGGTAAAATGAGTAGCCAGCTTGCTGGGGGTAAAGGGAAGATGACTGGGGAAGGCACTGGCAAACCACCCCGTAAACAAAGTCTGCCTTGTAAACGTCAGGATGTGACATCACCCCATGGGTCAGGAATGACCCGGTGCTTGCACAGGGGACTACCTTTACCTTTATAAGAGCTCCTCACCAGAGACACTGGATAGGGGCCGTTCCACTGTCCTGTGAACGTTGCAGTCAAAGGAGAGGGAAAAATAGCTAATCAAAGACACCCTCAACCTAAAAAAAAAAAGTCCAGTGTCTATATTGTTTGTTCTGTAATAATTCACCCTGGAATACCTATAATAATGGGATATTTGCTCCTGTTACAGCGCAATAGCCTCCTTCAGAAGCTAAGCCGCTGCCCCCTGGAGGCAATGGAGAACCACTTGCCAGCTTTAAAGTTAATTAACTACCTTTAAACACCATGTTCCTCCCCAAAAGCTCCTGACAACATTATTCCCCTCCTCCATTTAATCCTCACGACAACCCTGCGCGGTAGCTCAGGCGGAGAGTGTGCGACCGCCCCGAGGTCACCCAGCAGGCTTCCACGGCAGAGTGGGGATTTCAACCTCGGCCTGCCAGATCCTGGTCAAACGCTCTAACCCATGGGTTCTCAACAAGGGGGGAATTCCACCCCGGGGGGTGGGATTTTAGGCTTCCAGGGGGGAAATCGGGACCACTATTCAGCAAAGTGTGATGTCCTGTAGATTATGTACAATCTGTAAAATTGTAGTTTGTTTTTAATTTAATCTGCAAAATTCAATATCTTGGGAAGGGGGGAATCATATTCTGAACAATGGTGAAAGGGGAATGGAGCAAAAAAGGTTGAGAACCACTGCTCTAACCCAGGGGTGTCAGACATAAGGCCTGGGGGCCGGATCCAGCCCATTGAGGGCTCTTACCCGGCCCACAAGCTGTCCGAGGCAGCCACTCACCCACCCCCGCCTGATCTGGGATGATGTGTCTGCTGTGGGCTCGCCAGCCACCTCTCCCAGTCCCCAGGTGTCAATTGTTCAAAGACTAATAAATTGGAGAAGATTGGAGGCGGGCAAATGTTGTCCCCATCTTCAAGAAGGGGAAAAAGGAGGATCCAGGTAACTACCGACCCATCAGCTTGACTTCTATACCAGGAACAGTGTTCGAACAAATCATCAAACAGTCCGTCCTTGAGCATTTAGAAAGGATGGATCTGATCACTTAGAGCCAGCATGGGTTTCTCAAGAATAAGTCATGTCAGACTAATCTTATCTCCTTTTTTGAGAAAGTTACTACCTTGCTGGATCAGGAGAATGCTGTAGACATAATTTATCTAGATTTCAGTAAGGCTTTTGATAAGGTTCCACATAGTATTCTAGTTGACAAATTGGGAAAATGTGGGTTAGATCCTATTATTGTTAGATGGGTCTGCAACTGGTTGACAGATCATACCCAAAGAGTGCTAGTTAATGGTTCCTCGTCCACTTGGAGAGAAGTGACTAGTGGAGTTCCTCAGGGATCTGTGCTGGGCCCTGTGTTGTTCAACATCTTTATAAATGATTTGGATGAAGGAATAGAGGGGATGCTTATTAAATATGCAGATGATACTAAATTGGGAGGGGTAGCAAATACGGTAGAAGACAGAGCCAAGATGCAGGATGATCTTGACAGGCTGGAGAAATGGGCTAGAACTAATAAAATGCACTTCAACAAAGACAAATGTAAAGTTCTGCATTTAGGTAGGAAAAATCAAATGCATAATTAAGGGATGGGGGAGACTTGTTTGAGCAGTAGTGTGTGTGAAAAGGATCTTGGGGTCTTAGTAGACCAAACACTGAACATGAGTCAGCAGTGTGATGCTGTAACTAAAAAGGCAAACGCTGCATCAACAGAAGTATAGTGTCCAGATCACGCAAAGTGATGGTATCGCTTTACTCTGCTCTGGTTAGACCTCAACTAGAGTACTGTGTTCAGTTTTGGGCACCACAATTTAAGAAAGATGTAGACAAGCTGGAATGTGTCCAGAGGAGGGCAACAAAGATGGTGAGGGGTCTGGAGACCAAGTCCTATGAGGAAAGGTTGAAGGAGCTGTGTATGTTTAGCCTGAAGAGGAGAAGACTGAGAGGGGATATGATAACCATGTTCAAGTACTTGAAGGGCTGTCACATAGAGGAGGGTGCCGAGTTGTTTTCTGTTGCTCAAGAAGGTCGGACCAGAACCAACAGGTTGAAATTAAATCAAAAAAGTTTCCGTCTAGACATTAGGAAGAATTTTCTAACAGTTAGAGCGGTTCCTCAGTGGAACAGGCTTCCTCGGGAGGTGGTAAGCTCTCCTTCCCTGGAGGTTTTTAAGAAGAGGTTAGATGGCCATCTGTCAGCAATGCTGATTCTGTGACCTTAGGCAGATGATGAGAGGGAGGGCATCTTGGCCATCTTCTGGTCACTAGGGGTGTGGAGGAGGGAGGTAGTTGTGAATTTCCTGCATTGTGCAGGGGGTTGGACTCGATGGCCCTGGTGGTCCCTTCCAGCTCTATGATTCTATTCTATGATTCTAAATAATTAAAAAAGTAAATATTATCACAGACTGATAAAAGGAAACACTGTAAGAGTGTTGTTTCAAGCATGTTTGTATTTTAAGTTTTAAAAAATATCATTAATTGGCTTTGCCTGTGTCTTCTTTAAAGTTTGTATCTCTAGTACCTGGCATTAAATTTGATGGTACACGTGGCTCGACCCGACCAAGTGACACTTATGTCATATCCGACCCTCGTAACAAGAAGAAGAGTTGGTTTTTATATGCCAACTTTCTCTCCCACTTAAGGAAGAATCAAACCGGCTTACAATCTCCTTCCCCTCCCCACAACAGATACCCCGTGAGGTACCGGTAGGTGGTGCTGAGAGAGTGTGACTAGCCCAAGATCACCCAGCTGGCTTCATGTGGAGGAGTGGGGAAATAAATCCAGCTCACCAGATCAGCCGCCGCCGCTGAAGGGGAGGAGTAGGAATCAAACCTGGTTCTCCAGATCAGAGTCCACCGCTCCAAACCACCTCTCTTAACCACTACACCATGCTGGCACCAATGAGTTCGACACCCCTGCTCTAACCACTCCTTGTAAAAATGCCGGGTCGTCTTTGAAGCAGGCGTTCCAGATAATGATCCACCTTTTTTCCTCTTCAGGGAGACCGGTCCTCTTGGTTTTCCATTGTGGCCTCTAACCTATTGCCTGTACATGTCACTTCGGTAGAGAAAGCAGATGCTGTCTATGAGAAACACGCAGGCAGTAAGTTACTGAAGGTAAGGCAGCGCTGGCCTGTAGCCTTTTTGAGACCATGAGTGCAGATGCCTTGTGATCTCTCTCAGCCATTCATTATGGTGCTACTTGGGCTTAGCGCAAGGCATACTACCCTTGTACAAATCTATGGTGAGACCATACTTGGAGTACTGTGTAAAGTTCTGGTCACCACACCTGAAAAAGCATATTGCAGAGCTTGAGAAGATGCAGAAAAGAGCAGAAAATATGATCAGGAGGCTAGAGCAACTGCCCTATGAGGAGTGGTTAAAACACTTAGGGCTGTTTAGCTTGGAAAGAAGGAGGTTAAGGAGAGATATGATAAGAGGTCTGTAAAATTATGCGTGGTATGGAGAGAGTGGACAGAGAGAAGCTTTTCTTCCTCTCTCATAATACCAGAATGCGGGGGTCATTGCTGAAGCTTGAGGGTGAGAGATTCAAAACTGATAAAAGGAAGTATTTCTTCACACAATGCATAGTTAAATTGTGGAACTCCCTGCCTCAGGATGTGGTGATGACTGCCAACTTGGAAGGCTTTAAGAAGGCAGTGGACATGTTCATGGAGGAGAGGGGTATTCATGGCTACTAGTAAATATGGATACTAGTCATGATGCATACCTATTCTCTCCAGTATCAGAGGAGCATGCCCACTATAATAGGTACTGTGGAGCACAGGCAGGACAATGCTGCTGCAGCTGTCTTGTTTGTGGGCTTCCTAGAGGCACCTGGTTGGCCCCTGTGTGACCAGACTGCTGGACTTGATGGACCTTGGTCTGATCTAGCAGGGCTTTTCTTATGTTCTTAAGAATCCCAGATGATCTCCTACTGACCGATTGACTATGGTGCATATCATGTTGAAACCATCCAAACAAGGGTTTGACCACAAACAAGAGAAATCTCTGAAGGTCATTGTACATCTAGTTCCAGTTGGTGGGACTGATTCAGGAGCAAGGTCATAAATAGTAAGAAAAGAATGGAACTGTGGCCTAGAACTCACTCATTATCATGGCCAGACAATTCTTCCAGGTGTCCATTATTTTTATTGTTTGATCTAGAGGCTGTATTTCTGTCTTGTAATGCAAGGTCCCTATGGGAGGTGAAGAGCGAATGAAAGATTTCCCCTCGCTCATTCCTCAAGACGTGATGTTGGAAGGAATTGGTGATGCTGAGGCAGTGGCGGACATAAAGCTCTCGTCTGCTGGTAACTTCTCTGCTTTTTTCTCAAACATTCTCTTCCGTAGGCTGGGTACTCTCTGGGATTCATCTTGTCTAATGCCCAAAGTGGATCGATAGTTGCCTAAAGATCCAGAGTAGTGCAGTAAAGTGTTTGCACAAGTCCTGATTTCTCCAGCTCTCAATAAAATCTTATTAACTCCCGGGTGCCAATCTTTTATTTGGCACCAAAGAGAACAGTTTCTGAAGGGACCCTGTTTTTAGCGTTTGGGAAAAAGAAACTGATTTGGCCCAGTCCTGCACAGACCAAGCAGAAGGAATTTTCCGTGATCGGTTCAATGTTTCCTTTTCAGCGTGGTGTAGTGGTTAAGAGCGGTGGTTTGGAGCAATGGAGTGTGATCTGGAGAACCGGGTTTGATTCCCCCCTCCTCCACAAGAGCGGCGGAGGCTAATCTGGTGAACTGGATTTGTTTCCCCACTCCTCCACGTGAAGCTAGCTGAGTGAGCTTGGGCTAGTCCAAGATCTGACGAGACTGAGCTAGCCTAGGCTATCTAGATCAGGGCCAGCATGGTGTAGTGGTTAAGAGCAGTGGAGTCTGATCTGGAGAACTGGGTTCGATTCTCCACTCCTCCACATGAAGCCAACTGGGTAACCTTGAGCAAGTCACAGCACTGTTAGAGCTCAGCCCCACCTACCTCATAGGATGTCTGTTGTGGGGAGGGGAAGGTGATTGTAAGCCGGTCTTAGTCTCCCTTAAGTGGCAGAGAAAGTCGGCATATAAAAACCAACTCTTCTTCATCATCAGGTTTCAGACAGGTTATGTGAAACTAATATTTCCTCTCTGCAGGCTGGGTTGCCATTACAGCTCATTCGAACAACAAAATGCATCTCAGATGCTACACCCCAGAAGGGACGGTGCTGACCGTGCGGAAACCTCCTCTGCTGCCCTACGTTGTCCGGATCAAAGGGGAGCTGCTGAAAAGAAGTCTTGCCTACAAGGTCGAACGGCCCCCTCCCCTTGTGGAGCATTTAAAAGCGACTGTTAAAAAGCAGGGGAAAAATGGCATCTAAAACGGTAAAAAGTTGTGGATAATAGAAGCTCTTGTGAGTCAAAGTGTTTTAAGTATTTGAAGGGCTGTCACTTAGAGGAGGGCAGGGAGTTTTTCCTGTCGGCAGCCGAGGATAGGACTCGCAATAATGGGTTTAAATTGTGGGCAGAAAGGTACCGGCTGGATACTGGGGAAATTTTTTACAGTAAGAGTTGTTCAACAATGGGATCAGCTACCTTGGGAGGTGGTGAGCTCCCCCTCACTGGCAGGCTTTAAGCAGAGGCTGGAGAAACACTTGTCAGGGATGCTCTAGGCTGATCCTGCATTGAGCAGGGGGTTGGACTAGATGGCCTGTATGGCCCCTTCCAATTCTATGAGACCGCTTTCTATTCTAAAACTTTGGTGGCTTAAATGCAATGGCCCTGCAGCCCTGAAATACTGTGTTGTTTGTGTAGCAGTTTACTTAGTTACTGTTAACATTTTTCTTGCTGCTTCAGCAGACCAGCTTGGAGTTCTTTCTGTTTGATCCCTTTCATCTTGACAAATGTTACCGGACCAGGAAGGAAGGTCTCGGATCAAACTGCAGGTAGCTATGTACGTGGAGAAACCAGCCCTATGTGCTTATTGGCCTGCAATGAGCAGAAGCAGCATCAAGAAGGCAGACAGCATCCGAACAGCCTTGCGGGGGTGTATCTTTCACTTTCCCATCAGGCGTCGCGTGGGAACGAAGAGATCTAGCGAAACGCGTATGTTTCAATATTGGGTTTCACGCAGCACTTTGCAAATGGAGTCCCGTTGCCTTCTAAGAACTAATTTCTTGCTGCCGCCTGCAGAAAAAAATGAATGAACCTGGCTGAGAAGAAGAGTAAGCGGGTGTCCGGGAAGCATTGAGGGGTATCTGGAAGTTAAGAAATGGGAGGCAAAGCCAAATAATTGTGATAAAGTTTATTGTCTGCGGCTGAAGGCCATCACAATTCACCATACAAAACATTAAAATAACTTTAAAACAGTCTGACCCACAAGATTTAAATATTTTACGTTTTTAAATATGTAACGTTTCCTGATTAGAAACAGCTTTAGCTCAGATTTTCTTAGCTGCTAAAGCAAAGAGGGACACTTTGTAGGTAACATCAGGATTGGCGTCTGATAGGAGAAAGAGCAGCTTCTCTGAATCTGGAGATTTAAGCCCTTTAGAATCGCTCCGAGGAATTTAAGTCTGGGCTCTTTGTAAAGAGGACAGAATAAGGTGTAATGAGTTAGGTCTCAAAGCCAAATAAAAGTGCAGCAGTGACTATCCAGTGTAGTTCTACTCAAAGGACTTATTTCACAACCGTTGATCATTACAAGAAGTTATGGCCCTTGTGAGACTGCGAGGTTTGAATTAAGCACGATACTGGCTGAGGCGAAAGCAACTTTCCCTGGGATTTTGCGCGTGCAACGCACAAGGCGCTGAGTCCCACAGGAAAACGTGTTTGCCTCAGCCGGTGCCGCATCTAGTCAGGCCCGATACCTTCAAAGTGGGGAGAGCAGGCCGTCTGAGAACCCTTCAGTACGGTCAGTGAAATCAACGCCTTCCTCAGTCCGGTTGAAGTCAAGTCAGAGGGTAAAACACTGTGAAGCTGTATTTTACTTTTTAATTGCAATCGCCCTCAAATAAAAAATGGACTTCAAGAAGAAAGTGTTTTGGAATATACTTTGGGGGATGTGGAGATACTATAGATAGATCTTATAGGAAATAGTGCAATCCTTTGCAGAGTTACTCGTGTCTAAGCCCATTGAAGTGAATGGGCCTTTAGACTGGAGTAACTCTCTTTAGGATGCACTGACAGTGTTTCAAAGCATTGTATGTGCAAGTCTGGGTACATGCATTTGTAGTGAACTGGTAGCCAACTGATAATAAAACATCAAGGCGTTTGCGCATGTACACTCATTAGTAGAAAGATTTGAAGCACACAGTCCTCAAGCTAATTTAACATACTAAATATAAGAAGAGTTTGTTTTTATATGCGGACTTTCTCTACCTCTTAAGAAAGAATCAAACTGGCTTACAATCACCTTCCCTTTCCCTCCCCACAACAGACACCCTGTGAGGTAGGTGGGGCTGAGAGAGTTCTTAATAGAACTGTGACTAGCCCAAGGTCACCCAGCTGGCTTCATGTGGAAGAGTGGGGAAACAAATCCAGATTAGCCTCCGCCGCTCATGAGGAGTAGGGAATCAAACCCGGTTCTCCAGATCAGAGTCTACCGCTCTTAACTACTACACCACGCTGGCTCTCTTGCTGACACCCCAGGGAATTACCATTGGTCCTGTTACTCACAGGGAAAAGGTAATACCTGTTTGGTCCTTAATCTGTTGTTCAAAACACTGGGAACTTGCTACCTGGGAGAAAAGAGTACAGCATTTCACTCTGAAAGGCCTGAGGCAAGCTGTTCGTGAATTTTCACAGGAGCGATGTAGCTCCATTGATGTTGAGAAGTGGGGTGCATCTGTCCATAATGTATAGTTGTCCCACTCCAGTAAATTGGGAGTGTGATAAGCTATGTGCTTTGTTTATATCCTCTTTTTTCTCAATGTTGACCCAGAGCACTTACACCGATCTCTGTTTTATCTTCACAACAACTCTGCGAGGTAGATTTATTTATTATACCTAATAATTACTATTATTAGGCTGAGAGTGTGCAACTGGCCCAAGGCTGTCCAGCAAACTTCTGTGGCAGAATGGGGATTTGAACCTGGGTTTCCCAGATTCTTGACACTTAACCACTATACCATACTGGCTCTTTATGCATACTGAATTGTGCTTCACTCAGTGAAGCACTATTTATTGTCTGGATATTTTTTGACATAAGAGGCTAGCTTGGGAATTCCCGAGTCATTCAAGGATTCTGGAGCTCACGACCCTAAAGCTTGGACATGTCAGCGAGAGACTCCTTTTGTATTAGGATTGTCTGCAGGCAAAGACTTTAGTCTCGTTCTGAGTGCTTGAAGACCAATTTGCAGCTTCTCCCAAATGTCTTTTTTTGGGGTGGGGGAAGTTCCTGAAAATAGTACTTTCCACCTGTGTGTGTGTGTGTGTGTGTGTGTGTGTGTGTGTGTGTGTAAAGTGCCGTCAAGTTGCAGCCGACTTACGGCGACCCCTTTTGGGGTTTTCATGGCAAGAGACTAACAGGTGGTTTGCCAGTGCCTTCCTCTGCACAACAACCCTGGTATTCCTTGGTGGTCTCCCATCCAAATACTAACCAGGGCTGACCCTGCTTAGCTTCTGAGATCTGACTTTCCACCTACCACTCCACAATAGTTCTGCATCTACAAGAGGAGCAATGAGGTATAGGGATTAGTGTTGAAGTAGGAAGGGTTATGGCGCAGCGGTAGAGCATCTGCATGCAGAAGGTCCCAAATTCAATCGCTGGTATCTCCCGCTAAAAGGATCTTGGCTGTAGGTGATGTGAAAGACCTCTGCCTGAGACCCTGGAGAGCTACTGCCAATAGGAGTAGGCAATACTGACTTTGATAAACAAAAAGTCTGTTTCAGTATAGGGCAGCTTCATGTGATCTGGGAAGCCAGGTTCAAATCCCACCTCTCGCTGGGAGAAATGGCAGCGGCTGCCAAAGCAGCATTTTAAGAACATCTGCACAGCCAATCAGAAACATTGCTGGGTAAAAGCCCTGCTTGTCCCCACCCACTTTCTGAATACACCTGGGTGCCAGAAAAGGTGTCGGCAGGCACCATGGCACCCACGGCCACCCCGTTGGGGGGGCCCTGAACTAGGGACAGCCATTGCTCAAAGTAGGTTCACAGTAAGAAGTTGCTGCTGAATAGGGCAAAGGCAAAGCTTGCTTCTGTGTCCTGCAGTGACAGCTGTTTGATTTGCTGCCCTGTGGAATTGGTAGGTTGTGGTCCTTTCAAAACAGGTGACAAAGAGAAGAATCAGGTGATTAAAAGAAACCCGTGAGCTAGCAGCCTCTGCTCTGTGCAAGGGCTGTTGGCATCAAACTGTTTCAGTGCAAATATTCTGCAACGGGCAGGGACCGTCCGCTTCGAAGTGGAAGAAAAGCCTCAGCAGGAGGTTAACCCTGTCTCTTAAGAGCACAAGAAAAGCCCTACTCGATCAGACCAAGGCCCATCAAGTCCAGCAGTCTGTTCACACAGTGGCCAACCAGGTGCCTCTAGGAAGCCCACAAACCAAACGACTGCAGCAGCATTGTCCTGCCTGTGTTCCAATGCACCTAATATAACAGGCATGCTCCTCTGATCCTGGAGAGAATAGATATGCATCATGACTAGTATCCATTTTTACTAATAGCCATTGATAGCCCTATCCTCCATGAGCATGTTCTCTCCCCTCTTAAAACCTTTCAAGTTGGCAGCCATCATCACATCCTGAGGCAGGGAGTTCCACAATTTAACTATGCGTCGTGTGAAGAAATCCTTCCTTTTACCTGTTTTGAATCTCTCATCCTCCAGCTTCAGCAGATAGCCTCCTTCATTTTCTTTTTCTTACTACTCTCAGAATCTGAGGAGTTGCTGTTGACTGTAAACTGGGTTCATTTAAGCAGGGGAAAGAAAGTCGTTTTAGAGCCCGTACGCCCAAGGTGTGTTTACATAAAAATAGCATTCTTATTACTCCAATAGCAAATTCTAGAGGTCTGCTGACTAGAAAATTCCAGCTGTATCTGAAGAAGTGAGCTGTGGCTCATGAAAGCTCACACCCGCCCAGACATTTTGTTAGTCTTGAAGGTGCTACTGGAGCCCCGTGGCGCAGAGTGGTAACCTGCAGTACTACAGTCCAAGCTCTGCTCACGACCTGAGTTCGATCCCAACGGAAGTCAGTTTCAGGTAGACGGCTCAAGGTTGACTCAGCCTTCCATCCTTCCGAGGTCAGTAAAACGGGGGTAAAGGGAAGATGACTGGGGAAGGCACTGGCAAATCACCCCGTAAACAAAGTCTGCCTAGTAAACGTCGGGATGCGACATCACCCCATGGGTCAGGAGTGACCCAGTGCTTGCACAGGGGACCTTTACCTTAAGGTGCTACTGGACTCTTGCTCATTTCTACTGTTATTGATAGACCAGCACGGCTACCCATCATGATCTGTCTCCATGGAGGGTTCCTTGTGAGAGTTTTGCTCAAAACGTACTTTCAACAGGATCTACAGGCAAGGCTGCCCCAGGGAACAAAGTGTTTCTAAACCTGAATTTTTTTTTTTTAAGCCTGCTTTGAATTGCAACATGGATTAAGTAGGAGGGGCCAGATTGCTGTTGCTAGGCCTACTGTTGTCTCTAGACAGGCATTTACATAGTGGCCCATTGTCCTCAAGCAGCGAGGCAGTAACATCAAAGAATCACAGGAACTCTGCATAAGGCATATTCAAGTCAGTGGTTATGAATTATTTCTAAGTATGCGATGGTAAAGTGGGGAAGCTGGGGGTTGGTGGCCCAGAACTCCCCCCCCCCCCGGCAGCGGGGCTCATTAGAAAGAAAGGATGCTCACCAGTGGATTGATGACATGCGCATTGACGGTTAAATAAATAAATTGGGGTTTTTTGCTGACCGGGAAAACACATTTTGCCTGACTGGGCAGGAATCGGTTGGGAGTTGCAGTGCCACACATTACTGAGCCCCAGTCTCTCAGCATTATTGTTGAAATGACCTAGCAGTTTCCCAAGCATCTCAATTTGGGGAGAGGGAAGCAAATTTATAGCCATTCAGATGATGGGGGTGTGGTTTAAAGTGGATGGGCAAAGCCTGGTGAAATCCCAAAAGCCAGAGGACTTGCTGAATCAACCTTCCAATATTTAGGGAGAAGGAGTCCTGCCTGGGCCTCTATACCCTTCCACGCAGCACACAGGAGGGCGGGGGGGCTGTGGCTCAGTGGCAGAGCATCTGCTTGGCATGCAGAAGGCCCCAGGTTCAATCCCTGGCATCTCCAGTTAAAGGGAAAGACCTCTCTACCTGAGACCCTGGAGAGCCTCTGCCGGTCTGAGTAGACAATACTGACTGATGGACCAAGGGTCCGATTCAGTAGACGGCAGCTTCATATGTTCAATGGTGAAAATTATGCATGCTCAATGGGCATACTTCATCCTGATTGTGGAATACAACTTGTCACTGGGCAACATTTGGATTACCACAGGTGGCTCACACACCCATGGATACCAGTAACAAAACACAGCTAGGGGTATCAACAGGGGAAGCTGGAGGGGCTGTGGCTCAGTGGTAGAGCATCTGCTTGGCATGCAGAAGGTCCCAGGTTCATTCCCCAGCATCTCCAGTTAAAAGGACCAGGCAAGTCGGTGATGTGAAAGAAGACCTTGAGACCCTGGAGAGCCACTGCCGGTCTGAGTAGACAATACTGACTTGGATGGACCAAGGGTCTGATTCAGTGTAAGGCAGCTTCATGTGAAGAAAAGTAGGTTTGACAAGCAAGTACAGAGAACCAAAAAACAAAACCTCCCAGAAGCCTTTGGTGCACTTTGAAATGTGCTTTGCACCCAACACCACCCAATCCAGTTAGGTCCACAATACATCCTTAGGGGACTGGCTCTCCCCATATATACCAGCTCGCCAACTTACATCAGGCAACAAATCCTTCTTGGTGTTTCCATCCATTCCCCAAGTGCTGGTTGGCCTCCAGGAGAGCTCATTCCTTCACTTGGATAGCTCCCATACTCTGGGACCGTCCTTCAGCAGAAGCCCAGCTTGCCTCTTCATTAATTTCATGGAGTGTTGGCTTCAAAGGTAAGTTGACGGATAGGATTATTCTTCGTGCGAATTTTCTTTCTTTGACTGGAATTCTGCTGTTTTGTAAGATGCTTTGGACTATTTTGAATATATAAAGTATAACTTTTTAAATCAACAAGGTAGTTTTTCAAACTGAAGTCTGAGAGCTTCACTACCATGCCCTGAAGCATCTATTTCCGCCACCCCACCCTTTTTTTGTACTGTACACCCAACCTTTAGAAGAGTTCTGGGATATTTTAAAGCTTGTAATTATGTGACATTTTCATATTATGGGGGTCTAATTAATAAAACTAAATGAGTTCCTCTTTATTTTGTTCCTTTACGTGTCTCATAGACAGAATCGTTTCTTTCAATGTTCCATGTTACCTAAAGTCTTGGATCCCATGGAGGATTTCCACTGCAGACATCCAACCCCCCACCGATGCACTTCCTAGCTTCATGTAGCGTAGCTCTACTTCCACTAGAGAGGATCCACCCTTTTGTTCCTGATAGTCTCAGTATAAATTTGCTCGTCATTTTCTTTCTGAATCAAATATTTTTTCCCTCTCCCTGCTGCAATCAAGCCTACAGAGATCTTGGCAGATAACCTCTGGTGTCCATAGCCAGGACAATGATTTGATGGATTAAAAAGTAAAAAGACAGTAAAAACCACACAGATATTCCTTAATAAAGTTTATTGACTTATAACTATGCTTAGGAAAATACACTCACGGGTTAATATGCAATTTAGTTTAACCTTACATTTTGGACAAAGGCTTGTACATAGTTTAGGTAAATAAAAAAAAAAAACCCAGGACATGTGATCTGCTCTGATTTTACATCTATTACAAATGTATAAAAGCTCTTCATGCACTACAGTAGATAGAAAGCATGAAAAAAATTACCTTTGGTTTAAATTGAGAAAATAATACAAGTATTGCACTGTAAAAAGCTTCAAACACGGTGCAACCCAACATAAAAATATTTCAGTGCCAGCTTGCAAATGTTCATTAGCTAGTGTGGTTGTTGTTGTTTTTTAAGGAGAGGGGAAAAAGTATATACACATGTGTGAAAGAAACCATTTATTTCTTTAAGCTACCTGGATGCAATTAATATCGTATCTCAGGTTGTTAGCTACACAACCAAGATGCAATAAATCTATCTGAACCTCTGTTTACAATTTATCAGCAAAAAATTAACATTGAAATCAACAGCATTATGAGTATTAACTGACCTGTCAGTTTGTTCTATTTAAAAAAAAGAAAAAGAAAAGAAATTTTAAAGTTCCAGCCCTTGGGGTCAATCACGCCCCAAATAGCAGCAATGTAAAAACGTGTTGCAAGTTCCTAGTTTTTTCTTTAGGTCACATGCGGCGCTCATTTTTAGTGCTTCCTTAAACAAACACTAAAGTTCCACTTAGCCACACTGCCTAACAAGGTATGCACAACGCAAGACACGAGCAGTTTGCGTCACGTTAGGATGGCGCGACAGGCACTGCTGCGGAGAGAAGCCCTTTAATACAGAAGAAGCTGGAAAGTTGTGTCCAAAATTCCTGCAACAACCCTAACATTCGTTTTCGGAAGTATCTACTTTAGGCAGAAACATAGTTAAGTTATCTACATTTTCACACTAATTTCACTTATCACCCGCCACCCCCCATCTTAGCATTCACTGCCTAACCTTAAGTCAGGAATGACATTCCCACCTTTTACTGGTACATCTTTTAAAAAAAAACTGCCCAGTGGAAGCATTGAGCTCAATTTTTTTTCTAAACAGAAAACGAGTCAGTCACAACATCCAAAGTTATCTTGGGACACGCAGCCGTCGCGTCACATGAACATTTGTTCGCGTAATACTTGCCTGCACTCTCGTGCTCAAAAATACCACCCCAACCTAGGCACTGGCTTGTACTATCTCTCCAAGGGTGAAATCTCAAGCCCTGATCACATACTAGAAATGTACTCTGAACAACATTAATAGCAATTTCATGCAATACCAAATCTACTAATGTGGTTAACACTATAGCCACATATCTGCCTTCATCCTTTTCAACCAATTTGGTTAAAAAAAGATTCATTAAAAATGTAGCTTGGGGCCATAAAGGCTTTTACAAAATGGTAACATCTCTTTTTTTTAAAAAATGAAGAGATCCTTAAAACCTCTACACGGGTCTGGAGTTTCCAGCCGCTGTCCAAACCTCTTGCGAAACATGACAATATTTTACATCCAACGATAATGCCGTCTATAACTATTCCGACTAACTGGTTAGGAAGACACCTCAGCAATGTTTAATGGTTCAACATAAATATAGTTGCAACTTGATTCTCAGTTGACAATGATTGTCGCAGCCAAGTTAAGTATGGAACATAAGCTATTCACACACAAATATCTAATGTTATACAATTTATTCTGCCCTAAAGGGATTCTTCTCCCTCAGATCTTTGGCCTCCCTATACAAGCTCCCCCCCACCCCACAATACATACAGAAGTATCAGGTTCCTCTATTCAGCCAAGTTATGTTGAAACACAACAACAAATGATGTGGGGGGGGGGGAGAGAATCTAAATACAACTCCAACCAATGCAAGCTCAGCAGTCTCCAAGCGAGGGGAAAGTAAATATTTTTGCAACTTAAAACCTTTAATCACTATTTGGGGACTCAATCCATTAAAAAGCTCTCTGGCACAAGCGCTGATCAAATCAACTCTGCTCTGGTTCATTATGACAGGGATGACACGGGAGAACCTCCTAGTGGATTGGGCCCTTTAGCAGCGCAAGCTTCCCATAGTGGCAGTTCTCTAGAGCTCCGGAGACCTTTCATATATCTACAGACTTCAGGACAACAATGAAGACTTGGGGGCGTACAGAGCGGAGGTACTGGAGAGACGAGTCTCGCTCAGTTTTGCAAACCAACCGCTGATTTCTCACTGTTTGTTTAGTCCAAAAGGATCAAGCCTTAATGAGAACAGACCCGGGCATCGAACTTTACTCGTGACTTCTCTCCCAGTGACTGCAAGCCCAGCACCCAATCGCTTTTATTTCTCTCTACACCGGCCATAAATGGACAGGGATAATGAATTTAATTAAAACTTGATTGAATAAGGAACAGGTATTTCTACATCATCCGTATTTCAAGGATTGTTGCTTACCAGTTGTTTTTATCTGATGCATGGAATTTTACACAATGGAACCATTTGTCTCAATCGAACAGACATACTGCTCAGGAAATATGCACAAGTGGATTTTTGGGAGGAAATCCCCAACTTTTTTCAGCAGACATAATCTACTGGGGAGCTCCTCTGTGCAAACCCCAACGAGGAGACCGAGAGCTCTTGCAAGAGCACTACCAAGCTCTCGGTGCAGCTCCCATTTAATCCCATGAGGATTGTGCAGGAGAACTTCTCAGAGACAAGTAATCTGTGAAATTAAGCTCCAAAGGTGTGCAATTACAGCTAGTGTCGCCGAGTCCAAAATTTTCATGAAAATAACAAGCAATATGAGAAACCATTAAATTTGTGGTCAAGAAAGGCAGAGAACACTGGCCGTGTTAAGCAACAAACTTCAAAATATCAGCCTTAAAGGAAAGAAATCCATTAACAAAACCAAACATGCATATATAAAAGAGTTCGTATAAAACACAAATACTAAACTTCTAAAGGCTTAAACTGCATAGGTAAAAAATAAGGACAAATTATGTGCAATATTTTTTCCTCTCTTAAAGCACAAAAGGAACCAATCACTTTGTGTTAAAGTAGTATTTACCAAACATGGATTCACCAATCAACTAGATGGAAAGATTACTTCAACATTTTGGCTTGCTGATCATGATTAGGGGGACCTGAAATGTATATGCAACTTAAAAAATATGACCGAGTGATTACTGCTAGCCAACATTTTCCCAAAGTGCCGTTTTTACAAAATAAGTCACCGCATTTTTTTTTGAGGATCAGCTAATGAGTTCTTTAAGCACTCATCACACCAACAGGTTAAGATAAACTAAAACTAAGACAGACTGAAGTATCAGAGCAACGTCCTTCCCGTTTCTGTTCTTAAAACGCTTGGGTCATCAAGCACTGAGGGCTTGTGCATTTGTCCAGGGACATATTAACCTGGGATGAGTCTCGGATACCTGGGACTCAAAGCCACCCCCTTTATGGAGAACAGGGTAAACTGCCTGTGCTTTGTTTCTATGAATACTGTATCTTCTTAATTACCTGTCTGCATAAAGACCCCATTCACACACAGCTGAGTATTTTGAATTTCAGAACGACTTGGGGAGGGCCAACCACATGAATTTCCAAGTAGGTGAGAAAAGACCCACACAGCTGGGCCTATGCCTTTGTGGTTCTGTTGCTCACATACACACACAGGGTGCATGGCACAGAATTAGTCGGCGTGGAAGCGGCTACCACACTGCGGTAGGTCTCTGAAGCCAAAAGAAAGGGGAGGGACTTGGATTGGATGATCAGAGAATGCTATAGACAAATTTGGTAATTCAGATTCACTTTTCACCTTTAGCAAGGGCAGGGATAGAGAGAACGTATGCCCATGTCTCTGATCAGGTTGAAATTTCTCCCGGGAATGCAATGACTGGAACAGGTCCAGTCCACTGAGAACGTCTCCTGTAGAGGTCAGTGCAAACATATAGAAATGTACAGGATCACAGCATCGCTCTCGGAAATTCTTGTTTGTTTCTTCTTGCTTGTGCAGGACGCTCTGAGTCCACCTGAAACCCAACTATTCGTGAAGAGCTTGGGGGGGAGGGGGAGTTCTCAGAAATACTTAAGTGATTCCAGAATCCAGGAGATTACACGGAATTAACAAGCCACAGCATTACATACCCTACTCGCCCTCTCTACACAAAGAGATACAAATAGTTCATTAGCTCAACATTTCCTCACAGGTCAGGAAAAAACACAACCCAACAAACTTTAAAAGTATATAAGCCAACAGAGCTTAAGCAAAGATTCTACAAGAACTGTACCGAAGCTCTAGAAGATCTTACGGAGGAAGAAAAAACACTGTTGTTAAAACAGCAGTTTGGTTAAGCTTGCCCTTTCGTAGCCTTCTCGAGATAGTACACGTTCACCAAATGACGGTTCAGGTGCTTACTGTATTCACTTTCTTTGTTAAAAGAACGGTCACAAAATATACACACATAGTTCTCCTTTACGGCCTCGGCTTCTGCCACTGCTTGAGATGGCTTCTGACTCGTTTCCTCCTGCACCGACCGGGCGCCATTTAATCCGGAATCGTCGCTCCTTTCCGACACGTTGTCGCTTATGTCGCTGCCGTCGTGACTATGGATGCCCTCGTCCTCGTCCATTTCCTGGCTTTCGTTCACTGTTACGCCACTGGGAGACGCCGAAGCCAGCTCTGCTTTAGCACTCCGCTCAGCTTTCTCTGGCGATTCTGGCGGTGGTCCTCCTGCTGGGGTTTCAGCCTCCAGCCCTTTTGCAGAACGGTTGTCTTCCAGACGTGGGGCAGTTACCGTCTCTGCTTCACAAATTTCCATCGGCTGAGTTGCCTGAACCAAATCAGGATTAGCTGCCGACTCCGTCTCGCGGCCGTGCGTGGTTTGAATCTCTTGGGCCGAATC
This sequence comes from Euleptes europaea, assembly GCF_029931775.1. Lineage (NCBI taxonomy): Eukaryota > Metazoa > Chordata > Lepidosauria > Squamata > Sphaerodactylidae > Euleptes > Euleptes europaea. Next base: position 14,298,680 of record NC_079315.1, read on the forward strand.
TGGTAAAGCATCCTTTGGCACGTCGGTCTCCTTTTCTGAGGCGCTATCAGGAAGGTCCTCAGAGCTGGCTTCAGGAATGAGAGGTAGTTCTGTTTCAACTTCACTCTGAGAAGCTTCTGCAGCCTCCTCTTCGGCCGGGGGCATTTCTTGGTCTTTCACCTCTAACTCCGTGGTGCTGGCCACGTGCGGAGCAGGCTGTGGCTCTGGGTCCTGCAGATTCTCCCTCAGGACAAGTCCCTGGCTCTCTCTGTTATTCAGAGCATCGCCGACAACTCCCTGATTCTCTCCATTATTTGGCGCATCAGCGAGTGGCTTTTCCCTGCAAGGGTCATTAGATGCCTGACTTTCTCCATCTTGTGTAACCGGAATTGCTTCAGAGACGGGCTCCTCACCTGGGACATGTTTGCTGTCAGGAGTTTTGTTGTTTTTACTCGCTTTACTCTTCTGGGATTTCTTTTTCTTGTTTTTCTTATGGCAAGAATTCTGCTTTCTGCCTGCCTCGGATTTGCTGTCAACCTTTTGAGAGTCTTGACATTTGGAGGACTTTTTCTCTGTTTTCTTCTTCTTTTTCGCTATTACATCAGTGTCTTGTACAGGATCTTTTTTTGAAAGCAAAGCATCAGCTTTTCTTTTTGGCTTCCTTGTTTTATCAGGCTTCTCGGTCGTTTTGTCAGGTTTCACTGCCTCCTTTTCAGCCACTGTTTTGCGACTTCGGGTCGTCACCTGGCCTGTAGCAATGTTGCTAGTTGGTTTCTTCTCTTTAGACAGGTTCTCCTTCTTCTCTTCTTTTACAGCCTTCTCGCTCTTCTTTTCAGTAGACTCTTTCTTTGTTTTCTCTTGTCCCCCTTTATTATCACCACCAACGTTTTCCGAAGCGTTCGCTTCACTCTTTTTAGTCCGTAGTCTTACTTTTGAGACGTCCATCGTGATGCCGCAGCAGTCGGGATGCCTGGATTTAATGTGATACTGCAGGTTACACTTCTTTGATGCAGCGTACTCACAGACGGGACACAGGAACTGCCGCGGGCTGACGTGGAGCTCAACGTGCTTCTTGAAGTTGCTTCGGTCGGCCGTTTTGTATTCGCAGTGGGGGCAGGTCAGGGGTTTGGGCCCGTCGTGAACCTGCCTCGCATGCCGAGTCACTTCGTGCTGGTTCGAGGCCACGTAGCTGCACTGCTCACACTTGAACGGCTTCTCGCCTGAGGCAAGGGAAAGGAACAATTACCAGTGATTTCCTTACAGACAGCAAATTTAATTGTGCGGCTACACATTTACGGATTGGTCCATGCTTTTGTATTATTGAATTAAAATAAATGATTTTACGTTGACACGTTCACAAAAGACAAGCAACGAAATATAAAAATAGAAGATAACAAAAACAAACATGCAAGTGATAACTAAGCCACATATGCTGGTCTATGATCGATACATACCAGGAGAGATCACTCTATAGTAATATTAGCAATTGGAATCCATACCAAACTGGTCCATTGAAGGCAGTGCAGAAAAATGAAAATTAGATATGAATAGTCTTACATAAATATCACACCACACATCTCACAATGTACTGTATTCTCCCAGAGTTTTTTTTAAATTAACATTTCTTTAGAGTGATCAAATTGCCCCTCCCACACCTTTTATACAGTTCTATCTGATCAGCGACTCATACATTAACGTTCATATCTAGAAGGCGGGAGTACGCCAGCAATAAAAATGGTCAGTCTTTTGTGCAGCAATTCACGTCACCCATGCTTCTAAATGCTTGCAAAACTATCCAGCTGATGCACCAGGGAAACATTTTCGCTGTTAAAAAATATATTTACTTATTCCACGCATTCCCCCACATGTAGATTTCTCATAATTCAGCAAAATGTGATATAGCCTTTCCAATCTTCTATCAATGAAACATGTTTCATTAGTCTACTGCCCAAGAGTTGTCTAAACAAGGAAGGAAGTGAGATGCACCAAGGGGGATGTACTTCAGATTTTGAGAACAAGAGGGGAAGACACCCGCAGCATTTGCCACCCTAACACAGATTCCTGGGAAAGAAGAACTCCTATCAAATGGTCAAGGCTGAATTAGGGGGCTCAGGCTTCTCAGGGCCAAGTCAAATAATATGATGCACATTTGAAGAAAGAGAATAGTTGGTTTTTATACCCCACTTTTCTCTGCCGTAAGGAGTCTCAAAGCAGCTTACGATCGCCTTCCCTTCTCCTCCCCACAACAGGCACCTTGTGAGGTAGGTGAGTATGAGAGAACTGTGAATAATAGCCCAAGATCAAACAGCAGACTTCATGTGGAGAAGAGGGGAATCAAACCTGATTCTCCAGATTAGAGTCCACCGCTCTTAAAGGATAAACATAGTCATGGAGAGGGCTCAAACTGGATCAGGATCACAGCACTTGAGGAGTTGCCTCACAGATAGAAATATACAAGTACTGTTCCCCCCCGGGGGGGGGGGAACAGCAGGAGCCAGGACAGAATTTAAATCAGGGAAATGGCACATGAGAAGAAGCACTACAGTCTCAATTAAATTGTACTCTTTTAAAATTAGATTTTATATTGTGTTATCTGCCTTGACCCTTCAGAGTACATGGATCTATACATCTCAACAACCCCGAGGTAAACAGTGCTCTACTAACATTAACCCACATAAGAAATTTAGAAATATATTTTTGCTATAAATACACAAATAAAAGATTAAAATAAATTTGAAGAAATGTCTCTACCTTACTTGAAGGTATGTACCTGACTAAAAATGTAAAACCAACAGCAACACCATGATTTCATGTTTAAACGAGGCTTTATAACACAGGCTGGGGAAAAGGAAGCTGCGGGTGGGGAAATTCAAGGGAAACAGACCGGCAGAGGAAGGGTTATGCACGCCTTTCCCATCTGCAGCTTCTCTGTTTCAAAGCACCCTCTTTCAGAGATGCTTTGAAAAGGACCCCCCACCCCGCCTGTTGCTTCATGACCTACAGCTAAAGCAGCATGCATAATTTGCCCCAGTAGGAGCAGGAGGCTGTAGAATCTTGAAAGAAATTCCATCATTTCACTCTTAAGGATTCTCTTGTTAATTGATTTGTACCACAAATCTCTTATCTCACATTTCAGCCACAGGTACTGTTGGCACCTTTGGTAAAATGGCATTGTCCTTTGATGAGAGAAGGCCTTTAAAATCATGGTCTGGCATATCTTTTTCTCCCCTCCCCCAACATTCTTTTTTTGAATATTGTAACATCCACCCTGAGGAAGAGTTCTGGTGAGCTCAAAGGTTTGCAAACTACTTTGTTATTGCAGCTAGCCCTAATAAATAGGGTTGCCAACCTCCAGGTAATAGCTGAAGATCTCTTGCTATTACAACTGACCTCCAGCCAATAGAGATCAGTTCACCTGAAGAAAATAGCTGCTTTGGCAACTGGACTCTATGGCATCGAAGTCCCTCCCCTCCCAAACCTCACCCTCTTCAGGCTCCACCCCAAAAATCTCCCACCAGTGGCAAACAGGGACCTGGCAACCCTACTAATAAATGGTATTACACGGTCTGTGACAATCTTACATACAACATGATGGCACTTAGCACAGAGATCTGGAAACTCCCCTCAAAAAATGCACAAATGTTCTGCCCGCACACCCCAGTCTTTCCCTTTTAGAAGCTGCCTTAGCCACCTGTCCAGAAATTCAAAGATATTCTTTCAATGCCCCTACACAAATTCCAACAAATACAAAGCCAGTGTAAATGAACACTTGAAGGTATATACTACCCACACACAAGCAGTTAATCCTTTTAAACTGTTCTTGTGCTTAAGCTGCCTGCTATCTCAAGTAGGCCTAGGATTGCCAGCTCTGGGTTGGGAAATACCTGGAGATTTTTGGGGAGAAGCCTGAGGAGGGCAGGGTTTGGGGAGGGTAGGGACTTCAATGCCATAGAGTCCAATGGCCAAAGCAGCCATTTTCTCCAGGGGAACTGATCTCTATCGGCTGGAGATCAGTTGTAATAGCAGGAGAGCGCCAGCTAGTACCTGGAGGTTGGCAGCCCTACCAATCAGACTAGATATTGTTCTAATTTGGTAATGATGTCCCTCAGGATTGTTGGCGCATCTCCCAAAAATGTAAGATGTGTTAACTGTAGAAGTTTCTGGCCAACCAGACAGACCCTTCTTAGAACATGGAATAAGCTCTGAGTGACAAAATGTTCAAGCTTCAAACAGCAACTTCATGTGTGTGGATGGTTCTCTTGACATCAGCACCTTTCAGAAATTATACATGCTGCAGTCTTTGCATGTGAGGGCCAGTGTCTAGCCAATTGTCTTCAAACCATGTCATAACAAGACTCCCATTTTTGTGTTACGGCCTCCAAGCAGAATCACACGTGGTCCTCAGGCCCACATCAAATCAGGGAGCAGTGGCAGAAGAGAAACTAGAGACCTGGCATGCCATGATGATAACATGGATGCGGTCCAGGACCAATTTCATTTTAAATTATGGTTAAATTAATTTCAAGACTTAAATGAATACACATGACCAAGTCGTAGAGAAACTGTTTCTACTAACTCTGACAACAGAAATGACTTCTTAATACGCACATGCAGTTGATGAGACACAAATTTACCTTTTAAGTAAATTCAAATTTGGCAGATGGAAGTAATCAGAACTGATAATAGCTCCACATCTGCAATGGTCCATAATATTGAGAGGAATGTATCAGCCAATTTTATGATTGTATCACTAAAGGAACAGTTCTTACACGTATATCCACCACCAAGTTATGAATAGCTATTAGGGTTGCCAACTCCAGGTTGGGAAATACCAGGAGATTTTAGGGGTGGAGCCTGGAGAGGGTGGAGTTTAGGGAGGGGAGGGACTTCAATAAGGTATAATGCCATAGAGTCCACCTTCCAAAGCAGCCATTTTATCCAGGGGAACTGATCTCTGTTGCCTGGAGATCAGTTGTAATAGTGGGAGATCTCCAGCTACCACCTGGAGGTAGGCAACCCAAATAGCTATATATAAATATACCACACTTGGGGGGGGGGGATAAAAGCAGGGCAGAATTACTGTTAACAAAAACATTTATTGTCTCCAACTTCTGAACCCCACTTCCTTACTCAGAGGTCTTCAAAAGGCATTACTGCCTAGAATCTATCAGCTACTAGCAAAGGAAGGCCAGCCTCCATATAGGCCTCAATGAGCCCACTCCCATGTCCCTGTGATCTTCAGTAAGATTTTCTGCCAGGAACGGAGTAGCCAAAAGGGAAATCTGGAAAGATCAAGGATGAGGGCAGGAAATCTTTCAGTACCATCCTAAACAGAGTTGCACCCTTCTAAGCCTAGGGCTGCCAGCCTCCAGGTAGTAGCTGGAGATCTCCTGCTATTACAACTAATCTCCAGCCGATAGAGATCAGTTCACCTGGAGAAAATGGCCACTTTGGCAATTGGACTCTATGGTGTTCAAGTCCCTCCCCTCCCCCAAACTCCGCCCTCCTCAGGCTCCACCCCCAAAATCTCCCACCGGTGGTGAAGAGGGACCTGGCAATCCTATCTAAGCCCCTTGACTTCAACGGACTTAAAAGGGTGCAACTTTGTTTAGGATTGCACTGTAAGGGATCTTGGCACCACATTGTTTCTGTTCCTGCTATAAATCTACTTACGTATTATGAGGATGTTTTTTATGGGGCATTGTGAACCTCCTGGGGTTATAAAGTGGGATACAGATATTTTTACATAAATGAAAACAGAAAGTATATAACAGTTTGGAGATCCTAGGGGACCATTTTCTGAAAGGAAAATACAGGAAGAATTTCAACAGCACAATCTGCTTTGGATCTTAGTCTGAGTGACCCTACCCTAAAATGACAAAATGTATAGAAGTGAATTAAGGACAGAATTGGTGAAAACAAGCCTTACCCAATGCATAATGAAAGCTAATCTCGTTGGGGGGCAGGGGGGATTAACCTAGTCAAGAGTAGGATTGCCAGCTCCAGGTTGGGAAATACCTGGAGATTCTGGGGGTGGAATCTGAGGAGGGTGGGGTTTGAAGGGGGGAGGGACTTCAGTGCCATAGAGAACAATTGCCAAAGTGGCCATTTTCTCCATGAGAACTGATCTCTGTCAGCTGGAGATCAGTTGTAGTTGCAGGAGATCTCCAGCTACTACCTGGATGATGGCAACCCTAGTCAAGAGCCAAACTTCACAAACAGTTGAAGAATTTTTCAAAGACAGCTTATTTTCTGGTAATACCTCTGATGTATGACCCCACAAAACCTATTTCACATATCCCAGGGTTAGCAATGCAATGCATCCAGCTGGCTACTATTTAGCAATCCCAGAGAAACCTTAAGGAAGCAGATGTGGCCTGCAGTGCAGACTATGCCAGCACCAGATTATTAGGCCTATAACCAATATAAACAACATCTTGACCACTACAGCCCTTGAACTGCCTTTTTACCAACCTGAATGCGTACGCATATGCCTGGTTAAATGTGTCTTCTGAGAACTGGAGTATGGACACATGGAACACCGATAGGGACGTTCACCTAAGAAAACAAGCAGAGGCATTAAAATAAACACAACACCCTTAGCTGCTGGGCATGCTGCCTAAAAATCTTCCAAAAATCTTGGAAGGATTATTCAGATATATGACAATGGTGGCCAGAGTTATATTTGCGACAAAATGGAAATCGGATGACTGTCCACAGCGGGAAGACTGGGAAAGCAAACTAGCAGAGTATGCAGCAATGGTGAAATTGCACAGAATTGTTACAGAGTTGCAAGATAAATGGAAAGCATATTATTCATTATCTTCATGAAATGGAGAGCGGAGGAGACATATTGATATATACGTTATGTGTTTTTTTAGATTTTTACTCTGTATTATTTATGGAGAGAGGAGGGGGGAGGGAGGACGGAAGGAGGAATAGGAGAGGGGGGAAAGGTTTAACAGGGGGAAACATCTGAATGAATAGCAGGTTGACAACTATATATGGATTTATTTCCCAATATCTGAAAATATTTATAGAAATTTGCATTTAGATTTATTATTAGTTATTACCACTGATTGTTGTGTGTGTGTGTGTGTATACACACACACATACACACTTTTTTCTTATTTTGATGTAACTGTATTATGTCGTTAATTTTTTCTGTTTCTTTTATTTACAAGGAAAATAAAATATTTAAAAAATAAACACAACACATGCTAAATTAAAAAAAAAGCTGTGTAGTATAAAACCGCCACATAATCAATACTTGAGAGAGAGCTGCAAATCCTTGCAACCCCTGGCACCTTAGCAAAATTTACCTTAATTTTTGCCATCTCAGCGGCAAGGAAGAAAATCAGAAAACAAATTTTGTAGTAAAGAAAAGACAATATTATTTAGACAGGAACAGTCTCAAGCAGTTTCAATAGACTACAAGCATTTTTGCCACTTTATAATACCAAACTAATAAATTACTCAACAGCATATTAATTGTTGCCAAAAATTATTAACATTTAAGCAATAACTGTATCCTTAAAATTTGTGTATTTGCCTGCAGGAGACGTAGGAATTACCATTATCTAATGCTACAGATAAAACTCTTCGTTCTGTACATTTTGAGTAAGTAAAAACTTGTTTTAAAAAGCATGTCATTCTTTCCAAAAGTGGTTGTTGTTTTTTAACATGCATAGCAGGTTTGTTTTTTTAAGTGCTCCCCAGTCTTCCCAATTTCCTCCCAGGCCTTCATGTCTCTAGATTTTACACCAACATTATACCAGCAATTGAACACAATGGGAGTGAAAACTAAGCTCCCCTCCACATGTACACATGTGCACCCGCCTCCTACCACACCAGCTAATCTCAGCTTTCCTAAGCATTATATAAAACCCCATCCAGAGCACCCATAGCTCAGGTAACAGGGTGCAGAGCACAGGGTTCTCTCTCTGGCCTCATGTCACACATCTTAAAATGTGGGTGGGTGGGAGAGACTTTGATTATAGGAATGTGCCCTTTGCACAAACAGCCAAGGTGGAAAACAAGCACAGTTACAGATTATTGTCAATACTGTTCAGAAAGCTCTTATAGGTGCTCCACCTCAAAACACAAGGACTGGACTAAGTCTAGGGTTGCCAACCTCCAGGTACTAGCAGATCTCCTGCTATTACAACTGATCCCACCCAACAGAGATCAGTTCCCCTGGAGAAAATGGCCGCTTTAGCAATTGGACTCTATGGCATTGAAGTCCCTCCCCTCCCCAACCCCGTCCTCCTCAGGCTCCGCCCTAAAAACCTCCCGCCGGTGGCAGAGAGAGACCTGGCAACCCTAACTAAGTCCTCCACTCCTCCAACCGCCAACTGACGATGGATCCCATACAGGTAGAGAGGGATCCCACACTTCAAACTTTGACTGCTGCAAATATTTTCATTCCCACCACCCACATGAACCTACTGTGCATTGACTCAACAATTGTTCCTCCCTGAATGGTTGCTAGCTGTGTCTCCCACACAGAAGGCAAAGGGTAGTTACACAAAGTACTGAAAGTCCCTTGGAGATATGCTGCCAGAACATCAGTGCGATGTGAACGTGATGTGTTATACTGGTATAAACCTCATATGCAAGTGGGGGAGACAAGGAGCACAACCACATTTCTGGGTGACTACTAGCTACCCTAACCATTCCTACGACAGGTCATTTGTCTCACAGGATCACAGCCCCATAGAACGGCCTCAACAGAAACCCATGGACTGGATCCAGAACAATGTTTACACAAGCTCAAGGAGTTCTGCCTGCAAAGTGTATCTTTCACAGCTCCCCCACTCCTACAGCTGCCCAGATTGCCTTTCCAATATCCTGTTCCTGAAGGTCCCCTGTTCTACATGAGCAGAATCTCAGGGAGCACTTTGGGCTGCCTCAGGAGCCACAAAAGTCACTCTTCATGGGCGGAAGCACTTGCACCCATGGAAAGACTGAACTGGATCCAACACTAAGACAGAGTACTCCCTACAAATAATGTGTAATGTTGGTATACAAGTAAATCCCAAAACATGAAAAACACCAACGGGAAGAGAAATTGAAAAAGCACCTAGGTGGTGCCACGCTCTCAGATTTGTAGCTCACCACCACATGTAATGTATAGCAACACACATGCTGTTTGATCCTACTACTAAACACTATTCTATTTTCCTTTGTTCTTTCCTCTTTGGTTCTTTCTAGGTAGTCCTTGAACAGGGGTGACAGGTAAAAATGGACCTCACCACAATGCAGTGCCAACCACTTGCTGCCACTATATGTCCACCAGCTGCAACTGGCTGCAACTGGGGTTGCCAACTGGGGTTGCCAACTGGGGTTGCCAATATTTACAGTGTAGACCAGTGATTCCCAAAGTGGGCAGTAACACCCCCTGGGGGGGTGGGATTGCCTAGGGGGGCACTAAGAGACAAGGAGGCAGCAGAGGGGCGCTATAGGTGGCCCCCTTCAACTGTGTTGTTGGATAGGGTAGGGGCGCTGGGATTGAATTTGTAGAATCAAGGTGGCGGTGGCCTGAAAAGTTTGGGAACGACTGGTGTAGATGAAGACTGCCTTCTCTTAGAAATATCAGGACAGAACTAGTTATTTAATTTTTAAAAAATATTTATACTCTTCTCTTTTGGAATGGTACACTAAATTTCTAACTTGCTAACTCTGTTTCTAAGTATCTTATGAAATTCTCTGAAACATAAACACCAAAAATGGTTTGTTCTTTCCATATACAAAGTTTCATCAATTGATATCTTTTTTTGGGGGGGGGAAGAAACAACAAACAATCTGAGCCTAATTGATGGCAGCTCTATTAGTGCAAAATCTAAACAAAAATGGGAAAAGAATTCATGCTGACATTGCATGCTCATGGTTGTAATATCTAAGATATGCAGCTTATTTTCTATGGTTATTATTACTGCCTGACATTGGGTTCTGACATATGGGAAATGTTGGGGTCTGAAATATAAGAGATGCCAGTCTATTCACGGATTTCATTAACTGCTAATACTACCAAATCCCTTTAACCCAATCTTACAAACTACTGTGGCTGGTAGGCTTGGGATGTTAATTAATAAAAGTTTATTATTGTCACCATTAATTCAGATAACTGGCTTCTGATTTGCATTTCAAAATAAAATTAGTTTCAGGTAATAACGTCACATTTGTTGATTCTAGACTATGTTACTATTTTCTACTTGCATATTTGTTTTAAAAGTAATTTCCCCCCCTAAATGTTTCGGGATTGACTCTCACAAACAATAAGGGGGTCGGGGGAAAGCTGAGCAAGGAAAAACAAGTTAGCTGACTGTTCAAAGCACTTTCCAAAGCACAAAACATCATGGGCATTTTTTTGCCTCTGAACAGAAAAAGATTTAATTTAGCTATCACGGGGAGTAGCTGTGACAATAGTGTCTACAACAGCGACCCCTGCCCCTTTAGCACTGTGACAACTAAGTTAAAATGTTAATCAATTTACATTAGGTCTGCATTCTACAACCTGTTTACTCCAGATCCTTTCAAAACCAGGTATTGTTCTGAAATAAGAGATTGTGACCTGATGCATATGGTTTTCGTCTCAGTCAAGTTTAAAACACATTTATATACCCTTCATTTCCCCATGAAAAAAGCCTAGGGTATAGGTTGTGAAGGATTCAAGCAATGAGTCCTACGTGGCAGACCCAGATATGCGAAGTGCACTGCAATAATTGTTCAGGGTGAAGCATTATACTGAGCAGTGACCTGAGTAGAACAGACACCAACACTTGTAGTACTCTTCTAGGAGGAAGGCCTTTCTAATTTGGCAGGCCCAGCTATTAAAACCATCAACAGCTGGAAAGTGGTTGTGAGAGTGGAGGACTAACATCTGGGAGCTCCCCCCAATGGTTTCTAGCAACTGACAATGTTCTGCCAGGTCCCAAGAGATGCTGTGGTACTTGATGAAGCTTCTTTCATCGGGCTGGGGGGAAAGCCAAAGCTTTACCTGTAAGCCACACTGGGAGCCAATCTGGCTGCAAAGCAAGGCTTAAATACATCAAATCAATAAATGTGGGGATACAACACTCACCTGTATGAGTTCGAATATGTTGAATGTAGTTGTTCTTTCTATCAGAAAAGTAGGAGCACTGTGAGCACGTGTATACTTTCCGTGGAAAATGATTTCTTAGATGCTTCTTCCAGTGATATTCACTCACTGTCATATATGTGCAGATGGTGCATTTGTAGACCCGCTCATTTTCTCCTACTTTGTTGTGGTGCTTCAAGTGAGCTAGATAGTGATCATATCTGCTAGTGTTATAGCCACAGCGATCACATCTAATGGGCCCCTTGGAGAAATCTACCTCATCTGTGCCATTAGACTCTGTTTCTTTAACCTGGCCGTGCTTCTCAGCTTTTTCTTCTACAATGAATCTGTTGGCACCATGTACCCGGATGTGATCCACAAACTCCTTCTCTGACTCTGTCTCGTATTGACAAGGCTTACAACGGAACGGCTTGTTCTTCGAGCTCTTACATTTGTCATCTCCAGTCTCTGGACCATCTGGGACCTCTGGTGCTTTCTGTGGGATGTCTTTGCCCGGGCTTGGAGGAACAGAAGATTCAGTCGCTTCTGCAGTTTCTGTATGAGGGGCCAAAGGGGCTTCAAGGGCTGCCAGTTCCATGTCTTCCAGGTCTTCATGATCACTCTCCACATCATCTGCATCATCTGCATCTTCTCCGTCACTGTCTGAAAAGTTGGTGTTGCCCACAGTTGTCAGTTCAGCCATTTGCTTCTCTTCACCAACCATGTAATCACAACAGTTGCCGTTAACCTCTCCTGTCAGGGCAACATTTGCCAGCATAATAAGCTGAGGAGCTGCCAGCTCAGCTTTAGAAAGTTCACCGAAGTCATACATGTCGTTTGACAGCGCCATGCCAAGGTTAGTATTGCCAGGGAACAGGCTGCTGCCACCAGACTGCCCTAGTACCTGTGTTGCCATAGTAACAATTCTGTTAAAAGGAAACAAAAAGATTTTATGAACCCCACTCTTATGAAGAACCCATTCTACAATATTCAAAAGCAAAAGAATTTCAGGTAATACTTAAAATCATAAGTTAAAAAACCTGTAATAACAGAAGGTTTCTGGGACAGTTTCTCTTCTTTTCATTATTTTTTTCTTGTTCACATGCTTGCTTTTATCCTATGCTCATAAGGGACATTTTTAAAAAAAATCTACTTAAGCTGCCTCTAATATTTTACCATGGACAAATATTGCAACATATTCCACAAAGCCCAGATTATTTGTATAGGTAGCAATCTACCTTTAAAAAAATGAACTATGTCCAAAAAGAGAAAAAACTGAGGGCTCCTTGATCCCCAGCCCTGCAAGAGTCAGGGTCTCGCCCTCACTTTTACAGAAGACATAGTTATGCTATGCTATGGCCATAGCCTAATTTATAGGCTGATTTTTCTTTCTTTTTTTAAGTTTTGCAGTTGTTTGGTTATTCCCGGGTTTGTGTAATACAAGCCAAGAAGAAGTGTGCAATCTCACAAAATGAAAGGTAAATATATTCAAAAGTAACGGGTTACGTTTGGAATTAAAATGTCAGTATTTCATAAGAATTAACCATGATCAAATCCAGTTGTCTGACGAAATAATGAATATTATCTGCCCATATAAGACCAATCAATTGACCAACTGTAACAGAATTTATAAAATCCATTTTAGAGTATGTCAAGCAGTCAGGTTTACATTATTTAAAAGCCACATTAAATATCTTCCAATAGGAAGCTGATATCTAGCATATTTTAGCTGAATTTGCATGGTTTTATTATCACTCATGAATCACATGTAATAAAGCATTTTTATTTCATCTTCTACCATGTATCATAAAAAAGGAACAGCTTCTCCCATCCTGTCTTGCTCACTATGCAAGAAGCCAGTTTCCGCTACTGTGCTGCTTGAAAATTACCTTACTTTCAAGCACTCTCAAAAGAGTCCAGAGCATATTCTTGGGTAGACAAGCTACCAAAAATCAATAATAGTCAACACTAAGGCTACCTCAAGCTATGAGCTGCCCAGCACACTCTTCTCAACAGCAACCTCTAAGCCAGGGAACCAATCAATTGTTACAACTAGGGGTAATGTACATGCTACAGCAGAAGAATCCTATCAAACAAGAAGCTAAAAAGGCAGTTTAGTACAAGAAGGATGGGGGCGGGGGGGGGGAGGTCAGACGAGAACAAAGAAATTAACAAATAACCCAAAGTAGTCATGGTTCAATAGAGGTCAAAGAGCCAAGACTAAGAGAGTAGGTATGCAGACACAAGTGTTGTGGGAATATGTGTCTATCTGTTCACATCTGCTCACAGCAGCCACCAAAACAAGCTGCTAGTTCCCTGAAGGCAAACTTTGGAACCACAATGATTAATGCAGGTAGTAGTCTAATTCCCATTTTACAAATGTGCACTGATTCTGGAAAACACATCCCTTTTTACCATCCCAATCATACAGACTGCAAATGTGAAAGAATAAAAGTTAAATAATTTGCGTTAAGTAATCTTGAGAATGCCATCATTAGAAATTGAGAAGCAGGAGCCAGGCTTCCTATGATACTCCAAAAATGCAAGAGCATACAGTAATGGAACAAAGGGCTACGCAAGTCCAACATTGTCTCTTAATAGTGGCCAGACTGAAGCCCCTGGAAAGCTCACAAGCAGTGTACGAAAACCACAGCTACCCCCTGTTGATATCTGATGAGACACCAACAGCTGTTGCAGAAGATCTGCTTGTACTACTACACCAAAAAGCAATATTGCCATTCTTAAAGTTCACTGAATTTGGCCTTACTTCCTCTATGATACTTCAGTCTCCACTAAAACCTTTTCAGAAGTCCGCCCATACGAACGGACTACTTGGGATTTTTTTTAAATCACACTACAACTACATGGTGTTACAATACCAGCATATCTAAACATACCCTACTTACCGAATTTTATTACATTGTTCCTACTGCATTGAGTTAAATTTTGTAATCAGCACTGATTCTCGGCAAGAAAGCAGGGCCATCAAGGAAATAAATACAATGTAAGTTCCTTATCCTGGCAGGAACTTCCAAACTATTCAAGTAAAACATGGAGCAGCGAAGCTTACATGTAAAGGCATGTGCTCCAAGTTAATTCAAATTAAATACATACTGAATAAATACAACTCTACGTTGCTTTAAACAAGGTTCAGGGATTCATGGCACAACCGGGGTGCTCTCCCATGCTTTAAATTGCAGGATTAAAGATTTATTTTCAAAACGTACCCAAAAAAATTACACCAGGATTTCTTTTGTCGCCCTCTCCTCTGCTACATTACTGAAATTGGGGTGTGTGAGAGAGACCATACAGCCTCAAACATATATGTGTATTTCTCAACAACAAAAGTATGCTGGGCAGATCATTTGTGCTTGAAAGGAGCTAACCAACAGCAGCTTGGGGTGGGGGGAGAGAGACATTTACTTCAGCACTGGTCTCATTTTGGCCTAAACGCAAACCAGCTCAATGACCTACATACACAACGCTGAACTCAGCGAGCAAAGAAAACTAGCTCCCTTCAAAAGTTTGGAAGTTTCCAGGTGCCAAAAGAAGCTCTCTCTCGCCCTTCACAGCACGGTTCCTCGGTGCATATTTACTTGGAAGTTACGTCCTGCTGAGTTCAGTGGGCCTTACTCTCAAGTAGGCACTCAAAGGACAGCAATTCGAAGGCTACAAATCCTCAAAGATGGCAATTAAAGCACTTCTCTCCCACCCACCCCCATCCCGGCTGAATTTCATGTGTGCCACCAAGCCCAACCACCATCGGCTTGCTCTTGCATTCCAGAAATAGGCATTCGGCCATTTTCTCAAATACCAAGTAGAAGCAGCAGCAGCCGCACAAAGCAGCCCTTTCCGCAAAAAAAACTTGCCTGCAGCACACATCACAAACTCACTAAAGTCGGCGTTTTTTGTTGTGTTTTTTTCCCCTGTTCGGGGTCTTCGCCTCATCAAAAAAAAACCTCGACCCCCCATTTTCTCTTTACTTTCCTCCCCCTCTAAAAGAAAAGTTGCCATAACTCCTCCGCAAACTTTCTCTTGCGGGGTTTCCCGAGCCAACGAAGGCAGGGTGGGGGAATCTTTCCTTTCACGCCCGAAATATCCCCCCCCCCAGACAAGAAATTGGGGCAGGAGGGGGCGGAAGAAAGAGAAATCGTTACCTGGTTGCCTCTGCTAAGGTAAATAAGATTTACATGTTGTGGAAGCGGGGGGGATGCTCGGAGACCCCCAAGATAGGATCGGGGAGCTTGTTTGGGGGGGGAGGGGAGGAGGAAATAACTTTTACCAACTTTGATAGTAATTCAAGGGGAGTTGCCGTGTTAAGCTTGCGACCAACCACACCAAAACAGAGCTACGTTTGTTAACGCCGGAATAAATTCGTTATGCCTCCAAAGTGACTCTGGAGTTGGGTTTTTGTGGCTTCGGCCAGCAGCATTCCCCCCCCCTCCACACTGGAGCTGCAAGCCTACCTCAACTCTGAGTAGCAAATACACACACACACACACACAGATAGGGATGTGTGTGTGTGTTTGGGGCTGGGAATCTCCTGGCTCTCTTCCCCTGTGCACTGGGGGGGAGGAGAAATGGAGCATGCATGTGTGCACTGGTGGGGGAGAAATGGAGCATGTATGTGTGCACTGGGGGGAGAAATGGAGCATGTATGTGTGCACTGGGGGGAGAAATGGAGCATGTATGTGTGCACTGGGGGGAGAAATGGAGCATGTATGTGTGCACTGGGGGGAGAAATGGAGCATGTATGTGTGCACTGGGGGGAGAAATGGAGCATGCATATGTGTATGAGTTCACTGGGGGGAGAAATGGAGCTTGCATGTGTGTATGTGTGCACTGGGGGGAGAAATGGAGCATGTATGTGTGCACTGGGGGGAGAAATGGAGCATGTATGTGTGCACTGGGGGGAGAAATGGAGCATGCATATGTGTATGAGTTCACTGGGGGGAGAAATGGAGCTTGCATGTGTGTATGTGTGCACTGGGGGGAGAAATGGAGCATGTATGTGTGCACTGGGGGGAGAAATGGAGCATGTATGTGTGTATGAGTTCACTGGGGGGAGAAATGGAGCTTGCATGTGTGTATGTGCTGGGAAGTGGGGGGGAGAGAGGCGAGGAGCATTGCGCCAGGTCCACCCTTCCCAGGAAACGTGGTCAGGCCCGCTCGCGGCCCCTTGTAGGGCCGGGTGGTGGGGAGTGAAAGGGGGGAGAGAGAGAGAGAGAGAGAGAGAAGAACCCATCAGCACAACCATTCATCATGCAATCCCCCCCCCTCCCAGTCACCCCACCCCCTCAACTCACGGCGACGGGGAGGGGGGAGCGGGGAGAAATCGCTGTCCAGCTTCCCACCAGGGCGGCTGCCCGCGGCCTCCTCGGCCCGAGAGGCGGCTCCTCCTCGCCTCTTTTCTTCCTTCCTGCCGCCGAGGGCGGGTGGGCCGGAGGGAGACGTCGCCCTTGGCGGGGGTGGGGGTGGGGTGGGGGCTCTTCCAGCGGCTTCCTGCCTGCTTGAGGAGCGAGAGGGGGGGGTGCGCTCTCGCCAGGCCGAGCCGGGCCTCCCTCCTCTCGCCGCCCGGGGCCTGCCCGCCCTCTCTCCCCACCCACCCGCGCCCACAACCGCCACACTCCACCCCCTCCGCCGCCGCCGCCGTCCCCATGCGCAGCAGCGAGCTTGCAGATCAGCCCTGGACAGCGCCACAAGCTCGCGCTCCCTCGCTCGGCTCGCGCCCGCCTCCCCCTCCCCCCTCCCCCCTCCCGCCTCACGGGCCGCCGCCGCCGCCTCGCCTGAGGGACGCTCACCTTCCCCCTTCTCCGTCCCTCAGTTCCGCCCGGACACCCCCCCCCCCGGTCGCCTCCCCTCCGCTTTTCTGGGGAAGGGGAGCGTCGAAGGGACGGCGGCCGAGGAGTCTCCTCAGGGCGGCGGCGCGCGCATTCCACCACACTCACCTCACGCGCGCGCGCACGCGCGCGCCCGGCCGCAGCAGCAGCAGCAGCAGCAGCAACGGCCGCCGCCAGGGAGGCCCCGCCCACCGTCGCCTCGGCGGCGGCCTGGCCCCGCCCCTTTACTCATGGCTTCTCCCCACCCCCTCCTCCTTCCTCCCCTCAGGTCAGGCCTGGCCTCGGTCGGAGCCTGCCGTGAGGGCGACGCGGAGGCCCCGGATGGGCGGCAGGGCCCCGGCCAGGTGCTTGGGCGCGCCGCTCTCGCCGAGCGTGGTTGCGGGCCGACGCCAGCAAACTAGGGTGGGAAGTGAGAGCATTTTTAAAAAATGAGAGCATTTTTTTTAAATAAAAAAATTTTTTATTATTTTTTTAAAAAAAATGCTCTCGTTTTTAAATTAATTAATTAATTAAAAATTAATTTTTTATTTTTCAAAAATGCGCGTTCTTTTAATGAATTAATTAAAGTTAATTTTTTGTTTTATAAAATGCTCTCGTTTTTAATTAATTGATTAATTAATTAAAATTTAACTTTTCATGTAAAAACGCTCTCGTTTTTAATTAATTAAAAATTAATTTTTTATTTTTCAAAAATGCTCGTTCTTTTAATTAATTAATTAATTAAAGTTAATTTTTTGTTTTGCAAAAATGCTCTCATTTTTAAGTAATTGATTAATTAATTAAAATTTAACTTTTCATGTAAAAAATGCTCTCGTTTTTAATTAATTAATTAATTAAAAGATATTTTTTTTGAAAAAAAATTTAAACAACGCTGCCCCGCTTAGGTCAGGATGGGTGGCCGTGTTCAGTCTGTCACGAGCAAAGAGCAAGAGCCCAGTCGGGGCTTGCGCATTCAAAAAGCTCCCGCTTTACACCAATCTGATAAAGAATTTGGAGAAAAATGGGTAGCAGTCCTTAACAAGTGCTCTATAGATTTGATGACTCTTATCGTTGAACACTCCCTCATAGTTAGGGATGCGGTACAAGAACAAGCCCTTAAAGCTCAAGAAGAATTTAAAGCTACAGTCACCGATGATGTGTTCAATTCACAGATAGAAACACTTAAAAAGGAACTTGCCGCCTATGCTTCCAACATTGACAATTACAAAAACAGGAAAATTACCAGGGATCAAGAAGATTACGCCCAGGATCGGGTTTATTTCTGGTTAGGTCAAGGCACACGACGCCCGCAGAGACAGGGCAGAGTTCCTCCAAATAATCCGATTCTTCCGCGGAACGCAATACTTCTAGAACCTCCAGCCTGGGATCATACGGTTCCTCTTATTCCTTAAGATCAGGAGGTACGGATTTTAGCAAGGACACCAGACCATGGGGACGTCAGAAACCAAAAACTTGATTTTTAATTTATCTTCCAGGACACTTACATCTGAGGAACAGCAGGTACTTGAATTGGGCATTAGTTTTGTCCCCACCCCCCGCTATTCCCGGTTCCAAAGTTGGGTTGATTTGTTTAAATTTTTCCGAATACTCAAAAGAATATTTTCGGGATACTCAACCTCACATCAAGCCTGTAAATATTTTCAAACCTAAATCTACGTATACCCCTAAAAATTGTAGTCATTTCCTTGCTACATTTCAATCTTTAGTCCTTCGGGACGTACAGAAATTGGAAACCCATAGAGCTAATCAGCAAGTTCATCCCAATATGACTACATCACAGATGAACATTCTTCGGGATTTGTCACAGGATAGTTTTTCGACCTGCTGACAAGGGGGGCAGTCTAGTCATCCAAAATCGAGTTGATTATGACCACGAAAATTGGAGACAACTGAACAATACTACTTATTATAAAAAACTATCCATGGATCCCACCAAAAAAGTTCACATCATTAAAACCACAGTTTTTGAAGCTTCGTCTTTGACTTACATAGACAAGAATACCGCTGACTTTTTGTTGGTTGAATACCCACGCGTACCAATATTTTACACGCTTCCTAAGATTCATAAATCTTTATCTCAACCCCCCGGAAGACCCATCGTTAGTTTAGTTGGTTCCTTGCTTGAACCCATTTCCAGGTACCTTGATTCCTTTTTGCAAAGTTTTGCCAGGGATACCCCCTCTTTTTTGTCTTATACCAGACACTTAATCCGGGACATTGAACAATTATCCATCCCCTCAGAGGCGATTTTGACCACTTTTGATGTATTTGCATTGTACAATAATATTCCCCTTGATGAAGTCCGGCTAATTATTGAAGATCTCCTTTCCTCTCGCCCTGATCAAACACCTCCTACACACTTCCTGATCAATCTATTGGACATTCTCTTTGAGAACAATTTTTTTCGTTATCAGGACACCTTCTTTCTGCAAATCCGCGGCGTATCGATGGGGGCTGCTTGCGCCCCATCCATAGCTAACATTTTCATGATCCATTTTGAGAGAACTTGTCTTTATTCTTCTACTTTTTTCTCATCACAGACTCTTTGGTACAGACGTTATATCGATGACGTTTGTGCCATACTTGTCCATTCAGATTCGTTTCATAATTTTTCTTCTTGGCTCAATTCGTTGCATCATTCATTAATCTTCACTGGTACCTTTGACACCCAAGAAATTGCTTTCTTGGATGTCACCATTTTTCGATCATTGGACAATAAGTTGGCTGTTAAACCCTTTACTAAGCCAACCGATTCTGGCTTCAATTTGCACTTTACATCTTTACATCCATTACATTTAAGGGCCAACTTACCTTTTAGCCAATTTCTTCGGCTTAAAAGAAACTCTTCCAATGAACAGGATTTTCTGAAATCATCTGAGAGTTTAGCATCCAACTTTCAAAGAAGAGGATATCCTTCACACATTATTCAACATTCCTTCAATAGAACTCATTCCAGGTCAAGATCTGCACTGCTCAACAAGGAACCTGCATCATCACTCGACCTCCAGCCTCTCGGGCAGAGGATTGTGGCTTCCTTACAATATTCACATTTGTCATATGACATAAGGAAGATTCTATCTCGACATTGGCACCTTTTACAGGATATCCCCGGCTGTAGCAAACTTCCCATTTTGGGAATGAGAAAGACTCGTTCCATCTGAGATATTCTCATTAAAACTGATCTTTTTCCACCAAACTCACTGCAGACCACGGGACATCATAAATGTGGGCATTGTGCCATGTGTCCTTACAGTCTTTCAATTAAAGACGTTCATTCTTCTTCCACCAAATTTTCTTACACTTTGAAACAGTTCAGCAATTGCAGCACAGCCATGGCTGTGGACGCGGTCCTTTGCCCGTGCCGTTTGATGTACATTGGCTGCTCGTCCCGCCCTGTGCGCCTCAGGATCGGGGAGCACAGGGCGCGCATACGCGCACGGAACTTAGAGGGGCCCCTTGTGCAACATTACATTGACCTGCAGCATTCCGACACGGATATTTTGTTCTTTGTACTATGGCACTTCAAACCAAAACCCTTTCATGTACAGAATGCCAAGAAGATCTTGCTCCAACAGGAGTCCCGACTCATCTATGCCTTCCGAACCCTAACCCTCAGTGGTCTCAATAATGAGTTTGATCTTTCCTGTTTTGTATAAGATATTGCCCTCTTTCCCTTTAAAAGCACTCAGAACTTCTCGAGGCACATGATTGGTTGCTAGGCAGATAAAACCCTTTGTATTTCTCCTACCACTTACCGCGTACTCGAGGATACATTCGCTTAGGAATTTCCAATAGACACATTCTCTAGGTAGGCTGGATTAATTTCTCATAGCATTATATAAATTTATGCTTTTTTTTCTTTGACATATAGCATTGTGATCTCTGTATGATATTCGTGCTTTTTTCACAGCTGACTGTCGTTTGGACAACCAGCCAATCTTTACCATGGATTCAGAAGCCTGTGATTGCTTTGTAAATGTTTAGAAAATATTGTTCATTGGAGCTGATGAAAGCCTTGAAACGTGCACCAACGACTAGCCACACGTTATCCTTGATTCATTGAACTTTTGGACTTTATTTTGACTTTTGGACTATTTGTATTTATGTTCATCCTAGGGACGGGCATCTCCCTCTTTCTTTGAGGTTTCTCGTCATTGAGAATTTATGTTGCCTTTTTGAATTTGTTGTATGGAATTTGAGAACTCTTACTTTCATTGTTTGCATGAAGTAATGCTCTTATTATAATTTATATGAATATACCAATGTGTTTCTATATTATTGAGCCTTCGTGCTGCCAGTACCTGGAGGTTGGCAACTCTAGCGTTAACTGAGATTCTTTCATTTTACATTGAGGAGGGGCAAAATAATGTAGATTTACTTTGCAAGTGAGCCCCAAACGGTAGAGTTGTTGCAGCACTTCTGAACTGCTGAGGGTCAATGGGGGGTGTTATCCTCATCTGCAGTATGAAAATCACAGCCTACTTTACAGGGTCGGTGCCAGCAAGGATTACTGAGATGGTATGCAAAGAGCTTTGAACGCTTGCGATAAATGCAAGGCAATATGACCATGAAAGTGGGCAATTAAAATTAAGATATTTAGATTAGCCTAGCATCTCTTGTCTTTACATTTCTAGCTGCCATCGGCTGAGCCCAAACCCTAGAAAGAGACAGGACGTGTAGGAAGGCCTAAGGAAAAGAAGCAAAGTTCTAGGAAAGCAAGAGCCTGGAAGGCTGAGAAGCAATCAAGGCTTGGGGAAATTAGGGTTAGCATTTAAATAGGGTCAACCAGATCTCATGAGGCTCAGACCTTCACTTAGATCAACACTTTTGAGCCTGGGTTGGGAAGTTAAAAAAAGTAGTCCCCCCCCCCATCATGGCTGAGTTTGGGTCTCCCTATTTAGACTCAGCCACAGTGATCTGATCCACAGTAATCTTGAGGCTGGACTACTGTAACATACTTTCATTGGGCTGCCCTTGAGGACAATTTGGAATCCTCAGCCAGTACAAAATACAGTAGACCAGCTATTAGTCAGGGTAGTCAAGGTGTACATGTTACACCAATACTGGAAGACCTGCAGTGGCTGCCAGTTGCTTTATTACCTTTAAAAGCCTTTATGGTATGGGGATGTCATACCCTCGGGACCACCTCTTCTCAGTATACTTTCCCGCAGTAGTTCTATTCTGGGGATCAAGCATTGTTGGGAGTGTCATTACGCAGGCAGGTTAAACCAAGCCAGGCCATTCTGAGGAGCAGATCCTGTTTTGTGGAATGGACTGCCAGAAGACTCCCCCCCCTTTTTTTCAGGAACGATGTATACTCAAACAATTTAAGTTTGCCAGGCATTTAGTGGCCAGTGGTAGTGCTGGGCATTGAGTGAGATCCTTGGCAACCCTAGGGAGAGGTCTGACTCGCCCTACCTCCAGCAGTGGATTACTGCCCCCCCCCAGGTGTTATCTCCCAGCTCATTTTCTGTTATGGGCTGTCGCTAAAGATAGGCCAGCGGCCGGATGTTGATTTCACCACATGCTGCAGTGGGAAAGCTGTGTGCAGTGGGAAAGGGGAGAAAGAAACAGAAGGGTGGGGGGTTGCTACTGCTGGAGATGAATCTCTGAAGGGCGCAAGGCAGTCAGTTCAGTTTCACCTAATTGCTATTTGCAGGCCTTTGGGTCCACAGCTTTCTTTTTTGGACAGGGTTGCCAGGTCCCTCTTCTCCAGCAGTGAGTTTTTTAGGGCGGAGCCTGAGGAGGGCGGGGTTTGGGGGAGGGGAGGTATTTCAATGCCATGGAGTCCAATGGGCAAAGCGGCCATTTTCTCTAGGGAAACTGATTCCTATCGGCTGATATTTGGTTTTTTTTATTGTTAAGTGCCGTCAAGTCGCTTCCGACTCATGGCGTCCCTATGAATGTAAGTCCTCCAAAATGTCCTGTCTTTGACAGCCTAGCTCAGATCTTGCAAATTGAGGGCTGTGGCTTCCTTTATTGAGTCAGTCCATCTCTTGTTGGATCTTCCTCTTTTCCTGCTGCCCTCAACTTTTCCTAGCATGACTGTCTTTTCCAGTTACTCTGGTCATCTCATGATGTGACCATCGGCTGGAGATCAGTTGTAATAGCAGGAGATCTCCAGCTAGTACCTGGAGGTTGGCAACCCTATCTTTGGACTATTAAAAAAAACACAACCTTTCTGTTTCATAGTGAAATTCAGCCTACCTTTAAAGAAGTTGTGTTACTGTGTATATATATGTGTGGGGGGGGGGGAAGTCTGCAAAAATAAACAAATAGACCCATAGTAGTTTGCTTTATTGTGATATTTTCCATTTTTTCCTTGTTTATCCTTTGCAAATATTGTTAAAAGGACCTAAACCTCTTAAGCATTGGGATTCACAGCTTTGTATTGTTTTACCGTTCTTTAGATTCCTTGTTTCCAATACACAAGGGACTTCCCCCCCTCACTAGAAACCAGTCTATCCTGACTAACTTTTGCACACAGCAGATGAACCATCCCTCTGCGACTGTCCATGCTAATGCTTCCTAAATGGTTATGTACTCCCCAGTTCCCCCAGCCAAGGGGGTGCTGCAGACTTCGTAGTCCTTGCTGTATTGATAAACCAAGTACAGTAGAAGCGGAGGCAAGTAGACACTCTAACAAGACAGCAGATATGCTACCCTGCATCATTTCATTTTCTTTATTTATATCCCACCTTTCTCCCCAATGGGGACCCAAAGTAGCTGACATCGTTCTCCTCTCCTTTTTTATCCTCACAACAACCCCATGAGGTAGGTTAGGTTGAGAGTGTGCGACTGGCCAAAGGTCACCCAGCAAGCTTCAATAGCAGAGCTGGGTTTTGAACCCGGGTCTTCCATATCCTAGTCCTCCCAAACTGATAATCTTTATCTCTTTAAGATATTTATATCATGTTTTTCCTCCTCTGTGGGGACTCAAAGTCTCCAAGTCTCCATTTTGTCCTCTTGGGGCATTATGCAGGAAAATAAAAGGTGCAAAATAAACCCATTCTGAGAATCTGTGTGGTAACCAAATTACATTACTACTGGGAGTTCCATGCAGTGTACATAATGGTTGTGGCACAATGTGGCATTTTATTGAGCTGAATGTTAAGATATTTTATGTGAAAAATGAAAAATTGGTTTTTTCTCAGCATCAGCTTTGTGGACCCAGGCCCATGTCTTCAGATGCCATCGAGGTAATCTAATAGTTATAGCTAAGCCCTACAATACTACTAGGAAGGAAAGGCAACATGATATAGCCCGATCTTGTCAGATCTCGGAAGCTAAGCAAGGTCATCCCTGGTTAGTATTTGGATGGGAGACCACCAAGCAGTGTGTGTGTGTGTGTGTGTGTTAAGTGCCGTCAAGTCGCTTCCGACTCATGGCGACCCTATGAACCAATGTCCTCCAAAATGGAGGACCAAGCAATACCAGGGTTGCTGTGCAGAGGAAGGCACTGGCAAACCACCTCTGTTAGTCTCTTGCCTTGAAAACCCCATAAGGGGTCGCCATAAGTCGGCTGTGACTTGACAGCACATTACACACACACACACACACACACACACACAATACTACATAATAGACCTGAGTTCGATCCCAACGGAAGTTGGTTTCAGGTAGCCGGCTCAAGGTTGACTCAGCCTTCCATCCTTCCAAGGTCAGTCAAATGAGTACCCAGCTTGCAGGAGGTAAAAGGAAGATGACTGGGGAAGGACTGGCAAACCACCCAGCAAACAAAGTCTGCCTTGGAAACGTCGGGATGTGACGTCACCCCATGGGTCAGGAATGACCTGGTGCTTGCACAGGGGACCTTTACCTTTTTACTACATAATAATAATCAGAGGCTAGATGGCCATCTGTCAGCAATGCTGATTCTATGACCTTAGGCAGATGATGAGAGGGAGGGCATCTTGGGCATCTTCTGGGCATGGAGTAGGGGTCACTGGGGGTGTTGGGGGGAGGTAGTTTGGAATTTCCTGCATTGTGCAGGGGGTTGGACTAGATGACCCTGGTGGACCCTTCCAACTCTATGATTCTACTGCATCTCTGGAACTCTAGATAAGTATAAAACCCTACAGCAGTTTTACAGCGAGCATTGCTATAGCTACAGAGGAGACAAATTTGACATGGATAAATAGATAACTGGAAAGGGCCCAGCGTGGGAAGTCACAGAATACCGCTACTCGTCCTCGACAGCACCCGACTCAAGCCTGTCTAGCTCAAGGGTCAGCAACCTTTTTATAAATCAAGAGCCGAATTACGTCAAAGCTCAGATCAACAAAGAGCCAGTATAAGAAAGCACATTTGCATAACTGAGACTGTACAGCTTAATAACTACCGATCGCTGACATGTTGAGACACAATGCACAACATTTCTATGGCCCAAACACTGGTTTGTTGTGAGCCCTTTATTAGAAAGTGGCACACATGAGGTCTCACAATAAGTCATAAATATACACATGAGCACCCTGCATGGTTGTTTTAGCGCATTGGCATAAATCTACAAGTGCTTCGTGCTTGGATTCCTGGCAGCGCTTCACCTCTATTAGTTCCCTTTCTGGACCGAAGGGACTTGGGGATATTTCTGGAGGAGAGGAGTTTGAGGGGGGACATGATAGCTCTCTTTAAGTATTTGAAAGGCTGTCACTTAGAGCAGGGCAGGGAGCTGTCCCTGTTGGCAGCAGAGGATAGGACTCGCAATAATATGTTGAAATTATGGGTGGAAAGGTACTGGCTGGATACTGGGGGGGGGATTCACAGTGAGAGTAGTTCAGCAGTGGAATTGGCTGCCTAGGGAGGTGGCGACCTCCCCCTCACTGGCGGTCTTCAAGTAGCGGCTGGTCAGGGATGCTCTCTAGGCTGATCCTGCATTGAGCAGGGGTTTGGACTAGATGGCCTGTATGGCCCCTTAGGGATGCATTTCCCCCTCCTTGGAATGCAGACAGACTTGAAGTTTCTCTCTGCAAAAGAAAAAAAAAGTTTCAAAGTCAAGCAAAGCTTCTGGGTGGGGAATTCATATGCAGATCTGACACTGGATTTAATAGTTTCCCCGGAATGGTTAGCTTACAGATGCCAGGCCTTGATTCATAATATCCGTACCTTAGGGTTGCTAGGTCCCTCTTCGCCACCGGTGGGAGTTTTTTGGGGTGGAGCCTGCAGAGGGCAGGGTTTGGGGAGGGATTTCAATGCCATAGAGTCCAATTGCCAAAGCAGCCATTTTCTCCAGGGGAACTGATCTCTATTGGCTAGAGATCAGTTGTAATAGCAGATCTCTAGCTGCTGCCTGGAGGTTGGCAACCCTTCTGTACCTGATGAAGGGAGCTTTGACTGTCCAAAGCTCATGCCCAGAAAATCTCGTTGGTCCCTAAGGAGCCACTGGTCTTAAACCTAGCTGTGCAAAATAGTTGCCACAGTGCTGACATCACAAAATGGCAGGAGGATGCTTCAATCAAAAGTGTCCAGGGTTCTTCTCAAGCCTCTCCTCTCTGAAGGACCTCCTGCTCCACTGAGATAAAGAAATCAGGACTGTCTCTTTTGCTTTATGGAAGAAAGAAGTGAGAGCCAGAATACACCACTGGAGATCAGTTGTAATAGCAGGAGATCTCCAGCTAGTACCTGGAGGTTGGCAAACCTATGTGTCGTGGACGTCATGTTTATGTGCGTACAATTTGTATTATTTACTTAGATGCGCACGCACACACAAATTACAATTAGTAATAGCATTTCTTTCCTCTGTAAAACTTTGCTTCAGCCCAGGCTCAAAATGTAAATGGGATTGTTGTGTCAGAGCAGCACTTTGAAATGCTAATCTTCTCTGAGTCATTCCATGCTGGCATCTAAAATGAGGCCAAACCAGTCAAACCAGGATTAACCCAATCAGCTTTCAAAAGCAGGAAACCCTTTCAAATTATAATCGCTGGCATCCTGCCAGCCAAGTGTGAAGCCCTCCTGTGGCCCAGGGGAGCCTTCCTTCCCCCAACTCTTCTGCTGAAGGAAAAGCCTGGTAAGATACCACAGCCCTAAATTTCCGAAGCTTCTGATGTGGTGGTGAACGAATGGAGTTTGGGGGGAAAGGACAGAAGGTCCCATCCCTCCCATTCCCCCCAACCCCCATCACACAACAGGACTTTAGCTTACAGATAGCACTCTGCAGATGGCTGAGCTCTACAGGCCGAAGGCAGCCATGATGGCCCAAAGCAAAATCCCAGAAGAAAAGCCATGCAATGCTTCTATTGGTACATTTTGTGTTTGCTCTGTCTTGGAAGGAAGGGACCCTGTGCATTTGTTCTGGTGTTATGAGTAGGGTTGCCAGCTCCGGGTTGGAAAATACCTGGAGATTTTAGGGGTGGAGCCTGAGGAGGGCAGGGTTTGGAGAGAGGAGGGACTTCAATGCCATGGAGTCCAATGGCCAAAGCGGCCATTTTCTCCGTGGGAACTGGTCTTTATTGCCTGCAGATCAGTTCTTATAAGCTGGAGATCTCCAGCCACCATCAGGAGGTTGGCAACCCTAGTTATGAGATGTGTGATCAACTGCTTTTAAAAAATGATTTTCAGCTGGATGGCTTTCATTGGTGTTTGTTCTTCTTCCCAGAAAGCCAAAGGTGCAACATGATGATGGCATTATAGCTGAGAATTTCAGAATACTTTGATTATAGGCACCCTGTGAAGTGAAACTGGTGTTATTTGTAATATTCCAGAGACGCACAATCCATGTGACTCTTGTTCTCCGCTAGGTAACATAAGACATGATCCACCAGGATCTGCACAAACTGCACTGAGACACGTGGGAGCCTCACCAGATCTAAAGGGTTTTTTTTCCTTCAAAGAATGGCCTACAGTTAAATAAGCCGACTGATTGTTTCAGCTAGACATCTTGAGTGGTTTACAGGTATCGGGAGAAAAGCATTCCTGTCATTTTCTTCCACTGTAGAACAGACTGTCCTCAAATGCTTGAAAGGGAATGATGCAAGTGTTGTTGGCTCCAGCATAAGTAACAGCATCTGCAGGAGAAAACACGGATGGCTTCGCTTTGAACGTATGAAGATCCCATGCCCATTGGTTCATTATCCCCATGCTACTTTATAACAGTTAGCAGTTCCTCAGTGGAACAGGCTTCCTCGGGAGGTGGTGAGCTCTCCTTCCCTGGAGGTTTTTAAGCAGAGGCTAGATGGCCATCTGTCAGCAATGCTGATTCTGTGACCTTAGGCCGATCATGAGAGGGAGGGCATCTTAGGTATCTTCTGGGCATGGAGTAGGGGGTCACTGGGGGTGTGGGGGGGAGGTAGTTTGGAATTTCCTGCATTGTGCAGGGGGTTGGACTAGATGACCCTGGTGGTCCCTTCCAACTCTATGATTCTATACTCCAGGACATAATTTCTGCTGCTTGGGATATTTTTAGCTGGAGATGACGGGGACTGAAGCTAGGAGGTCGGGGAGAGAATATGCTCTGCCGCTGAAGCGTGGCTTCCCCCAGCCCCTAATAAAACCTACTGTAATAAGCATCTTCCTTGTGCAGCTACAGTAGATTCGGCAACAAAGCCCTTAGATCAAGAACAGTCAGTGGGAACTGTTATGGACTAAAGAGATAAAATTTTCATCTTCCCAATCCATCAGAGAAAATTGGTACAAGATGTTTTATAGATGGCATCTATCTCCAAAAAAGCTTCAAAAAATGTACAAAGCAGATCAAGCGAACTGTTGGAAGTATTCAGACGCAGCAGGAACTTTTTTACATCACGCTAAAGGTACTGGCGGAAAATTCAAAGAGAAATTCAAGACAATGTTGCAAGTAAATTTTTGAATTAGAACCCAGATATATGCTGTTGGGTATAAACCCTCCCCAAGTGAATTCTAATAACAAGGATCTTTATCAGTACGCAACTTTGGCTGCTAGAATGGCCTACGCGAGATATTGGAAATCCAGCACAATACCTGCTACTACAGAATGGAGCAGTCAACTCTTTGATTTTGCATCAAATGGCTAGATTAGCTCACCTATTAAAAAATGAACTCCATGGACAAATTCATGACAAAATGGCAACCTCTATATGATGTGCCATGAATACTTATTAAAAATAAGAAGTTTAGAGAATTATTCTAGAAACCATTTAGCAAGTGTCTATAACAATGGCCATATGGACGGCTGATGTTACTTTGCCTTGACAACAGTTTTGACTCTGTAATGCTCGGAAGCAGAAATAGATGCGATCCTCCCCCCCATTTCCCTTTCGGATGTGCCCTGCAAGAACCTTCTCTGGCATCAGCTGTGGAATCCCAGCATGCAGAAGATGACTCTGGGGCATGTTCTAACATGCCCCGTCAGCTTACATCAGGCACCCATTGTGCCTGTTAAGCCATGTTGTCACCCCTTAACAATGAGAGTGCAGCCAGAAGATTCTCCAGCGGTTGCACGCGGCAGAAGATAGCGTGTCCACTTTCGGCAACTTGGGGGAGGGGACACCGGCTTGTCTGCCACCCCAAGCGTCTAGTTCAGGCCCCTCGGCACGAGCTTCCACACAAATCCAGCATTCCCAGAGAGTAGTCTGAAAAGCTACTGCTTTACCACTCTACTTCAGTTTAAAGTTAGCAGTCTAGACTGGAGTTAGATGGGAAAGGGAGGGGGGAGACAGCAAACACAGAATTCCCAGCCTCTCCAACCCCCCAACTGTCTCTCCTGTGCAAGAGAGGGGAGGAGGCATTTGCAGAGGAGGAGCAGGGAAACAGGATCGAGGGTCAGGAGAAAAGGTACTGCAGAGGAAAAGCAGTGGTGTAGTGCTTAAGAGCGGTGGTTTGGAGCGGTGGACTCTGATCTGGAGAACCGGGTTTGATTCCCCACTCCTCCACATGAATGGCAGAGGCTAATCTGGTGAACTGCATTTGTTTCCCTGCTCGTACACACGAAGCCAGCTGGGTGACCTTGGGCTAGTCACACTCTCTCAGCCTCACCTACCTCACAGGGTGCCTGTTGTGGGGAGGGGAAAGGAAGGGTTTGATTGAAAGTTGGCATATAAAAACCAACTCTTCTTCTTAGGGTGACCCTCTCCCATGTTCCACAGCAAGCACCATCACCTTAAGTTGCTCCATTGTCCACAGATGGGTGGCTTTCTAGGGCCCAGAACAATTTTTCCCACCCAGGATCCCCAAGGCATCCATCAAAAACGTTAACAAGCTTTAAAATACAAAACATTGATAAAACAATTAAACTAGACACATAAACACGCAGACGCACGAACAGGAAGGAGGGTTAGTGAGGGAATGCCAGACAAAACAGCAAAATCTTGACCAGTGCGGTAGTGATAGAAAAGGACAGACGGATCTCCCTCGTGAGGGAATTCCACAGCTTTGATGCCACAATCACAAGTTCACAAGGTTGGAAAAGACTACAAGGGCTATCCAGTCCAACCCCCTGCCATCCCACAATCAAAGCACTCCCGACAGATGGCCATCCAGCCTCTGCTTAAAGACCTCCAAAGACCAGGACTCCACCACCCTCCGAGGCAGCGCATTCCACCATCGATCAAGAAGGCCCTTTCTCAGGATTCCACCTATTAGTCCTAGCCGGACTTGTTAAGCAACAAATCACATTTGCTTAAAACTCAGCTGTGACGCAGATTTAAGAAGGCATGACAATAGTTTATTTTAGAATTTTTAAATGCAAACCTGTTTGTTTTTTTAATTTCCAGACTGGGGGAAGAAGGAAAACAAGCCAACATCCACATTTTTTTAAACTTTCAGTAAGGTTAAGACTGGATGGTTATATTCAAGTACTACAATCTTCTGATACAGAACAGGGCCAAAGGCATGGAAGAAAACACAGAAAAGTAATCCAGCATATGTAAAACACAGAAAACTAGTCCGGCACATGTAAAACACAGAAAAGTAGTTCTGCACACGAGTTCCAACCCAGATTCTGTTGTACCAAATCAAGAAGGAAGGATCCATAAGAACCTAAGAAAGGCCATGCTGGATCAGACCAAGGTCCATCAAGTCCAGCAGTCTGTTCACTCAGTGGCCAACCATGTGCCTCTAGAAGTCCACAAACAAGACGACTGCAGCAGCATTTATCCTGCCTGTGTCCCAAAGCACCTAATATAACAGGCATGCTCCTCTGATCCTGGAGATAATAGGTATGCATCATGACTAGTATTCATTTTGACTAGTAGTCATGAATAGCCAGCCCTCTCCTCCATGAACATGTCCACTCCCCTCTTAAAGCCTTCCAAGTTGGCAGCCATCACCACATCCTGGGGCAGGGAGTTCCACAATTTAACTATGTGTTGTGTGAAGAAATCCTTCATCTGTTTTGAATCTCTCACCCTCCAGCTTCAGCAGATAATCCCACGTTCTAGTATTATGAGAGAGGAAGAAAAGCTCCCTTTCCACTCTCTCCATACCATGCATAATTTTATAGATCTCTATCATGTCTCCCCTTAACTACCTTCTTTCTGAGCTCAAGAGCCCTAGGCTAGTTGCTCTAGCCCTCTGATCATTGCTCTTTTCTGCACCTTTTCAAGCTCTGCAATATCCTTTTTTAGGTGCGGTGACCAGAACTGTACACAGTATTCAAAGTGTGGTCTCACCATAGATTTGTACAAGCAGTTTTATTTTTGATTCCTTGTCTAATTATGGCCCACATGGAATTTGCCTTTTTCACAGCAGCCGCACACTGGGTTAACATCTTCATCGAGCGATCCACTACCACCCTAAGGTCCCTTTCTTGTTCTGTTGCTGCCAGCACAGATCTGTCTTCCGCCTAAGCAACTGATAGGGAAATCTGTATGGATGCCCATATCCCAATTCTCACCCAACCCCCTGTGAACTGGCTGTACAATGCCACAAATTATGAAGTATCATTAGCGGTCTATGGCAGGAGCTAGATCATGGATCAGCTTTTAAGGTGACTCAAGTCTACCCCAATTCGTTTAAGGCCAAATTAAAGGTGTGCTATACCAGCCACTGTGGAGAGAAGGCGGCATGATACAGCCTGATCTCGTCAGCTCTCAGAAGCTAATCAGGGTAGCACGTAGAAGGGGAGGGCTGTAGGTCAGTGGTAGAGCATCTGCTTGGCATGCAAAGGTCCCAGGTTCAATCCCTGGCGTGTCCAGTTAAAGGGACTAGGCAGGTAGGTGATGTGAAAGACCCCTGCCTGAGACCCTGGAGAGCCGCTGCCGGTCTGAGTAGACAATACTGACTTTGATGGACCAAGGGTCTGATTCAGTATAAGGCAGCTTCATGTGTGAGACTGCAAAGGAAGGCTCTGCAGAGGAATAGCAATAGCAAACTACCACTGCTTCTCACTTGCCTTGAAAGTCCTTTGCTGGGGTCACCATAAGTTGGCTGCGACTTGAAGGCATTTTACACTGCAGCCCATCAGCTGGATTGCACAGACCCATTCTGCTCAGGGAAACGATTCCCTTGGGTGGAAGGAGCCTTTGCCTGAAGCAAGACACTCTAGGTGCGTCAGTGAAGGGCTCCTTTTGCAGGCAGGAGGCACCTTTGCTACTGGGACAGACCTGCAGAATCCAGCCCCATAATATTGAGTATCTAGTGGTTTAGGGGAAGGGCCATGGCTCAGCGGTAGAGCATCTGCTTGGCGTGCAGAAGGTCCCAGGTTCAATCCCCGGCATCTCCAATTAAAGGGACTAGGCAGGTAGGTGATGTGAAAGATTGAGACCCTGGAGAGCCGCTGCCGGTCTGAGTAGACAGTACTGATTTGGATGGACCAAGGGTCTGATTCAGTATCAGGCAGCTTCATGTGTTCATGTGTATTCAATTACAAATGATATTGTTTCTCTATTACCGCAATTGATAAATATTTTTCTCTGAAGATAGTTTCAGGTGGGTAGCTGTGCTGGTCTGCAGTAGAAGAGCTAGATCTGGGTCCAGTCGCACCTTAAAAACCAACAAGATTTCCCAGGTATAGTAATAGTTTTTAATTGGCTTTGATAAAACATATTTGTATTTAGTTTATAAAAAATGTATGGAATAGAGTGGATTTGTTAAAGAAGTAGGTAAGTGCTAGCTCATGTTTGTTAAAGAAGTAGGTAAGTGATAATTCATGCTGGGAATTGTGTTGGTTTAAGAACCTAAATGAGCTGGAAATATATAATAGTCAACGAATAGAAAACTATATATTGTTTAAGAAATATTATGGATAAATTAAATTAATTTACAGCCCATTCCTAAGAATGGGGCTGAAAGTGTATAGGAGGCGGCGTGACCTGGCCGCCGGCGTAAATGCGTGTAATCACACGGTTACACACATTCACGCCGGCGGCGAGGCCAGTCCCGCCAGCAACTGAACGCCGCGGTACTGCACCTCCCCCCTCCACCGGCGTGGCCTCTCAGCGGCGTCAGCAACGGTGTGGAGAGGCCACGCCGGCGCAGGGGGGCGTTCTGGGGGTAGGAGCTGCCACTTGGGTGACTTCCTCACCACTTTCGGCCACTTGCGCCGGCGGCCGGAACAGCATTGCTGAGCCTGCTATTTAGCAGGCGCAGCCTTGCGGTTTTCAATGGGGCAAAAAGCCCCAGTTAAACAAAAAAAAAAAGCAGCGAAACGGCTTTTTTTTGTTTAACGGCGTCAGGGAAACGGCTTTGGAAGAGGCGCTACTGCGCCTCTTCCCCGCCGTCCCAGCTCAGGAATGGGCTGTTAGAAACTTATGACAGACAGTGAGCAGATTAAATTAACAATTTATGCATGGTGGATATCCTATTAAAATATAAACATAAATAACTATGGTCAAATAAATATGAAGATCTTATATTGTAATCTTATTAGAAATGATAAGGGTGAATTATTAAGTTGTTATTCCTCCCTTCTTTATAATTTTATATTATGTACAATTAATGCTGCCAAAGAAGGATGGCGGAAGAGAATGGCAAGATTTTGAGCAAGAACTGATACATTTGACGTAAAATAGATTATGCAAGATTTTGTAAGATTAAGCTATAATGAACTCTGATGTATCAGTCTGCGTTGTGTTTGTACGGTGCATATGTATTAGATGTTTAATGTTTGTAATTTCTAAGCATAAAATTAAAAAAAAAATCTTCAAAAAAAAAAGATTTCCCAGTATAAGCTTTTGAGAGTGAAAGCTCCCTTCATCAGATAGCTTTTGATTCTTGGAAGGTTATATCCTGGAAATCTCATTGGTCTATCAGGTGCGTGCGACTGGACTCAAATCCTGCGCTACCTTTCTCTGAAAATGACTAATTTTTCCTTCCTTGGTTATTAACGCAGGCACAAATCATGATCCAGGAGGCCCCTTGGGCATTTGCGTGCATGCTTCTCAAGCCCATTCTCCCCAACAACAGGGTCAGATCCAAATTATGGCCAGCGTCCCGAAGCCCTACACACAACCCTTGGTTTGGGGCAAAGGACTGTAAACCCACGTTGATTGCTGAAGAAACATGAGGGATGCCAGGCCAAGGTCAGCTAGAACTTGGGCCCAACTACAGTTTACTCAGTAGATTCAAGTCCCACTGCTTTCAACAGGATTTACTTAAGTACTAAGAATAAGATTGCAGTCTTGTTTTGTTAAAAAAAAATGGTTAATTCTAAATTTCTACTTGCCTTTCCAAACAGTTATCCAACACGCCATAGGTTTAAACTTCAAATATCATAGTATATTATGTAAAAGGCTGATACAGGAATATGTACAACTCAGTCCAGAACTGGACTCTTACAAGTGACCCGACAAGCAAGCTTCAAAATTGCTGGAATGTTGTTGCTTTTATTCAATTGCTCCGGCGGACGAGGAGACAAATTCATCTCCTTTTTGTGCCTCCATAACCTACAGAGGAGGGAAAAAGAGAAAGATCAGAGTGGCAGTTACAAAGATAGTGGCATTTGGTCAGACTTGCTCTGAAGTCATGCACATGTATGAAGCAAGATCTTGAAGACAAGGACCACAATCCAGCACAGAGTTGAGTGTGTTTAAGCCCATTAATATCAGTACGTTGAAGCATGCGTTAACCTGTGCTGCATTGTGGGCCAATGACTCTAGATGTCATAGTTCGGCTCTACACTGTATTGGTCAGGCCACACCTGGAGTATTGTGTGCAGTTCTGGAGGCCTCACTTCAAAAAGGATGTGGGCAGAATCGAGTGGGTGCAGAGGAGAGCGTCGAGGATGATCGGGGCCTGGAGGACAAGCCCTACGAGGAAAGGCTGAGGGAGTTGGAATGTTCAGTCTGGAGAAGAGGAGGTTGAGCGGGCTGCATGATTGCTCTCTTTAAGTATTTGAAGGCAGGGAGCTGTTCCTGTTGGCAGCAGAGGATAGGACTTGCAATAATGGGTTTAAATTGAGGACGGAAAGGTACCGGCTGGATATTAGGGGGAAAAATTTACCGTAAGAGTTGTTTGACAGTGGAATCAGATTCCTAGGGAGGTGGTGAGCTCCCCCTCACTGGCTGTCTTTAAGCAGAGGCTGGACAAACACTTGTTAGGGATGCTCGAGGCCACTGGTTCTCAACCTTTTTTGCTCCATGCCCCACTTTCACCATTGTTCAGAATATAATTCCCCCTTCCCAAGATAGTCATAAACTTTATTGAATGTCGCAGATTAAATTAAAAACAAACTACAATTTTACAGATTTCTACAGGAAATCACAATCTGCTCAATAGTGGTCCCAATTTCCCCCCCTGGAACCCTAAAATTCCCACCCCCAGGGGGAATTCCCCCCTTGTTGAGAACCCTTGCTCTTGGCTGATCCTGCATTGAACAGGGGGTTAGACTAGATGGCCTTTATGGCCCCTTCCAACTCTATGATTCTATCAGTTCTATAAGGGAAGCCATATGGTATAATGGACAAGGTAGTAGCCTAATGGGGCCAAAAGCAGTTTACATCATTCTCATTCCAATCCCTACTCTTATTACTAAACTCACCAGAGGACCTAGACCAGTAATTCCCTTTCAGCCTAAGCCTACTTCACAGGGATGTTGAGTAAAATGGGAGGAGGGGTATGACCTATGTTACCCTGAACTTGAAGAAAGGGTTGGATTTTAAAAAAAATGTTATAAAGTATTTTAATAAACAACAGAATAGTTCTTCAAGAACCAGAAAGTAATGATCCATGCTGTTCATAATCAATAAAAGGCCACAATAATAAATGCAGTACGACCAAATTATCAGTGTATAATGCTCAACTTCAGAAGTCATTTCTGGAAAAGAAATCGGGGGAAAAGCTTTTTAACTCAGTGTGTCTGAGAGAGGATCATGAATTCAGTTTTAACATCCAGATGAAATGTTTGTATTAGATTCAGATTAAAAACAATTTATTTTTAATCAATTTTAATATG
The DNA here is from genome assembly GCF_029931775.1 of Euleptes europaea. NCBI lineage: Eukaryota > Metazoa > Chordata > Lepidosauria > Squamata > Sphaerodactylidae > Euleptes > Euleptes europaea. Next base: position 14,334,882 of record NC_079315.1, read on the forward strand.
CAATATCTGCTGGGCTTCCTGAGCATCCCCGTAACACTTTCTTAACCACCTGTACTATACAAATAAAGAGGTTATTGGAAGGCACCACAGGCCTCCATAGAAGGAAACCAACCCTATAAAAGCTACTCTGACTTTACATTACAGTCAGAGTGATGCAACAGGATCTGGGAGACCCAAGTTCAAATCCCTGCTCTGCCATGGAAGCTTGCTGGGTAACCTTGGGCCAGTCACATACTCTCAGCCTAGCCTACCTCACAGGTTAGAAACAATAGAACATGTGATATTTGATTGCGGGATTTACAATCAAATTCGGCAAGAACTAATACTGCCCATTTTGGCTGGCCTTCCAACTACCCAAAGATCCACACAAATAAAGATAATACTTTCAGACAAGAATAGTGAGACAACCCACAAAGTCGCCAAGTATGCAAGGCTAGGTATTAAGCTCAGAAGTACTTGGTCTAACTCTGATAAGGGAAATGGAATGGGTACCTGAATGGGTACTATTAATGGAAATATTTAATTTTATTGTCAGTATTTATTCTAATCGATGTTTTTACGTATAGATATTGTTATATTTTAATACTTTCTGATCAAATCTTAATTCTTTTGAATATCTTACGAATAGGTATACTGTTGGTTCTTGTAGGTTATCCAGGCTGTGTAACCGTGGGTATTTTCTTTCCTGACGTTTCGCCAGCAGCTGTGGCAGGCATCTTCAGAGGAGTAACATTGGACAGTGTCTCTCAGTGACAAGTGTATAGGATAAGTAATATATAGTCAGAAGGGGGTTGGGTTTGAGCTGAGTCATTGTCCTGCAAAGTATTAAAGGTAATGTGCAAATCATTGTCCTGTAAGAATCAAGATGATGTGCTAATGAGGGTGTGGTATGTTAATATGGAACCATTGTATCCTGAAGTGTTATCCTGTTAACATGTGGAATCCAAGGCTAATCCACATGTCTATTGTGGACTGTAGTCTTTGTTAGTGTGGAGGTTTTCAGGACAGGAAGCCAAGCCTTATTCATTCTTAAGCTCTCTTCTTTTCTGTTAAAGTTGTGCTGATGTTTATGAATTTCAATGGCTTCCCTGTGCAATCTGACAAAATAGTTGGTAGAATTGTCCAGTATTTCAGTGTCTTGGAATAAGACCCTGTGTCCTGTTTGGGTCAGTCCATGTTCAGCCACTGCTGATTTCTCAGGTTGGCCAAGTCTGCAGTATCTTTCATGTTCTTTTATCCTTGTTTGTATGCTGCATTGTGTGGTCCCGATGTAAACTTGTCCACAACTGCAAGGTATACGATATACTCCTGCAGAGGTGAGGGCGTCTCTTTTGTCTTTTGCTGATCGTAGCATCTGTTGTATTTTCTTGGTGGGTTTAAACACTGTTTGTAGGTTATGTTTTTTCAAAAGTTTCTCCATCCTATCAGTGACTCCTTTAATAAATGGCAGGAATACCTTTCCTATGGGAGACTGTTTTTCCTGAGTTTTCTGATTTTTGTTTGGTTTAATGGTCCTTCTGATTTCATTTATGAAATAGCTGTTTGCTAGCAGTGCGTGATTTAGATGATTAATTTCTTCCTTGAGAAACTGTGGTTCACAGATCCATCTTGCACAGTCCATTAATGTTTTGATTATTCCTCTTTTCTGTCGGGGGTGGTGGATGGAGTTTTTGTGTAAATAGCGATCTGTGTGAGTTGGTTTCCAGTAGATCTTGTGACCTAACTGAAAGTTTGTTTTACGGATGACAAGGGTATCAAGAAATGGGAGTTTACCCTCAATTTCTTTTTCCATGGTAAACTGAATGTTTGGATGGATATTATTGAGATGGTTTAGAAAGTCCATTAATTTTTCTTCACCATGGCTCCAAATAGTAAATGTATCATCCACGAACCTGAACCAGACTGTAGGTTTGTAAGGTGCCGATTATAATGCTGTCGTTTCAAAATATTCCATGTAAAAGTTTGCTATTACTGGACTGAGAGGACTTCCCATAGCTACTCCATCAATCTGTTCATAAAATTCTTTATCCCATAGAAAATAACTTGTTGTCAAACAATGGTATATTGTTTTTTTGTTTTTGTTTATTTGTTGAGGCCAATGGCCAGCATAAAATTACAAAACAGTACTAGGTATATTGTTAGATTCTGCTTTTTTAATCAGTGTTAATTTCTTGAATGTTTGCTTTGCTGGTCAATGACCGTAATAAATTGAAATTCAATTGCCTACCTCACAGGGTTGTTGTGAGGATAAAATGGAGGAAAGGAGAATTATGTAAGCCACCTTGGGCCCCCAGAAGGGAGAGACCTGGGAATAAATTAAGTAAATAAATAAATGAATGCTCAAAATGTAAACCTGCCAATTTGTTTCCTCCATAGCTTTCATAATGAGCTGACAATTGACTACATCCCTGTGCTTGAAAAGTGAACTTCCGAGCATGGGCGGAGGAAGCAGAACTCAAAACCACAGTGACATGTGGCACAGTAGCACAATACAGAACTTTGTACATAATAAGCAGGTCATCAGGCAATGCAAACCATGTCATCCGATGCAATACGTTTAATCGAAAATAGAAAGTGGAGGAGTGGGAAATCAAACCCGGGTATCAAAGGTTATACAGCATCTCTCTTACCTGAAGTTGTCCTTGTCCCTGAACTCGTGGTCGCAGAGCCATATGAAGGCCCAAATCCAGGAGGTGGAGCAGTCGGAGTAGTCCACGTATTGTGGTATGGAGAATATGAAGGAGACCTGGGCAGAGGAGACGGTTTAAATAATTTCAGTGATCACTGCCAGAGATATGTTTTCCAATAGGCACTAACGTAACATTTAAAGAGTCAAGTAATGTTGGACCTATGACTGTCAGCGAGGCGCATATTCAAATTTAAAATTACATACAGTAGAAAAGCAATATCTACCCAGTTAAATCTTAAGACAAAAGGTGTCCCCAGCAACTTTTTAACTAGTATTAAACATATCTTTATTTAAAGATTTTATTTATTTTATTTATTGAATGCTTCATACTTCAAAAGTATGTTTTAATTTCATTATTTTTCCAAGTCATTACTGAAGTTGAATCTTGTTACTGGTGAATAATATTTAAAAACAGGTTGAACCATGGACAAAAATAAGGACAAAAATTCCGTCTAGAATGTTAGAAAATTCTTCCTAACAGTTAGAGCGGTTCCTCAGTGGAACAGGCTTCCTCGGGAGGTGGTGAGCTCTCCGTCCCTGGAGGTTTTTAAGAAGAGGCTAGATGGCCATCTGTCAGCAATGCTGATTCTATAACCTTAAACAGATGATGAGAGGGAGGGCATCTTGGCCATCTTCTGGGCATGTAGTGGGGGTCACTGGGGGTGTGGGGGGGAGGTAGTTGTGAATTTCCTGCATTGTGCAGGAGATTGGACTAGATGACCCTGGTGGTCCCTTCCAACTCTATGATTCTAAGGTGGGTGAATCAAAATGTCTTTCAGTAGAACCTCAAGAAAGTTCCCCTGAGACTTTCTCACATCTCTCCCCCTCCTGCCGCAGCTCAAAAGACTGCCCCATGAGGTGCATCTGAACATGAATAATTGCACTGTGCAACAGCTGAAACGGTGGTTCCATTAAACAGCCAGTACATTTCAATGGTACAAAATAGAACTACCAAATTTACTGATTGTTAATGCACACATCATGACTAAGGACAAATAATGTCCAGATTGGTTGATTTCCTAAACATACTCCCCAAAAAATCATGATTGTAAAAATAAATGAAGTTTTGATTCAGTAGGGTTTGGGAGGTAGCTGCTGCCTACACTGGATACAATTATCTTGGCAGAAGTGAACCATTCAAACTGTTTCTCCATGGAATGGCTCTGGGAATTGATCTAGTCCCTTGCAGGTTAATTAGCTGAGGCAAAACCCCAATAGGTTCCTGGAGATAAACAACAGCATCCCGAGGAAGGTTATTTTACTTGCAAGCTTTCTCGCATGACACAGAAATTCAGGACAACACTATAAATTGCACAAGGCAGCAATATGGAAGGTATAAATAAAACATGTCTTTACAATTAAAATTATGTGTGTTAAGTGCAGTCAAGTCACTTCCGACTCATGGCGACCCTATGAATCAATGCCCTCCAAAATGTCCTATCTTTGACAGCCTTACTCAGATCTTGCAAATTGAGGGCTGTGGCTTCCTTTATTGAGTCAATCCATCTCTTGTTGGGTCTTCCTCTTTTCCTGCTGCCCTCAACTTTTCCTAGCATGACTGTCTTTTCTAGTGACTCTTGTCTTCTCATAATGTGACCAAAATAGGATAGCCTCAGTTTAGTCATTTTAGCTTCTATATAGCCAGTCTCAGTTCTGTCAGACGTCTCTCAGCCTGCGTGAAGGCAGGCAATGGCAAACCACCTCTGAACGTCTCTTGCCTTGAAAACCCAATGGGGTCGCCATAAGTCAGTTGTGACTTGATGGTGTGTGCATGCACTCACACACCAAGCACACACATATAAAGTCAGATGAAGAGGCAGTCCTGGAGAACCCTGTCCCGGAGGCTGACAATCTAAAGAACAAGATAACCAAAGATATATTTGAAAGCTGGAGATTGGTAAACACAGATTAGCAAAAATAAGTGTGTGTGGGGGAAAGAATCAACCCGGTAGAGAGTTCAATATATAAAGGAACAATAAAAATACAAAGATGAAAATTAGAGGAAGAAATCTGGGGACCAAAGTATACGAAGATGGTTACTGCAGAAAAATCTGAGACAGAAAATGCAAAGCTACAGCGTGAATACATTTGAAATTAAGAACCAGACTCTTAAACTGGATGTGAAAAGGCAGCCAATTTAGGAAAACTAAAAGAAGAAACATGATCATATCTGTATGCGAATAAAAAAATTAGGTATGTAGCAGAACACAAAAGACTTAAAACGGAAACAAGGAACACCAAGCAAAAGCACATTACAGTAATTTAGAATGGAACTTTTAGTGACCAGAGTTTAGGAAATCCTTATATAGCAAGTAGATCTGCTGTAATAAACGATAATGTCTATTTTGAAACAGCTAAACAGCATTCCTTGGAAGTTTCAGGTTTAACACTGTAGCAGGGATTTCTTCACCTGAATTATGCAAGGCTATGCACCTCCAAAGCTAAGAACGTCATTAAAAGAAGGTGATTATGTGTCAGGGAAAGCCAAGTTCTATGATCTCAAGCGGCCAGCCTAGGTTCTAGGTAACCAGCTTGAAATGCATTTTGGCACAAAACTGAACTCTTGGGTTTCATCAGGCACTGTAATAAAGTTTCTGATGGCTGAACCAAAGCCTGCTAAACCTGAAGAAATAGAACATTAACAGATGACAACTTTTTGAAATCCATATCCTTTTCTTAACAAGTTAAACTGTGAGCAACCATGCTTAATATTTGATAGTGCTATCAGTGGCAAACAAAATCCATCTCTCCCGCCCCACCTGCCATGCAAATACACTGTTCATCAGGAGATGGAGACCCCTGACAAAACCACACGAGCACCCCAAGATGGCTAGTCATAGTGCTTACCTTCGGTTGCCAGCTAGATATCCCAGCAGCCCTCCGGCACCTAATCCGGTCCAGAAACCCGGTCCTGAACTTGAATCCGAACCGAAACCACTGGCAGCTCCTTCATTCAAATATAAGCACAGAGAAGTATTTCTTGTAATTTTTTTAATGGGGAAGAATGGTCTTTTCAGATCATTTCACAACTGTCATCATATTTAACGCAGTAAAAAAGAAAATACCTCTGTACTAACGACAAGAGCTAAATCAAAAGAAAGTAGAGGATGCCAAGCATATCATAACCACACTTCAAATATATTAATACTCAAGACAAAATTCCAAACTTGTGTACAATATTGCAACTAGAACTCCTCCAAATGAGGAATACATAAAATACAGTCCATATAAAGTCCATAAATGGAAATCCTCAAAGCAAAGCGTACCTTGAATATTCCAAACAGCGATGTTCAGTTCCAATTCCAATTTCTTGCACATGAAATGTGCAATTGGAACTGAACATCGCTGTTTGGAATATTCAAGACACACTTTGCTTTGAGGATTTCCATTTATGGACTTTATATGGACTGTATTTTATGTATTACTCATTTGGAGGAGTTTATCATATTCAATGCAACATTTTCAGCTTTCTGGCACCTTCCGACTCCCCCCCGCTTCTGGGTGCTGGTTCCCCCCCTCCCTGCTTCCCTTCTCTAGTGGTCTTAGACCCTGTTGAAGAACTGCAAGGAAGAGAGTCTGCTGGGAAAACACAGCATGGGTTGGTTCAGCCAGCCTTTGTTATCAGTTGTTTACTCAGTGCTTAGGACTTGCAGCTGACGGTTTGGACGGCTTCCATTTAAGTCCCTGTGTGATAAAATGCTCCTGTCTGGGGGTGAGTGATCTGTGATGCCCAGCCAACCGTGCAAATCATCACTCCATGTTAGTGAGTGGGTGTAAGTATGCAGACCAGCCTGAAATTTAAAAACTTAACCTGCACCACTTTAGTAGTCAAATGCAAGACAAGAGCCCTTCAAGGCTAGAAAACAAAATGCCTTTGACATTTCGGAATGCCAAATTTCAGGTGTGTTTATTCAGAAGCAAGCAAGCTGAGAACCACTTGCTTATTTATTTTATTTTTATTTCATTTCATTTCCACCCCGCCCTCCCCAACCAGAGGCTGGGCTCAGGGTGGCTCACAAACCCAGAATTAAAACGATAAAAACATTAAAACTACTGTTAAAACAGCCCGGTACAATCTAAACAATGGAGGACAAAAATGTCCAGTGGCACCAAAAATCGAAAATCCAAATATCTGGCTGCAACCGGGTGAGCAGGTGGATACGCCCCAACAGTGGTATCAGCAAGAGGGCAGAAATAGAAACGGGGTGCTAAGTGTTTATAGGTGAAACCGTAGCTGACCTCAACCATAAGCCTGGCGGAATAGTTCCGTCTTAGTCAAGTCTGCTCAAGGCTATAACCTTCAAGAAACTTATGTCAACAGCAAGAGTACAACCGACAAGGCCCCTGGTTTCTGTATGCCTTTGCACTTGACTGACTGTAGAGTTTCCAGCAGAAAACCTACACCGTTTGTGTATTCCATCCTTAAACCTCCTAAAATTAACCCATAATTTCAGAGACTGATATTTAAAAGAGGGACAGAAAGATCATCACCCCAAGCTCAGACCCTCATTTTCAAATAACACTTCCAACACTGCTGGTTTAGTCTAATGTGTCACATTAGAAACACAAGAATCTGCCATGAGATACACAGGCTGTAGCAACAGCTATTGTGGACCTGAGGTAGGTGTGACATATGGGAAAAAACAGACATCACTCAATTCTCCTACCATCTGACTGCCACGCAAATATCACCCTAGCACTGCCAATATTTCTGTGTCTCTGTGGCCGTATAGTGAGGTGAGAACTATGGGACCGTCTCTCCTGGCATGCCCCCCAGAGAGCTTTACGCTCATTGAACAATAATCTACTGGTGGTCCCCAGCCCAAGGAGTGTGCAGCTGTCCTCTGGCCTGGTGGAATAGTCTTCCTAGTAATATCTGGGCCCGGTGGGATCTTGAGGAGTTCCACAGGGCCTGAAAAACGAAGCTATTCCGCCAGGGCAGCCCAAGTTTTACATCGTTGCTGGCCTCCCCATCCTCCCCCCCTGCCACTTCCTGTTGATTGTAGGAGGTTACACTGCCCAAACGGGTCTACAGCGGCTGCTATCACCCTGCTATTTATTTATTTATTTTTCAAATTTATAGCCCGCCCTCATTCCCAGCAAGCCAGGCTCAGGGCGGGTATAAAGGTAAAGGTCCCCTGTGCAAGCACCGGGTCATCCCTAACCCATGGGGTGACGTCACATCCCGATGTTTTCTAGGCAGACTTTGTTTTGGTTTGCCAGTGCCTTCCCCAGTCAACTTCCCTTTACCCCCAGCAAGCTGGGTACTCATTTGACCAACCTCAGAAGGATGAAAGGCTGAGTCAACCTTGAGCCGGCTACCTGAACCTTACTTCCGTCGGGATTGAACTCAGGTTGTGAGCAGAGCTTTGGGCTGCAGTATTGCAGCTTACCACTCTGTGCCACGGGGTGGGTAACAACCTTTAAAACACATAAAACCATCAAACATTAATAAAACATCATAATAAAACCATAGCCTTAAAATTATGAGAATGTCACCTTGATATTTTATTCTATCCTATAGTTGTGCTAAGATATTGTGGTTGGAGATGATGTTTTTATGGTTTTGAATGTTGTAACCTGCTCTGAGCCCAGCCTGGCTGGGAATGAGGGCGGACTAGAAATGTAAATAATAATAATAACAATAATAACAATAGTGATAAATGCACCTGTGAAACTTGATTTAAATCCTGGTGTAGGTGGGTTCTGATGACCCTGCCCGTAGGTTCCCGATGGCCCGTCACCGTAAGAGAATCCATGCTGTGGCCGGTTGTCGCAGAGGAAGAGCTTATAAACGCCATACACAAGCACCACAAACAACACTATCAGGACCAATCCAGCCCCGGAAGCGATGGAATCGTGAGCAGTAGCAGAGTGGGGACTGCCGCCGAAGTAGCTGGCCTTATGCTGCCCGTCTTTACTCAGCTCTAGAGTGTACTGCAGGCCACATGAGCCCTTCAGCACGTAAGGGTCGTCCGGGTAATCGTAGCCTTCGCAGCTCACGTCAATCCTTCCAAAGTGGTACGAAGGATCCATCTGCGCTTTGCACTCCCACTGAAAAAGCAAAATAGGATTTTTGTTTTTTTTGTTTGTTTGTTTTTGCTTTTCTCTGTATGCACTGGAAGACAAAGTTTTCATGCAGGAGTATTTTTACATTCTGCAAACCGAGTTCTGGGTATCCAAGGTACCAAAAAATATACCAGTTCTGAAAACTTGACAGATCTTGCCCTTGTGGGAATGTGACTGTACAAGAACTTTGTAACATGTTAATTTTATATTGACCTTTGATATCTTTCATTCTTTTCAATGGTGTGTGTGTATATATATATATTTGCTGTCAAGTCACATCTGACTTCTAGCAATTCCTGGTTGAGTTTTCAAGGCAAGAGACATTCAGAGGTGGTTTGCCATTGCCTGCCTCCACATAACGACCCTGGTATTCCTTGGAGGTCTCCCATCCAAATACTTACCAGGGCCGACCCTGCACATGAACACATGAAGATGCCTTATACTGAATCAGACCCTTGGTCCATCAAAGTCAGTACTGTCTGCTCAGACCGGCAGCAGCTCTCCAGGGTCTCAGGCAGAAGTCTTTCACATCACCTACTCGCCTAGTCCCTTTAACTGGAGGTGCCAGGGATTGAACCTGGGACCTTCTGCACGCCAAGCAGATGCTCTACCACTGAGCCACAGCACCTGCTTAGCTTCTGAGATCTGAGGAGGTCAGGGCTTTAGCTAATTAGTGGACTTGAATATATCCAGCAACTCACTTGAAGTAGTGTGCATTGACACTGTTTATTTTTTAAATCACATTTTTAATTGGAAGCTCAGTAATCTATCTTCAATTACATCGATGAGGCTGGGAGGCATCAGAACTTCCATTCAGAGATGGAGCAGCCGTCTTGTGATTAATCAGAGACAGCTCATGGCAACTACTCCTTTGCCTGGAAAGAGTCAGCTTGCCTCGAGCCAAGAATGACGGTGTGCTTTTTACAAACACTGCGTGTCTGTCTCCACCCCTACAGAAGGAAAGACACCAATAACTTCGTTAATGACTCAAGCAAACCGAGTTGTCCGACTGGAGATACCCTGTTTGAACTTAGCATGTGCTGTGTCGTGCTTTTTTGTTTTAACCCCTGTACTATTTTAAAAGCAACTGTTAAGGATGGTTTGTTTAAAATTTGATATTATAATTTAACACCTGGTTGTTTATCACCGTGGTCAGCCTATGTATATTTACTAGTTGGATTATTTCCTGTAACACAGAGGTGCTGTTTTTTCATTCTATTTTAAGAGCGGGCAATTACTTATCCCAACAGATAAGTATGGCTGAAAATTCTCAAATTTTCTTTTAAAATCTTGTTTTTTAAATTCCATCCGTTGTTTCTTGTGGCTGGGAAAGCAGACAAATCGCCAACAGTCCACGAGTTGGTACACAAACAATGCCAAACCACTGAGAGAGCCACAGAAAAAGGGAGTTCCAGTCTTTATGCGCCTAACAGGGCTTGCAAGGTGGGCGTTCAGAATGGCATTGGGGAAAGTAGCCAGATGAGGCATGCTCAGTAGCAAGGGTCTTTAAACTCTTAGGCCATTTATGCTTGGTAATTAGTTTCAGGCTGAAGTGCCCCGCATATTTTTTTGATTTCTTCACTCACTGCAAAGCCGGTGCATACCTGCTTTACATTTCATAACAGCCCCTTTAACGTGACCTTTTGTATTTGTTCTGCCCCCACATCTAAGCATTTACTGAAGGAACCATGAAAAATCACAGCGAGGCTTAGCTATGCAAATGATGATTGCTAATGGCTATGCAAACAAAGGAACAAAGGAGCAGGCGAGTGGGAGGGTGGAATTTGTTTGACTTTCTTCTCTTGCATCTGGACCGTGAGTAGTCATTTTAAAGGGCGGATTTAAAAAAGCAGCTTTGAGCAAGCATCAAAATCAACTTTGCATAAATGGCCTTAAGGTTGCAAGTTTACCCTGAGGATTTCCCTTCAGTGCAGAACTACCGGTCTGACGGTCCTCACTGGCTATCTTTTTTCTTCTGCTTCTCGCTGGGGCCATCTTCACCTCCCAACTCGCCATCCACGCAAGGTGTAGCCATCAAGCCTGCCCGGAGATGGTGCCGGACTGCAAGCCGCTTCACCGACCAGGCAGCCTTTGCAGCCGGTGCCAGTTGCAGTCCACCCGCAGAGCAGCCCAAGGGAGGCATCAGCAACAGCGGCCACAAAGAAGGCCAGGACGGGGCTGGAAAAAGCCATCTAGGCCCAGCAACAGCCCAGGCACTGAGGCCTAGGGAGGGGCAGACCTACAAGGTCTACGGCAGGGGTGTCAAGCATAAGGCCCGTGGGCCGGATCAGGACTCTTGAGAGCTCTTATTGGTCCCGCGAGCCAGCCACTACCACCCCACTATCGATCTGTCTCAAATAGTACCCAGTCAAGGTCATCTATCTAAAGCCTGTTGGTACAGTTTTCAAAAGAGTAGCAATATAAACCCATAATTATATTGAACTGCCTATATGTTCGTTCCCAGAAAAGACAGAAAAAAATGTGCGAAGCACCAGAGGTTACAAGGTGTTTATCTAATAATTTGTAGTTACTCCAAAGTTTTACAAAATAGTAATAGCAAAGGTTCAAATAAATTACAAAACATGTATTATAGTGTGAACTGTAAATTACAAAACATGTGTACACTGTAATACATGTTTTGTAATTTACAGCGTAGGATCCCCGTGGCGCAGAGTGGTAAGCTGCAGTACTACAGTCCTGCTCTGCTCATGACCTGAGTTCAACCCCAACGGAAGTTGGTTTCAGGTAGCCGGCTGAAGGTTGACTCAGCCTTCCATCCTTCCGAGGTCGGTCAAATGAGGACCCAGCTTGCTGGGGGTAAAGGGAAGATGACTGGGGAAGGCACTGGCAAACCACCCCGTAAACAAAGTCTGCCTAGTTAAACGTCGGGATGTGACGTCACCCCAAGGGTCAGGAATGACCCGGTGCTTGCACAGGGGACTTTACTTTTTAAAATTTTTTACAGTGTACACTGTAATACATGTTTTGTAATTTATTTGAACCTTTGTTGTAGCTACTCCAAAGTTTTACAAAATAGTAATAACAAGTTATTAGATAAACGCCTTGTAATCTCTGGTGCTTTGCACATTTTTTCTGTCTTCTATCAGAGGTTTCTCCCCCTCCTTTTTCCCATTCCCAGAAAAGGACAGAGAAACACAGTAGAAGGAAGAAAAAACTAAAATAATAATCTCGCTTCTCTAACCAATCAATTTTTTATAAAAAGTTGTGTTGTAAGGGAGGAGATGGGAGGGAAGACAGCGTAGCATAGCCTGATCTTGTCAGATCTCAGAAGCTAAGTAGGGTTGGTACTTGGATGGAAGACCACCAACGAATGCTACGCAGAGGAAGGCAATGACAAACCACTTCTGTACCATCTGTTATTGGCTAACACTCACTTCCGACCTGAAAATTCCAACACTACTTATATGAAAGACATTTGGAGCTCTTCTTGATTTAAATTGCTGAGATTGTGACTGTTGAATGAGTTTTATTTGCATGCAGCCATAGGCCATTACAAACATGTCAACAATTACCTCTAATAGTTATAAATATACATAATAAAAATATTCAAAATTAGTAAGATGCAAAACTATGTTAACTAAATTAATAAAACGCAAAACAATGCTAGCTGAAAATTGTAGCGAAATCCCGGCAAACCAGAAAGACCTATCAATCAATCAAAAGCAGCTCACAGAATTGTCTCTCTTAGCAGCTATGTTGGATCTTATTTTCTTTGCTGCCAAGACAAACAGGGAGGTCTTATAGGAAACAAACCCATCAGAGTCTTATAACAAAAATATTAGTTTCTCAACACTAGAGCAAGTATTTAAACCAGAAATCAAGCCTGTAAAGATTCTGATTGTTAGATTGAGTAGACTGGATTGTAATAGTTATTGTATTATATATTAGTAAATTAAACACTGTAGTCTTGTTGGACATGAGCCACCCTGAGCCCTGCTCTGTCAGGGAACGGGCAGGATATAAATTTAATAGAAGAGATGGTTTTTATATGCCGACTTTCTCTACCACTTAAGGGAGACTCAAACCGACTTACAATCACCTTCCCTTCCCCTCCCCACAACAGACACCCTGTTAGGTGGGGTTGAGAGAGTGTGACTAGCCCAAGGTCACCCAGCTGGCTTCATCCATAGGAATGGGGAAACAAACCCAGTTCTCCAGATCCACCATTCCAAACCACCGCTCTTAACCACTACATCATTTAACTGATACTAGTTCTAAGTCAACGTACCTGTACGTCATGGCCATCCCAGCCTTTATTGTAACACTGGGCAACGTCAGGGGTGTGCGCTGCACATCCAGCTGTGCCTCCGGTGCACTGCAACTGGGGGATTGGAGATGTCCGCCGGGAACTGGTGTACCGGCCAGAGTAGAGCGTCAGGGCTTGCACATCTCGCAACAGGACTCTTTCTGAAAGAACATACGCGCGTTAATTTATACCGAGACTCGAGGAACATGATGCCGAAGCTGCAAGCGTAGATGTTAAACGTATTTGCTGGAGCAGGCAGCTTTCAAAGTCGACAAAAGGGCTACCAGAAGAACCACTCCTGTCGTGAGCTTCTGTCTCCCTGTGGCAAATCCCGAGTCTTTATTTAACAACACAGGAATATAGCTACGAGGTTCTTCAGTGACTGAAAGCACGAAGAAGAAAATACGTTTGAAGCTTTTTCTGCAGAACACCATATAAACAGGTGTAAGGAAGAAGAATGGCATGATCACTGCCTTGATTACTGCCTTGTTAGATCAGAGCTTTGGAAGCTCTTAAGCAACATACTACAACCTCTAGGAGCCAGAGTGGTGTAGTGGTTAAGAGTGGTGGTTTGGAGCGGTGGAGTCTGATCTGGAGAACCGGGTTTGATTCCCCACTCCTCCACATGAGCAGCGGACACTAATCTGGTGAAACTGGATTTGTTTCCTCACTCCTACACATGAAGCCAGCTGGGTGACGTTGGGCATGTTACAGCTCTGTTACAGCTCTTTCAGCCCCACCTACCTCACAGGGTGTCTGTTGTGGGGACGGGAAGGGAAGGTGATTGTAAGCCGGGTTGAGTCTCCCTTAAGTGGTAGAGAAAGTCGGCATATAAAAACCACTTCTTCTTCTCTGGTTCTGTTTCCGTGCCATATAGAAACCTACCACATTTTGATTCTGCCCATTCTCCAAGGAGCTCAGGACAGTATAAATGATTCTCCCTTCTCTATTTTATCCCCACAACAACACTGCAAGGCAGTGTTAGGACATTGGCCCGATAGGTTAGGCTGAGAGAGACTGACCCAAAGTCAGCCAGTGAGCTTCATGACAAGCGTGGTGATTTGAACCCACATGCTAGTCTGACACTCTAACCATTTCACAATGCTGGTAAGGTACACTGCACCTGAACATAGAAGTGCTGTTTAGAGTGCAAACCTCTCCATGCTTACTTGGGAACTGCGCTCAGCAGGACTTCCTTCCAAGGACTGAGCTATTAACTGTCAAGGCTAACAATATGATACATAAAGAACTGCCTTGCTAGATCACACCCTGGTCATTACTGGACTCCTCTCCCAATGGCAGCCATACAGGTGCCTCTTCCCATGAAGGCCATAAAGACTGCCACCCTCCCCAAGCATACTGATTGGAACGAGAAGTTCCATGGGACTGAAATGAAGAATAAGAGTTGGTTTCTATACGCCGACTTTCTTTACTGCTTAAGAAGAATCAAACTGGCTTCCCTTCCCCTCCCCACTGCAGACACCCTGTAAGGTCGGTGGGGCTGAGGGAGCTGTGACTAGCCCAAGGTCAACCAGCTGGCTTCATGTGTAGGAGTGGAGAAACCAATTCAGTCCACCAGACTAGCCTCCGCCACTCATGGAGGAGTGGGGAATCAAACTCAGTTCTCCAGATCAGAGTCCACTTCTCCAAACTACCGTTCTTAACCACTACACCACGCTGTTAGTAAATGCTTACTAACATTCAAAAATGGCGTTCCTGGATCAGACTCAAGAGGCTTCATCTTAGATCACCTTTCTGACTCCAACAGCCTCCACTCGAGTGAACCTTACAAACAGGGTACAGAGATGACATTTGTCTCCTAACATTACTTAATTGTGACGTTGACATCTGTTAATCAGCTACTGCCAATATTAAGTTATTAGAACTAGCATTTTACTGTAATTAATAGCAACATCGGCGATAATATTATTGGATACAGGAATCGTCCAAAAACCCTTGTACACTACTTTGAAGGCTAGCATGGAAGAGAAGCAAAATATAAGTATAATACAGCATCCTGTTTCCCACAGCAAATGGCCAAAACGTAACTACACAGTGCTTTTTTAAGCCCACCTTTCAGTAGAACTAGACTGAAAGTTGATTTCCACGGCAGTTAAAACAGTAAACAAGTAAATGTCTGCAAAAGCCAGCAAGAACCAATGAACATATTGATCATTAAACACAGCTTGTTGTCAAAATGCCCACCAGGAAGCCTGCCAGCAAAGGAAACAGAACGCCACATTCTTTGCGCCCCGCATCTGGCATTCAGGGGTAGATCAAAAGCTCAATTGACGCATCTCAGCTACCAGGAACTGAGACCCTATTAATACCACTCAACGGCCCGTAGTCATTTAGCCAGTTTTATGGCAAGGCTGGAATCAGAATCCATGCCTGCCATGACTTGGATATGCAAAGGCTTGGAACAGGAGGTTCCATTGAACTAACATGTTTTTTTAATAATTTGTGAGTCGATATTTTACTGTTTTAACATATTTTTATTGGTGTGTCTGTGTAGATAGACAGATAGACACTCAGAATTTAGTGTGTCATTATGTTAGGGTTTTAGAGTTTTATTGTTTGGTTTTATTAAGGATTACATATATTGATTTTTGTGTTTTTAAATGATGTTACCCGCCCTGAGCCAGTTTGCTGGGGAGGGTGGGTTATAAGTCTAAAACATAAATAAATAAACACACACACAATCTGTGATTTTACTATTGTTACCCACCCTGAGCCTGGTTTTGGCCGAAGAGGACAGGCTAGAAATGCGATAGATAGATAAAATAGATTAGCTAGATAGACTAAACAAGAAAGACTAGACAGATGTTTTACTGAGCTAAAGTCCACCCCAGGTCCAATGTTCTCCCCAGACTGTGGCCCTGCCGCAGCCAGCCGCACGCCGCTCCGCTCCTCACAACAACCCTGCAAGGTAGGCCGAGCTCAGAAAGAGCCCCACAGTCGCCCAGCAAGCTTCCTAGAAGGTTCGGGATTCGAACCCACGTCTCCCCGACCCTGACCTAACCACCACGCCACCCTAGCAGGGCCTGTCCTGCTTCCTGTAAAGGTGTCTGTCTAGTAAGGGCTGGGAAGAGGCCTTTGACCAAGTAGTCCAAGGAGGCTGATAACGGACTAAAACATCTCAGCTGTCGTTTAAAGCGCCGCGAGAAGGTTCCTGTTTATCTTTGCCGCGACAGACTGGATAAATAAAATGTGACTGGATAAATAAAATGTTGGAACTACCAGAAATGGCTAAACTTACGGCATTAGTAAATCAAAAGGAGAATACAGAATTTGTGGGAGAATGGGAGGCACGGACCATATATCGTCAAAATGAATTTAAATTGGGGAGCATTGAAGGTTATGTTTTGTCCTAATTCATTTGATTAAGGTAGACATATTATTAAGATTAATGATTTAGATTTGAAGAATTGTAATCCAATTTAGATACGAAGCACTGTATCGAATTAGAAATTAAAGGCCAAGGTGACAATAAAGTTGTCCAAAAGATAAGAGGAGGAGAGAGGGGAAGTCAACGCAAAGATATGAATTAATTAGTTATATAGAATAGAGAAATATTGTTTTTATCATATAATTAACGAATGATGGAAACTACTGCAATATAAAAAAACAATTAAAAAAATGTTATTAAAAAAATATCTTTGCCGCGACAGGCTGATTCGGCTCCCCCTCCCCGAACGGACGACCGTAATGAAACTGAGACCGGCCTGACCTTGTTGCTGCCAGCCCCACGCCGCTCCGCTCCCCGTCAGCACCACCAACAGCGACAGCCACAGCCGCCCCCGCGACGGCGCCGCCATGACTGCGCCTCGGCTCTCGCCTCAAGGCCAGCAACCGTCTTCCCCCGTCAGCGACTGTTGCGACGGCGCATGCGTCAACTGCCACTTTCAACGCCCGCTCCTCTCCCCCTCGGCTCCCTTTGCCGTCTGTTAGACGCCGGAACATCATCGCGCGAGTCAGCTTTTTTTTTTTAGCCCCGCCTTCGCTTCACCCTGAGCCAATGAGAGGGAGAGCCGGGGTTGTACAACGCGCGGATAGGATTGGGCCGATGGCCCTCCCAGCAATCCTATTGGTACGCTGAGAAAAGGGGGGGGGCAAACAAAAGGCACACTAGCCAATAGCGTTGTGCTTCGTGTATATCCGGGATAAGGTGCTGCAGCGGTAAAAAGAGCATACAAGAACATGGGTTCAAGCGCTCACGCTGTCATGAAGCTCATCAAGTGACCCTGGGCCAGTTCATTCTCTCTAAACTACTTCACAGGGATGTTGTGATGATAAGACGGAGAAGGGAAAGCTATGTATGCAGAAGGATAGAATACAAACAGATAGATGTGTTAACTTGTGAAAACAAATTAATGAGAAGTATTTTCACAGGATCTGTGTTGAAATGTCACTACATGACTAAGAGGAATGGTGGAGGGGTGTGAGTCAAATGTCTCACTACATGATGTAATGCAGTGACTACGTGATAGCAAACTTATAGATTGCTTGAGCAAAGGATCCTTGATACTGAAGGACGGACGTTATGGCCCGGAGAATATGCTCCCCACTAAACTTTGGGATTAACCCAGAAATAGGCAGCTTGCCAAATTATTTTTCCTCCCTTATCTCCCCACCTCTAAGGCGACAGTTTATGCTGGCACATCTAAACCTCTTACCGTCTGCAGTTACAAGAGGCAGGTACGCAAACATCCCCTATGAGGAGAGACTTTGTTCATGTGCCAAAAAACAACCAGAATCAGCTGTCCACATCCTCCTGCACTACGAACTCCATACGTCGGCCAGAGAGAAATATATAGTACCCCTCTTAATCAACAGCCGAGCTCAAACTGATGCAGGGCTTGTACGATATCTACTAAACGATGGCAACCCGCATGTAACTTGGGCGATAGCTAGATTCCTTGTAACCTCGCTAAGCATGCCGCACTCAATGGTACCCTGCACTTTACATGCAGCACTGGATGTAGATATATTTTAGCTTTTGCTACCTATTGTTTTAGGAATTTTAAGTAGAAATACTGTATTTATGCCATTAAAGGGTTTTTTTGTATTTTTTGACATGATGTAATGAGGGTGGAATTAGGAGGAAAGTTCAAGGGCTGGAAGAAAATCTAGAATTCTTGCATTGTCCATGACATAATGAGAAAGCAGTCCAGTTATTTATTTGGGAATCAATCCCACTGAAGTTAGTGGGTAGGACCAAAACCACAGTGAATGGTCAGAGTGTTAGGTTGAATCTGGGAGACTGAGGTTCAGCTGTGCCATGGAAACTTGCTGGGTGGGCCAGTCACTCCATCCTTCAGCCTGACCTACTTTGCAGGGTTGATGTGAGGGTGAGAGCTTGGGAAGGTTGGAATTTATTTCTGGCAGTTTTCACCTGGCTTCTTCTCCTAAGACAAACCAAGCAGCAGAAGAAGAGTTGGTTTTTATATGCCTACTTTCTCTACCATTTTAGGAAGAGTCAAGCCAGCTTACAATCACCTTCCCTTCCCCTCCCAACAACAGACACCCTGTGAGGTAGGTGAGGCTGAGAGAGAATGACTTGCCCAAGGTCACCCAACTGGCTTCGTGTGTAGGAGTGGGGAAACAAATCCAGTTCACCAGATTAGCATCAGCCACTCATGTGGAAGAGTGGGGAATCAAACCTGGTTTTCCAGATTATAGTCCACCACTCCAAACCACCACTCTTTAATCACTACACCACGCTGGCTCTCATGATGCAAAACGTCTACAGAGCCAGTCCAATAGTCTACCAAGAGGAGTATCACCCACTGTTGGAGATAACTATAGATTTATCTAATTTTCATTTATAGTCTGCCTTTCTCACTAGGATTCCAAGGCTAGTGTTGCCAATCTCCAGGTGGGGCCTGGAGATCTCACAGAATTACAAGCCCAGGCTGTAGAGATCAGTTCCCCTGGGAGCAGCTTCTTTAGAGACTGAACTGCAGGGCATTATACCCTACAAAGGACCTTCCCAATCCTCACTTTTCCCAAGCTCCAACCCTAACAGTGCATTCCTAAGGAGAGTTACTCCAATTTAAGCCCATTGAAATGAATGACTCTCCTTGGGAATGCACTGTAAATAGGATTGGCAGCTCTGGGTTGGGAAATACCTGGAGATTTTGGGGGCGGAGCCTGAGGAGGGCAGGGTTTGGGGAGGGACTTCAATGCCCTAGAGTTCAGTTGTCAAAGCAGCCATTTTCTCCAGGTGAACTGCTCTCTGCTGGCTGGACAGCAGTTGTAATAGCAAGAGATCTCCAGCTACTACCTGGAGGTTGGCAACCCTAACTGTAAATGTCCAGAAATTTCCCAACCCAGAGTTCAATACAACTACTCAGTCACTAGGCCTATTGCAAAATACAACATTGGTCCCTCTTCGCCACCAGCGGGAGGTTTTTGGGGCAGAGCCTGAGGAGGGCGGGGTTTAGGGAGGGGAGGGGCTTCAATGCCATACAGTCCGATTGCCAAAGCGGCCATTTTCTCCAGACTTGGAGAGTTAGGTGCTAACACCTGTTTTGTATTTAATTGTGAGCAAGAAAGAATAGTCTATACCATACTTGTATCCCATCGGGAACTGGTTATATTGCTGCTGTAGAAGACTGAATTAAACAGACTACTTTTTTATGTAATTTATTTACAAAATGGATGACATAATATGGGGCTGAAGAAAAGAATGTGAAACGGCCGTCCCCCATTTTATGGATTTATACCTGCTATTGGATATCCTAAAGAAACTGGTTATTAGTGGAATCCAGAAGAGGACTTTTGCCTCCTGCTTTGCACCAAAAGAATTGTTCTACACCTACCTTGTATTTTTGTATATATTTAGCAACTTAAGATTCTATGTTGTACACCTGTCTGTCTTTTTCATCATTGTCACTTATTATACCAATGCTATTTTGTATCCTGTCCATGTGCTTCTTTGTACCCATTCTCCCGTGCTAATTTCCAAACCTTGTGGTATAGGCACGGAGGTGCCCTTACTTTTTTTGATTCGTTACCTGGAGGTTGGCAACCCGACAACATTGCAATGGCTTGAGCGCCGCCCAGCCGCTGTCGGCGTACTCAGCCGGCCAGACCTCCGCACCATAGAGTTCGAGGCCTAGCCAGGCGCGCGCCCTCGGACGGCCGGAAGCCTCGCCTACTCCGGGGGCGCGCACTTCCGGGGCTTGTCCGTGGCTGGCGGGGAGCGGCCTGTGCGGCAACAACAGCGGCGGCATCATGGCTGGCATCAAAGGTAGCGGCTCGGTGGGGCGGGGAAGGGTCGAGGCGCGGGCCGTGCGGCGGAGGAGGAGGAGGAGGAGGAAGGGGCTTCCCCTCGGACCAGGCCTGGACGCCCCCCCCTCCAGCCCCGTCGGTGACGTAGCCCGACGGTCCCGGGGCCCCGCTCGGTTTCCATGGCAACAGGCGCCGGGCTTGGGGGTGTGATGCTGCTCGGGCAGGGAAACGCGGAAGCGGGCGAAGAGGCCTTCGGAGCCCCCCACCCCCACCCCCCAAGCTCTGATTGTCTCCTGCAGCCTTAGGAGCAATGTTGGCTCAGGTCGACCTAAGCAAGCTGGTTTAGACGCTTCTTTTTTTTAAGGAGTATATTTCATATCTATAAACAGTGATTAACGAAGCTAGCATCTTCATGCGAGGCTGCAGTATGCCTCTGAGGGCTGTATGCAAGGTCTGTCAATGCTTACTGGCTGCAGTGGGCGAATAGAGCCTCCACATGCAACGGCAGTGTACCTTTTAAGTACAGAGTTTGAAGGGTTTGGCGCTTTCTGTGACTTTCCTAAAAGTAGCTTATAGTTGGTTTGGGCACATGATCCTTTGAAAGTGTTAAGCAAACTGTTCCTCTCGAACACTGCCTTGTACTGAATCGGACCCTTGGTCCATCAAAGTCAGTGTTGTGTACTCAGGCAGCGGCTCTCAGACTGGCAGGGTCTCAGGTAGAGATGTTTCACATCACCTACTTGCCTAGTCCCTTTAACTGGAGATGCCAGGGATTGAACCTGGGAGCTTCTGCTTGCCAAGCAGAGGATCTGCCACTGAGCCGTGGTTGCTAGCTTCTTCCCTTCCCCCTCCCTTTTTTTTAAGATGGAGAAGAGGAACTACACCTTCTGCTAAGTCAGTGGTTCCTAACCTTTTTTTGACCAGGGACCACTAGGACTTTTTTGTTCGGTTCAGGGACCCCAGGGTTCAAAATAAAAATTCCGAGAATTTGAAAATAAACTTTAATCATAACTGTTAGTTAAACATTAAACTTAGAATAATATTTGAATATATATATTTTATAATAGAGAACTTTTAATTGAAAATATTAATTTATTATGGGTTTATAACTTTGTTTCGCGGGCCTTAATTTAGTTCTCGCAGACCCCTGGGGGTCCACGGACCCCTGGTTGGGAACCAGTGTGCTAAGTGGACCTTTGGGCTGAAATCCTGTGCACGTACTTCTGTGGAAGTGAGCCCTATTGAACTGGGGGTGGGGGTGGAGTTTCTTGTGGTGTCTTAAAAGCTAGCAGTTAATGTGGCTTCAGCTTTCATGGATGAG
The DNA here is from genome assembly GCF_029931775.1 of Euleptes europaea. NCBI lineage: Eukaryota > Metazoa > Chordata > Lepidosauria > Squamata > Sphaerodactylidae > Euleptes > Euleptes europaea. Next base: position 14,356,464 of record NC_079315.1, read on the forward strand.
ATCCCCTTTGTTGTCTGTGAAAACTTGTGACGGGGATGAATGTCTCTGGCTGTAAGTTGCCACGAGGTGATTGGCTGCTTTGCTAAGCTTAGCACAGCTACCCCGCTGGAAATGGGTTACTTTCGAGCTCAACAGGATTCGCTTCCAAAGAAATGTGTGTGAAGCCAAGCAGTGTGTCCGATCTGTGGGTCAGCCCTCAGCCTGTACAGTTACCCATTGCTGAACCTTGCCTAGAAAAGACCTGAGGCTTTGATAGCTGTGTCTGTGTTTAAAACGTTTCCATCTTCACCATCTGGATGTAACTCACAACATTCATCACATAATTAAAAACAGCCACAATCTGCGCATGCTTTCTTTTCTCTCGCTGAGAATGAATGACATAATTATGACAAATAGGCAGTACCTTTTGGTGCAGCGTAGGTGGGATGCCTTTCTGAGAACGATTGGGGGAGTGCCACCACTGTAAGATGCCACAAGAATTGCTTAGCTTAATTTTTCACATCTGGAGTTCCTATCCCATAGTGGGGGTTAAATCAAGGGAGACCCTTGAGGAGGGACTGTGGCTCAGTGGTAGAGCATCTGCTTGGCATGCAGAAGGTCTCAGGTTCAATCCCCAGCATCTCCAGTTAAAGAGACTAGGCAGGTAGGTGATGTGAAAGACCCCTGCCTGAGCCCCTGGAGAGCCACTGCTGGTCTGAGTAGACAATACTGACTTCAATGGACCAAGGGTCTGGTTCAGTACAAGGCATCTTCACATGTTCATGTGTCTAGATCCCCCTGTGATTATTTATCAGGTGTGCAGGGGCCTGATTTTGAATTGGGACCCTGAGGAAAGAGTGAGTTTAAGCCCTCCACACCCCTTCCCCAATCCAAAACAGGCATGGGGGGCTGTTGTTTGCCCCTTTGAGGGAATGTATAGCTACCCTATACTTGCTCTGGCAGGGCAAAACGCAGCTCCCTGCAACCAGTTTAGATCGAAAGCGGTGATGGAGGGCTTAAGTCCTTCACACCACAGTTTCAATCCAAATTGAGTCTCTGCGTGCCTGATAGCTGCATTTCAAACACTCGAGGAGCCACAGGCATGGATCTCTGAGCATATCATGTTAGTTTGGCCCAGGGCGGAGACTATTTTGGCAGGCCTGCTATCTGTGGGCACAAGTGATCTAGTGGCATTCCTTTATCTAAAAACAAAATCCTCACCGGGATTCTCCGTTTCAGGACTTATGTGCTATAAATAACATAATTCATAGAATCATAGAGTTGGAAGGGACCACCAGGGTCATCTAGTCCAACCCCCTGCACAATTAGGAAATTCACAACTACCTCCCCTCCACACCACCAGTGACCCCTACTCCATGCCCAGAAGATGGCCAGCATGCCCTCCCTCTCGTCTGCCTAAGGTCATAGAATTGCTGACAGATGGCCATCTAACCTCTTCTTAAAATTCTAGAGCATGATTGCATACAGATCTGGGGGGGGTGAGATTAAGTGAACCCATTGTGTAGTAATAGGGAAGAAAAAGTTCGTTTGTTGATGTGAGTGGTGACAAGTTGATCTTTCCATCTGCAAGTCGTTCTCTCTCAGCTGTAAAGGCTGACTATGAGGGTAAATGAGAATTGAACTGCAGATAATTGGAGGAGGAGTGGAAATTAGACTACAAGTAATAATTCAAGTTATTATTAATGACTAGGGAGTAAATAACTAGTTCTGTACTGTTTAAACTGGCTAGCATAGTGTATTGTGGATTGCTAGCAGTGCAATCCTAAGTGTTATATTTATTTACTTTTATCGTCCATCTTTCTTGTTCCGGATATAATAAGGTAAAGGTCCCCTGTGCAAGCACCGGGTCATTCCTGACCCATGAGGTGACGTCACATCCCGACGTTTTCTAGGCAGACTTTGTTTACGGGGTGGTTTGCCAGTGCCTTCCCCAGTCATCTTCCCTTTACCCCCAGCAAGCTGGGTACTCATTTTACCGACCTCGGAAGGATGGAAGGCTGAGTCAACCTTGAGCCGGCTACCTGAAACCAACTTACAGAATATAAAACAATGCAGTTAGACAGGGTAAGTTCATCAATGAACAATGCATTAGGTATAGGCTTACCGCATTAGAGAATAATGCAAACAACAAACAAGGTATGTGATGAACAATACAGTAAGTAGATTACAAATATAAGCCAGTGCAATAAAAGCAAGTAGTACCTACGATAATCACTGGAGCAGACTACAGTTCTCTTCCATATAAAGGTCCCCAGCCAGGTTGTTCCTTTCTGCTGCATTTCTGATTGCTTTTTGAAAATGCTGTGGGAGCCCATATATTCTTTTAAGCATTAAGTTCAGTTAGGAACCAGCTCTAGGTGGCTGAACTGGGGATCAGGAGGTCCTCATTGGAAACGTTGCCCTGATTATAAACTCACTTGAAGACTTAAACAAACCTCTCTCTCTCTGATCCCCTTGCCTCAAACATGTGGGAAACAATAACAGTTATTTACTTGTTCTCTGTTGCTCCAGAGACTAGGACACAGAGTAATGGATTTAAACTAAGAGAAAAGCGATTCCACCTAAACATTAGGAAGAACTTTCTGACAGTGAATGCTGTTCGACAGTGGAATGCGCTGCCTCGAAGGGTGGTGGAGTCCCTGTCTTTGGAGGTCTATAAGCAGAGGCTGGATGGCCATCTGTCGGGAGTGCTTTGATTGTGGGATCCTGCATGGCAGGGGGTTGGACTGGATGGCCCTTGTGGTCTCTTCCAACCTTGTGAACTTCTTAATAATAAATATCAGTTATTGTTAATAATTTTAATAATGATTACAGGGTTGTTGTAAAGATAACGTATGTGGAACACTTTGAATGCTCTGACATATGATATATAAATACCACTAAAGGGTTCTGGATACAAGAGCTTTTTTGACATAATAACTGTTGCAGTGTCAGCTAGAAAATTCTCAGCACCAGTTTTGATAACTAACAGACAGAGGCTGGCCACAATACACAGCAAAGAATCTCTACAGTGAGGGTGGCCATGACTACACTCTGTGGATCTCCCCCCCCACTCCGAGTTTGCAGAAAAACCCATTGACATTGTGGCCGTGGAGCCAGTTACTAGCATCCGAAGGAGAAAGAGATCGAGGAAGGGGAGGGGGAAGTGAGGGCAGAACAGAAAGAGGGTCTGCCGGTGGGGAGGGGGAGAGGATTTCTCTCTCCCCACAGGTCCCCATCTGCCTGTACTTACATATGTGACATTTAAAATTGTATAATAAAGTATGTTTCCATCTTTACAATGCTGTACCTGCACCTCTAGTATAAATATATTTAAGAATTGTCAGTTTATGCCTAATTCAGATGTGACTCGGAAGGGGGAGCCCTTCCTTCTACTATGGGCTTGCCGTTTCCCTGCATCTAGCTGAAGTTGCACCGTTAAAAGCAGCATTTGGTGTCTTGTGTCTTCAGTGTTCAGACTCCTGAATTGGCTGGTCAGGAGGGGAGAACAGAAACTGCATCTTGGTCTCTCTTTTAGCTCTTGGCGGTACCTGGAGAAAATGGTCCGCGTACTTTGAGTGACTGATACGTTTTTGTTTTTCCTCCTTCACAGCTCTGATCAGCCTGTCCTTCGGGGGAGCAATCGGGCTTATGTTCCTGATGCTTGGATGTGCCCTTCCACAGTACAAGTAATGTATATTTTCCCACACGCACTGTTTTCAGTTTTCTCTCTCTCTTCTTCTTTCACCCATGTTTATTGATCGCAGCAACAGACCAGTGACGTTCCTTTTAACTTCCGTCTCTGTCCTTCCTTCCTCGAACCCTTGGTGCTAAATTAATTGGCAACACGTAATGCAGAGTGCGTCTGGCATAGTTAGATGAAGGAGGGATGATCCTGAGGAAAATCAGGACAGGCAATGTAAATGTGTTTTTTCCCCCCAGAAACGTAAACGTGCCTATGTAGCTATTCTCAGGAATGAGCCTGCTACTAAACCAACTCTGGGGTAATAAAAATGAAGATGGTAGAACAGCAGCAACAAAATTGGTCAGAAACACACCAGCTCCCCAAATCCTCTCCAGTTACAAAAAGGGCTCTACTAGCGTGGTATAGTGGTTAAGAGCCAGTGTGGTGTAGTGGTTAAGAGGGGTGGACTCTAATCTGGAGAACTGAATTTGATTCCCCACTCCTCTACATGAGCCAGCTGGGTGAACGTGGGCTAGTCACAGTTCTCTCAGAACTCTCTCAGCCCCACCTACCTCACAAGGTGTCTGTTGTGGGGAGGGGAAGGTGATTGTAAGCCTATTCTATGAGGTGCTGTAAAGGAACACAGGTAGGTTAATGCGGTTGCAGTCGTCCTGTTTGTGGGCTTCCTAGAGGCACCTGGTTGGCCACTGTGTGAACAGACTGCTGGACTTGATGAGCCTGAGCCTTGGTCTGATCCAGCGTGGCTTCTCTTACATTCTTACGGAGGTCTAGGGCTATCCATGGTTACTAGTCAGAATGGATACTAGTCATGATGCCTATCTGTCCCCTCCAGTATCAGAGGAGCATGCCTAGTATATTAGGTGCTGTAAAGGAACACAGGCAAGATGGTGCTGCTGCAGTCGTCTTGTTTGTGGGCTTCCTAGAGGCACCTGGTTGGCCACTGTGTGAACAGACTGCTGGAATTGATGGACCCTTGTCTGATCCAGCCTGGCCTTTCTTATTCTTATACCTATTTCGGCATTGGCATTAGTTGAGATGATTAATTAGGAAGTGGGGAAAAAAGTCTTTCCACATATGCAGCATTCAATGATTAAACAGTAATGGCGGTGCTGCCCAAAAACCTTGGGTGAATGTAATTGCATGAGGGCCGTTTATCTGAAGCGATTGCAAGGAGAAGGCTCGCAAATTAACGAAAGGTTTGTGTTTTCCCCCCCTTTGCTTCTAGCACATATTGGCCCCTGTTTGTCCTGTTCTTCTACATCCTCTCTCCAATTCCCTACTGCATAGCAAGAAGAGTGGTGGAAGACACAGACGCCACAAGCAACGCCTGCAAGGAACTTGCCATATTTCTGACGACAGGCATTGTCGTCTCAGCGTTCGGGCTTCCAATTGTGTTTGCCAGAGCAGACCTGGTTAGTATTTCCTCCTCTTGAGCACGTCCTCAGCAGTGGTGACAGTCTGGCCATTTTAAAATGGCAGTCGTTGCACAAGTGAAAGTTGTAGATTCACTTAAAGCCGTCTCGGGGCCAGCCCGAGGATTCTTTGCCACTCTGGGGGGTGGGAAGGGCAAACTCCAGTGAAACTGAAACTGTGCTCCGGAGCCTCCTGTTATTATTGCAGAAGCTTCTGAAATGTTCTCTCCATTCTCTCATGCGTTGTGCTGAATAATCATAGCAGAACGATAAAGCATGTTCAAAAGCTGATCAAAACACAAATCTTTAGCTTGCTCAAGTGCCATGCTAATATTCTCTTATCAGGGCTTTGCGTGTAGTGTGTTTTGAAACTGAAAACGAAGCAGGTTTTGGTCTTTATTTTGGAAGGTTTCACTCTTATTAACAAGCTGCTCCTTCTCAACTGTTGGAGTGTTACTTAACATTCCTTAACTGCTGGCACCTTCACCTGTGTGGTAGAATTGCCTATCTTAGAAGCACTGTGCTTGGCACAGCCTACCTCCTGGTGTATGGGAGTACATGGTTGAGGATCCACGTGTGTCATAAACATATTAGGTGGTGTCCACATGTACCCCAATCCAACTCGGCGCAGTGCGCACACAGAACCTTCACTTAACAAACAGTTGCGGTGCTGTGCCTTTCCAAATATCCGTCATCCTGGGCCCCAACACACAGATCTTACACAGCTTCAGACTCCCCCTCATGCTGTGTACTGTGTTAGAGGTATTCCTAACCTTCAGTTGGGTTAATTGCCGATGAAGGATACTGTCAGTCTCTTTTCCAGCAGCTGTATAGCGTGGTGTGGTGATTAAAGAGTGGTGGTTTGGAGCGGTGGACTCTGATCTGGAGAACCGGGTTTGATTCCCCACTCCTCCACATGAGCGGCGGAGGCTAATCTAGTGAACTGGATTTGTTTCCCCACTCCTACACATGAAGCCACACTCTCTCAGCCCCACCTACCTCACAGGGTGTCTGTTGTAGGGAAGGGAAGGTGATTGTAAGCCGGTTTGATTCTGCCTTAAGTGGTAGAGAAAGTCGGCATATAAAAACCAACTTTTCTCCTTCTCCTATACCTGAAAAAGTTCCTGCTGACAGTAGTGCACCAGAACCTGGCCATTTTGGAGAGATTTGCACCTGTTTCAATGTCGGCCAGGGGACCCTAACATTTTGCTGGCTGGAAATTGCTCACATATCCACCAGAAGCTAAAGATACAGTACGTCAGTGGCTCAGCCCCAGAGAACGATCAAAAGGCACACAGTACCATTTGACTGTTGGAGCTAGTAGGATCGGGCCCCGAGTAATACTTGAACGGGAGACTACCTAGGAACCATCTTAAAACCAATTTTCAGCTGCTTGAAGGAAGAGTGGGGTTGTAAACGTGGCATAGAAATACAAATTAAAACATAGCGGGTGATGTAGCAGGCGAGAACACCTTTGCATCGACCTTCTGTACGCGTAACTTGTGTATAACAATAATAATGTATTGCAGTCATAGATCAGAAAATATCATATTGCATTTCTGTGCTACATTTCCAAAAACCTAAAACCTTGCATTTCAATAATTGCTACCAAAACTGATAAAATACTAACTAAGCCCCCCCTCAAAAAAAAAAAAAACACAGTGTAAAACTTGGAGCAGTATTTCTATACACATTACAATTCCTTATCCTTTCCAGCAGTCCCTTTCTTCCTCCGGGCTTTTAACCACACAAGCACAAAATCTGGCCATTTGATTCGAGATCATGAGATTTTTGCCGATTAATAACTTTTCCAGCCATACCTGCTCCGAACTTTCTGTGAATTTAGCTATTATAGGATTAAGAAGATTAACCCTCACTGGAGCCTCACTGGAGCCTCTTCACTGGCAGTCTTTAAGCAGAAGCTGGACGAACACTTGTCAGGGATGCTCTAGGCTGATCCTGCATTAAGCAGGGGGTTGGACTAGATGGTCTGAATGGCCCCTTCCAACTCTATGATTCTGTGAACCCTCAATTAACTTCTGTATGTGCGTGTGTTTCCCCCCATCCCTAGATCGAGTGGGGTGCCTGCGCGCTCGTCCTCACGGGGAACACGGTCATATTTGCCACCATCCTAGGGTTTTTCTTGGTCTTCGGCAGCAACGACGACTTCAGCTGGCAGCAGTGGTGAAAAAACGCTCCAGAGAACTATCGGGCATCTTGCGTCATTCAGTGGCCATCCATCCAAGAGAGAGAACGGGCAATAAAGCGAATGTACTGTTTCCACAGAGGGACCCTGAGCGTAGGACGCTCCGTAATCCCCTTTCCCCTCCGCTCACATACAGTTTTTAACCTTTTCTTTGATTTCAGACGTTTTCCATTGTTGGCGCCGTTTTCTTTTAACGAGGGAGCCGGAATTCATTAAATGCGAGGTTTAAATGTGTACTTTTTTAAAAAATCACAATTGTGTTTAAAGATAACATGGGCTTCTTCTTTTTTATAACCCTGGGTTATTGTTTTTTTTTAAGCTGTAATGTACAATAGTATAAGCGAACTGACGACAAGTTGAAAGTGAAGAACCCCCTCGAAGGGAAGTGCTTTTTGCCACTCAACCCTCAGCATGTTTATTTGGAATTAAGTCCCACTGAGTTCAGCAAGGCTTAACTCCTCAGGAAATGTGCATAAGATTGCGCCTTGAGTCTCTCCCCCCGTCCCGAGATCAGTAGACTTCAGCATGCGCTTAACACTCCCTCCCGCCTTTGGAGCCCAAGAGGACTTAAGAGCGTGTAGCTTTGGCTCGATTGTGCCATGAACTTAGCAGACGACTGCATGCCTGGAGAATTTTGCATAGTGACATGAGAAGGGCAGAAGAGGAGGACTCGGTAAGTCGCTTGTTCCTGTGTGGCGCTTGCGGGGGAAGATCATGCCACTAGCACGGGGCGGGATAGCTTTTGACAAAGGGGTTTCTATGTTTTTAATTATTTTGAGAGCTCGTGCTCATCATGCAAACATTTGTAAGCTTTTTATTTTCAGATGCTCTAACTGACTGGAGGCACCTCATAGCGGGGAAATCTGATATTTAAAATCTCATTTTGTTTTTTAAAAAAACAGTTGGAACCTTTCTGTTTATGAACATTGTGTGCTTTTGACATTCTGTGTCGACTCTTTTATGTTGTACCAAAGGGGGGGGGGGAACGAGTGGCTCGTCCATGGAACTACTGACTTAATGGGCGCATCCCAACGAGAAGTTCCCCTGCGGGAGCCCCGTGCAAAATGCACTCGCCCGCCTGGTGTTATTTTCCACGGGGGTGTTCTGCAAGGGAACTACCCGGCCGATTGTGCCCCACTGCGTTTGCAGCGTGTAACAGGAGGATTTCTCCTTCCCTTTTTTTTGTAATTTATTTTATACACGGTATCAAAAGGCTTTTGAAACGGAGACCGAGCCTTCCGCTGTAGGTTAAAATATTGTCAAAGTTTGGCTGTCCGGCAAATCTTTGACTGAAGGGTTGTTTTTTTGTAGTGATTGTCAATGTTTCAATTTATGCATTAATGTATTAAATGTTAGATCATACCCGTAGATCTGTTAGAGTATACCACTTGTAATTTTTCACTATTTAATATTAGTTGCATACCTCTTAATTGTCTTGTCTGTTAGCCACAAATTTGCACATTTTCTTAGTTGCTATTCTGTTGGAGTGATGTTTAGTTGTGGACTCCTCCGTTGGATGTTTAGATGCCTGTCTGCACCTTCTTTCTTTTTTAATTGTCAACTTGGGGCCTGATCCACAATGGATCCATTCCAAGGGATAGGTCAATGGAACTTTCTTGCCTCTCCAAGGCTGAGCTGCGGGCATACCTGCGCCGCAGCGCGCCAGAGCATGTGGGAGCAAACATTCTGACCTCCCTCCTCCCGCTGTGCCCCCTTGAAATTGTGCCCCCTCCAGGAGTCAGTGGGGACAGCATGGGAGGCCAACTGAGAGTCTGTAGAGAGAGGTAAAGATACTTTCCTGTTTCTGCCAGAGGAAGTGGCTTCCACCAGTGGGAGAGCTAAGGCATTTGCTTGCACAATTGGGATCCAAGGCATTTACTTGCATAGTTCTCGTAGGACCCTCTTGCCCCCCTGTACCTTTCCAGGGCTCTATGCAGGACCTTGGAGAGCTGAAGGGCAGCTGGATGAATATAAATGAGCCATGTATTGACCTCTGGTTGCGGGTAATGCCCGGTGCGCCGCAAGGGGTGGCGTCCAGGAGAAGGGCCCAAGGGCTGCATTGAACTCATAAGCGGATCTCCTGTCACCGACTCAGCTACATTTTGGGGTTGGATCCACGCGCATGATGCTCGCAAGCACCAGAAACTGCTATCTTTTTAACAACTCTTTATTGGCGGCATAAGCGCCACTGGGTTTCTGTGTGTTTTTGTTTAAAATGACTTCAAATGCGAAGCAAACTCCAAAGCCAGGTGATCGGGGACAGTGACATCTGTGTTGTATCGTCAGAATAAGAGCAGAAGATGGGCACAGTGTGGGATGGTTTTTGAAGAGACTGATTCCAAACAGAGCTGAGGCTGAGAGCTCAAGGGCTACTTTTGGGGTGCCGAAGGGGATTTTTGTGTGTCCCTCTCTAAACAATACATGCCCACTCTACCATCCCCCATACTCTGCTTACGATGCGAATTTCTGAAACAGCCAGGAGACAGAAGCAACTGATGTTTAAGAAACATAGGGCCAAAGCTTCCTTGGAGGCACAGATCTAGCTCTGGTCACAGATGTCTAGATCTGGTCCATGTTTTTTATTATGGAAATCCCTTAAGTACTTGGAATTGTTTTTCCAGTTTACAGGATTTGGAAACACAACTTTCGCAGTGCAGTCCTATGGAGAGTTACTCCAGTCTAAGTCGGTTGCCTCCAATCAGCTTAGACCAGAATAGTGCACCATAGGATCGCACTGCTAGCGTTATCATGCTGAGTTGCATTTTCAAATCCCCAAAGCTCCCTTCGAAGTTCTAGGCACCAAGGGTGGTGTATTTCTTTGACCTTATACAGATGGATGTGACCTCATTTTGTGACCCTCGGAATCATGTCCGATAACAAACGGCTTCTCTTCTCTCATGTACTACTGTTGCTTTTCTTGATGGCAACTCCTCAGTTAAGCTCCCACTTTTGTATTTAATAATATGGTGTATTTTCTGTGTGTGAATTGTGTGGGCAGCATTGTGGTGACAATTGGCTCCTTTTTAGACACAGCACTGTCTATGGTTTTCAGGTTAGACATTTGAGAGGTGTGTTCCTTCCCTTCCCTCATGTAATATGCACTGAATAGCATTGCCATCCTTCTACCAAGAGAACTTTTGATGAGAAAAACAATAAAACATTTTAAATACCACCTTGCTTTGGCTGTTTAACGAACATGTTCTGTTACTAACAAGGTGAAGACTTCTTTGTTCCAAGCACCATGTGAAGGATCTGCCCGTGGTTTCTCAGCAACAGGTACACGGCTCGGTGCTTAAAATTTGTTGTAACATTCCCAATGGGATATAGACGAGGCTGTGTGTACAGATTAAGTTTATGCACCCAGCTAATCCAAAATGAGCCCCGTGGCACAAGAGTGGTAAACTGCAGTACTGCAGTCAAAAGCTCTGCTCACGACCTGAGTTCGATCCTGACAGCAGTTGTTTCAGGTAGCTGGCTCACAGTTGACTCAGCCTTCCATCCTTCCGAGGTCGGTAAAATGAGTATCCACCTTGCTGGGGTTAAAGTGTAGGTGATTGGGGAAGGCAACGGCAAACCACCCTGTAAACATAGCCTGCCTAGTAAATGTCAGGATGTGACGTCACCCCATGGGTCAGTAATGACCCGGTGCTTGCACAGGGGACTACCTTTACCTTTTTATCATCCAAAACAGGTCTCTTCGATCTGTATAAATGCAAATTTGCATACATTTGTATGAAGCTGCCGTTTTTACTCTTTTTCTGTTTCATGAGGATAGCTAAAGAGCCTGGCAGGGAAGCATGGGTGCCTGTTGATGCCAGGTGATGCCCTTTCGGGAAGGAACACCCAGAAGTTGGCAGGCTGAGGGCTGCAGCTGGTGCAGAGAGAGATGACAACTTCCAGGTGGGGGTTGGAGACCTCCTGGTAGGGTAGCCAGGCACAGACTGGCAACCAGTGGGAGGTAGGAGACGGGTACTTACTGGGGTGGGGGAGAATCTTCGGCACCGTGCAGTAATGTCACTTCCAGTGCAACCTAGATGTGCACCTGGGCCACACTCTAGCACTCGCCCCCAAATCTCTGGAGTTTATGGGCAAGTGCTAGAGCACCTTTCCTGGTGTGATCTTGGCACTTCTGGGTTGCACCAGAAGTGACGACGTCGTGCGATTATGAAGATTCTCTCCCCGCCCCCCATTTTGCCATGCTGCTTCTGTCTGCTGACCAGATGAGCGTCAGCGGGCATCAGCAACAATTGCCGGGAGTTTGCCCACCGTTAGCAGCCGCCTAGAAAGCCTACCTCCTGCAATTACAATGGGGGCCATAGCTCAGTGGTAGAGCAACTGCTTGGCGTGCAGAAGGTCCTAGATTCAATCCCCAGCATCTCTAGTTAAAGGGACCAGGCAAGTAGGTGATGTGGAAGACCTCTGCCTGAGACCCTGGAGAGCTGCTGCCGGTCTGAGTAGACAAGACTGATTTGGATGGACCAAGGGTCTGGTTCAGTATAAGGCAGCTTCATGTGTTCGTGTGATCTCCAGACTACAGGGATCAGTTCCCTTGGAGAAAATGGCTGCTTTGGAGGCTGGACTCCACGGCAGTATACTCTGCTGTATACTCTCCCCAGGCTCCATTCCCAAATCTCCAGGAATTTCCCAATCCAGAGTTGGCAACCCTACCCAGTAGATTGTTGTCTGCTCTCACAAAATAGACTGAAATCACCATAGAACGACTCTTAACATGAACAAGGGTGGAGCAGTCAACTATGTCAAAGGCCACTGAAAGATTTACGAATACCAGCAACGACAGACCCCTTCCAACGAAGATTGTCCGCCAGTGCAACCAATGCAGTCTTGGGTCCATCCCTGAAGCCTGATTAGAATGGGTCAAGAGGAGATGTCATCCAAGAAACCCTGGCTCTGTTCCACCTCCACGCGTCACTCATCCATATATTACACTGGTGGGGGTGACTGCATCTCTGGCATCCTAACCCGAGTTGGGGTAAGACTAGGTTTGCCAGGTCCCTCTTCGCTACCGGCCGGAGATTTTCGAGGCGGAGCCTGAGGGCAGGGTTTGGGGAGGGACTTCTATGCCATAGAGCCCAATTGCCAAAGCAGCCATTTTCTCCAGGTGAACTGACCCCTACCGGCTGGAGAGCAGTTGTAATAGCAGGAGTTATCTACCCGGAGCTACTACCTGGAGGTTGGCAACCCCTAAGTAAGGCAGTCTGGGAAGAACTAGTGGTTTGACCTGATGATCATTCTGGGCACGGGATGTGGGGAGGAAAGGTCAGGGATGCCCTATTTTTCTTTCTAATGGCGGTAGTAGAAAAGGGCAAGAGTCCAGTAGCACCTTAAAGACTAACAAAAATATTGTCTGGTAGGGTATGAGCTTTCGTGAGCCACAGCTCACTTCTTCAGTATCTGAAGAAGTGAGCTGTGTCTCACGAAAGGCTCACCCTACCAGACAATATTTTTGTTAGTCTTTAAGGTGCTACTGGACCTCTTGCCCTTTTCTACTACTGCAGACAGACTAACATTTCTAATGGCAGTTTTGGATTAAGTGAGCTGTGGCTCACGAAAGGCTCATACCCTACCAGACAATATTTTTGTTAGTCTTTAAGGTGCTACTGGACCTCTTGCCCTTTTCTACTACTGCAGACCTACTAACATTTCTAATGGCCGTTTTGGATTACAGCGCGTTCCAGCCCATTCATTTCGATCCATTCATTTCAGCTCAGCGCTCCGGGCCGCGCATGCGCAGGAAAGAGGGGGTGGGGGGCGGACGCCGGCGTTCCTCCGCGGCGGGCCGAGGCCGCACCATAGAGAGGCGACACGACAGCACGGGTGCGCGGGGGGTTCGCTTCCGGGTCGAGAGGGCGTCCCTCGGGCCTGTTCTCGCCGTCGCCACCCACCCACCCCCGGGCTTCTCGACCTCGGCCCAAATGGCGGCGGCGGTGGTGTCGGCGGGCGGCGGAAGCGGCGCCGGCGCGGCCGGGGTCGCCTCGGCGGCTTCGCTCTGGAGCGAAGTGAGCCGCTGCGGCCAGAACGGCGACTTCGCCCGCGCTCTCAAGTCGGTCAATAAGAGTGAGTGAGGGGCCGGGAGTCACGTGGCCTTTTTTTGGGGGGGGGGTCCTATTCCACCTACCTCTATTCCACCTACCCGCCCCGCCCCCGCCCCCAGTTGCTGCGGCTTCTCCCTGCTGGCCTATGAGACAGCAAGGTAGACTTCCCCTGACTGTGGAAGATCCACTGGTTTAGCAGTTTGTAACAATCTCTTTTCCTTTCTGTAAATGTATTAGGACAGCAAGGGATTAGCTTGTTGCTGGGCAAGATAACTCTATGTGTGTGTGTGTTGAGTTACCAGGGGAAGAATGTCTGCCTGGATACTAGCTAGCTGTGTGTGTGCGCGCGCTAAGTTAGTAGGGTAAATGTCAGGGGAATGTTGACACGTCCTCTCAAGGCATCGATTTTGGTTAAAAGTGTGCGCCCCAGTTTAATCGGGGCCCAGTTATTTTGCTTGCTAGAGCGACTGGGTGACCAGCTGGAATAAACTGTTTTTCTTGATAACAATCTCAGGTCTCTCTCTCCCCCACGAACCCCCATTTACCCCATCACCTATTTGGGACTCCCGGGGTGGGGGGTGGTTGCTACAATGACCGAAGGATCCCCGCCAGCGGCCGTTCCTCGTTTCTTCTTCCCCGCTCCTCCTTCCCGTGTTGCACGAGGACAGCTGCTTGTGTCCTTTCGCGTGAACCTGACCTCAGGTTGCCAACCTCCAGGTGGTAACGAGACAGCAAGGAAAAAGTCTGCTGCAGTGCAAGACTTGTGTGTTGAGTCAGTGGGGGAAAAGACGTGAATGATAAAGGGGATGATGGAACCGCTGTGCTCCTGACTCTGTGAAACTACCGGATAAGCACCAAATGTGACGGGTCCTGTCTTAGCGTGGAACTAGGATAAAAGTTCATTCCCCAGTACAATCGGGGCTCAGTCTTTATGCTTGTGAAGGCGGCTGAGCCGCAGCTGCAATAAAACTCTTTTCTCAACTAACGGTTTCGGGTCTCTCTCCTCCACAAACCTCCGTTTTGCCACAACAGTAAGTAAGGAAAAAAAGGCTCAGCACACGGCTCCACTTAACTAATGAGGGTCTGCGTCTGTGGAAGAAATGTATAGGTCGATTTCTACTTATGCCCTGGCCTGGATGGCCCAGGCTAGCCTGATCTCGTCAGATCTCAGAAGCTGCTAAGCAGGGTCGGCCCTGGTTAGTATTTGGATGGGAGACCACCAAGGAATACCAGGATTGCTGTGCAGAGGAAGGCACTGGCGAACCACTCTTGCCTTGAAAACCCCAAAAAGGGGTCGCCATAAGTCGGCTGCGACTTGACGGCACTTTACACACACACGCATTTCTACTTATGGACTTTTGTAATGTTTGTATTAGTTATAAGTTAATGTTTAAAAGCTCAATACAGTGATTGCGATCACAGGTGACGTACATTTTTGAAAGTTGTGTGACTTCATTATTTAAGTGGAGCCTTGTGCTGAGCCTTTTTTCCTTATTTACCAGTTACAGCACAGGTGTGTGTTTTGTTTTGTAACTTCCAGGTGGTGGCAGGCGATTTCCCACTATTACAACTGATCTCCAGCTGATGGAGATCAGTTCCCCTGGAGAAAATGGCCCCTTTGGCAACTGGACTGTATGGCATTAAAGTCCCTCCCCAAACCCCGCCCTCCTCAGGCTCCACCCCAAAATTATCC
Organism: Euleptes europaea; assembly: GCF_029931775.1. NCBI lineage: Eukaryota > Metazoa > Chordata > Lepidosauria > Squamata > Sphaerodactylidae > Euleptes > Euleptes europaea. The sequence continues at coordinate 14,371,513 of NC_079315.1, forward strand.
CGCCGGTGGCAAAGAAGGACCTAGCAATCCTAACCACTTTCAAAGGTCCCTTCCCCCAAAGGTTTGCACTTGCGACAACACCCCGGTGGGGTAGGGCAGATTTATCACCATTCTTTTAAAAAATGGAGGTGTCCCCCACTAGGGCTGCCAACCTCCAGGTACTAACTGGAGATCTCCTGCTATTCCAACTTATCTCCAGCTAATAGAAATCAGTTCCCGGGGAGAAAATAGCTGCGTTGGCAATTGGACTCTATGGCATTGAAGTCCCTCCACTCTCTGCCCTCAAGCTTCGCCCCAAAACCACCTGTTGGTGGCGAAGAGGGATATGGCAACCCTATCCCTCACCAATAATTGTCCTGTAGAAGAGTGGGCTGCCAAAAAAAACTATCAGTGGGTTATAGAGCAAATCAAGCCTGAACTGACCCTAGGAGCGAGAATGACTAAACTGAGGCTGTCGTACTTTGGTCACTTTGTGAGGAGACAGGCGTCACTGGAAAAGACAGTCATGCTAGGAAAAGTTGAGGGCAGCAGGAAAAGAGGAAGACCCAACAAGAGATGGATTGACTCAATAAAGGAAGCCACGGCCCTCAGTTTGCAAGATCTGAGCAAGGCTGTTAAAGATAGGATGTTTTGGAGGACATTGATTCATAGGGTCACCATAGGGTCGGAAGCGACTTGAGGGCACTTAACACAGAGAAGAGTATGCATCTGTCATAGAAATAATCTTTTTTAAAAGAGTAGAAGTCAAAGAAAATGGCAGGTATAGAGAGGGTGTTTGGATGCAAAGGAGAGAGGTGTATGTGTCTAATAGCTGTTCAGAAGTGCAAGTTTAATCATGTAGAGCTTTTTCACTTATGTTTTACTTGGAGCAACCTCCTCTCCTGTGCAGTTGCTAAGGTGCAGGAACCCTGCAATCCTTGGCCTCTGGCCAGCACCATCCCATTATATTTACATACTTAAGGTTATCTGCAAAACCTAATATCACAAGATGCCAAGTACAGGTAGGACCTTTGGCTTTTACTGTGTTCTGAAGCAAACCTATGTTCCCTTCACACAATTCATGGTTCTTATGCAGAAAGGTGCTTCCGTGTGAGAAATAAGATGCCCATGTGTAGGGAGGGAGCTGTGACTCAGTGGTAAAGCATCTGCTTAGCATGCAGAAGGTCCCAGGTTGAATCCCAGGCATCTCCAGTTAAAGGGACTAGGCAAGGAGGTGATGTGAAAGACCTCTGCCTGAGACCCTGGAGAGCTGCTGCCAGTCTGAGTAGACAATACTGACTTTGATGGGTCCGATTCAGTATAAGGCAGCTTTGTGTATTCATGTAGGTTGTCACTAATGCCAGATGTACGGGAAGGTTTTGGCGGAGAGTGTTGCTGTGTTTACAGTCTTGCATGTGGCAAAGTGAAGCTGTGTGAAATTGCTCCTTTTTAACAAATAAGTAGATTGTTGCATGTTTTGATTTGTGCAGAGGCTGTGTGACATGTGATGCGGCCTCTTATTTCAAGAGCAGACTTCGCTGAAGCTTGCTGCGTTCCAAGGATGTTGTTGGGGGACATTTATGCATGGGAGGTTTTGCCTTAGTGATTTGCTGCTCTCTAAATGCACATTTTCCCCATCCAGATTCTTAAAAATCAAAAGTAAGCCCCCATGCAGAGTTTTGAGAATTTGGATGGGGAAAATGTGCATCTATCGAGCAGCAAATCCAAAGCAAAACCTTCCATGCATAAATAGCCAGGGTGTAGGATGCCACAGCTCACAATACAAAACAAACATAGTAAAAGCCATCCCTACTATAAAAGCAACATAATGGTAGCAAGCAAGGTCACAATTAGAGCAACAAGAAATTGTCCTTACGAAACCTGTCAGCTCCTCACACTGTTTTCAAATGCCTTCTGCAATAAGGTAGCCTACTAACCTTTTCAAAGGCCATTTGGTCCCCAATGGGTTAAGTTAACAGAAGGAATACCACAGCACTAAAAAAAGGGGGGCTCTGTTTCTTGTGGCAGCCGACAGGGCCCTAGAAGACCCCAGGAGCAAGGTTCCGGTTGATGAACTGACAGAGCCGGGTTGGAGAGAGTACCTAGCAGGAGGGATTCCATAAGTTGCCGTGGACTCTGTTGGCAAAGGGCTTTAAGATTGGAACCAGCAGTTTGATTAGCACCTGGGTACTAACTGGTAACCCATAACGCTGTCTTAATGTTGACACTCGCAACATGCTGTCCTCAGTTTGAGTTGTCCCCACTCCTACACATGAAGCCAGCTGGGGGACCTTGGGCTAGTCACACTCTCTCAGACCCACCTACCTCACAGGGTGTCTGTTGTGGGGAGGGGAAGGTGATTGAAAGCCGCTTTGATTCTTCCTTAAGGGGTAGAGAAAGTTGGCATAGAAAAACCAACTCCTCTTCTTCTCTCTTCTCCTCCTCTCTTCTTCTTCCTCTTCTCTGTTCTTAACCAGTTTAAGATTCTAAGCCAGCTTTGTGGACTCTTTGATCCAGCTCTCGGTTTTTCTACATTCTCAAAACCCTTCCAAGAGTTACTAATCAGCCACAGAGCCTCAGTGAGTTCCAGAGAATGTTCTGGAATTCACATGTTATAGAATTCATATAATTAGTTATTGTATGGGATTGGCCCAGCTGGTTGGGTCCCCTCATTGCTCCACACACCCCCTGCCCTACAACTGAACATTTATCCTACAGTTATGGAATCTATAGGGATGGGCAAGCTGCATATGCAGGAAGTTTGTCTTTTGCAGTTCTTCTTGTCAAGGGACTGACAGTTATGTCCCCTCAATGCTGTTTTACGAGCACTGTGATCTAATCAGGAAGCTATGGTTAGTTGGAGAGATGTGGGTTAACAGTTCAGTTTAAGGCACTGCTTCTGCTGTTTTCTAGTACTGCAGGTCAACAAGGACGACTTGACTGCCCTACACTGCAAAATCGTCTGTCTTATCCAAAGCGGAAGTTTCAAGGAAGCCCTCAGCGTGATTCACACCCACACCAAAGTTCTGACCAGGTAAGTGGTGAGTACTGACGACTTCTCAAATAGCATCCCTTGTTAAGGGGAGCCAGCACGGTGTAGTGGTTGAGAGCGGTGGTTTGGAGGAGTGGACTCCGATCTGGAGAACCGGGTTTGATTCCCCGCTCCTCCACGTGAGCGGTGGAGGCTAATGTGGTGAACTGGATTGGTTTCCCCCACTCCTTCACATGAAGCCAGCTGGGTGACCTTGGGCTAGTCACAGCTCTCTTAGAGCTCTCAGCCCCACCTACCTCACAGGGTGTTTGTTGTGGTAGAGAAAGTCGGCATATAAAAACCAACTACTACTACTAGATTGGCTGTTGGGCTACATGGCTGTCACGGAAGAGTTTTTCTTCAGTTTTTTAAAATTTAGCACTAAATTCTAGACTTAAGTATTAAGCTGCTTTATCCAATCAAGGGAAATGTTCTCTGTGCAGCATGTTGAGAGTAGGGGTGCATACTGTAAGCCCCCAGGGCTGATTTGTGATTGACAGAGAATTGAGCCGCAGAGGTTGCATGCTGGCCCTCCTTTCTTCCTTTATGGGGTCCTACGCCCTCTTTTGCCCTGACCTGGATGGCCCAGGCTAGCCTGATCTCGTCAGATCTCAGAAGCGAAGCAGGGTCAGCCCTGGTTAGTATTTCGAGGGGGAGACCACCAAGCAATACCAGGGTTGCTGTGCAGAGGAAGGCACTGGCAAACCACCTCTGTTAGTCTCTTGCCTTGAAAACCCCAAAAAGGGGTCGCCATAAGTCGGCTGCGACTTGACGGCACTTCACACACACACACACACACACACACACACACACACACACACACACACACCTCTTTTATGAGCTGTTGTAAACATATTTGCTCTTCAAGAGGTAAATGTTGGCATAGTGTCACCGGTTCCTTTTACTCTGCTTATCAACGCATTAATAGTCTTGTTATCTTTAATTTATTTTTCTGTCAGCATTTTACAAGAAAATTCCATTGAATGAACAAAATTGGCTTGTAGTATGAGTATAAACTTCATTTTTTTAAAAAATAAGCAGCTGTTTCTTAACAGTTTTATCATTTGAACATTAACAGGCTCACAGTCTGTCGTGTACGCAGTCTCACATTTTATTGGCTTTGCTACTGATTTTTGCTACTCTGGTGGAGATTTATAATTTGTAACCAGAACATTTTATGAGCATTAAAGAAGTCTATTTGCCAAATGCCCCTTTCTCCAAAGAGGACAAATCATGGATCCTGGAAATTTTCTATAGGTCTCTTGTTTCAAGGTCCCCAGTTCCATACATTATTTGAAATTGACCTGGCTGCCCTGCAGGGGGTCCTAAATTTTGCAGCTGCCCACTCCAACCAGTGGCTTCTTATTTTGCAAAACAACTGCTTCTCCCCAGACTCCAGCAGTGGAGCAATTATAGCAAGGCACAGGGGAAGGATGTGAACCAAAGGCAGCACAAAGTCAGTGAGAGTATCCAGTTGGCTGTCATTTCATTGTTTAAACATTTAATATTCATTTGTACCCAGTCTCTCTCCACACTGAGAACCCAAAGCAGTTTATGTCGTTTCCCTCTCCAGCATGGTGTAGTGGTTTAAAGCGGTGGACTCTGATCTGGAGAACCGGGTTGATTCCCCACTCCTCCACGTGAGCGGTGGAGGCTAATGTGGTGAACTGGATTGGTTTTCCCCACTCCTCCACATGAAGCCAGCTGGGTGACCTTGGGCTAGTCACAGCTCTCTTAGAGCTCTCAGCCCCACCTACCTCACAGGGTGTTTGTTGTGGGGAGAGGAAGGTGATTGTAACCCGGTTTGATTCTCCGTTAAGTGGTAGAGAAAGTCGGCATATAAAAACCAACTCTTCTTCTTCTCTTCCTCCTCCCCCCCCAACAATCCTGTGGGGTAGGTTAGACTGAGACTGTGTAAATGAAACCTTGTCACTGACTCCTGTAAGCATTTAATAGTTTACATCCCTAGCTTGAAAGTATTTTTGCTGTGCTAGACAATGGGAAGCTTTGCTAATATGGGTCTGCTGAAAAGGTAAAGGTAGTCCCATGTGCAAGCACCGAGTCATTACTAACCCATGAGGTGACGTCACAACCCGATGTTTACGGGGTGGTTTGCCAGTGCCTTCCCCAATCCTCTTCCCTTTACCCCCAGCGAGCTGGGTCCTCATTTTACTGACCTTGGAAGGATGGGAGGCTGAGTAGACCTTGAGCCGGCTACCTGAAGCCGACTTCCGTCGGGATTGAACTCAGGTCATGAACAGAGCTTTGGGCTGCAGTACCGCAGCTTACCACTCTGTGCCACGGGGTTTACATCCCTAGCTAAAAGTCTTTTTGCTGTGTTAGACAATGAGAAGTTTTGCTAATATGGGCCTGCCGGAGGTTATTTTACTAACCGTTTTTGTAGATTACAGCTTTGAAACATCTCCAGACTGTCTTCTAATTTAAACCCGTGTTCCTTCCTCCCGTCCTTGCGTAATCTTGTTCAGTGTAATGCTGGTGCTCCAGTATGAGCCAACAGGAACGCGATTCCCGCAAGTATAAATGTCTTTGTGGGAAATGAATACTTAGGAATGACCTCCCGATTCTGGCTTCTCTTTTGCAGCGATTTGATAGCCTTCGAGAAGGCTTATTGTGAATACAGGCTGAACAGGATCGAAAATGCCCTGAAGACCATTGAAGGAGCCACCCAGCAGACAGACAAGCTCAAGGAGCTTTATGGACAAGTGGTAATGGCTGCTTTGAAAACTCTGCCTTCTGTTAATGCTCAAAAGGGTGGGATTCAGTCTTGGTTCTAAACGTGTAATTCAGTGTCCTTCAGCGGTAGAGCTCAGTTGTTACTTCAGGAGGACTTGGGCTCCAAGTGTCCAGTTTTGGGCTCCACAATTTAAGAAGGATGTTGACAAGTTGGAGTGTGTCCAGAGGAGGGCGACCAGAATGATCAGAGGTCTGGAATCCATGCCTTATGAGGAGAGACTTAAGGAGTTGGGTTTGTTTAGTTTGGAGAAGAGAAGGTTGAGGGGAGACATGATAGCCATGTTTAAATATTTGAAGGGATGTCATGTTGATGAGGGAACTAGCTTGTTCTCGGTTGCTCCAGAGACTAGGACACGGAGTAATGGATTTAAACTAAGAGAAAAGCGATTCCACCTAAACATTAGGAAGAACATTCTGACGGTGAGGGCTGTTCAACGGTGGAATGTGCTGCCTCGGAGGATGGTGGGAGTCCCCATCTTTGGAGGTCTTTAAGCAGAGGCTAGATGGCCATCTTTCGGGAGTGCTTTGATTGTGGGATCCTGCATGGCGGGGGGAGGGTTGGGGTCACTGGGGATGTGGGGGGAGGTAGTGGTTGGTTTCCTGCATTGTGCAGGGGGTTGGACTGGATGGCCCTGGTGGTCCCTTCCAACTCTATGATTCTATGAGGAGGGGCTGAGGTAGAGCACCTGTGTTGCATGCAGCAGGTCCCAGGTTCAATCCCTGGCATCTCCAGTTAAATGGTCAGATAGGAGGTGTTGTGAAAGTCCTCTGGCCCGAGACCCTGGGGAGCCGCCGCCAGCCTGAGTAGACAATACTGGCCTTGATGGCCCAAGGGTCTGACTCAGTAAAAGGCAGCTTCATGTGACTCCATCTTCAGGATCTTAGGTGTTAGGTCCAGGAAAGAGCCTTAGCCCGATAGACAAATTGTGATTCAGTATGAAACTAGAGCTTCTCCCAAATGTAGTCTTTGTTGGCTGGAGTTGTGATGTGCTTGCGAGTTTATTTATTATTTACCAGTGTGGTGTAGTGGCTAAGAGCGGTGATTTGGAGCAGTGGATTCTAATCTGGAGAACTGGGTTGGATTCCCCCACTCCTCCACACAAAGCCAGCTGGGTGACCTTGGGCTAGTCACAGCTCTGTTAGAGCTCTCTCAGCCCCGCCTGCCTCCCAGGGTGTCTTCTTAGTTTTAAGGTTGTGTGGAATATTGGAGGCAAAGTAAAATAGTGTCTGTTTACTGAGTAGGCTTGTTTCTGTACTTTTTCTTTTCTTTTTTGTCCTCTTTATCTTATGGACAGCTGTTTTGAAATGGGAAGGGGTTTGAAATAGAAAATGTAAGATAAAAATGTCTAGAACATGGGTTTTTTCCCTTGAAGCAAAGGGGAGGTGTGATCTTTTCCTGCCTTTGTGCATTTTTTAAAATGCAGAATGTGGCAAAAACTACTTGGCAAACTCCTCTTCTGTATTTAAGGCTGTTTGACAATGGCTGCCTTGATCCTGCATGACACGTTGGTTGTGTTAAATGGCTGTTGTGGGTTTAGTCTTTTTACCTTGCCAGCATGGCGTAATGGCTAAGAGCGGTAGTTTGGAGTGGTGGAGTCTGATCTGGAGAACTGGGTTTGTTTCCACATTCCTCCACATGAGCGGTGGATGCTAATCTGGTGAACTGGATTTGTTTCCTCACTCCTACACATGAAGCCAGCTGGGTTACCTTGGGCTAGTCCACTCTCTCAGCCCTGCCTACCTCACAGGGTATCTGTTGTGGGGAGGGGAAGGAAAGGTGATTATAAGACGGTTTGATTCTCCCTTAAGTGGTAGAGAAAGTCGGCATATAAAAACCACTCTTCTTCTTCTCTGCTTGGAGAAGTTTTAAAATCCTTCAGTGTTGTTCTGAATGTGAAGTCTTTGTTTTCCATGCTGGGATGTAGCATATTGGTTAGTAGCATGAGCTAGAAGTCTTTTGTCCAGATAATTTACAATCCTAAAGGCAGTTACTCCCATCTAAGCCCATTAATTTCAATGGACTTAATCTAGAGTAACTCTCTAGGATTGTGCTGTAGGTCACAAACTCTGTTCAGCCACTGCCTCTCTGTCCAGGCTGCTCTGCTCATCGCTGTAGAGTTCCTCCTAGCCTACCCAGCAAGACTGTAGTAAAGATTATGAGATTGTGATTTGGATTAAGAGGAGCATTCCAAGGGAAGAAGTGTTTATGCCTGCAGAACCTTTGGCTAGTCACAGTTCTCTTCGATCTTGGGCTATTCACAGCTCTCTTTAAGCTTTCTCAGCCCCACCTACCTCACAGGGTGTCTGTTGTGGGGAGGGGAAGGTGATTAGAGGGGAAAGTGATTGGAAGCCAGTTTGATTCTCCCTTAAGTGGTAGAGAAAGTCAGCACATAAAAGCCAACTCCTTCTTCTTCTTCAGAACGCGCCCATCTCACATTTCACTTCAGTCCAAATGCCCCCCTGCTGCTACATTGTGGGGGAGCATTTGGGGCTGCAGCAGGAGGGCGCAGGTGAGAAAGTTGAGAAAGTTGCGCTCTGTGGGTGGAAATCCTTCCGCCAATGGAAATGCATTGCTGGATCCTGGCAAATGAATGCATGATTCCCTGCTGCTAGCTTCAACTCCGCCTCTGGTTCACTGAGCTGATATTAGGTTCCTCTCCGCCCATTTTTTTTTAGCTGTACAGATTGGAACGTTACGACGACTGCTCCGCTGTGTATCGGGATCTCATCCGCAACTCTCAAGATGACTATGAAGAGGAACGGAAAACGAACCTTTCGGCGGTGGTCGCTGCACAGAGCGCCTGGGAGAAAGTGGTGCCAGTAAGTAAGTTGGTGGTGGTGGTGGTGGTGGTGGTGTGTGAATGTCCCTGCCCTTCAACCCAGCATGGTGTAGTGGTTAAGAGCGGTGGTTTGGAGTGGTGGAGTTTGGAGTAGACAGTGCTGACTTTGATGGACCAAGGGTCTGATTCAGTGTAAGGCAGCTTCGTGTGTTTACTCTCTGCTAATATAGCAGTGGAATTGTTTGCTCTTTTGCAGGAAGATCTGGGCCTCCAAGAAGCTACCTATGAGCTGTGCTATAACGCTGCCTGTGCGTTGATTGGCCAAGGCAGGCTGAATGACGCAATGAAAAGCCTTCAGAAAGCAGAAGGTAACGGATAGGCAATGGAGCGCATCTTTTCTCCTTAAATTTTGCAGAGGGGAAAAGCATGGCGCCTGCCTTCTCAAGAGAAGCAAAATACAGTCTAGAAAGGAGGGAGGATTCTGACGGCTCTAATTTCAGGAGGTGCCTGAGTCCATCTGTTTGAGAACTCTTTCACGGCTTCCCATAACCCATAACTCTTATGTGCCTCGCCGTCTCTTCTGTGCCACTGCTTCCCTTGTTTATCTCTGTTTATGTGCTGCTTGTCAATAGTCTCTCTCTCTCTCTCTCCCCTCCTCCTGTCTCTCCCCCTCTCTCTCCCTCGGGTTTTCCAGAAGCATGACATTTCAGTTAATCAAAACAGTAGGAAGTAGGCTATAAAAAAATTATACATGTAAAAAATCACAGTAACGAAATAAAGGGACCAGCCAACCAAGCTCATGATCAATGGCTCTTGTCTATGCCGGAGATGATCTGTCTTGTTTTTTTCTTTGTAGAGCTGTGTCGTCAGTCTCTTGCAGAAGACTCGGTAAGTTGCTGCTGTTTAAGTAGAGCCGGGCGTGTGTATATGTTTTGCCAAACAAAAAGGGTTATCTTATTTGTATGCTAGTGATATAAATCCCGTAGGGGTAGGTCATCTTGCTTTTCCTTTATAATCCTGATGTTTAGCATCTTAAGTTTGAAGGAGCCAACTAGACAAGGTTCTGGAAAGTCCTTTCTTGGAACTTCCTAGTGTTTTCAAAAAGTCAATTGCAGCTGTCTGTGACTCTTGTACATTTGAAGCTCTCTTTTACTGAATCAGACCCTTGGGCCATCAGATTGGCAGCCGCTCTCCAGGGTCTCAGGCAGAGGTCTTTCACATCACCTACTGTCTGATCCTTTTTTTAAACTGGAGATGCTGAGGATTGAACTTGGGACCTTCTGCATATCAAGCAGATACTCTGCCACTGAGCCGTGCCCCCAGTAGATCAGAGCCACTGGGGAAGGGAAGATGGATTTGTTCGTGCCAACCCGCTATAGTTTCATCCGTTGAAAACACCACCGCCCCCTACCGCCCCTGAATTTTTATTAGATTTGGAAGGAAAGAAGACAGATGCTCATCTTTATTTTATTTGTTTTTCTGCTTCCAGGGCTGCTGAAAGATAGGCTTAAATCCTCTCTCCCTTCCCTGCGCAGGCCTTGACCTGAATTGGTGGCTGCAATTTGCTCTTTCAAAACACAGGGTAGATTGAATGGCAGATCTCCCTGCATCCTGTCTAGTTTGACTGTGTGAATTGCCCGAGTATCTTGTTAAAGTGAATGCTTTCCCCTAAGGCTGCACCATTGCAGACTTGGACCTGGGCACCCTTGGTAACCAGGGCCATCAATAATGCTAGTTGCGAAACAAATAGACAAAAAGAAAGAAAGAAAGAAAGAAAGAAAGAAAGAAAGAAAGAAAGACAGAAAGACAGAAAGACAGAAAGACAGAAAAACCAACCCAGAACTTCTTTTATTACCAAGCTTTAAGCCAGAAATGGGTTTAAGTAGCTATGCTCACTTTATGTGTGATGTAGGCAAAACAAAGTACCTTTTGTTGCGGTGATAGAAAGTGCCGTCAAGTCACTGCTGACTTAACAATGACCCTGCAGGGTTTTCAAGGCATGTTCTGTCACCAGAATAAAGGAACATGCTTTAAACTCCAGGCAAACAGATAGCACGGAAGGAGAAGATTCAAGGAGCATAATTCCGTTTATTCACAGACTACCTTTTTCAAGATTGGGACAGTGAGAACAAAGTAGAAGCAGTAAGGAGCAGTAGATGCTTGCAGATTTAGGGGAGGGGCTGTGGCTCAGTGGTAGAGCATCTGCTTGATATGCCAAAGGTCCCAGGTTCAATCCCTGGCATCTCCAGTTAAAGGAACCAGACAAGTAGGTGATGTGAAAAACCTCTGCCTGAGACCCTGCAGAGCTGCTACCAGTCTGAGTAGACAGTACTGACTTTGATGGACCAAGGGTCTGATTCAGTATAAGGCAGCTTCATGTGTTCAAGGAGCTCTACTCTGTTATATTGTAGAGCAGGGTGGGGAACGTCAGGCCCGGGGGCCATTTAAGGCTCGCGAAATCATTTGGTCTGGCCCTTCGTGGATCCTGGCAGATCTCTAGCTCAGAAGGATCTAAGACTGGTGATCCACCCCCTCCCGCAGACAGGAATAGCCTCTATTCAAGGCTGATGTGCGTTTGTTTTGCTGAGAAAATGAACCTTTTCTTCCCCCTTGCAGAAGTGTCGTTAGCTACTTTATTTATTTATTTATTATTTCCATTTGTTATCCCGCTCTTCCAGGCCAAATGGAGCTGCTAGGACCGCCCAAGAAACTGTTAACCCTTTCCCACCCGGGCCATGGAGAAACGTATTCCCTCTGTACTACAAGAGGGCTGGGGGAGGAAGTGGCAACTATGGAGGGGTTAAAGAGGGCAGGACCAGAATGCGCGGGGGGGGGGGCGCTCAGCTGGTGCAACAGACCATCATGTTCCACCAGGTGGGCAAGTGCGCCACCGGTTGGATGCCTGCCTGCTTGCCCGTGCCCCCGGGGGGGGGTCATCTGGGGCAGCTGCCTGCTTGGGGCTTGGTCGGCTAATTTTTAAGTTGATAATTTTGTATGGCCCGCAAATGATGTTATAAATATCCAAATAGCCCTTGGCGGAAAAAAGGTTCCCCACGCCTGTTGTATAGTATTTGAGATCAGACATGCTAGACGGGCTTTAGGGTGACCTCCTTTTTCCACACCTAGTGCTTTCCTTCATCCTTTTTCTAGGAAGCTGTTGTTACGGCCTCTGATGATTTTGCCATTGAAATTCCGTAGAAACCCCTTAGCAACCCTATAATGATCTTAAATGACTAAAGGAGAAATGTTTTGAAGCCTATCTGTAAACCAAATCAAATTATAGTCAAGGTCTTTCTGTGGAAGAATGCTTCACTGCACTCTCTGGGAACATTGCCAGAGGAATAGATAAGACAGTACCAACGTAATGTTATCCTTGCAGCTCAGGGAAATTCCCTGTAAAGTGTTGAAGCAACTGTCTCCACCTAGGAGGGAGAAAAGACGCGAACCAAAGTACAAAGTGCTTACCTTGGCTAATATAATGGTGTACTTGTAATACACATTTCAACAGTGGAATAATAACCCACTGTTGGAGGGGCAACAACCCACTATGGAGGGGCAACAACACATACTGCAGATGTGTTGATAACTCTGATATAAGGCAGGGCAAGACGGCCAGATCTTCAGAATGTTATTGATGGGCAGACTGCAGCTGACCTGACATAACATTTCTCCATCAGGCCTGAGATGTAAAACGTTGAGACTCTGATCCTTTCGTGGACAGAAGCTCTCAGAGGCCTTCTAATATTTACAGTCTTCTTGTGAAGCTGGATACTCGTTTAAGGAGATCCATTTCAGTATATCCAGTACTCATTGAGGCTGGATGTCTGAAATGAATATTAGCAGACTGCTCTATTCCTGAAAGAGGATGGAGGCCCTTAGAATTCCTATCCTTTGAATGGGAATCTAAGTGTAGTGATCTTTCCATATTTGGAACACTGAAAGCCCATTGATCCTAACAGGGATTAATGGAGTTTCACAAAGATCTATCTACCTGTTTGGCTTCTCAATGCTGGCAAGTATGAAGATTGTAAAACCACCTGAATATAGGACTAAAAGATAGATCTCTGGGATAGAGTCAGATTAGTTCCTCTAATTAACCGAGGACATTCTGAACCTCCTCAGAGCAGAAGCCAGAGATGTTCCTGACGAGAAAGGAGAATCTCTGTACTCTGTGATAAATGCACAATGCTGACACAATACACAGCGCATACACCGATCATATTGAACCACAGGTTCACACACAGAACTCTAAGATTGATACAGCCAGAGAGACTTCATAAAAGGACAATTTAAACAGCTTAAAGCTAACACTTAGTGTATTGATTGGCTTTTACATAAGCTTTGCCTTGCTGTCTGATATTAAAAGGACCATGTATAGCATGCACATAGATATTCCTGATCTTAATGATGATCAGAAGTCTTTCCAGAGGCTAAGAATACTGAAAGTCTTTAAGGTTTTAAGACTTAGTCTAGGCATAGAAAGTGTATATGCTTTGGGACAACTTCATCTAATCTCATAGAATTTAGATTCTTAAAGGTTTGCAAATGACACACCAAGGTATAGTGGGTCTTCTGTACTGAAATATTATGAAGTTTTGAATGTTAAGTTAAGATACTTCTAATCAAGTCTTTTTCCAAAGTAATAACCATATTTTGACAGGATTTCTGTAACTTTATATGTTGAATGAATGTGCATTGCACTAACCATATTTTACAAGATTTCTGTAACTGAAATATATTCTAAAATGAAATACCATTATAGTATTAAGACAAGATGCTCTTTTATAGAGGCATAGAGATTGTGAATGATTACTTGCAACAGAAACATAGACTAATGATGTCTAACCTTATATAATATTTTAAGACTTTGTACCGACAAGCATATATTATATGTTGTGAATAAATGCGTTTTTATTAATGATACCCACTTTTCATAAACTTATAAGATAACATATCACTTCTCAGGAAGTGGTCCTTTCTAAGAGTAGTCATTTCAACAGCACGAACTGCGACACTGTCATTTTGAGTACGAGTCACAGGGGACATTCTCTAGTGCAAGCCCCTTTAGCTCGAGTGGGGCTTGTGGAGGAGAACAATCTGGTGTGTCGTGATCTCTGGCAATTAGTTCCCACTCCCATGATATTGCCATTACCGGTGGTGGCTAAAAGATAACAACCACTGCATTATACTACATTTTAAGTTGTAAGCAGATGAATTCTAAGTGTTATGAAGGTGGTGTGTTAACATTTATTTTCATACCTTCCTTTAGGATGTGACCGAAGAAGATATTGAGTCTGAGCTGGCTATCATTCACGGCCAGATGGCTTACATTTTGCAGCTTCAGGGTCACACGGAGGAAGCTCTGCAGCTTTACAATCAGATAATCAAATTGAAGTAAGGGCTTCCCTGATCTGCTTGCTTTCCTCTGACCACCTTTTTTTTCGGGGGGGGGGGGGGTTGGATGGAACCTTTGTAACTTTTGTAAATGCGTTCTCCCCTTTACAGGCCAACGGACGTGGGGTTGCTCGCAGTCATTGCTAATAACATCATTACCATCAACAAGGTACAGAGCTCCCGAGATTATTTGTCAAGGGAGCGCGAGAACATTATTTATTTGTTTGTTTATTTGGCTTCTATCCCGGCCTTTCCCAACCAGCTCAGGCTCAGGGCAGCTCACGGCAGTTTCCATCAGTAATTAAAACACATCAACAAATCGTCTTTTTGGAAATTGCTTTCCAAATCCGACGAGAGGAGGAGTTATTAAGAGTCCCCCCTCTGCTGCGGCTCACCTCTCAGGCCTGCATGAAGAGTTTTTCCAGGTAGTGCTGGAAGTCCATCCCTAACCGGGGCCAATATATAAATTGGCTTCCAAAATGGCATGCCAGGCAGCCTCTAGCTTTTTTGTTGAATGCGTCAAATACCAATTTAAAAGCAGCTGAAAGAATCAGGACCAATATATCGCGATCGGCTTTTGCTTACTTTTCTTTCTCTGAGATTACCACGCTCTATTCTGGCTAAAAGTAATCTTCTTGGAAAACATGTCAATTTCAATTTGAAATCCTCAGTATCCATTAAAAACGGTGCCCTTAAAGCCATATGCAGTAGCGGGGGACCAGTCAGAGGAGAAAGAATAAGTAGAAATAATAAGGTAAGAGTCAGATGAGCCCTGCTGGATCCGTCTAGCGTCCTGTTGCCCGCTGGGCCAGCCAGGTGCTTTCTGAGAAGCCCACAAACTGGGCCTCAGCACCCTCCCCTCCCTGCCTTTTGCTCTGCAGCAACTGGCATCCAGAAGTTCACTCCCTCACAACGTGGAGCTTCGGTTTAGCTCTCACAGCCGCTAGCCATTACTAGCCCTGTCCTCTGTAGATTTCATAAAATGATTTTGCCCGGAACATCCGTACCCCACCCCTGTGCTCTTGCAAGCATTTGTGCCCCAGTCGGAAAGGAGCGGGGCCGTGTGTCAAATTGCCGCGGTGTCCCATTCAAATGGATGAAGCCCTTTACCCTGTGCCATTTAACTTCCTTAGGACCAAAATGTCTTTGACTCAAAGAAGAAGGTGAAGCTGACCAACGCGGAAGGCGTCGAGCATAAACTCTCCAAAAAGCAGCTCCAAGCGATAGAGTTTAACAAAGCTTTACTGGCCATGTACACCAACCAGGTAGTGATTTATGTTTGTTTGATTTTTTTGGTGCGTGATCTGTCTCTCTGCTCCCAGGAGCTGTGCTGCTCATTTGGAGAATCAAGAGATACAGTCCTCTGGCTATTGTACCACTCCAGAATGCATATGAGGGGAATTTATGAGTGAATTCTCTACATGCTAAAAAGAGAGACTACTTTAGAGAAAGCTTAACATGGGGATAATACTAGACAGGAATCCTTCTCCCAAACAGAAAAGCATTCCACAGGCAAGGGCTGTACTGTGTGATCCAGTGCCAGCGTGGTGTGGTGGTTAAGAGCGGTGGTTTGGAGCAGTGGTGTCTGATCTGGAGAGCCGGGTTTGATTCCCCGCTCCTCCACATGAGCTGCGGACACTAATCTGGTGAACTGGATTTGTTTCCCCCACTCCTACACACAAAGCCAGCTGGGTGACCTTGGGCAAGTCACAGTTCTGTTAGAGCTCTCTCAGTCCCACCTACCTCACAGGGCTGTCTGTTGTAGGGAGGGGAAGGGAAGGTGATTGTAAGCTGGTTCGAGACTCCCTTAAATGGTAGAGAAAGTCTACATATAAAAACCAACTCCTTCTTCCTGGATTCGCCTGAAGATCACTTTACACTGTCACTTCAGTTAGTGAACTGTAAATCCCCTGATGTGGTTATACCCTGTTGCTCCAAACCCCTTTCCCATTTTGTTCCCCCCTCTTCTCCTGTCAGTCATTAACGGGGGAGGAATCTGTTTCCACTTCCTCTTTGGTAGGAAACCCCAGTGTCACTTGAGGTTCTTCCATTGCTCAGGTTCCTGCTGAGGCTTTGCCAGTAGAAAGGTGAAACAGGTTTGACTTTCAGTGCATTGACAGCAGAAGTAAATATTACAAGAGAGGGTTCATTTTCATTCTTTCCTCATATGCCTATCTAGACATTTCCTCTTCATGCATTTTGAGCAGTGGATCATGGCAGGGTTGGAATGGAGAAGGCTTGGGGGCCCCTTGGGTGCAAAGCTGTGCTCATGATCAGCCTGGATGAGAGACAGCCAGTGTGGCGTAGTAGTTAAGAGCATTGGTTTGGAGCAGTGGACTCTTGATCTGGAGAACCGAGTTTGATTCCCCGCTCCTCCACATGAGCGGCGGAGGCTAATCTGGAGAACCAGGTTGGTTTCCCCACTCCTACACACGAAGCTGGCTGGGTGACCTTGGGCTAGTCACAGCTCTCTTAGAGCTCTCAGTCCCACCTACCTCACAGGGCATCTGTTGTGGGGAGGGGAAGGAAGGTGATTGTAAGCCGGTTTGATTCTTAAGTGGTAGAGAAAGTCAGCATATAAAATCCAACCCTTCTCCTTCTCCCTTTTGTCTTCTTCTTTCTCCCTTCTCCTTCTTTCTTCCTTCTTCTTTTTCCCTCTTCTTCTTCTTCCCTCTTCTTCTTCTTCCCTCTTCTTCCAGTGCAATCTGGTAAAACAGCACTGCATCGGTGAAACGTTTGTTCATTTCAGTGTTTTTAGACTAAGATGCCAAATCGCAGTAGGAGCCCCCATGAAAATCGCGAATGCAGTATCTGCGCTAACATTACATCTGGTCTGTCTGTGATGAGCTGCAGCAAGGTGGACTTGCTGTTCCTCCTGTAGTCAAACTCTCATTGCTTGTTGTGGAACACATATAAACTTTGCCTTCTTTCTTGAACGACCCGCCTTTCTAACTGGATTTCTCTCCCCTCCCCTTATTCCCGCAGGCAGATCAGTGTCGCAAATTGTCATCAAGTTTACAGTCGCAGAGCCCCGAACACCTCCTTCCTGTATTAATCCAGGCAGCTCAGTTGTGTCGAGAGAAGCAGTACGCCAAGGCAATAGACCTTCTACAGGTAGGCTGTAGTTTCCTTGCTGGAGAGTAGAATCATAGAGTTGGAAGGAACCACCAGGCTCATCAAGTCCAGCCCCCTGCACAATGCAGGAATTTCACAACTACCTCCCCCACACAAACCCAGTGACCCCCTACTCCATGCCCAGAAGATGGCCAAGGTGCCCTCCCTCTCATCATCTGCCTAAGGTTATAGAATCAGCATTGCTGACAGATGGCCAACTAGCCTCTGCTTAAAAGCCTCCAGGGAAGGAGAGTTCACCACCTCCCGAGGAAGCCAGTTCCACTGAGGAACCGCTCTGACTGTTAGAAATTTCTTCCTAATGTCTAGACGGAAACTCTTCTGATTAAATTTTAAATTGCCAGGTTCCTGTCCCATAAATTCTGCAGCTGGTCTTGTCTGAAAGTCTCTTGACTCATTTTCCTGCTCCTTGCCTCTTTAGGAGTTTGCAGATCAGCACCCTGAGAAAGCAGCGGAGATTAAACTGACCATGGCGCAGCTGAAAGTGGCTCAAGGTACTGTTCCTTTGGGAAGAGGCTTCGCTGGCATTCGACTGCAGCATTATTTAGTTTCCACAATCTTAAGTCTATTTCCCCCGCCCCCAGAAGGAGACTCCTTTGGTGGTGATTCTTAAGGGAAAGGTGTGTGTGGGTGGGTGAACTCTGTGACAGAGATTATAAATTCCAGTACCAGAAAACCTGAGTTCTGCAGCTAGACAAATATTGCAAGTTGAACATGTCTGTTTTATTGCGGGTGGGGGCCTAGTTGCAGTTTTTCGTTGTATGGCATAATCTGTGCTGATTTAGTTAGTCTGTGCAAGGCACTGAAGCAATACTCCCTTTCAACTGGAAATCATATTCGACCATCTTTGAAGTTACTGTAACTTCCGCAGAAAATAATTTCACTTGTGGTTTCAGTCATAAGGGCTAGAAACGTGGCCGTTTTATGTTTAAATGCAAGTTGAAATTCCCAAGAACCTGGCTCCTGTAGAACTATGGCATACACAGCGGCCTAGTTAAAGGTTTCTGCATCTCTTTCTCACCCATCTCGAACGAAAAGAAGGTTCCTTCTTGTTTCAAAGCCCCCCGGTAGGGAGCTGGGAAAAGGCTGTATGGGTAACAACGCTTTTTGTGTTTGTTTTGTCTAAGGCAACATTACCAAAGCATGCATCATCTTGAGGAGCATAGAAGAGCTGAGGCAAAAGCCAGGCATGGTGAGTCGCTGCCTGAGTTAAGCGTGTGCAGAATCACTCCTGGTGCCTTGTGCAAATCTCACAGTGCAGTCCTGAGATGAGTTACACCAGTCTAAGACCATTGCTTTTAGTGAGAGTAGACTGGAGTAACTCTTCACAGGATTGCACTGTGAATGGGATGTTTTGATCTTGGTTGGGTGATACATCAGCGTGATTTTATTATTTTCAAACGTCACTTTGAATAAAGTATTAAAGATGTCGGTATAACAGAAATATTTTTAAATGGTCACACATTCTCACCATTCTGGTGTTCGATAGACGAATCCTCCGGCTCATTTCTGAATGGTTGCATTTTCGTGGCATTGTTTTGTCATCTTAGTCGCAAGCTGCCTTGAGCAGGTTTCTCAATAACTTGGTTTTAAAGTTGCCTTTTGAACGGTTGCAGGTTTCAGCCTTGGTAACAATGTACAGCCACGAAGAAGACATCGACAGCGCCATTGAGGTCTTGACACAAACCATTGAGTGGTATCAAAAGTTCCAGGCAAGTAAATTGTTAGATGGGATACCAGTTGATGGGGCGCTTGGCGTATGTATCTGTGTGTGCGCATGCACATTTTTTGGGATTCATTTTGAGTGTACACTGTTGCAGGAAAAAGAGAACTTCTCATGCCTTCGGTTCATTGGTGTTGGTGAGATGGTCTTCAATGCTGCTTCTCAGACACCATTCCATGAGAGAATGAGTGCTCTCCTGCATACTGGAACTGAAGAAGAAGAGTTGGTCTTTATATGCCGACTTTCTCTACCACTTCAGGGAGACTCAAACTGGCTTACAATCACCTTCCCTTCCTCTCCCCACAACAGACACCCTGTTAGGTAGGTGGGGCTGAGAGAGCTCTAAGAGTTGTGACTAGCCCAAATTCACCCAGCTGGCTTGATGTGTACGAGTGGGGAAACCAACCCAATTCACCAGATTAGCCTCCACGGCTCATGTGGAGGAGAGGGGAATCAAACCTGGTTCTCCAGATCAGATTCCAACACTCCAGACCACCGCTCTTAACCACTATACCATGCTGGCTCTATGAAGCCTCCAATTCTTACACTCAGTTCTGCTCACTGCCTCCCGACGTGTTTTATTGCTCTGGCCTAACCAGTGTGGTGTAGTGGTTAGGAGTGGTGGACTCTAATCTGGTGAACTGGGTTGGTTTCCCCACTCCTACACGTGAAGCCTGCTGGGTGACCTTGGTCTAGTCACAGTCTTCTTCAAGCTTTCTCAGCCTCACCTACCTCACAAGGTGCCTGTTGTGAGGAGAGGAAGCGAAGGAGATTGTAAGCCGGTTTTATTCTCCTTAAAAAGATAGAGAAAGTCAGGATATACAAAACCCACTCTTCTTCTTCTTCCAAGCAACTTCAGCTGGGGATGGGGTAATTCTACTGTCAGGGGCAGTCCTAGCTGATGGGCAACTGGGGCAGCCACGTGGGGGGGGGGGCAAACAACCCACAGCCTCACCCCTCCAAGGAGGGGGGGACAGAAGAAGAGGAGCAGGCTCCAGCGCCCCTCGCATCTCCCCTGTCCGGGGCACAGGCAGCTGGCTTCTGGCAGCAATGGTGGCTCCCGTCTGCCGTGCGTACTTCCTGAAACATGGAGAGGTACCACATTAGGGAAGAGTTGATATTGCAGCCCCTGGAAGCAAAGCACACTCCTGCATGTGGGCGCTGGCTTTCCGGGGTCCCCTGAGGGCTGGGTGGGTGAACCTGCTTCAGCAGTGTGTGGCAGAGAGAAGCGACCGTTATCGATTGTGTCCAGTTGCATAAACATAACATAAGCAGCTACTGTTTTTCAGCCAAAGTCTTCAGTTCATTTGTTGCTCATCAGGGAAGCGGCTAACTTTAAGCTGAAGCACGGCCGGAAGAAGGAAGCCATCAGCGATCTCGAGGAGCTGTGGAAGTAAGTCTTACAGCATGGTGTAGTGGTTAAGAGCGGTGGACTCTGATCTGGAGAACCAGGTTTGATTCCCCACTCCTCCACGTGAGCGGTGGACGCTGGGTGACCTTGAGCATGCAAGAAAGGGCCACGAGAGCCAAACACTGATGCAACCTTTCCTGCCTTCCCTCTCATGATCTGCCTAAGGTCATAGAATCAGCATTGCTGACAGATGGCCATCTAGCCTCTGCTTAAAAACCTTCAGGGAAGGAGAGCCTTGATTTTCTGGCCTTGATTTTAAAAATGACCCTGTGAAGCAGGCCCCTCACTACCTAACAGAGTGCCATCTGTGGTTCTCCCTTCCTCCAGCCCAAGTACCTTGCTGAGATGGGGAGTCTGAGAGCCAGTGTGGTGTAGTGGTTAAGAGCGGTGGTTTGGAGCAGTGGGCCCTGATCTGGAGAACCGGATTGGTTTCCCCATTTCTATACATGAAGCCAGCTGAGTGACCTTAGGCTAGTCACAGCTCTCTTAGAGCTCTCTCGGCCCCACCTACCCCAAAGTGGTAGAGAAAGTCGGCATATAAAAACCAACTCTTCTTCCCACCGATCACCCATGTATCTTCTGGGTCTTCAGCTTGGGATTGCTCTTCCAAAAGAGAAATTCAAAGGCTGTGTGTTTCTCGAAACCTGCTTGTCGCTCTTTGAAGTGAATTGGCGAATAACTAGGGTTGCCAACTCTGGGTTTGGAAATCCCTGGAGATTGGAGGGTGGAGCTTGGGAGAGTGGGGTAGAGGGATGGGAGGGACCTCGGTAGGGTACAATGCCATGCAGCCCACCTTCCCAAAGCAGCCTTTTTCTCCAGGAGAAGTGGAATGATTTTTAAAATAAATAATAAGCTATTTATGTAGTCTGGAGATCAGTCGTAATTCCAGGAGATTGCCAGGCCCCCCCCCTTGAAGATTGGCAAACCCTAGGAATAACTCAGTTGCCATTGTACAGAAGTGGTATGCTACACTGGATTGCTTACATAGAATCATAGAGTTGGAAGGGACCACCAGGATAATCTAGTCCAACCCCCTGCACAAGGCAGGAAATTCACAACTACCTCCTCTCACCCACATACCCCCAGTGACCAGAAGATGGCCAAGATACCCTCCCTCTCATCATCTGCCTAAGGTCACAGAATCAGCATTTCTGACAGGTGGCCATCTAACCTCTTCTTAAAAACCTCCAGGGAAGGAGAGCTCACCACCTCCTGTGGAAGCCTGTACCACTGAGGAACCGCTCTGACTGTTAGAAAATTCTTCCTAATGTCTAGACGGAAACTCTTTTGATTTAATTTCAACCTGTTGTTTCTGGTCCGACCTTCTTGGGCAACAGAAAACAACTCGGCACCCTCCTCTCTATGACAGCCCTTCAAGTACTTGAAGATGGTTATCATATCCCCTCTCAGTCTTCTCCTCTTCAGGCTAAACAGACCCAGCTCCTTCAACCTTTCCTCATAGGACTTGGTCTCCAGACCCCCTCACCATCTTTGTTGCCCTCCTCTGGACACAGTCTCTATCCTAGATGGCTTACAGCCGTGACAATTTTTTGCAGGCAAAACCCGGAGGACATCCATACCCTGGCCCAGCTCATCTCGGCATACTCCTTGGTTGATCCCGAGAAAGCGAAAGTGTATCCTTCCTAGGTTGGTGGAGGGAGGTGGGTGGGGGGTATTAAGAGGCATTCCTCTCCTGCTTTCTTAAATGGGCGTCCTTGCTACAACAAAGATGGTTTCAGAGGGTAGCCATGTTGGTATGAAGTAGAACAGCTGGATTCGAGTCCAGTCGCATTTTAGAGACCAACATGGTTTTCAGGGCATGAGCTCTGACTAATGAAAGCTTATGCCCCGAAAACCATGTTGGTCTCTAAGGTGCTACTGGACTCAAATCCATCTGTTTTCTTGCTTCATTGGTACTCTTCAAGAGCCAGCTTGGTGTAGTGGTTAAAGAGCAGCGGACTCTAATCTGGAGAACCAGGTTTGATTCCCACTCCTACACGTGAGTGGCAGACTCTAATCTGGTGGACCGGGTTGTTTTCCCCACTCCGACACATGAAGCCAGCTGGGTGACCTTGGGCTAGTCACAGCTCTCTTAGAGCTCTCTCAGCCCCAACTACCTCACAGGGTGTCTGTTGTGGGGAGAGGAAGGGAGGGTGATTGTAAGCCCGCTTGATTCTTCCTTAAGTGATAGGAAAAGTCGGCATATAAAAACCAACTCTTCTTCTTCCAAAAGGGAGAGAAAGTCACCATATAAAAAAAACCTCTTCTATGAGTGGCGGACTCTAATCTGGTGGACCGGATTTGATTCCCCACTCCTCATGAGCAGCGAGCTCTAATCTGGTGATCTGGTTTGTTTCCCTGCTCCTACACATACAGCCAGCTGGGTGACCTTGGGCTAGTCACAGCTGTCTCCGAACTCTCTCAGCCCGACCTACCTCACAAGGTGACTGTTGGGGGAGGGAAATGATTGTAAGCCGCTTTCAGACTCCTTAAGGTAAAGTGGGGTATAAAAGCCAACTCAAAGTTATCCACCTTCAGAGTAAAACTTCCATCTTGACTGCTGATGAACCCCTAAGCCCCTCTTGGAAAATACCCCTGCACCGCAGAGGATTCTAGGGCACGTTCTGGGTTTAGTCATGTGCTTTGAAGAGGACACTGGCCAAGGCTTTTGGGTTTCACATTGTCCAAGGTTCAATCCCCGGCATCTCCAGTTGAAGGGACTAGGCAAGTAGGTGATGTGAAAGACCTCTGCCTGAGACCCTAGAGAGCCGCTGCCGGTCTGAGTAGACAATACTGACTTTGATGGACCCAGGGTCTGATTCAGTATAAGGCAGCTTCATGTATTCATGTGTTTGTGTGTTGTGAGGCAACAACACCCTTGTGGCTATGACTTGCACAGGAAGACCAATAGAGACAGTCTTTTGACCTCAGGGTTCCTCTGGAACAAAGATTAGAACTGCTGCTCTGGTTTTGGTCCCTGGCTGTCCTTGCCAAGCATTCCTCTCCCTTTTTAGAAGCCTGCTGCACCAGAGTAGGGCCAGAGGACAAATGGAGAAGCCGCCACTACCCCACCCCTTTCCATACCACGTTCTCTACTGATGGATAAGAATGTAAGAAAGGCCATGCTGGCTCAGGACCAGGCCCATCAAGTCCAGAAGTCTGTTCACACAGTGGCCAACCAGGTGCCTCCAGGAAGCCCACAAACAAGACAACTGCAGCATTATCCTGCCTGTGTTCCACAGCACCTAATATAATAGGCATGCTCCTCTGATCGTGGAGAGAATGGGTACGCATCATAAGAACATAAGAAAGGCCATGCTGGATCAGACCAAGGTCCATAAAGTCCATCAGTCTGTTCACTCAGTGGCCAACCAGGTGCCTCCAGGAAGCCCTCAAACAAGACAACTGCAGCAGCATTGTCCTGCCTGTGTTCCACAGCACCTATTATAATAGGCATGTTCATCTGATCCTGGAGAGAATAGGTATGCATCATGACTAGTATCCATTTTTACTAGAGTGGACAGGGAGAAGTTTTTCTCCCTCTCCAATAATACTAGAACACGGGGTCATCTGCTAAAGCTGGAGAGCGAGAGATTCAAAACAGATAAAAGGAAATATTTTTTCACACAACGCAAAGTTAAATTGTGGAACTCCCTGCCCCAGGATGTGATGGCTGCCAGCTTGGAGGGCTTTAAGAGGGGAGTGGACATGTTCATGGAGGAGAGGGGTATTCATGGCTATTAGTTAGAATGGATACTGGTCATGCTGCATACCTATTCTCTCTAGTATCAGAGGAGCATGCCTATTATTTTGGGTACGGTGGAACACAGGCAGGATGGTGCTTCAGTCATCTTGTTTGTGGCTTCCTAAAGGCACCTGGTTGGCCACTGTGTGACCAGACTGCTGGACTTGATGGGCCTTGGTCTGATCCAGCAGGGCCTTTCTTATGTTCTTATGTTCTTACTAGTAGCCATGAATACCCCTCTCCTCCATGACCATGTCCACTCCCCTTTTAAAGCCTTCCAAGTTGGCAGCCATCACCACATCCTGGGGCAGGGAGTTCCACAATTTAACCGTGCAGCCAGGGATTCTTCAGATTTCTTCATCTTGGAGCCTCCCTTGTTGCCTCTGTTGAACTGGATGGCCTTGAAATAGCGCCTCACCTCCTCTTCCTTCCTGCGTTCCTGTTATTCCTAAACTCTTCTCTCCTGGCAGTCTTAGCAAGCACTTGCCCTCCTCGGACACGATGTCTTTGAAAGTAGACGTGGATGCGCTGGAAAACTCGCACGGGGCGACCTTCGTCCGGAAGAAAGGAGGGAAGCCCACGAACGAGAGTCAACCAAAAGAGCAAGGGTAAAAACAAAAAAAGGCCTCTCAAGTAATGTTGCTGTAAACAGGATGAGCTTAGTAAACAGAATAAATGGGTTTTATCAGAACACCTGCCCAGACTTGGCTGGCCCAGGCTAGCCTGGTCTCATCAGCCCTCAGAAGCTAAGCAGGGTCGGCTCTGGGTATTACTTGGATGGGAGATGAGCAAGGAAGTCCAGAGTTGCTACGCAGAGACGGGCAATGGCAAAACCACCTCTCAAGTCCCTTGCCTTGAAAACCCTACAAGGTCGCCATAAATTGGCTGCGGCTTGATGGCCCCTACCCCCAAAATAGACCGTTCAATTCCTCATTTGTTCGAACTTCGAACTAGATCCTAAATACACGTTGCTAGGCATAACGGCCCCTCAAGTGAACTCAGTCCATAAAGACCTTTGTCAACATGCAACTACCACCACCAGAATTCTTTATGGTACATATTGGAAATCTAGCTCACTTCCAGACATCCCAGAGTGGATTAATAAATTGTTTGATTTTGCACTGATGGCTAGACTAACACATTTGATTAGGATGTTTAGTTTATTGTTGTTACGGTCGTAGACTAGCACATTTGATTAGGATGAATTTAATGACTGAATGTAAGACAAAGTAGCAACCCTTATATGATTACTAGTCACGTGCTATAAATACTCATTAGAGAATAATGATTAAGATTGTTAGATTAGGAATTATTTAGAGCAGTTTAGAGAATTGTTCAGATGTTTCAATTGTCTAGAACAACTGACAAAACAGGTAAGGTAAAGGTCCCCTGTGCAAGCACCGGGTCATTCCTGACCCATGGGGTGACTTCACATCCCGACGTTTCCAAGGCAGACTTTGTTTGCGGGGTGGTTTGCCCGTGCCTTCCCCAGTCATCTTCCCTTTACCCCCAGCAAGCTGGGTTCTCATTTCACCGACCTCGGAAGGATGGAAGGCTGAGTCAACCTTGAGCCGGCTACCTGAAACCAACTTCTGTCGGGATCGAACTCAGGTCGTGAGCAGAGCTTTTGACTGCAGTACTGCAGCTTACCACTCTGCGCCACAAGGCTCTGACAAAACAATGAGGCTGTAAATTATGTAAAAGCTCGGACACTGATATATATATAATTTTCCCTCCCCCCCTCTCTTTTCTGTGTCCTATTATATATATTTTTTTAATTTTTTTTTTAAATCCTCATGTTTGCAGAAGAAGGGGTAGAGGTTTCCACCAACTCCCCCCTCCCAGTTCATACCCCCCCCCCCCACACACACACCTTTACCCATACTTTGGTCCCTCTACTGACCCCCAGGAACAAACACTCACTGGGCTGGAGCAGGAAAGTCCCACTCTTTGAAATCTGGATATCTGGATACATCCCAGGATGTCTCTTGCAGATACAGGCTAACCTGCTTCTCCCCCCCAAAAAATCCCCATCTTCCATTATCTCTGCTTTTAATGCATTGAATGTAGTCTTTTAAACTGTATTTTAAATTTTTTGTACCATGTATACATATATGCGATATAAAGTTTATTGTCTGCAGCCAAAGGCCATCACGATCCACCATAACAGAACATTAAAATAACATAAAATAACACTGAAATAACTTTAAAACAGTCTGACCCCCCCCCCCCTCCAAAGAAGCTAGTATTTAAATATGTTAAGTTCCCTGATTAAAAACAGCTTTAGCTCGGATTTTCTTGGCTGCTAAAGCAAAGAGTGACACCTTGTAGGCAACATCAGGATTGGCATCTGATAAGAGAAAGAGCAGCTTCTCTGGATCTGGAAAAAGATTTAGGCCCTTTAGAAACCCTCCAAGATGTCTGTCTGTCCATCCGTCCGTCTATCTTCTATCCATCTATCTTCTATCCATCTGTCTATCTTCTGTCTTCTATCCATCTATCTTCTATCCATCTGTGTATCTTCTATCCATCCATCTTCTATCTTCTATCTATCTGGGTTTCTAATATATATTATATATATATATATATTGGAGGGTTTCTATATGAATGATATTAGCCACCCTGAGCCTGACCTTGCCAGGGGAGGGTGGGGTATAAATTAAATTTCTGTTCTATTCTACATTGCATCTCAGACAGGCTCATGTATCTTCATTTTGTTTTCTAGCCAAGGAGATGTTAAGAAGAAGAAGAAGAAGAAGAAAGGTGAGTGCCTTGCTGCTGTGAGCTGTCTGGCTAATTGATGAGTTGAGAGGTGCGCAGTGACATGGGGTGGGGGAAGAGACCTAAAAATTGCCTGCGTGTGTTAAGGATTTTCCAAACAGATTCAACCAAGTTCAGATAGAATTCACTTAGAGCAGAGAAACGCCCAGCAACTGTGCAACGTGAACCACGGCTTGAGGAGGAGGGGCTGTCGCTTTCTCTCCCTGCTTGTAGGCTTCCCAGAAGCATCCGGCTCCCAGGTACCGGAAACAGGTTGACGAGCTTTTGAATCTGGTCCAGCAGTGCTCCTTCTGTGGTCTCTTGGGTTTAAACGCAGTTAAACTTGAACGGGTCCTAAGAGCCCCGTGGCACAGAGTGGTAAGCTGCAGTACTGCAGTCAAAACTCTGCTCACAACCTGAGTTCCATCCCGGCGGAAGTCAGTTTTCAGGTAGCCGGCTCGAGGTTGACTCAGCCTTCCATCCTTCTGAGGTCAGTAAAATGAGTACCCGGCTTGCTGGGGGTAAAGTGTAGATAGACTGGGGAAGGCAATGGCAAACCACCCTGTAAATATTGGCTAGTAAACATTGGGATGTGACGTCACCCCATGGGTCAGGAATGACCCGGTGCTTCCACAGGGGACTAAAAAAGGTAAAGGTCCCCTGTGCAAGCACCGGGTCATTCCTGACCCATGGGGTGACATCACATCCTGACATTTCCTAGGCAGACTTTGTTTATGGGATGGTTTGCCAGTGCCTTCCCCAGTCGTCTTCCCTTTACCCCCAGCAAGCTGGGTACTCATTTGACCGACCTTGGAAGGATGGAAGGCTGAGTCAACCTTGAGCCGGCTACCCGAAACCAACTTCCGTCAGGATCGAACTCAGGTCGTGAGCAGAGCTTTTTTACTGCATTACTGCAGCTGACTACTCTGCGCCACAGGGCTCCTTGCACAGGGGACTGCCTTTACCTTAAACTTTTTGTGTTTAGAAACTTTTGCTAGGTGTTCTTGAATAAGCCTGTGAAAGGCTAGGTAGAGGATGTCGATTGCAACAGAAAAAATATGTTTTGCTGGAAAGGAATTTAAAAGCATTGTGCGATCATTCAACAATACGTCTGCCCTTTGCTATGGCACTTAAGCTCTGGTTCAGACTAGTCAGAGTTTTCCTGCAGCTCAGCTGTTTACTTACCAGGGTAAGGGTATGTGACTCCCCTATGCTGAATGTGTCTTAGGAAAACTGCCAAAGAACTACGATCCTAAAGTGACTCCCGACCCGGAGCGCTGGCTTCCCATGCGGGAACGTTCCTACTACCGGGGGAGGAAGAAGGGAAAGAAGAAGGATCAGATCGGGAAAGGGACCCAAGGAGCGACATCGGCAGTGACCTCTGAACTGTGAGTAACCAGGTCTGCGTTTTCGGTCCTTCCGATATCCCCTGACCAGCGGGGTTGGACTGGATGGCCTTTATGGCCCTTCCAACTCCGTGAATTGAGGATCTTGTAGCTATTGCTTGTGGATGACCATCCTGCACGGTCTTTGGCAAACAAAAAGAAGAAGAGGGGTTTTATATGCCGACTTTCTGTACCAGAGCCAACGTGGTGTAGTAGTTAAGAGCGGTGGTTTGGAGCGGTGGAGTCTGATCTGGAGAACTGGGTTTGATTCCCCACTCCTCCACATGAGTGGTGGAGGCTAATCTGGTGAACTGGGTTGGTTTCCCCACTCCTATACACGAAGCCAGCTGGGTGACCTTGGGCTAGTCACACTTTCTCAGCCCCACCTACCTCACAGGGTGTCTGTTCTGGGGAGGGGAAGGGAAGGTGATTGTAAGCTGGTTTGATTCTCCCTTAAGTGGCAGAGAAAGTCGGCATATAAAAAACCAACTCTTCTTCTTCTCCTCCTCCTCCTCCTCCCCCCACAACGGACACCTTATGAGGTAGGTGGGGCTGAGACCTCTAAGAGCTGTGACTAGCCGAAGGTCACCCAGCTGGCTTCATGTGTAGGAGTGGGGAAACAAATCCAGTTCACCAGATTAGCCTTCGCTGCTTGTGTGGAGGAGTGGGGAATGCGTACCCAGTGTTGACAACTGGGGAAGGCAGTGGCAAACCACCCCATAAACACAGTCTGCCTAGTAAACGTCGGGATGTGATGTCACCCCATGGGTCAGGAATGACCCGGTGCTTGCACAGGGGACTGCCTTTACCTTTTAGGATGGAGGGAGGGATTTCAGGGTGTTTTATGCCCCTCGTTCAAATGGCAGCCGGAGAATCTGTGGCGCCTCTGGCCTCGTGCTGATTGTCCTCCACTGCCCCCTTGTCTGCAGGGACGCCAGCAAGACCGCCAGCAGCCCCCCCACCTCCCCACGGCCTGGCACCGTCACTGCAGCCCCTTCTGCGTCGACGAGCAACATGATACCCCCCAGACACCAAAAGCCTGTTGGCGCAGCAGCGACCAAGAAGAAACAGCAGCAGAAGAAAAAGAAAGGCGGGAAAGGAGGCTGGTGATCGCGGCAAGTGGGCAGTTGCATTTTAACACACACACACCCAGTTGTGAATACCAAGAATAAAATAAAGGACAACAAAAAGCAGGACGGGCCTGAATGCATGTCTCTTCCCCCCCTCCTTTCCCTTTTGCACTTTGCTCTCTGCAGTTCCTTTCAGTTGCACCTGGCACCCTTGGAGGGTCTTCACACAATCTGACAATCCAGGTCTTGACCGCTGGGTAAAGGGTATGTCAGTACATGAACACATGAAGCTGCCTTCTACTGAATCAGACCCTGGGTCCATCGAAGTCAGTATTGTCTACTCAGACCGGCAGCGGCTCTCCAGGGTCTGAGGCAGGGGTCTTTCCCATCACCTACCTGCCTAGTCCCTTGAACTGGAGATGCCGGGGATTGAACCTGAGACCTTCTGCATGCCAGGCAGAGGCTCTGCCACTGAGCCACAGCCCCTCCCCGAAGTAAGGACTTTGCTGCTAGTGATTAGACTTGTCCACGAACCATTGGAATTGGTCCAGAGCAGAGGTTCCCAAACTGTGCTCCAGGGAGCACTTGGTGCTCCGTGAAGCATCTCCTAGTGCTCCGTGAAGAGATTGGAAAGAAAAATACTACTGTCGTTCGGTTTAGCATATAGGTGCTAGGTGAAAATTAGTACTCCATGATGAATTTCTCTCCTGAAAAGTGCTCCATGACTCAAAAAGTTTGGGATCCTCTGGTCCAGAGGATCCATTCTGCTAGAGGAGTCGATTTCCTCCTGCTCTCCCCCTGATATAAGAGGGACTAAGCCTTGAGGGAGAGGCTGTGGCACTTGGAGATGGAGCATCTGCTTTGCATGCAGAAGGCCCCAAGTTCAATCCCCGGCATCTCCAGTCAGATGGATTGGTTGGGGGACAGGACTGAGAAGCCTGGGCGAATAGGGATGTCTTTGCCCTCTGCTGAGCAGGCAAGCTGGTTCCCAGGCAGATCCTGGTGGGAAGAGGGGTTGTGGCTTCCGCTTGGCATGCAGAAGGTCCTAGGTTCAATCCCTGGCATCTCCAGTTAAAGGGACTAGGCAGGTAGGTGATGTGAAAGGCCTCTGCCTGAGACTCTGGAGAGCTGCTGCCGGTCTGAGTAGACAATACTGACTTTGATGGACCAAGGGTCTGATTCAGTATAAGGCAGCTTCATGTGTTCAAGAGTATGCTCCATAAACAGGGCATCACTACTGAAAACACTTCCTCTGGCCATTACACATCTTGCTTCACAAAATGGGGGGTGCACAGCTTGGATGATATCAGCTGGTGAGTTTCAAAGCACAGGCACTGAATTGGAACCCAGGGTACAAGTGCATAACAAAAGCATCAGTGTAGCAATCAATTTCCCCCACAAGGAAGGGGGAAGTCTCCCGTCTACACGGTCGAGGCTGAGACAGGGTTGCCCCTTTATTTTGAGTTCCCTTCACTGTGTGCGTGCTAGCAATCATGTGAAGATAAGACTTGCTGGAACTGTAGTTGCCAAAACAAATATGATTCCTTTTCCCATAAAAACCTGTGAAAACACTTCTTATCAACCTGGCAACAGCTGTTTGGGAGAAAAGAAATGGCACATAACTGATCAGAGTCTACTAGCAACAAATCTCACAGTACAACTTGTTGTTACTTTGACTTATAAACATGTACTAGATTTTTTTTTACTGTAAACTGCTTAGAGCAGCGAGGTTAAGCACTGTAGAAATGTAGTAAATAAATATACATTTTGTTCCCGTAAGCAATAGACATTGCTGAAGAATCAGTCTGTTATGAAGAAATGTAACATGCCATTTTAATTTTGTATTACAAATATGACAAAACTGAGCTTGGGAAATACCATTTTTGAAGTAACCATATTCAACGTCAGCAGGAAAAAAGGGTTATCAGCTCTTCACCCGGAACTTTTCCCCTCAACGCTGTTGTTTTCAGGAATATGCCTCCTAGAATGAAAATAATAATGACAAAATTGAGCTTACTACACAGCATTTATGAATTTGAACTTGGGGGGGAAAGGAGTTACAGTTCACCAAAAATTCTACCTCCATTGCTTCTTTCCTGAGGGTAGGTATCCTGTCAGCTGACTCTCATCACAATTCCTGCACCTGGCCTCTGCAACTTCAGATTGCAAGTTCATACGATCAAACATTCTTCCTTCCCCGCATGCAGAAAAGTAGCACCTCAGGGAAATCTAACCTGACATGCTGTATATGTATGTTTCCTGGTCTTCCTTTTGCGGGGGAGTAGGCCTGCCTGATAGCTGAAACAGCACTACTACAACCCAGGCCCAGGTTTATTTCCTTGGTGTATACTAATATACCAGTTTGCAAGCTTGAAATGCAACCTACATAGTCTTGCTCATTTTTCATTAATATTTCTGCAATCCTAAGCCGAGATAACATCCTCCTAGGACTAGAGTTGCAGACTCTGGCCTAGGAAACGACTGGAGATTTGGGGCTGGCGGCTGGGCAGGGTGGAGCTCAGGCGTGTGAAGTCACTTTGTGGCACCATGTTCTGAGTTGGCTTTCTCACACCAGTCTTTCTGCACGGTAAGAACATTCCCATGGTGAACTTTTTTAGTAAAGAGGGAAAATCCCTTTTGGTACTGTTTATATACAGCACTAAGCATCTGCTACAAGTCTTTCCCATTGACTAACAATTTACATAAAGCACGGAAAACTAGGGTTGCCAGCCCCAGGTTGGGAAATACCTAGTGATTTTTGTGGCAGAGCCTGAAGAGGGCGGGGTTTGGGGAGGGAGTTCAATGCCATAGAGTCCAATTGCCAAAGCGGCCATTTCCTCCAGGTGAACTGATCTCTATTGGTTGAAGATCAGTTGAAATAGCGGGAGATCTCCAGCCACCACCTGGAGTTTTGGCAACCCTACTTGTAGCTGTGTGTGTATGTGGGGGGGGGGGTCCAACAGCTGGAAATGAACATAATAGCCATGCTGGATCAGGCCAAGGCCCATCTAGTCCAGCAGTCTGTTCACACATTGGCCAACGAGGTGCCTCCAGGAAGCTCACAAACAAGACGACTGCAGCCGAATTATCCTACCTGTGCTCCATAGCCCCTCATATAATAGGCATGCTCCTCTGATCCTGGAAAGAATACGTATGCATCATGACCAGTATCCATTTTGACTAGTAGCCATGAACAGCCGTCTTCTCCATGGATATGTCCACTCCCCTCTTAAAGCCTTCCAAGTTGGCAGCCATCACCACATCCTGGGGCAGGGAGTTCCACAGTTTATGCGTTGTGTGAAGAAATAATTCTAGTTATTTTTTTACTCTCTCACCCTCCAGCTTCAGCAGACCTCTGTGTTCTGGTATTACCAGAGAGGGAGAAAAGCTTCTCCCTGTCCACTCTCTCCATACCATGCATAATTTTACAGACCTCACGTCTCCCCTTAACCACCACCTTTCCAAGCCAAACAGCCCTAAGTGTTTTAACCGCTCCTCATAGGGCAGCTGCTCTAGCCCCTTGATCATTTGGGTTGCTCTTCTCTGCACCTGATTGAGCTCTGCAACATCCTTTTTGAGGTGTGGGGACCAGAACTGTACACAGTATTCCACGTGTGGTCTCACCATAGATTTGCACACAGGCAGTATGACAGCTGGCCAAGTCATGAGACGACAAGAGTCACTGGAAAAGACAGTCATGCTAGGAAAAGTTGAGGGCAGCAGGAAAAGAGGAAGACCCAACAAGAGATGGATTGACTCAATAAAGGAAGCCACAGCCTTCAATTTGCAAGACCTGAGCAAGGCTGTCAAAGATAGGACATTTTGGAGGACTTTCATTCATAGGGTCGCCATGAGTCGGAAGCGACTTGACGACACTTAACACACACACACAGTATGATAACAGCAGTTTTGTTCTCTATTCCTCGTCTAATTAGGGCTGCCAACCTCTCTAAACCACGCCCCCCTCAGGCTCTGCCCTCAAAACCTCCCGCTGGTGGCAAAGAGGGACCTGGCAACCCGAGGAAGATATCTAGGGTTGCCAACCTCCAGGTGCTACCTGGTGATCTCCTGCTATTACAACTGATCTCTAGCCTACTGAGACCAGTTCCCCTGGTGCAAGTGGCCGCTTTGGCCATTGGACTCTATGGCATTGAAGCCCCGCCCTCCTCAGGCTCCGCCCCCAAAGCCTCCCGCCGGTGGGGAAGAGGGACCTGGCCACCCTACTAGATATGGCCAGTGCAGGGCCGGATTTAGGTTTGATGCGGCCCTAAGCTATTGAAGGTAATGGGGCCCTTTATATGTCCAGCTGTCCTTTGTCAACAACAAATTGTTGCTGTTTTTTGTGTTGAATATATGCTATATGGTAATTTATAGACCTAATAGGTATCATCAGTCTACAAGCACTCTTTAATATTAGATAACAGGTACAACAGCTTGACCTACATTCAACTGTGCTGCACTGCAATCTGCAGCTGCATGCTACATGTTGCCATGCAACCAGTCCATTGCAGAATGTAGGCACCCTAAATGTGGAAATGAGCAAACCAGTGATATTTTAGTGAGCAGGTTAGCAGGGGGGGGGGGCATTACTTACATCATAGGAGCCTACACAACACAAAACACTGTTGCTGTTATGTAGGTTTTGTTTTGTTTGTTTTTTATCCTCTACAAACCATTTTACCACATCATTATATTTTGGAAATGTACATCCAGTTTTTTTTCCCCTTTTGTGACAGTACCCCAGAGATCTCCTGGTAATAATTGGCTTCCAGACTGCCAGGGAAGGAATTTCTGCCTAGCTACAAGCCTGCTCTGTGCACTGGGTAACTGGGCTAAGAGTCATGGAGTGTCAGAGTGAACGATAAGCAATGATAGGAGAAACTGGATGAAACTGCAACTGTACTGAGTTGCCTTTCTGTCTGTAATACAATCCGATATGCATAACTTGTTGATGTATTGTCATAACTTGAATTTGGATAAATATCTCTTCCCCAGTATAATCGGGACTCAGCAATTTCTGCCCATTAGGGCCTCTGAGTCAGCAGCTGCAAATAAACTGTTTTCTTGATCATTCACAGTGGGTAGCCGTGTTAGTCTGCAGTAAAGTCAGTGCATTTACCTGGGCGGAATAAAGACCTTGCATTCATGGCTCATGACCAATGCTGATTTCTCCACATCCATCTCTCCCCTGGACATCACAGACTCTTCTGCACACCACACCTAACCCCATCACGCCTGCTATTCACATTGACATACTGTTAACATTTACATACTAACGCTTGTCTGAATTCACTCTCCTCTCCTTAAAGACAGATGGATTCACATTCTAGCTGTATCGGAAGAAGTGAGCTGTGGCTCACGAAAGCTCACACCCTGCCAGAAAATATTTTTGTTAGTCTTTAAGGTGCTACTGGACTCTTGATAACCATCTTGGGTCTCCCTCTCCCCCGTGAACCCGTTTTACTGCAACACTTTAATTTTTTTGCGGGGTGGCAAAAGAGAGTGGGGCCCTAAGCTGTAGCTTGTTTAGCTTAGACGTCACTCCGGCACTGGGCCAGCGTTGGAAGTGTAGCATTTGTTTATTTTGATTTAATAGTCACTCACAAGCTATAAGAAGATCATTTATATTTATAAGCTGTAGTTATTTATTTAAGCCAGTAGGGAGCAGTACTTCTGCCGAACAGGTGTATTCTTAAGATGAGGTCATATGCTGATACATGCTTGTGCAAGAAAAACAAGGGTTGAGCTAGTCGTAAAATGAGCTCGGGGGTACGAACACATCACAGGGCGTGTGCAATGTACGTCAGAAAGAAATTTGATCTAACAAAGAGCTCTGTGTGTGTGTAAAGTGCCATCAAGTCACTTCCGACTCATGGCGACCCTATGAATGAAAGTCCTCCAAAATGTCCTGTTTTTGACAGCCTTGCAAATCTTGCAAATTGAAGGCTGTGGCTTCCTTTATTGAGTCCGTCCATCTCTTGTTGGGTCTTCCTCTTTTCCTGCTGCCCTCAACTTTTCCTAGCATGACTGTCTTTTCCAGTGACTTGTCATCTCATGACGTGACCAAAATACGACAGCCTCAGTTTAGTCATTTTAGCTTCTAGGGTCAGTTCCGGCTTGATTTGATCTATAAAGCACTGATTTGTTTTTTGGGCAGTCCACGGAATCCGTAACCCTCTCCTCCAAACCCACATTTCAAAGGAATCTATTTTCTTCCTATCAGCTTTCTTCACTGTCCAGCTTTCACACCCATACATAGTAATAGGGAATACGATGGCATGAGTTAATATAGTATTGGTGGCCAGTGACACATCCTTACACTTCAAAATCTTTTCTAGCTCCTTCATGGCAGCCCTTCCCGGTCTCAGTCTCCTTCTAATTTCTTGGCTGCAGCCTCCCTTTTGGTTGATGGTTGTGGCTTCCTTGATTGAGTCCGTCCATCTCTTGTTGGGTCTTCCTCTTTTCCTGCTGCCCCCAACCTTTCCTATCATGACGGCCTTTTCCAGTGACAACAAAGAGCTCCAGAGCTGTATAAAAGTGAAAAGGAGGAGGGGACTTGTTCGGAGAGTTTCCCTTTTGCGGCCGGATGGCTGAAACCTCTCTCAATTTTTGCTGGCAAAAATAATAATTAAAAAAACCCTCTTGCTTCTAAAGCAGTGGTTCCCAACCTTTTTTTCGACCAGGGACCACTAGGACTTTTTTGTTCGGCGCAGGGACCCCAAGGTCCAAAATAAAAATTCCGAGAATTTGAAAATAAACTTTAATCATAACTGTTAGTCAAACATTAAACTTAGAATAATATTTGAATATATATTTTTATAATAGAGAACTTTTAATTGAAAATATTAATTTATTATGGGTTGGTAACTTTGTTTCGCGGACCTGAATTTAGTTCGCGTGGATCCCTGGGGGTCCGGCTGGGAACCAGTGTTCTAAAGGAAGAACCTGAATGGTCCCTTGTTCTTGGCAGATCTGTGCCAAGGGATAGGGGGATGCTTTTGCATCTAACACCAGCGTGGAATGGGGCTTTTTTTGGGTAGGGGGGGGGTCCGGCCGCCTTCTCAATGGGGAAGGCGGCTACGCGCAAGAGAAAGCTGGCAGAGGGAAAGGAGGCTGGAAGAGGAAGAGGAGGAGGAGGAGGAGGAGCGAGCCAGGCCAGGCTGCAGGGACTGGCGGCCGGGGCGGGGTCCCCGCCGGCCTCCGCCTCGCCCTGCCCCGCGCCTCCCCTCTGCAGCCATGCCGGGCCCCCTGCGCCGCTGGGCGCTGGTGGGCAGCGCCCTGGCCGTGGCCGGCGGGGTGGCCGTGGCCGTCTGGAGGAGCCGTCGGGCCCCCCAGGCTCCGCCGGGCTCCCCGCCGCCGGCAAGGGCTCGCCCGGAGCGCGCCGAGCCGCCGCCGCCGCCGGCACAGGTGAGCAGGGCGCGGAGGAGAGGGGAAGGGGGAAGAGGGGGAAGGGGGGCCCTTAGGCCTGGGGGGCTTTGCTGCTCTCCGGATGCACCTTTCCCCCCCCCCCATCCAGATTCTCAAAACTCAACCATCAGCCCCCCCTGCAGAGTTTTGAGAACTCGGATGGGGAAAAGGTGCCTCTAGCGAGCAGCAAGCCCAAAGCAAAACCTCCCCTGCAGAAACGGCCATAGTCTGCGTAGTCAACGTCGGGATGTGGCACCGCCCCATGGGTCTGGGATGACCCGGGGCTTGCGCAGGGGACAACCTTGATCTTTTAAGATGCACATTTTCCCCCACCGTTTAAGATGCACGTTTCTTCCCCCCCCCCAAAAAAAATCTTGGCACAGCTTAAAAACTAGGATCCGTCCAAACGCGATCGTCTTGCTACAACGGATTAGCGCAGGCCGTTTCTGCATGGGAGGTTTTGGCCTTGGATTTGCTCCTCTCTCGATGCACATCTCTCCCATCCGTAAAACTAAATAAATAAATAAATAACGCGCACACCCCCACGCGCAGTTTTGAGAATTCGGATGGGGGAAATGTGCATCCGGAGAGCGGAGAACCCATGGCAAAACCTCCCATGCAGAAACGGCCATAGTCTGCCTAGTCAACGTCGGGATGTGACATCGCCCCATGGGTCAGGAATGACCCGGTGCTTGCGCAGTTTACCTTTTCAGATGCACATTTCCCCCACCTTTTCAGATGCACATTTCCCCCCCAAAAAAATCTTGGCACACCTTAAAAACTAGGATCCATCAAAACTCGATCGTCTTGCTACAACAGATTAGCACAGGCCGTTTATGCATGGGAGGTTTTGGCCTTGGATTTGCTCCTCTCAAGATGCACATCTCTCCCATCCTTAAAACTAAATAAATAAATAAATAACGCGCACACCCCCACACACAGTTTTGAGAATTCGGATGGGGGAAATGTGCATCCGGAGAGCGGAGAACCCATGGCAAAACCTCCCATGCAGAAACGGCCATAGTCTGCCTAGTCAACGTCGGGATGTGACATCGCCCCATGGGTCAGGAATGACCCGGTGCTTGCGCAGTTTACCTTTTCAGATGCACATTTCCCCCACCTTTTCAGATGCACATTTCCCCCCCCAAAAAATCTTGGCACACCTTAAAAACTAGGATCCATCAAAACTCGATCGTCTTGCTACAACAGATTAGCACAGGCCGTTTATGCATGGGAGGTTTTGGCCTTGGATTTGCTCCTCTCAAGATGCACATCTCTCCCATCCTTAAAACTAAATAAATAAATAAATAACGCGCACACCCCCACACACAGTTTTGAGAATTCGGATGGGGGAAATGTGCATCCGGAGAGCGGAGAACCCATGGCAAAACCTCCCATGCAGAAACGGCCATAGTCTGCCTAGTCAACGTCGGGATGTGACATCGCCCCATGGGTCAGGAATGACCCGGTGCTTGCGCAGTTTACCTATTAAGATGCACATTTTCCCCACCGTTTAACTTGCACATTTCCCCCACCGTTTAACTTGCACATTTCCCCCCAAAAAAACTTGGCACACCTTAAAAATTAGGATCCATCAACTCAATCGTCTTGCTACAACAGATTAGCACAGGCCATTTATGCATGGGAGGTTTTTGCCTTGGATTTGCTCCTCTCATAATGCACATCTCTCCCATCCTTAAAACTAAATAAATAAATAAACACACACACACACACACACACACACACAGTTTTGAGACTTCGGATGGGGAAAATGTGCATCCAGAGAGCGGAGAACCCAAGGCAAAACCTCCCATGCAGAAATGGCCATAGTCTGCCTAGTAAATGTTGGGATGTGACATAGCCCCATGGGTCAGGAATGACCCAGTGCTTGCGCAGGGGACTACCTTTACTTTTTCAGATGCACATTTCCCCCACCTTTTAAGATGCACATTTCCCCTCCAAAAAAATCTTGGCACACCTTGAAAACTACAACAGATTAGCACAGGCCATTTATGCATGGGAGGTTTTTGCCTTGGATTTGCTCCTCTCTAGATGCACATCTCTCCCATCCTTAAAACTAACTAAATAAATAAAAAAAACCCCGCTGCACAGTTTTGAGAATTTGGATGGGGAAAATGTGCATCTAGAGAGCAGCAAATCCAAGGCAAAAACCTCACGTGCATAAATGGTCTCTGTTGTAGCACACACACACTCACCCACACCCTCTTGGAGTGAAAATAAAGAGGATTCCCGAGGCGTATTAAAAACTTAAAAACTTGCAAGCGTTTGTTTTACACCCCACTTCATGTGCAATAAAATCTCATTCATATCCATTTATAGTGTGGAGCTTCTGTCACTGAGTTTTCTTCCCTCCATAGTGATTTAGTGATTCGAGTGTTGGGCTTAGGCTGCAGAGATGCAGGGTTTAAATCCCTACCCAGCTGTGAACCTGACTGGGTGACCTCGACCGATGACAGATTGCACCCTGCCTCACAGGGTTGTTGTGAGGATAACATGGCAGAGGGAAACCTTGCATCCTGCCCTGAGTTGCTTGGAGGAAGGGCGGAATACAAATGTAATATTTTAAAAAAACAGGAATCCCTGCATATAGAAAGCTGGTGTGTAAGGGAAAAGTGTTGCAGCCTTCTCCCTGATATGCTAGTGTGGAGAGCCAGTGTGGTGTAGTGGTTAAGAGCGGTGGTTTGGAGTGGTGGAGTCTGATCTGGAGAACCAGGTTTGATTCCCCACTCCTCCACGAGTGGCGGAGGCTAATCTGGTGAACTGGATTTGTTTCCCCACTCCTCCACATGAAGCCGGCTGGGTGACCTTGGGCTAGTCACAGCTCTCTCAGCCCCACCTACCTTACAGGGTCTGTTGTAGGGAGGGGAAGGTAATTGTAAACTGGTTTGATTCTGCCTTAAGTGGTAGAGAAAGTCAGCATATAAAAACCAGCTCTTCTTCTTCTTCTAGTACTACTACTACTACCTAACTCCTTTTTTCTGCAGATTCACAGCTATCCCTTGGTGTTGGGTTCTTTTTCATTTCTCTCCAGGATCACTCCTGTACTGAGGCACAAATTTTCTGCTCTGTAGACCAATCCACAGCAGGGAGTCTTCCTCTGGCGACTTTTCTTGTTTTGAGGCCAAGGACAGATTAGACTAGCATAGGTTGAGTGGAATCCTATTAATGCCAGACTGGAAAGACAGATCAGAATAGAAGCTTTCCCACCTTTGTTTTACCTTGACAGAAGTACAGGAATTAAGGTGGTCTGAACACAGAACAGACTTTGTAATGAGCAACTTCATGCCGTTTAGTTTCTTTCGTGATCGCTTGCTGGTTTCTTCTTGCTTTGGTGACTAACAGATTAAGATAATCACCCTAACAGTATGCACTATCCAGATTAAGGCCACGATCCTAAAGACGCCTTTCATGAATATCATGAAACTTATTTCTGAGCATTTGTTTCTTTATTTAAAACGTTTCTCCAAATAGAGTCCCCAGGGCCGCAAACGTTAAAAAGCATTTAAAATATTTACACAATTCAATAAAAAAACGAATAAATACAAGGACACCAGACCTGTTTAGGATTGCTCTGAAAGTATAGTTTTAGTAACTGACTCAACTAGGAGGAGCTGCGGAGCTGGGGCGCCCTCTGGAACAGGCTCTGCGGTGGGAAGGGGGAATCAGCAGACATTGCCCGTCCCCCTTCCATTGGTGGGAAATGTAATGTGCATCTACTGCATTGGCAGTAATGTCTCCTGGAAGGATCAGAATAGTACAGAAAGCATGACATAAGAACATAAGAAAGGCCCTGCTGGATCAGACCCAGGCCCATCAAGTCCAGCAGTCTGTTCACACAGTGGTCAATAAGGTGCCTCTAGGAAGCCACAAACAAGACGAGTGCAGCAGCACCATCCTGCCTGCGTTCCACTGAACCCAAAATAATAGGCATGCTCCTCTGATACTAGAGAGAATAGGTATGCAGCATGACTAGTATCCATTCTAACTAATAGCCATGAATACCCCTCTCCTCCATGAATATGTCCACTCCCCTCTTAAAGCCCTCCAAGCTGGCAGCCATCACCACATCCTGGGGCAAGGAGTTCCACAATTTAACTATGCGTTGTGTGAAAAAATACTTCCTTTTATCTGTTTTGAACCTCTCACCCTCCAGCTTTAGCAGATGACCCCGTGTTGTAGTATTATGAGGACCCCTCCTCTCAGCAGATTTTTTCATTGTAGTTAAGTCCTGGATTGATTGGCATTTTATGATTGAATGTTTTTCAGAATCAGTTTTGTATTTAAAAAAATATATATTATTCGATGGCATTTAAATGTCCTGAAACCAGAAAAAGCAGCTGTGTTAATCTCTTGTAGCGAGACAATTGAATTTTGATGGATCGTAGTTATTAAGATGTGCTAAGATTTTTGGGGAGTGTGTGTTCTTTTCAACCCAAGCATGTTTGCGTGCGAGAGAGGTCGCACAAAAGGGGAGCATGAAATGTGAAATTCTCCGGTGGGTCAATCTAGCTCTCCTGACGAGGGTGATGGTAATATATGGCCAGTGTGGTGTAATGGTTAACAGCGGTGGTTTGGAGCGGTGGACTCTGATCTGGAGAACCGTGTTTGATTCCCCGCTCCTCCACATGAGTGGCGGAGGCTAATCTGGTGAGCTGGATTTGTTTCCCCACTCCTACACACGAAGCCAACTGGGTGACCTTGGGCTAGTCACAGCTCTCTCAGCCCCACCTATCTCACAGGGTGTCTGTTGTGGGGAGGGGAAGGGAAGGAAAGGTGGTTGTAAGCCGGTTTGAGTCTCCCTTATGTGGTAGAGAAAGTCGGCATATAAAAACCAACTCCTCTTCTTCAAGTTACCATTTGTAATCTGGAATCCTTGGAATGGTGAACTGTGGTTTAGAACAAAGCTTCTTAAACTGTGGGTCGTGTAACTGAATGTGGGGGTTGTGAAAAATTTGGCAACAGTATGCAAATTTGCTTTTGTCTTTAATAAATGGTTAAATTATATGTATACCAAAGAATTGTTTTAAAATAAATTTCTTTATGATGTATTCTCAGTAAATATTTGATTTGTACACCTATTTT
Organism: Euleptes europaea; assembly: GCF_029931775.1. Classification (NCBI taxonomy): domain Eukaryota; kingdom Metazoa; phylum Chordata; class Lepidosauria; order Squamata; family Sphaerodactylidae; genus Euleptes; species Euleptes europaea. The sequence continues at coordinate 14,413,187 of NC_079315.1, forward strand.
ATATACCTGGGATCACATAAAAAAATTTCAGGCGAAAAGGGGTCGCGAGTGAAAAAAGTTTAAGAAGCCCTGGTTTAGAACAGAGATGATTGACTGGGGTCATACAGACCATCTGCGTGTGTGTCAAATGCCGCCAAGCCTCAGCCGACCTATGGCAACCCAGCAGTGTTTTCAACGCAAGAGACTAACAGATGCGGTTTGCCATTGCCTTCCTCTGCATGGAGACCCTGGCATTCCTTGGCGGTCTCCCATCCAAATACTAACCAGGGCTGACCCTGCTTAGCTTCTAATATCTGACGAGATCAGGCTAGCCTGGGCCATCCAGTTCATCCGAGGGGCGAAAACGCACAGTCACTTTATCCTCCTTTAATCCCTGTTTCAGACAGGATTCAGCCAGGATCGAATGCATACGCATGTGCGTTCGATCCTGGCTAAAACAGGGATTAAAGGAGGATAAAGCGACCGTGCGTTTTCGCCCGAGATCAGGCTAGCCTGGGTCACCCAGGTCAGGGCACCCAAACCAGATACACTTGTACAAATTGCTCCGTGCAGGTTTCCAGTTCAGGTCCGTACTGTCTTCGTGAGTGGTTGTGTTGCCTTGTACGTTTGCAGCAAAAGCCCCAAAGCAAGCAGATCTTGGTTCTGGGCCTGGATGGCGCTGGGAAAACCACCATTCTCCACTCGCTGACAGCTAACCAAGTGAAGCACAGCACGGCTCCCACCGAGGGCTTCAATGCAGTCTGCGTCAGCACAGAGAACTCCAAGGTGGAATTTCTAGAAAGTAAGTGTTTTATCTCCCCACCACCAGCCGTCTCTTCTAATAGCAACTGGATGGTCTTGTGCCGGTCTGTAGTAGAGCAGTGGAATGGGATAGGGTTGCCAGGTCCCTCTTTGCCACCGGCGGGAGGTTTTTTGGGGGACGGGGCCTGAGGAGGGTGGGGCTTAGGGAGGGGAGTGACTTAAATGTCGTAGTGTCCAATTGCCAAAGCGGCCATTTTCTCCAGGGGGAACTGATCTCTATCGGCTGGAGATCAGTTGTCATAGCAGGAGATCTCCAGCTAGTACCTGGAGGTTGGCAACCCGAGAAATGGGGCCACTTGCAAAAGAGGTTGAGTTTCTGCATACTTCAGATATGCAGAAAAATGTTACGTGTGTGTATTTTTACTGAAGTTAAAATTAAAAGAAAAGCTGTCCTATAAAGCTCCTTCCAACTCTTAAGTTTCTATGAGAAGCTCAGTCACGACAGGCATGTATGTAGTCCTGGAAGAAAGCGTGCCCAGTATTACCAGGGCAATATGGAATGGCACTGAAATCTTAGACACATTTTGTGGCTGCGCCCACCACCCTATGTCAGAACTCCCAGCGGTGCCTGCAGGCTCAAACCTTTTGGGGACGCCCTGCCTTACAAGCTTCCATCGAGCCAGCAAGATCCTAGAAACACAGTCTGAAAATGGCTGTTTCAGAAGAAGAAGAGTTGGTTTTTATATGCCAACTTTCACGTAAGGGAGAATCAAACGGGCTTACAATCACCTTCCCTTCCCCTCCCCACAACAGAAACCCTGTGAGGTAGGACAGGCCGAGAGAGCTGAGACTAGCCCAAGGTCACCCAGCTGGCTTCATGTGTCGGAGTGGGGAAACAAATCCAGTTCACCAGATTAGCCTCCGCCGCTCATGTGGAGGAGTGGGGAATCAAACCCGGTTCTCCAGATCAGAGTCTACCGCTCCAAAACCACTGCTCTTAACCACTACAGCACGCTGGCTCTCCCCACAGGGAAGAAATCCTGTTGAACTGGGGGGAGGGGGAGCCTTAGCGTACAATTTTGCTGATTTGCCGTCTTCCTTGCAGTCGGGGGCAGCGAGTCTCTGCGATCCTATTGGAAGATGTACCTCTCGCGAGTCCTGCTGCTCATATACGTTGTGGATTCGGCCGATCACGAGCGCATGCCCGTTGCAAAGAAGCTGCTTCATCAGCTAGTCCAGAGTGACTCGACCTTGCCCGTGATGATCCTCGCCAATAAGCAGGTAATCGTGAGCTCTGGAATTCATGGCGGAAGTCACACCTTGACAATGAACACATGAAGCTTCCGTATTCTGAATCAGACCATCAAGGTCCATCAAAGTCAGTATTGTCTACTCAGACCGGCAGCTGCTCTCCAGGGTCTCAGGCAGAGGTCTTTCCCATCACCTACTTGCCTAGTCCCTTGAACTGTAGATGCTGGGGATTGAACCTGGGCCCTTCTGCATGCCAAGCAGATGCTCTACCCCTGAGCCACAGCCCCTCCCCATGGCTCTCCAGGGTTTCAGGCTGAGGTCTTTCACATCACCTACTTGCCTAGTCCCTTTAACAGGAGATACCGGGGATTGAACCTGGGACCTTCTGCAAGCCAAGCAGATTCTCTCAGTGGTAGAGAATCTGCTTAGCATGCAGAAGATCCCAGGTTCAATCCCTGGCATCTCCAGTTAAAGGGACTAGGCAAGTAGGCGATGTGTTCATTGTTAAGGGTGGCTTTTGTAATGGAAAAGTGGGGGGCACGTCTCTTGTTCTTGACGAGGGGTTCCTGGGCTGATCATTTGCAGGCCGCATCTCTTTAGTGTGCGTATCAGTTCTTAAGATGTCCAGTTTTATGCCTCATGTTCAAATATTCCTGTGCAGGAAGGAACTAAGTCCACCATCGTTTGTAATGCACTGTATGTAGGGCTTGCCCTTCTATCACTGTCACAATTCACATAGTACAGCCACAAAATTCATATAAAACCTTTAATGCCAATATAACATGATACCAAATACAAAATTGTCTAACAAACACACCCAAGTGTAATATATCCCAGTGTCTAACTTAACATAACCTATCTAAACAACAAACAAACAAAGATACATATATTTCAAGACTGTTTTTGCAAATTTTAACAAGTTGCTATTGCAGCTATAACATCAGTTTGTAAGTTTGGCCTTAGGCCTATTGTGTGTATTTTTTTTACACTGATGTAATTCAGTCTCATAGGGAAAGTCCAACCCTGTTGCACTTGGAAAAAGTCCAGCAATGATGCACAAGATGGATATTCTCCTCCAGAGGCACATCAAGCCGTTCCGTGTAAAAACACTTCCTCAGTTGTATTTTTAATCAGTGTTTCAGGCGTGTTGTTTAAGCAATCATAACATACATTTTAACCGCTATTTATTATTAAAATTCATACACAATGAATACAAAGTTACCGTACTCACTTGCCCAGTATTGTAGTAGCTACTGCTTACAATTCATACGGTTCAGATTTTATGGGCTTGCCCTTGTAGACAGTACGGAAACCTCGTCTGATACGAAACGGTGTGACTCATTTGTTACCAGGCACAAGGCAAGGTGAGCTGATCACATCCGCTTTACAGTTGTTTTATTGGCAGCCATTTAATCCCCTGGTTCAGTACTAGGCACTGGTTTGGATTTATAAAGCCCTTCGCGGCCTGGGACTTGCATATCTGCCGCCTCTCTCGATACGCTTCACCGATGCCACTCCCTTCGTCAGAGTTAGGCCTCCTGAAAGGAGCACCGTGCAAACAGCCAGCGTGTAGTGGTTAAGAGCGGCAGGCTCTGATCTGGAGAACCGGGTTTGATTCCCCACTCCTCCACGTGAAGCCTGCTGGGTGACCTTGGGCTAGAAGAGAAAGAGTTGTTTTTATTTTATACCCCAATTTTCTCTACCTTTAGGGCAGGGGTAAGGAGCATCAGCCCGGGGAATCATTCGGTCCGGCCCTTCGTCGGTCCTGGCAGATCTCTAGCTCAGAAGGATCTAAGACTGGCGCCACCGGTTGGATGCCTGCCTACTTGCCCGCGCCCGGTGTGTGTGTGTGTGTCATCCAGGGCAGCTGCCTGCTTGGGGCTTGGTCGGCTAATTTTTAAGTTGATAGTTTTGTATGGCCCGCGAATGATGTTATAAATATCCAAATGGCCCTTGGCGGGGGAAAAGGTTCCCCACCCCTGCTCTAGAGAGTCTCAAACCGGCTTACAATCACCTTCTCTTCCTCTCCCCACAGCAGACACCCTGTGAGGTAGGTGGGGCTGAGAGTTCGGAGAGAACTGTGACTGGCCCAAGGTCACCCAGCTGGCTTCATGTGTAGGAGTGGAGAAACAAACCCGGTTCTCCACCTTTCTTAACCACTACATCACGCTGTCTCTCTGAACTCTCTCAGCCCCCCCACCTCACTAGGTGTCTGTTCTGGAGAGGGGAAGGGAAGTTGATTGTAAGCCACTTTGAGTCTCCTTATAGAGAAAACCAAGGTATAAAAACCAACTGTTCTTCTCTTCTAAATGGGCATCTGACTGTACCTGAGCATTCTTTGTGGTGGCCCCGGCTTGGTGAATGTATTCCATTTTAATTATCAACCTTTGCTGGTGGTACTCTGGACAAGCTGATGATCCTTTTAGGAAAAAATAAAATAAAACCAAAGGGTGATGTTGCTTTTTTGTTTTTCTCGGGCAGGATCTCGAAGGGGCATACTGCATTACGGACATTCACGAGGCTTTGGCATTGTCCGACATTGGGGACGAGAGGAAGATGTTCCTGATTGGCACGCACGTGGCAGAAGACGGCTCCGAAATCTCTTCCGGCATGAAGGACACGCGGGAACTGATTGCAGGGCTGGTCTCAGAAGCGGTGTGATTGGGGCACCTCCACGGGACTTAGAGTGTTCTTGGATACACCGCTTCCAGCCGTCAAATAGCATTACTTTGCATCTGGACTTCGCAGTGTTGATCCTCAGGTACTGCATCCCATACAAAATTATCAACTTAAAAATTAGCTGACCAAGCCCCAAGCAAGCAGCTGCCCCAGATGACCCCCCGGGCGCAGGCAAGCAGGCAGGCATCCAACTGGTGGCGCACTCACTCACCTGGTGGCACAGGATGGCCTGTTGCACCAGTCGGGCGCAGCCATCAGCCGCATGCCAGAGTTGCTCCTGCTCCGCATGGTCGGGGCCGGATTCTACAGCTGGCTCCTGCTACCTCCGCCTGCAGGGGTGAAATGAGGTCACACTGGCTAAGAATCCCCCCCCCCCGCGCGTGCATTCCTTCCCTGCCCCCTTTAACCCCTCCATTGTCACCACTTCTGCCCCCAACCGACTTGTAGTACAGAGGGAATACAGTTCTTTATGGTCCAGGTGGGAAAGGGTTAACACAGTTTCTTGGGCAGTCCTAGCAGCTCCATAGCTAACGATTCTTCTGCAAGGGGGGAAAAGGTTCCTTTTCTCAATAAAACAAACTCACATCCGCCTTGAATAGAGGCTATTCCTGTCCGCGGGAGGGGGCGGATTGCCAGTCTTAGATCCTTCTGAGCTAGAGATCTGCCAGGACCCACGAAGGGCCAGAGCAAATGATTTTGTGGATCCTGGCCCCCGGGCCTGATGTTCCCCACCCCTGCCATAGGGCCAAGAGACAAGGAACAGAACCTCTAGCTGCGTATACTTCAGGGGGTGCTGCTTTTTTTGAACATCTTCATGGCCTTTTCAGCTCAGATATTTTGGGGCCTTTTTTTAGTCCGAAAGGCTTGTCTCAGGGCTTTCCCTTGTAAGCCAGAGCAGAGAAAAAAACTCTCCTTTGCTCCATCTCGAAGGGGAAAACGGCAGACTGGCTGCAGGCAGAGCCTCTGTTTTGGCTGCGTGTGGCTGAGGCCTCAGTTGGTTAAACTTGGGCTTAGAAGAACCCACAGGGGAGGAAAAGGGCTGAAGGGCCAAAAGCGGCGCATGGCGCTTTTGCTTCATGCGCCAGTCTTGAAGGAATTAATGTATTGCTCATTCCTTACCACACCATAAGTAGAATTATTCTGTTAACATTTGGGCAGGTCTCAAGAAAAGGTGGTGATTTTGCGAGACTTTTTGCTGCCCTTTTATACATGTCGCTGCGGAGGCTGTGATTTGAGGGAAAAGAGGCTTCCCAACACTTTCTTAGCATGAAATTTTTGTCCAAAAAAATCTGCCCCCTGCCACTGAGGCGAAAGATAATGGATATTCTTTTCTCTTTCCCACAAGCAGCTTTGGAGAAGGCTGGGGAAATGGTTAAGGGGGGGGGTTAAGAGAGTATCGACCCCCTCCAGCCTCTTTCAAATTGCCGTCTCATTGATTGCACTGTGTAAAGAGGGGCGGGGGGAGCCCCTAAAAAAGAACTGCAGCTCGTAAGAACTTGAGAGGATCCGGCTTTTCTTTGTGTCGGCATTTTCTTCTACTGGACGAGGTTGAGGAATCCCAAGCTGGAGCTTTCTGTATTCTTCTGAGTTGCCCTGTCAAGGCCGGAAAGGCCATTTATCTACTAGTCAGAGCTCTGTGGAATTCATGCATGGAGGATCTTTACGCATTCACGATTTAATTGCCCTGTTTCAATGGTTTTGCTGGGCCGTATGTTAAGATCCCTTTTTCAGACCGGCTGCGTCCCTGCCCTCTTCAGTCATTGGACTCCTTGGTACATATCCTTTTGCACTGTCCTTACTCATACCAACTTAGGCTAAAATGGATTACACCGTGTTTTAGCAAATGGTCCGCATCATCTCGAGCAACTTTGGAGCAAAAGGTTCAGTTCCTCTTAGAGGACTCTGACCCCCCAGCGTACTTATTTTGTCGCTCGTTTTCCGGAGGCTGCAGAGAAGAGTCGAAGGGAGGTGTTTTTAGAGATGGGGCTTATTTCGGTTTTGTGGTTTTTATTGTTCAAGACCTCGGTCTAAGAACGGGGAAACAAAGAAAAGAAAGAGCATGGAGGATCCCGGTTTGATGGGCAGAGGCTGCGTGTTTCTGATCTACTCCCTCCCCTAGAAGAAGAAAAGAGCACATCTCCCACTTGCTTCTCTGTTTTGAATGATCCCCCACTGCTGCTGACGACTCACTTCCAGAGACACTGCCTCCATTGTATGAAGCGGCTTCCCTGAAGGTCTCAAACATTACATCGAATGCCTCAAGTAAGCAGCATCAGTACAGAAAAATGCATCGCGTTGACGTTGACTCCCATTTCCTCTGCCCACCCGCCCCTTAATAACATTCTCAGGAGGTTAACCACATGGATCCAATTGTAAGAACTTTTAAGAAAAACAGCTTCTGACTTGTACCTCTTGCAAACACTGAAGAAAATTTCTAAACTTTGAAAAGTTTCAGAGGTTTTCTAGGAACTTTTTTCTCTCTCTCACTTGTATACCAAAGCAGTTCCTTTCTATAAAATCAGATTTATTTTTGTCCTTGTGTGCTTGCTTTTTTTAAATACCGTATTTTCCGGCGTACAAGACGAATGGGCGTATAAGACGACCCCCCATTTTTACAGTTAAAATAGAGTTTGGGATTGTCCCGAGTCCGCGGCCTGGGGCCGGCCCTCGGGACTGCGCCCCAACCCCGCGGCCACCCCCGGTCCTCGGGCGGCTCAACCCCCGGGGAAACAACACCACTTACCGGGGTGGGAGAAAGAGGGGGCGGGGGCGGCTGGACGAGCTGGCAGCGCGCCGGGAGGCGGGGCTGGCGGGAGGAACAGGAGGAGGCCGGGGGCCGACCTCCCAGCATGGAAGAGTGTGTGCCGACCCGGAGCGGCGGGACATGGCTCTCAGGGGGAGTCGGCGAGGGGAGAAGGGAGCGGGGAAGAAGAGGGGGACGGGGGTGAGAGTAAGGGCCCTCGAGAAGGGCGAGGCTAAAGGCGAGGGGAGGACTTAGCCGACGGCCCGTGGAGGGCGGGGCTAAAGGAGGGTTTGGAGGGGAGGGGAGCCCATAAAGACAGAAGCTGAAGCGGAGGCCGGGGAGGAAAGGGGGCATGTTGGGTGTGCTAGGCGGCAGCCAAAACACCCTGTGCCAGGAGAAGAGAGTGGCCACCCCGGCCAGCCGGCCAGCCAGCCGCATGCCTGCCTTGCGCTGCCGCTGGAGCACAGCCGAGCACTTCCCTCCGTGCACCCCGGCGCACCTGGCTCCGACTCCGAGCTGGGCAGTGAGCGCCCTCGCCGGGCTCGCCTCCCCTCCCTCCTCCGGTGGACATGGACAAAGCGGAGGCGGCTCCCCAGGCAGATTCTCCAGTCCGGCTCGGAATTCAGCATTCGGCGTATAAGACGACACCCGGCGTATAAGACGACCCCCGACTTTTGAGAAGATTTTCCTGGGTTAAAAAGTAGTCTTATACGCCAGAAAATACAGTAATATTTTATTATTTTTTTAAAAAACAATTGCAACAGAAATACAAATGCACCACACATACAACTTACACTCTTCTTACAGTCTTTCCTGCTTTCTTACTTACAAGCTCCTCCTCAGATACCAAATAGAAACGGAGCTAGTTATAGAATCATAGAATCAGAGTTGGAAGGGAATACCAGGGTCATCTAGTCCACCCTCCTGCACAATGCAGGAAATTCACAACTACCTCCTCCTCCACACCCCCAGTGACCCCTACATGTCCAGAAGATGGCCAAGATGCCCTCCCTCTCATGATCTGCCTACAGTCATAGAATCAGCATTGCTGACAGATGGCCATCTAGCAGCCTCTGCTTGAAAACCTCCAGGCAAGGAGAGCTCACCACCTCCGGAGGAAGGCTGTTCTACTGAGGAACCGCTCTGTTAGAAAATTCTTCTTAATGTTTAGACGGAAACTCTTTTGATTTAATTTCAACCCATTGGTTCTGTTCCGACCTTCTGGGGCAACAGAAAACAACTTGGCACCCTCCTCTATATGACAGCCCTTCAAGTACTTGAAGATGGTTCTCATATCCCCTCTCAGTCTTCTCCTCTTCAGGCTAAACAGACCCAACTCCTTCAACCTTTCCTCATAGGACTTGTTCTCCAGACCCCCTCACCATCTTTTTTGCCCTCCTCTGGACCCATTGCAGCTTGTCTACATCCTTAAATTGCGGTGCCCAAAACAACACAATACTCTAGGTGAGGTCTAACCTCACAATACTCTAGGTGAGGTCATACTATATGTAGAGAACTGCTTTGCCTGCAGGAAGAACGAGCTTGGTAGGAGGGGCAGTTGTGCCACCGTCTCTGCATGCCACAGGGACAGCGGCTACCCTCCTCACCCCCCCTCCAGTTTTGGCCCTGCTCATCATTACAGCAGATCAGCTCAGAAGTCTTCTGCATGGTTTGCAGTGAAGGTGTATGCATCTTGTATGTACTTGTTTATTAGGGTTGCCAACCCGCCAGAGGTACTAGCTGGAGATCTGCTATTATGACTGATCTCCAGCCGACAGAGATCAGTTCCCCTGGAGAAAAGGGCTGCGTTGGCCATTGGACTCTATGGCATTGAAGTCCCTCCCCATCCTGCCCTCAGGCTCCACCCCAGAAACCTCCCGCCAGGGGCGAAGAGAGACCTTGCAACCCTAGTTTATAATGAATATTCAACATGTTCTTTAAAAAGAAAATGAGGGTGCTGGGGGGAGGGGTTTCTAGGATCAGAGGAGCATGCCTATTCTATTAGGTGCTGTGGAACACAGGCAGGACGGTGCTGCTGCCGTCGTCTTGTTTGTGGGCTTCCTAGAGGCACCTGGTTGGCCACTGTGTGAACTGACTGCTGGACTTGATGGGCCTTGGTCTGATCCAGCAGGGCTTTTCTTATGTACTTATTATAATTATATTATATAATATTATATTGGGTGCTGTGGAACACAGGCAGGATGGTGCTGCTGCTGTTGTCTTGTTTGCGGGCTTCCTAGAGGCACCTGGTTGGCCACCATGTGAACAGACTGCTGGACTCGATGGACCTTGGTCTGATCCAGCACAGCCTTTCTTATGTTATGATCTGAATAAGTGAGTTCAAACCCTACTTTCAGCAGCACACACGTTAAAACGTGTCTTAAGAGTTACTGCAGGGCCCTTCACAGAAAAATCGTACACGCCACTCAATGGAAGAATTTAACATAAAATGGCAACCTGTATATGATTACTCACCTGCTTGAAATATTTAGAGGATTAATAAGATTGCTAAAATAGAAACTATCTAGGAAAGTTTAAGAATCGTTCTGATGTTTTTATTGCTTAGATTTATGACGAAGTGATGAGAATGTAAACCATTCAAAAGCTCGGATATTGCTAGGGTTGCCAACCTCCAGGTACTAGCTGGAAATCTGCTGTAACAACCGATCTCCAACCGATAGAGATCAGTTCACCTGGAGAAAATGGCCACTTTGGCCATTGGACTCTATGGCATTGAAGTCCCTCCCCTCCCCAAACCCCACCCTCCTCAGGCTCCGCCCCAAAAACCTCCTGCCGGTGGCAAAGAGGGACCTGGCAACCCTCGATATTACACATCTTGTTTTTCCTTTTTATTGTCCCCTCCCCTCTTCTTTCTGTACCCTATAACACAAAAATTAAAAGGTTTTTTAATTTTTTTTAATTAATTTTTATAATATAAAACAAAAGAAACAATAGAAAAAATACAAAAATAAAAATAACAAAAATACAAAATGCAAGAGTACATACAATTTTTTTTAAAGGTTTTTTTAAAAAAGAAAAGAAAAACCGTACACGCCTTGCACGCGTGTTTACTGTAACGTGCGTGCGCGGGGAGGCTACCTTCCCTGCAAAGCCGCATCACCTTGCAAGTAAAACCCCGCAGGGCGCCCAGAACAACCTCTCCTCCTTGCGCGTGCGCACAAGCTCGCGGCGGCGCTCGCGCAGAAGCCCCGGGGAAATGGGTGGGGCGAGGGAAACCTCGCGCGTGCGCACAAGCTCGCGGCGGCGATCGCCTCGCGCAGAAGCCCCGGGGAAATGGGCGGGGCGAGGGAAACCTCTCCTCCTCGCGCGTGCGCACAAGCTCGCGGCGGCGGTCGCGCCTCGCGCAGAAGCCCCGGGGAAATGGGCGGGGCGAGGGAGGAGCGCCCCCACCCACGCACCCCCCCGGCGAGAGCGGTTTGGTTGCCCGGGCGACCGGAAACCTCCCCGCCGCCCCACGGACGGCGCAAGCGCGTTGCGTGCCGCGGTGCAGAGGCCCCGCAGGCCTAGGGTGGGGGTCTCCTTCTCGACGCTTTGGCTCCCGCAATGGCCGCAGGTGCGTGACGGAGAGGCCCCGCACAGCCCCTCCCCCCAACCCAGCAGTCCTCTCTCTGCAATGCCTTCCAAAGTGCATTAGCTCTCTACTGATAAGTTTCATTTATGTCTTCCTGTTATCTTCTGCTGGGTACCCAAGGTTGGGTGAAAACCTTCCAACTTGTTTCTGGTGTGCGAATGCACTTGGGGGCAGATCTATTTCCCCCCCCCTCCCTGGAGAAGATAACAGGAATGGAAGCAAAAAAGGAGGGGAATAAAACCCAACCTAAAAACAAAAGCTGGGTACCCAAAATATCTATAAGCCTATGTATAAATACTGAAAGTATAATTTATTAGAAGCGCTATGCAAAATTTAAAAGCATTCAAATAGCACAATGGCCTATTCTGAGGTTGATAACTGCTATTTTAATCCTTTTAAATCATTTTAAATTTTACATAGCGCTTCTAATAAATTATACTTTCAGCATTTATACATAGATTTATAGATATTTTGGGTACCCAGCTTTTGTTTTTAGGTTGGGTTTTATTCCCCTCCTTTTTTTCTTCAATTCCTGTTATCTTCTCCAGGGAGTGGGAAAATATATCTGCTCCAAAGTGCATTCACACACCAGAAACAAGTTGGAAGGGACCACCAGGGTCATCTAGTCCAACCCACCTGCACATAGAGGAGGCTGAAGTTGGTTCCCTATTCCCAGTTTGTTTCCTATTCCCAGTTCCTTATTCACATTTCCTGGTTCCTGACTGATTTTGAGGACAATTCAAAAGCTGTGCACCCCAAAATATGGATTGAACCACCACATATACACCCCCACATTCAGGGGACTGTGCCGTTCGAGATGGGGCATACTGGGTTGGTCCAAAGTCCGGTTCTTGTGCCAGCGGTTCCCAAGTGGGGTGCCCCCCCCCATCAATACACACACAGACACTGCACCCCAAAATAATCTTTGGACCACCCCAAATGACATCCCGACACTCCAGAGAAACCAGGAAGTGTGAATAAGGAACCGGGAATAGGAAACAAACTGGGAATAGGGAACCAACTTCAGCCTCCTCTTAGGAGAGGTACTGTAAAGACAGATGGATTCATATATAATACTCCAGCCACCTATATGTTTGGAGATGAACACATGAAGCAGCTTTATACTGAATCAGACCCTTGGTCCATCAAAGTCAGTATTGTCTGCTCAGACCGGGTCTTTGGTACAGGTCTTTCACACCACCTACTTGCCTGGGCCCTTTAACTGGAGATGCCGGGGATTGAACCTGGGACCTTCTGCATGCCAAGCAGATGGCTCTACCACTGAACCGCAGCCCCTCCCCTAAAGTATCTGCAGGGTCCTATTAGAACACATGAAGCTGCCTTCTACTGAATCTAAGAGGACCTGCCTAGGATCATTCCTGCAGAAAGTTAGGTTCCCCCCACATATCTTCTCCAGGGAGAGGAAAAAAATCTGCTCCAAAGTGCATTCACACACCAGAAACAAGTTGAAAGGGACCACCAGGGTCATCTAGTCCAACCACCTGCACAATGCAGGTCTAAGGACTTGCCTAGGATCATTCCTGCAAAAAGGTCCCCCCCGCCCCATATCTTCTCCAGGGAGGGGGAAAAATAGATCCGATCCAAAGTGCATTTACAAACCAGAAACAAATATCAGAAAATAGTATCAACAAAATCATGATTGTTAATAGAAACTCAGGCTGTGAGCCTAAAAAATATTTTCCTAGGTGTAAGTTTATTTAGAATCATAGAGTTGGAAGGGACCACCAAGGTCTTCTAGTCCAGCCAACTACACAATGCAGGTCTAAGAGGACCTGCCTAAAATCATTCCTGCAAAAAGTTAGGTTCCGCCCGCCCCCCCAATATCTTCTCCAGGGAGGAAAAAAAAGATCTGCTCCAAAGTGCATTTACAAACCAGAAACAAATATCAGAAAACGGTATTAACACAAAATCATTATTGTTAATGGAAACAGGCCGTGAGCCTAAAAAATATTTTCCTAGGTGTAAGCTTACTTTTTCACCGGAAAAGACAATCATGCTAGGAAAAGTTGAGGGCAGCAGGAAAAGAGGAAGATCCAACATGAGGTGGATTGACTCAATAAAGGAAGCCACGGCCCTCAATTTGCAACATCTGAGCAAGGCTGACGAAGATAGGATGTTTTGGAGGACTTTGATTCATAGGGTCACCATGAGTCGGAAGCGACTCGACGGCACCTAACACACACAAGCTTACTTAGTATCAAAGAGTTGGAAGGGACCACCAGGGCCATCTAGTCCAACCCCCTGCACAATGCAGGTCTAAGAGGACTTGCCTAGGATCATTCCTGCAAAAGGTTAGGTTTCGCCCCCCCCCCTATCTTCTCCAGGGAGGAAAAAAAAGATCTGCTCCAAAGTGCATTTACAAACCAGAAACATATATCATAAAATTAACACAAAATCGTGATTGTTAATGGAAACTTAGGCTGTGATTCTAAAAAGTCTTTTCCTAGGAGTAAGCTTACACTTGGAATCATAGAATTATAGAGTTGGAAGGGACTACCAAGGTCATCTAGTCCAACCACCTACACAATACAGGTCTAAGAGGACCTGCCTAAAATCATTCCTGCAAAAAGTTAGGTTCCGCCCCCACCCCCCATATCTTCTCCAGGGAGGAAAAAAAAATCTGCTCCAAAGTGAATTTACAAACCAGAAACAAATATCAGAAAACGGTATTAACACAAAATCATGATTGTTAATGGAAGCTTAGGCTGTGATCCTAAAAAGTCTTTTCCTAGGAGTAAGCTTACACTTGGAATCATAGAATTATAGAGTTGGAAGGGACCACCAGGGTCGTCTAGTCCAACCCCTCGCACAATGCAGGATAAATAAATTTTATTTGCAGCTAATATGCCAGATAAAACAGATAAAATGCAGGAAATTCACAACTATCTCCCACCCACCCCCAATAACCCGTGCTCCACACCCAGAAGGGGGCTAAAGCAAGCAAGTATAATTTATTATGGTCATGGACCATCAAATAAAAGATGTTACATAATTTATAGTAAAATCACAACTATTCAGGATAAAACAAAAATTCAAATATTTTAAACCATTATGTGTCGCGTTGTTTATGCACATGGTTATTTCATTTAAGATTGTATTAAAACTCTGTGGGTTGTTGCAAACAGCAGTATTGATCAATATGGAAAGTGCAGGTTTGCAGCTGTTTAAAGCCATCTCTTTCCCTCCTTCTCTTTCAGTTTCTCCACAACATTTTCGCGTGAGTGTGAGGTAAGACAATACTTCCAGGACCGCCATGATTCCAGATAGGGTTACTGGGACCAAAAAAGGGAAAGTCAAAATTCTCTTGTAGTTCAGGTTACTCCTTGGATAACAACCCGAGTCTAGGGTCACAATGTTCTGAACCTGGGCTTGTATCCTACCACACTGCTTAGCCACATTTAAAGTCTTCCTTCAGCCCAAGAAGCCTTCCTCCCATGAGATGGTAGGATACAAGCTAAAAAGGCAAATGTGATCTTGGGCTGTATCAACAGATGTATAGTGTCCAGATCACGCAAAGTGATGGTATCGCTTTACTCTGCTCTGGTTAGACCTCACCTAGAGTGCTGTGTTCAGTTTTGGGCACCGCAATTTAAGAAAGATGTAGACAAGTTGGAACGTGTCCAGAGAAGGGCAACCAAGATGGTGAGGGGTCTGGAGACCGAGTCCTATGAGGAAAGGTTGAAAGAGCTGGGTATGTTTAGCCTGGAGAGGAGAAGACTGAGAGGTGATATGATAAACATCTTCAAAAGTAATTGAGGGACTGTCATCTAGAGGATGGTGCGGAATTGTTTTCTGTTGCCCCAGAAGGTCGGACCAGAACCAACAGGTTGAAATTAAATCAAAAGAGTTTCTATCTAGACATTAGGAAGAATTTTCTAACAGCAGTTCCTCAGTGGAACAGGCTTCCTCAGGAGGTGGTGAGCTCTCCTTCCCTGGAGGTTTTTAAGGAGAGGTTAGATGGCCAACTGTCAGCAATGCTGATTCTATGGCCTTAAGCAGTTCATGAGAGGGAGGGCATCTTGGCCATCTTCTGGGCATGAAGTAGGGGTCACTGGGGGTGTTGGGGGGAGGTAGTTGTGACATGTATCCTGCAACTCTCTCCCTCCTAGTTAGTTAGATTCGAATCCTGTCGCTACTCTATCCTGTCCAGAATGGAGTTCCTTACAATAACAAACTCATATTAGTTTTGCAAAGATAAAGAAGCTCTGTGTGTAACTTTGTATCTTAGCAGCACATAGTCCATATTCTCTGCAGGATCAGATGAGCGTACCTATTATATTAGGTGCCGTGGAACACAGGCAGGATGGTGCTGCTGCAGTCGTCTTGTTTGTGGCTTCCTAGAGGCACCTGGTTGGCCACTGTGTGAACAGACTGCTGGACTTGCTGGGCCTTGGTCTGATCTAGCATGGCCTTTCTTATATTCTTATACAAGCCAGATAGTACTCTGCTGGGTGTATGTGTCCTGGAGCACTTTGCTAATCTAATATCCCAATACCTCCCACGCTCTTGACTTCTTCTGCAGCGAACGGAAGGATTCCCCTACCCCCCATTAGAATCATGTAGTAGATGGAAACATAGGCCATTTTTGCATGGTATTTATCAGCACGTTCCAGGCTGGATTGCCCCGCATATTTTTTTGCATTTTGCACGCTGAACCGTCATTCCGGAAGTGACTGCGAAGCCAGCTCAGACCTGCTTTGCATTACTAACGAGCCCCTTTAATGCGGCCTTTGGTGTTTGCCGCAAAGAATCCCCCTCAAGGAACAATGCACATGCTATGGCTATGCAAACAGGAACAAAGGGGCAGGCGAGTGGGGGGAGTGGAACTTCTCCTTTTGCGTCGGGACCGTGAATAGGCATTTTTAAAGTCGCATTTTAAAAAAGAGCTTTGAGCAAGCATCAAAATTGACCATGCAAAAATGGCCATATACTCTAAGTACCAGGGTTTTACCTCTCTGAGTGTGTTTTATGGCTGAATCTCTGTGTATATTTATATCGCAACTTATACAAAAATGTGAACTTTCCAGGATCCAACAGCTTGCCGAACCAAAGGAAATAAAAGATGCTTGGAACTATTCTAGGTAAGATTTGTGTGAATTGTAATAACAACACTTAGAATGTATATAGTACTTTGGACATGGGTCGTATCATTTGTATGACCTCTATTGTCTCAGCATCCCAGACACATCCTAGCTGTGAGGTCACTCTTATTACCCATGTTGCAGATGGGGTTGGGGGGGCTGGAGGGCATGTAAGTAGACAGGGGTGGACAATTTTGAAAGCAATCCTGCGGAGAAGGAGGCGAGGAGGAACGGTGAGAGAAAGGGGCAGCAGAGCAGGCAATGGGAAGAGAGGGAAAAGGTATTTCCTTTTCCCGTAAGTCCTTGTGGGTTCCCCTTTGGACATGTTTATAATACAGTGGCAAAGCACAGGGCAGATAGGGCATGACCATGCTTTGTGTGGCGTCTGTGTGTTCTTTCTTTACGTCAGGAGGTTGGTCTGGGGAAACCAAGAAACCATCTGGATCCTCTCCCCAAAGACCTTGACGTGTCAGCCAAACGTGCGAATCCTGGACCTAGCGAAACCCAAGAAGAGCTTTCAGAGGAAACTCCAGCACAGGTGTGTCTTTTCCCCCCTCCCTCCCTTTAGAATATAAGAAAGGCCATGCTGGTTCAGACCAAGGTTCATCAAGTCCAGCAGTCCATTCTCACAGTGGCCAACCAGGGGCCTCTAGGAAGCCCACAAACAAGATCACTGCAGCAGCATTATCCTGCCTGTGTTCCACAGCACCTAATATAATAGGCATGCTCCTCTGATCCTGGAGAGAATAGGCATGCATCATGAGTAGTATCCATTTTTACTAGTAGCCATGAATAGCCCTCTCCTCCATTAACATGTCCACTCCCCTCTTAAACCCTTTCAAGTTGGCAGCCATCACCACGTCCTGGGGAAGGGAGTTCCACAATTCAGCTATGCGTTGTGTGAAGAAATACTTCCTTTTATCTGTTTTGAATCTCTCACCCTCCAGCTTCAGCAGATGACCCCGCATTCTAGTATTATGAGAGAGGGAGGAAAGCTTCTCCCTGTCCACTCTCTCCATAACGTGCATACTTTTATAGATCTCTATCATGTCTCCCCTTAGCCACCTTCTTTCCAAGCTAAACAGCCCTAAGCGCTTTAACTGCTCCCCATAGGGCAGTTGCTTTAGCCCCCTGATCATTTTGGTTGCTCTTTTCTGCACCTTCTCAAGCTCTGCAATATTTTTTTGTGGTGTGGTGACCAGAACTGTGCACAGTATTCCAAGTGTGGTCTTACCATAGATTTGTATAAGGGCAGTGTGACAGCAGCAGTTTTATTCTCTATTCCTCATCTAATTGAGGCCAGCGTGGAATTATGTTTCAAAGCATATGAAGGAACAGAACGAGGTTGGGCGCGATCTGAAAAATCATGCGCAGCAGGTACTTCGGATTCCCATGTGCCGAATAGCAGTCTCCTGTTTAGAACCCCAGGGAAGCCTCCCAGAAGCTGGGTGGCTGCAGTCCAAATCATCAGAGTGGTTTCAGCTTCTGCCACCTGTCTCTGGCTTCCCTCCCCGATTGTGTCCACCACCCCTCCCCACCACACCCATTCTGGGGAACAGGTTTTCAGGCGAGCTACACAGCAGGGAGGGGAGGTGGGGCAGAGAACAGGAAAGAGCCTTGCCTGCCGTATCTCCCTCTGCCCATGGAAAGTATCTGGTTTGCAAGGAGGCAAACCTTTTTTTAACTATTATTTTTATCAGAAGTTGAAAGCAATAACTTTGCTTATTTTTTGTTGCTGTACATATTGTCCTATTATGTACTTTCTGCATTGATTAATATGCCGTGGTAATACTTATGCTTCGGTTCCCGGTTTTGGGTGGTGGTGGAAAGTGCCGTCAAGTCACCCCTGACTTGAGGGGTTTGATCCCCCACTCCTCCACATGAAGCCTGCCGGGTGACCTTGGTCTAGTCACAGTTCTCTCCGAACTCTCTCAGCCCTCGCGGAGGCAGGCAAAGGCAAACCACCTCTGAACGTCTCTTGCCTTGAAAACCCTACGGGGTCACTCTAAGTCAGCTGTGACTTGACGGCACACACACACACACACACACACGATTTATAAATTTAACGGTCACATGGCTTCCCTCAAAGAATCTTGGGAGCTGTTCCTCACTGCTGCATTGGTCAGGCCGCACCTGGAGTATTGTGTGCAGTTCTAAGGGCCTCACTTCAAAAAGGGTGTGGACAGAATGGAGCGGGGGCAGAGGAGAGCAACGAGGATGATCAGGGGCCTGGAGACGAAGCCCTACGAGGAAACTTGGGGATGTTTAGCCTGGAAAAGAGGAGGTCGAGGGGGGACATGATTGCTCTCTTGAAATATTTGAAGGGCTGTCACTTAGAGGAGGGCAGGGAGCTGTTCCTGTTGGCAGCAGAGGTTAGGACTCGCAATAACGGGTTTCAATTGCAGGAGGAAAGGTACCGTCTGGATATCAGGAAAGAGTTTTTTACAGTAAGAGTTGTTCGAATCAGCTACCTAGGGAGGGGGTGAGCTTCCCCTCACCGGCAGTTTGATTCTTCCTTAAGTGGTAGAGAAAGACGGCATATAAAAACCAACTCTTCTTCTTCTACTCTCATGGTGTGGGGGGTACCCTCAGAGGAACCTTAATATGGGGCAACATCCTATTTCCCAAGTAAATCTCTCGGTATATTTTTGCAGGTGTTGAGGTTTTAGAAATTGCGCCATGTAGCTTGTCTCTGCCAGTTTTCACTTTCCCCATAACAACCAGAGACAGACCGATGGAATTTTGCTGAAATCATTTCCTCACATGCCCTCCAGAGGGAGCCCAAGAGCTTCTGGTCCCACAGCTTTGCTCACCTGTGGTTGAAAAACACCTTGGCACTAGCCACACCCCTTGGACTGCTCCTTTCCCCTCCCAAAATGTAGGATGGGGTGCTTTGAAGAGGAGGGAGAAACAGAAGGGAGCAAGACTGCTGAACTCTTTCCCAACCCAGCTGCTTAACCACAGGCCAAATCTGTGTTTTGAGTAGGGTTGCCGGCTCCAGGTTGGGAAATACCTGGAGATTCTGGGAGTGAGGGCGGGGTTTGGAGAGGGGGAGGACTTCAATGCCATAGAGTCCAATTGTCAGAGTGGCTTTTTTTCTCCAGGGGGACTGATCTCTGTTGCCTGGAGATCAGCTGTAATAGCAGGAGATCTCCAGCCGCCACATGGAGGTTGGCAACCCTAGTTCTGAGTTAAGCAGGAGTTGGTTGCACAAGAATCGCAGGACTTGCAAGTGTGATGTGGGACCTCCCTGAAGCCACTCCCTGAGAATAATTTGTTGATTTCAAAAGGAGCTTTCCTTGGGAAAAGCCTGCCACTCAAGGGAAATGACAGGTGTTGAGGATACTTGCTGCGGTTGGCAACCCTAGATGCTCTCCAAGTTTGCAATTCAGCATCCGCTCGACCATTTCATCCTGCTGTGATTAGGCACAGGATGGGATAAATTGCATTTCCCTTCCCCCATCATTGTGCCAAATGCATGCATTATAATGCATATTTTGTATGAATTCAGTTCACAAAATCAGTTGATTTATGCATTTTGTAATTTATGCATTTTGCATATTTTATAGCAAAAATCACATAGAATGGCCACAATACAAACCTTCGTTCATATCAAAATATATATTCTACATGCATACCAATCAACCAGCCTTACACCAACATCCTACATGTGCAAATGTAAAGGTCCTATATATATACATACAACACTAGACACACAACCAATAACAGACCAGTATATAAATGAGTGCCCTGACCTGGATGGCCCAGGCTAGCCTGATCTAGTCAGATCTCAGAAGCTAAGCAGGGTTAGCCCTGGTTAGTATTTGGATGGGAGACCGCCAAGGAATACCAGGGTTGCTATGCAGAGGAAGGCACTGGCAAACCACCTCTGTTAGTCTCTTGCCATGAAAACCCCAAAAAGGGTCGCCATAAGTCGGCTGCGACTTGACAGCACTTTACACACACACACACACACACATATAAATGAGTATGGCAACAAGCCTAAGCATCACTGTGTAGATGGTAACAATGGAAAACCCAAAAATTGTGCCACAATGTAATGACCGAAATGAAGTCCCCATATGGCTGTAGCCGAAGACAGAGACCGTTTCAATATGCACATAATGTCCAGCATAATTATTCCAGTGGAAAAACAGACAATTTCCTCCAGAGGCACTCAAGTCTTTTCGTACTTATGTACTTCATCTGTTTCCTTTTTCTCCTCGCCGCTTTGTAGCCTTCATGTTGCGTTTATGGCTGTAGCTGTAGATTCATAAAATGATAACATATATCCATTTCACATAAAAATTAAAATGCATCCATGTACAATATTACAATGCCCTTGTAACTCACCACCTATAATATCCTGCAGCATCCATTTATTATTTACTCGTATTTGCAAGCATTTGTGCATGTGCATTCATTTATTATATCCTTGCATTCAGTTTTGAAGCCATATGATGGGAGAATATAGATGCATTTTTTCCTTAGAGTATAATCTACCGGCAATTTTGAGTGTGCCGATATAACACACAAAACTGCACCGCGTGTCTTAATAGTGGGAAATTGATAGCAGAACAGTCACAGAATCAGCAGGACCTCCTCTTGAATAGTAAGCTCAAGCAATGGGGTCACAACACACAATCACATTGTCGGAGCGCAGCGACAAGGCATCCATTGTGTGCCCATGCGCACAACCATCCAGACAGGCCAGGGTTATTTGGTTTTATTGAGCAGGACAAGATACACATGCAGAGGGAATTATATTACAATATCTACAGAGACCAGCTTCTTCATGAATCAACAGTACAGTCTACATCAGAGCCCCGTGGCGCAGAGTGGTAAGCTGCAGTACTGCAGTCCAAGCTCTGCTCAAGACCTGAGTTCAATCCCGACGGAAGTTGGTTTCAGGTAGCTGGCTCAAGGTTGATTCAGCCTTCCATCCTTCTGAGGTTGGTAAAATGAGTACCCAGGGAAGATGACTGGGGAAGGCACTGGCAAACAACCCCGAAAACAAAGTCTGCCTAGTAAACGTCGGGATGTGATGTCACCCCATGGGTCAGGAATGACCTGGTGCTTGCACAGGGGACTTTTACCTTTTACCTTACAGTCTACAGCAGGGGACATTAGTTGATAAACTTACATAAAAAATGTAAAGGTCTTTACTAGGCAGGCTTTGTTTACGGGGTGGTTTGCCAGTGCCTTCCCCAGTCATCTTCCCTTTACCCCCAGCAAGCTGGGTACTCATTTTACCGACCTCAGAAGTATGAAAGGCTGAGTCAACCTTGAGCCAGCTACCTGAAACCGACTTCCATCGGGATCAAACTCAGGTCGTGAGCAGAGCTTGGACTACAGTACTGCAGCTTACCACTCTGTGCCACGGGGCTCCTAAACTTACATTACAAGAGGCATAAATCAAACAAGCCTTTTAAAATGTTCAGTTCATTAGAACACCAGTACAGGCATACATACCTCATTTCATTGCACTTCGCTTTATTGCGCATTGCAGATATTGCATTTTGCAGCAAGTCTATTGGCTCTATTTTTCCAAGAGCATGTGTTCACGTTGTGTCTCTGTCACATTTTGGTAATTCTAGCAATATTTCAGATTTTCCCATTATTATTACAGTATATTTTTTAGACATAACACTATTGCACACTTTAATAGACTACAGTATAGTGTAAACATTTATATGCACCAGAAAACCCAAACGTGACTTGCTTTATTGCAGTATTCACTTTATTGAGGTGGTCTGGAACCAAATCTGCAGTATCTCCAAGGTATTCTTGTATAAAGTGTCTATAAATGGATGGCTCTATATGTGAGAGGCTTATATGGTGGCGGAAAGTGCTGTCAAGTCGTAGCTGACTTGTGGTGACCCTGTAGGGTTGTCAAGTCAAGAGACGTATAGAGATGGTTCAGCCATTGCTTGCCTCTGCGTAGCAACCCTGGACTTTCTTGGTAGTCTCCCATCCAGGTACTAACCAGGGCTGACCCTGCTTAGCTTCCAAGATCTGACAAGATCAGGCTAGCCTGGGCCATCCAGATCAGGTAGGGTTGCCAGGTGGGTGGTTTTGGCGGGCGATTGCCTGCCAATCCACCCAGCTGCTCCAGAGCAGCGGCCACGTGTGCATACAGGCGTGCACCCAATGACGTCACTTCCGGTTTTACTTCCGGAAGTGCCACATCTCTGCGGCTGATTTAACACTCAAAGCCCCTGAGTTTTGAGTGTTAAATCAGCCGTGGTGATGCGGCGCTTCCGGAAGTAAAACCGGAAGTGACATCATCACGTGTGCACACCCACAGCTACCCCATCCTTGCCCCTTAAAACCTCCCACCGATCAGGAGGGGGGACCTGGTAACCCTAAGGTCAGGGCAAAGTTCGTATATAGTTTGGGTGAAAATATGTCTCCCAAACTTTGTTAGAACTTCCTAAGCTTACGAAGAATATTAGAACAAGAGTTGCTGGAAATATATGGATGCAAAAAGAGACCAGGGAAGTAAATTTCATCTGTCCCTTGCAAGGACAAAGGTCTGTTTTCCTCAGGAAGGTTCTTTTGGGAAGGCCACAATGGTTGCATGCTCTCTGCAGACCCATCCAGTTTCCACTGGCTGACCAAGATCAGGATCGAACCAGAGATGGAAGCACCTCCTTATCTCTCGAAAATGATTAAATTTGGTAGCATCTGGCCCTAAATTTAGTTGGGTTGTTTATGCATGGGAGTTTTACCTGAGTTTCGTTGCTTGTTGGACCCACACTTTCCTGTTGGGAATCAATGCACCAGCAGTCTCCGAGCTCAAATCAAGTCCCTGCCCCTTGAAATGCTGTTTTGTAACTGACTTACTTTGTAGAGTTTACTGTGAGAGAAAATTCCTTCTCCCCAAAACCCAGTCGCCTCATAAAAAAGCATTTTAAGAAGAAAAAAAGCAGCAATCTGAAAGGGGGGGGGGGAGAAATCCAAGCCTCGGTTTTAAAAAGCCTTTCTTCTGCTCAGAAAGAGCTCCAAGGAAGCAGGAAGCATTTGAATCCCCGCCTCTTTACATGCTGCTTTGTGATTGGCTGTGAGAGAAACCAAGCTTGCCTGTCCTGCACTTTGCCTTATGCATGGGGATTTCAAGTGGGCTGAGCACAGGGGAGAGGGAAGAATCGGGTTAACAGAGGGACAGGAAGTCCCGGGATTTGTGAGGGCTGGCAGCAAGGTCATCTCTAATGGACAGAAAACTCATGCATAACTCCAAGGAACAACCGAGACAGACGGGGACGACGATGTGAGTGAAAGTATCCATGCATAACCACTGCAGAGGAACACTCCGTTAAACCATTAATTTCAGTAGGATAGAAAAGAGTCCAGTAGCACCTTAAAGACTTACAAAATTTCTGGCAGGGGATGAGGTTTCGTGAGTCACCGCTCACTTCTTCAGATTCACTAGGATAGTTAAGCATCGGAAAAAGGATTCATGTGAGCTCCTCCCTGCAGTCTGAATTGATGTGGTCCAAATGCATATTTCCCACCTCAGTCGGAATTCAGCCTGATAGAGCCGGGTAAGCAGTTGAAAAACATGGCCATTGAGGAGAATATTGCCTGCTGCCCTTTCGGATATGGAAGTCAAGATCGTAGATAAAGTCATGTGTGTCAATGAGCAAATAATGATCCCCTTCTTGTTCAATAAAGATAATTTCATGTCAGGAAATCAGGATGCTCTGGGCTAATTCTTGCTGAGGGAGAGGACGCACCTCTCATTAAATACACAAAGGCCTTTTATGCATGGCAGTTTCCCTCGCTGTCATGCTCCCCTCCCCATTACTTGTTTGTGGGCTTCCTTAGAGGCCCCTGGTTGGCCACTGTGTGAACAGACTGCTGGACTTGATGGGCCTGGGTCTGATCCAGCAGGGCTTTTCTTATGTACTTATGTTCTTACTTTGAGGCTTTTTTGGGGTGGGGGGATATTTTATAAATTTTTATTTTCTAACCACTAAAATGCAAATAAACACACCATGTATCACACGACAAAACAGAAACACAACACAATACATACACAATACAATGCATTCAAACAATATACCAATGCAGGCTTTAGTTGGGTGAAATTTGAGCTGCATCGGGGCTTTGCTTTGATGATGCATGCAATGTTCCAGCCATGAAAGGTCGCCTCGCTCTCCCCGTGCATTTCCACACGTTTTCCAGGCGTTTTCTGGATGCTGGCTAAACAGCATCCAGAAAACATGGGGGAAATGTGCGGGGAGAGCGATCCAACCTCTGAAGGTTGGAAAACGCATGAATAGTCAAAACAAAGTCCGACATAGTGGGAGGGGGGAGGGGTTACCGCAAGGGAAACAGCCATTCGTAAAAGTCCAAAGTAATCTGAGATAGAGGCCTTGTTCTCACAAATGGCAGACCAGATAGCTGTGTCTAGACTGTTAGGACTCATGTGCCTGAATGCTTCATCGTATAAAGAGAAATTCCCTGCAGCTAGAAAACTAGCCAGTCTAGGCTGCATCCCCTCTTGGAGAATTCAACCCAACAGGCTGAAGTAATCTGAGATAGAGGCCTTGTTCACACAAATGGCAGATCAGATAGCTGTGTCTAGACAGTCAGGACTCTTGTGCCTGAATGCTTCACCATATATTAAAAAAATTCCCTGCAGCTAGAAAACTAGCCGGTCTAGACTACATCCCCTCATGGAGAATTCAACCCAACAGGCCGAAGTAATCTGAGATAGAGGCCTTTTTCTCACAAATAGCAGACCAGATAGCTGTCAGGACTCATGTGCCTGACTGCTTCACCGTAAAAAGAGAAATTCCCTGCAGCTAGAAAACTAGCGTGTCTAGGCTACATCCCCTCATGGAGATTTCATCCACGTTAAACCGTACGGTTGCTTATGTTCATTGTCGTAAACTCACATTGATCTTCCACCTCTGTCTGCACTGATATCGCTCCAGGCCCCTCTGTCCATTTGGCTGTAGTCAAGGATCCCAGGTCTGGGCGCGCCCTTCAAACATTTACGATCGCATGCCGTCTGAACGGATACTACATTTAGCAGAACCTAAGCAGTACTCATCGATCTACCTGGAACAGAGGTGAGATAAACCCACACACCCAACAGCACAAGCTGTGTTGATCAAGATGGATTTTCACCCCAGAATTCATAAGCCGTAATTTCTTCAGAAAAAGATGATGGCCTTTTTTTTTTTTTTTTTTTAAAGTGTACCCCTCTACTTAGAAATGTAGTGTGGGAGGAGAGTGTTACGGATACCCTGGTCTGCCAAAAAAACAAATCAGTGAGGTATAGATCAAATCAAGCCTGAACTGATCCTAAAAGCTGTGTGTGTGTGTGTGTAAAGTGCCGTCAAGTCGCAGCCGACTTATGGCGACCCCTTTTTGGGGGGTTTTCATGGCAAGAGACTAACAGAGGTGGTTTGCCAGTGCCTTCCTCTGCACAGCAACCCTGGTATTCCTTGGTGGTCTCCCATCCAAATACTAACCAGGGCTGACCCTGCTAGAAGCTAAAATGACCAAAATGAGGCTATTGTATTTTGGTCACGTCATGAGATGACAAGAGTCACTGGAAAAGACCCGTCATGCTAGGAAAAGTTGAGGGCAGCAGGAAAAAAGGAAGACCCAACAAGAGATGGATTGACACAATAAAGGAAGCCACAGTCATCAATTTGCAAGATCTGAGCAAGGCTGTCAAAGATAGGACTTTGATTGATAGGGTCGCCTGAGTTGGAAGCGACTTGACGGCACTTAACACACACACACACACACACTTACTTAGAAGGGCATGACTGTTAGGATTGCATCAGAAATATAGTACTTCTTATTGTCGAAGGCTTTCACGGTCAGAGTTCATTGGTTCTTGTAGATTATCCGGGCTGTGTGACCGTGGTCTTGGTATTTTCTTTCCTAACGTTTCGCCAGCAGCTGTGGCAGGCATCTTCAGAGGAGTAACACTGAAGGACAGTGTCTCTGTCGAGAGTGTCGAGAGACACTGTCCTTCAGTGTTACTCCTCTGAAGATGCCTGCCACAGCTGCTGGCGAAATGTTAGGAAAGAAAATACCAAGACCACGGTCACACAGCCCGGATAACCTACAAGAACCAATAGTACTTCTTGTTTTTGGTCTTTTATGCATGGCTATTTCCCCCGCCGTCACCCCTCTGACAACTTCAGTTCTTTGTTTTGATTATACATGCCGTTTCCCACCATCAAGGTTCTCCTCGCTGTCCCCCTGTGTTTCTCCACATTTTGCCCGTTTTTTTCAAATTCGAAATAAAACAGATCCCTGAAAACCCAGGCAAAACGCAGGGAGACGCAGGGGGAGAGCGAAGCAAAGGTTGGAAACGGCATGCATAATCAGAACCCATAATCAAGTAATCGACCCAAAGTCGTGGGAGGGGCAACCAAGAGGGAGACAGCCATGCACAAAAAGCCTTTGAGTGTCCCTTAACTACTGGCGGAACAATCCTTTTTGTCTTGTAAGTGTAAAACCTGTACTGGTTGGAATGCCCTTGCATGACAAACGCCCGTCCTCCATTTTCAGCTCATGCCGATCAAAAAAACTTTACTTACTTTAATGATATTGTTCATATGGCCAATTCGGCCCTAAACGATGTCACACCGAGATCAAAATAAAAAGGAAGAAAAAAGGAACTATCTGAATAGCTAGGGTTGCCAGGTCCCTCTTCGCCATCGGCGGGAGGTTTTTGGGGCAAAGCCTGAGGAGGGTGGGGTTTGGGGAGGGGAGGGACTTCAATGCCATAGAGTCCAATAGCCAAAGCAGCCATTTTCTCAAGGTGAACTGATCTCTATCGGCTGGAGATCAGTTATAATAGCAGGAGATCTCCAGCTAGTACCTGGAGGTTGAAATAAAAATTATCTACACTCGGCTCTATTGCAAAACATATATTCAATGGAGAAACAACTTAGAGCAAAAACAGTGCAACAATATCTACAAGTGAAAGAGCTTAGACAACAGAGTGGGAACAATAAACACTAAACAAACATTTATACCCAAATTATATACAAAATCTATATCAAAAATTCCCTATGAGTCCTTGAGACTTTCCGTGACAAGATTCAACAATCCTTGTAAGAGCCTGTCTGTAAGAAGTACAGGAAAGGAAAATCTTCCTTTAGGGTCAGTGTCAATGACCAGACTCCACAACGACGCAAGCACAGTTGCTGGGAAATTGTCAGATGCGGACCAAGCTGGCATAAACAATGGAAACGTCATCCAGGTAATAGACGCTTTCACCAGTATTGGCTTCTTCGGCCTGTAAAACAGGTCCAAGGGAGGTTTATTTGCTAATTCCATGTGTTTCCATCAGGCACCGGCTGGAGGTTGGCGACCCTACGAATAGCCCTTAAGGAAATGCGTATTTTTTAATCTTAATTGACTGGGAAAGAAATTTGGCAGCCGCCAATGTAGTATTAAAATCCACCCCTTCTTAAAGAACCCTCAGATTATCCAGTTCAGAGACAGATTCCAAATAAAAGGCTTTATCCATCTGTCTCTAGCCTTGTCGAGCAAGTCACAGCTAAACAAGGAATGCTGAAGAGTGTCTTGTTTGGTCAACTCTCGCGGATCAAACGCTTGCATAAATAGTGCTAGAGCGACCGACAGGCAGGTTTTGCCTCCCACGAGAAAAACATCTAAGTGCTTAAGCAATCCATCTGCTTCGCTGTCAGGCTTCTGTCCTTTGGAATATGAAGAGGTGGTTCCTCAGATGTAAAAGCTCTGCACAACAGGTGGAGGAGAAATCAGACTCTAGTGGAGGTGTGAGCGCTGCATGGGAGTCCGGAGTTGGCATTGCGGAGCTTCCGTCCTTGTCTGGATTTGTCTGGATTTGAAGCAGGGATTAGAACCAGTAGTGGAGAATCCTAGACTAATTATAGTCAGATCCTCTGAGACAATGGGCTGTGTGGGCCAGTTACATTCTCGGGAACAAGCAGGGTTGCCAACCTCCAGGTACTAGCTGGAGATCTGCTGTTTCAACTGCTCCCCAGCCAACAGAGATCAGTTCACGTGGAGAAAATGGCTGCTTCGGCAATTGGACTCTATGGCATCGAAGTCCCTCCCCTTCCCAAACCCCGCAATTGGACTCTATGGCATCGAAGTCCCTCCCCTCCCCAAACCCCGCCTTCCTCAGGCTCTGCCCCAAAAACCTCCCGCCGGTGGCAAAGAGGGACCTCGCAACCCTAGGAACAAGGGAGCCCCAAAAAGGGAGAAAGTTGCTAATAGTTTATTTCCAGAAGAGTGGATGCCTAGGTGAGATGGGTGGAATTGGGATGCTACAGGTACACTTTGGCAGAATCTGGACCTCTGTTGGTTTTTTCAGACCTTCCTGTTGGTTACCTGACAGAACATGGCTTCACAGGTTAGATCGAACCCTTCCCAGGGAAGCAGTCTGTTCTTCAGGAAAAGTCGCTACGACCCATCTTCAGAAGTATGACTCAGATCGAAGACCCTTGATTCTCTCCTCCAATTTTGTAACTTTCCCACTATTGCAACTAAAAACAGCCGGGGGCGGTGGGGGGGAGGGAAAAAAGAGCTGATGTCATGGGGAAAGAATGGTTGGTCTTAAGAGGATGGAAATATGAAAAGCTATTACTGGGAAACAACAGCTCGCCCCTCCCTGCTCCAAGAACCAGGTCCCAGCGGGTGCGGAACCCTTTGCAAAGTCCTATCTCAGCAAAAATGAAATGCACAACTGTTCCCTTTCATTTGCAAACTAGCAAAATGCCTGTCGTGATTAGAGGGTGGGGAAACAATATATAGGGTTGCCAACCTCCAGGTACTAGCTGGAGATCTAATGCTATTACAGCTGATCTCCAGCCAATAGAGATCAGTTCACCTGGAGAAAATGGCCGCTTTGGCAATTGGACTCTATGGCATTGAAATCCTTCCCCTCCCCAAACCCCGCCCTTCTCAGGCTCCGCCTAAAAAACCTCTCGCCAGTGGCGAAGAGAAACCTGGCAACCCCAGCAAGAGATCTGCTGGAGGACCCGTATATTGCAAAAACCTGAGGGAGGGGTGTGTGCGGAGGTCTTGGCTGGTGGTGGTGATTGGGCCATTTCACATCAAAGATGGCAGGCGAGTTTTGCCCCCACTGGATCGGGCCAGGTTAGTCTTCATTGGCTGCATAGGAGTGAATCATGTTCATTGGACCAAGTCCTGTGAGGAAAGGTTGAAGGAGCTGGGTATGTTTACCCTGGAGAGGAGAAGACTGAGAGGGGATATGATAACCATCAAGTACTTGAAGGGCTGTCATAGAGAAGATGGTGCCAAGTTGTTTTCTGTTGCCCCAGGAGGTCGGACCAGAACCAATGGGTTGAAATTAAATTAAAAGAGTTTCCATCTAGACATTAGGAAGAATTTTCTAACGGTTAGAGCATTTCCTCAGTGGAACAGGCTTCCTCGGGAGGTGGTAAGCTCTCCTTCCCTGGAGGGTTTTAAGTAGAGGCTAGATGGCCATTTGTCAGCAATGCTGATTCTATGACCTTAGGTGGATCCTGAGAGGGAGGGCATCTTGGCCAACTTCTGGGCATGGAGAAGGGGTCACTGGGAGTGTGGGGGGAGAGCCTCTGCTTCGCAGAAGGTCCCAGGTTCAATCCCCGGCATCTCCAGTTACAGGGACTAGGCAAGTAGGTGATGTGAAAGACCTCTCTACCTGAGACCCTGGAGAGCCACTGTTGGTCTGAGAAGACAATACTGACCTTGATGGACCAAGGGTCTGGTTCAGTATAAGGCAGCTTCAGGTGTTCATGTGACAACATACACAAACGGAGCATTAAGGAGCAGGTAAGCAGCAGAGCCTCCTTAAAGGCAGTGAGTGGCCTGTGGTGCCCCAGGGTCGTTGATTTCAGCCAGTCCCAAATCCGGGCTTCTTTGCTCCGTCTGTTTTGTTTTTGGCCGAAGCTCTAGAATGCTCTCATATTTGGCCAGCGTTCCCCTCTAGAGAACTTTCTTTTTTTTGCAGCAGCAGAATTGCTGCTATAAAAACTGTAAAAACGCTTGCCTATGAATCACGTACAGCGGCTTGGCCGGGACGTCTTTTCCCTGCTTTGCTGGCAGCGGTCCTTTCGCCTGCTCCCTCCCCCTTCCCCACCGGCTACAAAACTTAAGGCCAAAGCAGAAGAAAAGGAGCGGCCCTTTGCAGAAGCGGCGAAGGAACCGTCGACCAGGAAAGAGCGAGAAATAACACGCAAAACGCTCTTCGGCGGCCTTTTCTGCGAAGGCGTGCCGATTCTCCTGGGCCGGAGCTTCTCTTCTCACCAGCAGACGAGGAGGCAATTTCAGACGGCAGGTGGAGGCATACATGAGTCAGTGCTCCCCCCCCACAAAAACCTTCTTATGTGGGGAAAATTAAAGGACATGGAGAACAGTTCTGCCCCCCAGCTATTTTATGTTATATAGAGGTATAAAACAGGCTGTTCCCTAAGCTTTCCAGCCCAGGCCCAGGAGGATCAAACAAAGCAGAGAAAAAAGGATCAAAATGAACCGTGACCTCCTCCTGTATCCAGTTGTGCCATTCCAGAGACTTAACAGCAATTAAAGTCTTTCGAAAAAGGGGAGAGCAATTTCTGCTATTCCCCCCCTCCTTCTCACATGAACACATGAAGCTGCCTTATACTGAATCAGACCCTTGGTCCATCAAAGTCTGTATTGTCTACTCTGACCGGCAGCAGCTCTCCAGGGTCTCAGGCAGGGGTCCTTCACATCACCTACTTTTCTAGTCCCTTTAACTGGAGATGCCGGGGATTGAACCTGGGACCTTCACAGCTCCACCACTGAGCCATGGTAGATTACACAGGAAGCAGAAAGCAGGAAAGTCTGTAAGTGGCTTGATAGCCTCGGCATCGGGAGACCAGTAAACAGCTCCTTTGCAGGTTTTTCCAGTGTCAACCACAACTGTATGTTCTCCCACAAAGAACAAATAATAGCTACTGGGTTTGGGGGGTGGGTGAGTTGAGGTTGAACACATGAAGCTGCCTTATACTGAATCAGGCCCTTGGTCCATCAAAGTCAGTATTGTCTTCTCAGACCGGCAGCAGCTCTCCAGGGTCTCAGCAGAGGTCTTTCACATTACCTACTTGCCTAGTCCCTTTAACTGGAGACGACGGGGATTGAACCTGGGACCACCTGCATGCCAAGCAGGTGCTCTACCACTGAGCCACGGCCCCTTCCCCAACAGTTGGGGGACAGGCATGAGGGATAGGGTGGAAAGACCCTTCCCTCTTGCAACGTGGACCCAGCCTGGATCAGGTACAGTGATTACAGCCGGAAAACAAATCCCAGGAAATTCTTTCAGAGTTTCTGACTTCATGCCCACTCTGTGCAGACTATACTACTTATTTATTTATTGGGCTTTTGGGCCGCTCTTTCAGATGTAGGGTTGACAGTTGGGTGGTATTGGCGGGCAATCGCCTGCCAATCCACCCAGCCGCTCCAGGGCTGCAGCTGTGTGCGTGTGCAGGCACGCGATGAAGGCATTTCCAGTTTTGCTTCCGGAAGGGCCGCATCGCCATGGCTGCTTTTGCACTCAACCCCCCAAAATTTGCTTCTGGAAGTAAATCTGGATGTGCTGTCCCTGCGCCCGTGTGTACATGCGGCCGTTTCAGCTCCGCCCCCTAAAATCTCCCGCTGATTGGGAGGGGGGACCTGGCAAACCTGTCCCGATGTGACGTCACCCCGAGGGTCAGGAATGACCCGGTGCTTGCACAGGGGACTTTTACCCTTGCAGACTAGGTCCTGCTCAGAGTGGACCGATTGATACAGAGATGCTGAGAAGGTGGGACAAGGGGTGCAAAATTCCAGGGTTCTTGGTCACCCTTAGGACCTGGGGGTTGGGGAAGGATCTGTTGGTATGCAGCTGTGAATTTGGTGGCCCCTTTGAGGGTAAAAGGGAAAGGACCTTAGTCCAGTCGCAGCCTAATTTATGCCTAGGGTTGCCAGCTCTGAACTGGAAAATACCTGGAGATTTTGGGGGTGGAACCCGGGGAGGGCGGGGTTTGGAAAGTGGAGGGATTTCAGTGCCATAGAGTCCAATGGCCAAAGCGGCCATTTTCTCCAGGTGAACTGATCTCTATCGGCTGGAGATCAGTTGTAATAGTGGGAGATCTCCAGCTACTACCTGGAGGTTGGAAACCCTACTGATGGTACTTGGAGGCAACTGGGTGGTACTTTCAGAGCTGTGAAAAATAGGATGCTGGACTGGATGGTCTGCCGATCTGATTCAGGAGGGTGCCTCTCTTATTCTTAAGGTTTAGACCAGGGGTGTCGAACATAAGGCTTGTGGGCCAGATATAGCCACTTGAGAGCTGTTATCCGGCCCGCGAGCCAGCCAAGGCAGTCCCCCACCACCGCCCACTCTCCATCTGGGCTGGCGAGGCATGGCCTGGCCCTACCAAGTGAAATTTACATCATATCTGTAGGGTTGCCAGCTCTGGGTTGAAAAAGTACCTGGAGATTTTGGAGGCGGAACCTGAGGAGGGCGGGGTCTGGAGAGGGGAGGGGCTTCAATGCCCTAGAGTCCAATTGCCCAGGTGACCATTTTCTCCAGGGGAAGTGATCTCTATCAGCTGGAGACCAGCTGCAATGGCAGGAGATCTCTAGCTATTACCTGGAGGTTAGTAGCCCTACATATCTGGCCCTCGTAACAATTGAATTTGACACCCCTGGTTTAGACGATAATATGTTGAGTCAACACATCAAGCTGCCTTATACTGAATCTGACCCTCGGTCCATCAAAGTCAGTATTGTCTACTCAGACCGGCAGCGGCTCTCCAGGGTCTCAGGCAGGGGTCTTTTACATCACCTACTTTCCTAGTCCCTTTAACTGGGGATGCCGGGGATTGAACCTGGAACCTTCTGCATGCCAAGCAGATGCTCTACCACTGAGCCACGGGCAGGGGGACCCACTGGAAATCTTTGTCTGGGTTCCCGTGGTGGTTTCTCAGCAGCCCTGTGTCGACTGTTTTGCCACTAACAACTGTAAATGGCGACTGGTGTCCAGGTAGCTATGAAACTCCCCTCTAGAGGAACAGAAGCTCCCTGCTTGTGGGAAAGGTGGTCTTGCGCTTGCTAGCGGTCTCCCTCCTTGTGTTTCCTTGCAGGCCAAGAAGCTCTCCGTTGTGGACCGTCAGCCCGTCGGCGTTGTCTTGTAAAGCTTCCCAGCGGCTTTTGGACCTGTCGCAGCCGAGATCCCTAAGTCCGTCCTGCCTTCTTCCGAAAGAGGTAACACTGTTGTTTTATCAGAGCTCATCTCGGCCGTCCGTCCGAGGGTTTCCGCGCCGAGCTCCATTTTGAAGCCGTGAAGCATTTTTGCTTCCTCTCGGCTTTCTGGAACGACTGCGACGGGGGCCCCAGGACAGACCAAGCTGCTTGCCTGTTTTAAAAATAGCTGAGCCCTGAAATAAGTGTTGTTGAGTCTGGCAGCCGCCTTTCCTCTGGGTATGTAAGAGTACTTGGAGATCAGTTAAAAATAACCAGCTTAAAATAGAAAAAAAACCCTACTGTTTTTGGCTACATGCCATGTGATAAAGAGGGCCAGGAAAATAGAACGAGATAATTCATTAGCATTCTATTCCCAGCTGTTAGATAATGCGAAAATGAGAACGTGGCTATTGGGTGAGTCAGCATCTGATACGGGGATTTCCCGCCAAATGGACAGCAGGAAGCCTTAAGCATCCAGAAGACACTGTGGTGTTTTATGCAGGGGCGTTTCCCCGCGGTCGCCCCCGCCGACTGCTTCTGGGCTTCTGCTCCTGCAGAAGGTCCCAGGTTCAGTCCCCAGCATCTCCAGTTAAAGGGACTAGGCAAGGAGGTGATGTGAAAGGCCGCTGCCTGAGACCCTGGAGAGCCTCTGCCAGTCCGAGCATACAATACTGACTTTGATGGACCAAGGGTCTTATTCAGTATAAAGCAGTTTCATGTCTTCATGTGTTCAATAATGTGCAGATATCGGGTTAGCCCAGTGAGCACTTTCCATACAGCAGTAGAAGCCAGATGGGTAGGGCTGCCAACCTCCAGGTGGTGGCTGGAAATCTCCTGCTATTACAGCTGATCGCCAGGCAACAGAGATCAGTTCCCCTGAAGAAAATGGCCGTTTTGGCAATTGGTCTCTAGGGCATTGAAGTCCCTCCCCTCTCCAAAACCCGCCCTCCTCAGGCTCCACCCCCAAAATCTCCAGGTATTTCCCAAACTGGAGCTGGCAACTCTAGTGATGGGACGTCACTTTTCCATGCCATCTTGCTTTCGCCACTGGGAAACCAAATTTTAAGAGATGTCCTTTTGAACTCAATGCCGTTTGATATGCAATCTCCTCGTTTTTTTGTCCTTTTGTATCATTTGCTGCTGTTTGAAATGGTTTTTATTAGTCCCTGATTGTTGTTGTTTTTTTAATTGGGAACCTTCCTGGATTTCTAAGCTGCTTCATGAACCAGTCCCTGGCCGAGAGAACGCAAGATAAACATGTCTAGTAAAATAAAATAAGCGCCTGCCTCTTGTTAAAAGCCCAGGCTGTCTCCTTCTTGTAAATCTACTCTTGACCCTCGTGGGTCTTTCGCTTAAGACCAGTCGTGATGCCATAGAACCATGTCTCTTCATAAGGAGAGAGCTTTGGCAGTCCATTCCTGCAGTGTTTTCATAATTTTGCCCACTCATGGGTGTTGCTTTAAAAAAGGATCCCTATCTGGCTGAATAATCTCTGCCTAGAGTAACAAAAAGCCCTGTGGGGCAGAGTGTAAGCTGCAGTACTGCAGTCAAAAGCTCTGTTCACGACCTGAGTTTGATCCCGACGGAAGTTGGTTTCAGGTAGCCGGCTCAAGGTCGATTCAGCCTTCCATTCTTCCGAGGTCAGTAAAATGAGTACCCAGCTTGCTGGGGGTCAAGTGTAGACGACTGGGAAAGGCACTGGCAAACCACCCCGTAAACACAGTCTGCCTAGGAAACGTCAGGATGTGACGTCACCCCATGGGTCAGGAATGACCCGGTGCTTGTACAGGGGACCTTTACCTTTTAGAGTAACAAATCTTTCATAACCGTCCAAGAGTCAGGATGCTGGACACCCGTTTTAGTTGGACTCAGCGGGCGTGCTTTCAAGTAACAAAGGAAGCAGGAAAACGATGGTTGCGTAGTGAGTCAAAGAACAGATATGGGAGATTTTGTGAAGACTGCGTATGAGAGGCGTCCTGGTATTACCACTACGCATACAACAGGTAGATTTGATTGTGAGATCTATCGTCATGTTAGGGCAACACTGATGACTCCCATAATTTCCTGCCATCCTGGCAAAAATAGAAGGACTCTTCTCCCAGTTACGCTAGCAGATAAGGATCGAAAGATCACTTTCAAATTTGCCAAATTTGGATGGAGAGCCTATAAGACTAGGAAAACTTGGGTAAGCCATATATAGGGCCTTTTTTGCTATAATTCTTATAAAGATATTGTATAATTCTGGGAATTTAAAATTTTAAAATGTTTCTTTTCTCAAAAGCTACTGGATACTGGAAGTCTGAATTATTATATGGATGTTATTTTATCTGTCTTGGACTATTCAATTTTTGGAGGTGGAGCCTGAGGTTGCGGTTTGGAGAGGGGAGGGACTGCAATGCCATAGAGTCCAATTGCCAAAGCTGCTATTTTCTCAAGGGGAACCGATTTCTATTGGCTGGTTGCAACTCCCTTTCATCAACGATTATGCCCATGCAAAACAGAGAAAGTGGAAACAATAGAACACGTTCTGCTGCAACGTCCCTTCTACAACGACATAAGATCACAGTACATTCTCCCCATATTGTCACCCTTTCCTGAGAGAGTGGAAGAAGCTAAAGTTTCCCTTCTCTTAGTAGACTCCTCTCGGGAGATAACCACTCAAGTAGCCAAATTTTGCCTCTGGTCTAGTGGGATTCTTAAACGGCTGATTGAAAACCTTTCCCCATAGAAGATCTTTCCTCCTCTTCTTCAAATCACCCCTCCCAGATCCATCCACTTTTATTATTTTAACCTAATTTTTTATTCAGAGCTGATACTGTATCGAAATAAAATTTGATTGCTTGAACTAAATTCCAAGAATTTGGTGGAAGCAGAATTTGGTGGTAGTTAAACTGAATTTCTGCCATTAAGAGATTTGTACAGTTATTACAAGAGCCCCGTGGCGCAGAGCGGTAAGCTGCAGTACTGCAGTCAAAAGCTCTGCTCACAACCTGAGTTCGATGCCGACGGAAATCGGTTTCATATAGCCGGTTCAAGGTTGACTCAGCCTTCCATCCTTCCGAGGTCGGTAAAATGGGGTAAAGGGGGTAAAGGGAACATGACTGGGGAAGGCACTGGCAAACCACCCCGTAAACAAAGTCTGCCTAGTAAACGTTGGGATGTGATGTCACCCTATGGATCAGGAATGACCTGATGCTTGCACAGGGGGGCTTTACTTACTTTACAGTTATTACAGAATTTGTAATGAGTTTGAGGGGCCTGCTTTGGGGCTGATGGGTTTTTTAAAGTGTAAAAAGCATCTTATTGACCAGCTGATTTGCTCTGCATAGTACAAAAGACCAGTTTCCCAGGCTGCCCTGATCGCCACAGCATCCCCAAGGACGCATCATCTGGCCCAGCCCATAATCAAGAAGAGCAACCCCTGCTACGAAAACCGATACATGGAGGCTCCAATCCGAAAAGTAATGCCATTACTTCAGTGAAGAAGCTCTTTTACTGGCTGGATTACGCAGGGGTGAATTTTCATCTATACGATTACACTTGTTTCTTGTTTGGCTCGCCCCCTAGACATTGGTTGGGCTACTGTGATGTCATGGAATGTTCGTACTAATCTCCTGAAGTGATACCATAGTGGGCCAGCCCCAGTCAGTAAGGTTTCAGGGTTCCAGGATGGGTAGGGTTGCCAGGTCCCTCTTCACCACCGACAGGAGGTTTTTGGGTCTGAGCTTGAGGAGGGCGGGGTTTGGGGAGGGGAGGGACTTTAATGCCATAGAGTCCAATTGCCAAAGTGGCCATTTTCTCCAGGTGAACTGATCTCTGTCGGCTGGAGATCAGTTGTAATAGCAGGAGATCTCCAGATAGTACCTGGAGGTTAGCAATCAAAAATCAACACCTCTGTCCCATTACCTAAGGTTAGAAAACTCGGTTGGCACAACGAGTCAGGGCAAAAATGCAAGGAAGCAGGGAACATTTTCGCCACTAGGGCTTGATCAGCCTGAAATTGAAATGTCTCACAAAAGCTGGGATTTCCCCCCTTCAATTTCAGGCTGATTAAGCCCTAGTGGCGAAAACGTTCCCTGCTTCCTTGCATTTTTGCCCTGACTCCTTGTGCCAACCGACCCTGGTTGGTTGCCTTGTTGGGGAAGAAGACACAATTCAACGCAGCCCTCCCCCAGGCGACAGAAATTGCTGATTACCAAACTATTGGATTCACAGTCAGCTTTATTTTTGGACTTCTAGCTGCCGGTTTGTTTCATATTGTATATATCCTTGTACCTTTTTTCATGTTTA
Source organism: Euleptes europaea (assembly GCF_029931775.1). NCBI lineage: Eukaryota > Metazoa > Chordata > Lepidosauria > Squamata > Sphaerodactylidae > Euleptes > Euleptes europaea. The sequence continues at coordinate 14,450,802 of NC_079315.1, forward strand.
TTTGTGTTATATTGTATACTCACTTTGTATTTCGTGCTTGCAATTGTTACACTTGGTGTTTTTTGTGGATAGATACATAAGACTGTTGTTTAAATTTGTAGTTCAAATAGTCATTTGATTTTGAGCTTTTTGCTGGTTGTTCTCCAGTCAATACATGGACGTTGGCAACCCTAACCATAGACAAGGCCTGGGTTTCGGGTTTCCCCCCCCCCCAGGGTGGGGGCGGGAGGGGCAACAACGGCCTAGCGATGAAGGTGTATAATAATCTCCTAGTTTTGCTGCAGATGTACTGGATTGAGTCCCTACGTTGAATTAGGTTTATCAAATGCAAATCGGACTGATCCGGCAGGCGGGCTTTTCAATAACAAACGCTCCCTTCCGCAGGTGAACCCTGCTGCCCTTCAAGCACTCGCAACTATAAGAGTAACGGAACTGGCGAGACCGAAAGCGCTGCCCTCCGCGAGTGCCCCTGACCGCAGTGCACAGTGGCCCGTTTCCCGGGCAGCGTTGAAAGCAGTGGCTTCGCCAAGAATCGGAGCACTTGCTTATCGTCCCGGAAGGTGGGCTTCGTGGGATTGCTCAATGGTTGGGCTTCCGCTTGTACTCATTCTGCACGCCTGCTCTCAACTGGGAGTGAGGAAAGAAGGAGCGTGATAGATTTGCCTTCCCTCTTGGCTCAAGGGAAGAGCCTTTTCTTTGCCCGCCGAATGTCCCAGGTTCAATCCCCGGCATCTCCAGTTAAAAGGACCAGGTAGTCGGTGATGTGAAAGACCTTTATCTGAAACCCTAGAGACCTGCTGCCAGTCATAAGAACATAGCATAAGAAAGGCCATGCTGGATCAGACCAAGGTCCGTCAAGTCCAGCAGTCTTTTCACACAGTGGCCAACCAGGTGCCTCTAGGAAGCCCACAAACAAGACGACTGCAGCAGCAGCATCCTGCTTGTGTTCCACAGCACCTCATATAATAGGCATGCTCCTCTGGTACTGGAGAGAATATGTATGGCATCATGACTAGTATCCATTTTGACTAGTAGCCATGAATATCCCTCTCCTCCATGAACATGTCCACTCCTCTCTTAAAACCTTCCAAGTTGGCAGCCATCACCACATCCTGGGGCAGGGAGTTCCACAATTGAACTACGCCTTGTGTGAAGAAATTCTGGTATTATGAGAGAGGGAGAAAAGCTTCTCCCTGTCCACTCTCTCCGTACCGTGCATAATTTTACAGACCTCTATCATGTCTCCCCTTAACCACCTTCTTTCCAAGCACCAGGTAGTCGGTGATATGAAAGGCCTTTACCTGAAACCCTAGAGAGCTGCTGCCAGTCTGAACAGACACTACTGACCTGGATGAACCAATGGTCTGATTCAGTATAAGGCAGCTACATATGTTTTCCCCCTTGTATGGTTTGGCTCACTTACTTAAAAGTCACCTGACACTCTTTGCCCTGAGTTCTCGCATGTGCCGTATCCCAGTTCTTTGCACGCAGAGCCTATGCAGGTAATAAGAACAAAAGAAAGACCCTGCTGGCTCAGACCAAGGTCCATCAAGTCTGTTCACACAGCGGCCAACCAGGTGCCTCTAGGAAGCCCACAAACAAGACAACTGCAGCAGCACCATCCTGCCTGTGTTCCACTGCACCCAAAATAATAGGCATGCTCCTCTGATACTAGAGAGGACAGGTATGCATCATGACTAGTATTCATTTTGTCTAGTGGCCATAGATAGCTCTATCCACCATGAACTTGTCCTCTCCCCTCTTAAAGCCTTCTAAGTTGGCAGCCATCCCCACATCCTGGGGCAGGAAGTTCCACAATTTAACTATGCGTTGTGTGAAGTATTACTGAGTAATACTGAGATGGCGACTGATTTGCATAGTGGTGTCTCATGGAAACCCTTCTGGCTCTTTCGTTCCGGTTCCTCTTAACCATACGTGTCTCAGCAGACAGACAGGCAGACACAGAAGCAAATACAGCTTGCATTTTGTAAGGCTAAATATGTTCCTGGATGCCGGGGTGCCTGGATGACTGGATACCTCCCCCAATCAGAAGCTGGGTCAACTTTATGAAGGGAGAATGTCCACCAAACGCCATTCTTTGCCTGTGTGGTTAGTCCTATTTTCAAAGGTTGTTTATGTATGGGAGTTTGATCTGAGGTTTGTTGCTGGCTGGACCCACACTTTCCAGTTGGGAATCTCTACACCAGCAGTCTCCAAGCTCAAATCAAGTCCCGCCCCTTTAAATGCTGCGTTGTAATTGGCTTACTTCACAGTGCTCACTGGGAGAGAAAATCCCTCCCCAAAAACCCCAATTGCCACATAAGAAAGCATTTTAAGAACAAAAAACAGAGCAATCTGAAAGAAAGGGGACGGAGGAGAAATCCAAGTCTCGGTTTTAAAAAGCCTTTCTTTTGCTCAGAAAGAGCTCCAAGGAAGCAGGAAGCATTTGAATCCCCGCCTCTTTACATGCTGCTTTGTGATTGGCTGTGAGAGAAGCCCAGCTTCTGTGTCCCGTGCTTTACCTTCTGCACAGAGATTTCAGCCGGGCTGAGCTCAGGGGAGAGGGAAAGGTTAACAGAGTATTGAGAAGACCCGGACATTGAGAGGGCTGGGCACGAGGTCATCTCCAGTGGATGGAAAACTCATGCAGAACTCCAAGGAACAACTGATTCAGACGCGGGTGAAAGTGAGTTGAAGTATCCATGCATAAATGACCAAAGACAAACTGGGGCTTGGGAAGCAGAGAATTTTCAGCGGCAGTCGGGAAAGTAAGTATGGTTGTTTATGCATGGGTACTTTAACTCACATTCACCCCCAGTCAGGCTCAGTTGTTTCTTGGAGTTACGCATGAGTTTTCTGTCCATTAGAGATGACCTTGCTGCCAGCACTCGCAGTGTCCAGGTCTTCCCATTCCTCTGGTAACCCTACTTTTTGATCTTCCCTGAGCAAAACCCAGGTGAAATCCCCATGCAGAAGGCAAAGTGCAGGACACGCAAGCTTGGTTTCGCTCACAGCCAGTTACAAAGCATTCCTAGAGGCGAGGATTCAAATACTTCCTGCTTCCTCAGAGCTCTTTCTGAGCAGAAGAAAAGGGTTTTAAAACCAAGACTTGGATTTCTCCCATCCCCCATCCTTTAAGATTCCTCAATTTTTTATTTTTTGTTCTTAAAATGCTTTTTTATGCAGTAATTGGGTTTGGGGGGATTTTCTCTCACAACACTACAAGGACGCCAATTACAAAGCAGCATTTCGAGGGGTGGGGACTTGATTTGAGCTCGGAGAGTGCTGGTGCATAGATTCCCAACAGGGAAGTGTGGGTCCAGCAAACAACGAACCTCAGGTAAAATTCCTATGCATAAATGACCACAGTCTCCTAGCGGTCCCCTGGCTCTTGAGAGTACTATCTTTTACAGCCTGGGCCTTTTCTGTCTCTTCCCCACTCTTGTAAAAGAGCCTGCTGGGAGGGATAAGGGAAATGCCTACCCTTGGGGCAATGGCTTGTGTGTGTGTGTGTGTAAAGTGCCGTCAAGTCGCAGCCGACCTATGGCGACCCCTTTTGGGGTTTTCATGGCAAGAGACTAACAGAGGGGGTTTGCCAGTGCCTTCCTCTGCACAGCATCCTTGGACTTCCTTGGTGGTCTCCCATCCAGATACTAACCAGGGCTGACCCTGCTTAGCTTCTAATATCTGACGAGATCAGGCTAGCCTGGGCCATCCAGTTCAGGGCAGGCGGTGGCTTACCTGCTTTAATATGTTTTAATGGTTTTAAGAGATTATCTCTTCTTCTTTTTTTGGGTATCGTATTTGCCGTCATTTACCAGGGTTGCTATGCAGACCAAGGCAATGGCAAACCACCTCTGTTAGTCTCTTGCCTTGAAAACCCTACTGGGTCGCCATAAGTCGGCTGTAGTTTTTTATACGTGGCCCTTTCCCCTGCCGTCACCCCTCTGACGACTTCGGGTCTTGCGCATGCCGTTCCCGACCGCCAGAGGTCGCCTCGATCTCCCCCTGCGATTCCCCGCGTTTTACCCGCTTTTTCAGAGATATGTTTTAGCTCGAATTTGAAAACGCGGGCAAAACGCGGGGAATTGCTGGGGGAGAGCGAGGTGACCTCTGATGGTGGGAAATGGCATGCATAGTCAACACACCCGAAGTCGTCGGAGGGGTGACGGCGAGGGAAACAGCCATGCATAAAAGACCTGTGACTTGATGGCACTTTACACACATACAACACACCTTGGGTCCTTACCAGGAAAAAGGCGGGGTCCCCTAGATAAAATAAATAGCGATCCTAATCGCACCTGGTGGGTATGACCCCCCCCCCAATCAAATTTCTTTGCTAATACTGCAGGTTCCCTTGGTAAAAAGAGGGATGCTATATAGTCTGATAGCCTTCTACTTTTTCCCCTTTGCTTTTGCAGGGCCTCCACCAACTTTGTACAATTCAACCCGGAAGCCTTTGTGGTGAAGGACGCTGCTAAGAAGGCGTACTGTACAGATCGGCTCAAAAAGCTAGCCGAACCAATTATGCGCTGACCCCTTTTACTGGAGCTGTCTAACTTATCTCTGCTGTCTCTACCCATCATTAAATCAGAAGGGTATAGGTTCTTCTTTGACTTTGTTCCTTCACACACACTCCCACCCCTCAAAATGCTCGGCAGTATTTCAACATCGGCTGGGCCTGGGCTTGTGCTAGGGCTGCCAATGGAGGGCTAGGTTTACCAGCTCCGGGTTGGGAATTACCTGGAGATTTTTGGGGGCGGAGCCTGAGAAGGGCGGGGTTTGGGGAGGGGAGGGATTTCAATGCCATAGAGTCCAATTGCCAAAGCGGCCGTTTTCTCCAGGGGAACTGATCTCTATTGGCCGGAGATCAGTTGTAATAGTGGACCTCCACCCACCACCTGACCGTTGGCAACCCTGTGGAGGGCTGAGGAGCCTTCTGGAGAGAAAGGATGTACGTTGATGCTCCTCTTCACCAGCCCCACGAGGGGGGCAGGGAAGGGCTCTGGCCTGGGGGCCTTCCATGGCAGAAACTCACTGAGATTGCCTCTCCCGCCCAGGTAAATTAAATGGCCAATGTGCCCCTTTCTTTCAATTGTAGTAACGCTGGGGAAAACTTGGAAAGCGGACAATTGTAGGGTGTCTTGTGGATGCTGAAAAATAATTGTTCCATAGGGTTGCCAGGTCCCTCTTTGCCACCGGCAGGAGGTTTTAGGGGTGGAGCCTGAGGAGGGCGGGGTTTGGGGAGGGGAGGGACTTCAATGCCATAGAGTCCAATTGCCAAAGTGGCCATGGCTGGAGATCAGTTGTAATAGCGGGAGATCTTTAGCTAGCACCTGGAGGTTGGCAACCCTATTGTTCCGTTTGGAAGCAACATTCATGCGGAAGCAGCCATAGTTAATGTTAATTCTGTGTGGATGTATTTATTTACTTAGGGTGTTCTTTTTAACTGCTTCTTCTTAAGGGCTATGGCTGTTAACAACAGTTTAAACAAAATGCATTTACAGGAGACCCAGTAGTTCAATCATTAAACTTCTTCATGCCTGCTCAGTCCCTCCCTACTGTAAGAAAGGCAAACAACACACAAGCTCAGGCTTCAACAAGCTTCTCAAAGAAGGGAATTGTACAGTTGTACAACTCCCACAACAGACACCTTGTGAGGTAGGTGGGGCTGAGAGAGTTCTGGGAGAACTATGACTAGCCCAAGGTCACCCAGCAGTCTTCATGTGGAGGATAATAGGATAATCAATAAAAATGGTACTGGAAAGATACAGAAAAAACACGGCCAATACAAAACCATTAATACAAAAAAATACAGAATATAGAAACTATAGAAGAAGAGTTGGTTCTTATATGCCAACTTTCTCTACCACTTAAGGAAGACTCAAACCGGCTTACAATCACCTTCCCTTCCTCTCCCAAAAACAGACACCCTGTGAGGTAGGCGTTACCCAGCAGGTTTCATGTGTAGGAGTGGGGAAACAAATCCAGTTCACCAGATTAGCCTCTGCCGCTCATGTGGAGGAGTGGGGAATCAAACCCGGTTCTCCAGATCAGAGTCCACCTCTCCAAACCACCGCCCTTAACCACTGCACCACACTGGCTCTCAAGTGACTTGAATACAGGTAACAACTATATCCCCTTGGCTAACCCCAACCACTCTTTCTATAAAGACATCATTTATGGCTTTTTCCTCCTCCACTTTACAAGCAAGCATGTTGGTGATGTCATAATGCGCAACGCCGCGCATCATCAAGGTTTTAAAACCCCTGTGTGCCTTCTCACCATGTGACATGGCAACCAGACAGAGAACGGGAATCCATGAGAACTGGGAAAGAAAATGTCGAGCAGAGGGAGCGCAAGTTCTAGCTTTGGGGCGGTAAAGAAAGGGCCAGTAGGTAAACCCAGCACCAAGCCCAAAGAAGAGGGAGAGACACCGCGAAAGATGATAGTGAAAGAGACCAGAGCTGTTGTCATAGATATCGGAACGGGGTCCTGCAAGTGTGGGTTCGCCGGAGAGCAGAAACCAGCCCATGTGGTCTCATCCAACGTGGGCAAGCATTTCCAGGAGACAGCGAAAACAGGAGACAACAGGAAAGAAACTTTTGTCGGCAAAGAACTTCAGGACGCCGGAATACCCCTGAAACTTATCAACCCTTTGAGACATGGAATAATAGTGGACTGGGACACCGTTCAGGACATATGGGAGTATATCTTCCACAAGGAGATGAAGATCCGGCCTGAGGAACATGCCGTCCTGGTGTCAGATCCTCCCCTGAGCCCCACCACCAACCGAGAGAAATATGCCGAGATGCTCTTTGAGACGTTCTGCACCCCTGCCATGCACATTGCCTATCAATCTAGACTGTCGATGTATTCCTACGGGAAGACGTCAGGTCTTGTGGTGGAGAGCGGCCACGGCGTTTCTTACGTTGTCCCCATCTACGAAGGCTACACTTTGCCAAGCATTACCGAACGGGTCGACTATGCGGGGTCGGACGTCACCCAGTACCTCATGACATTATTAAACGAGTCCGTGAAGCTGTTCACCGAGAAAGACTGGAAGACCCTGGAAGACATCAAGGAGAACTATTGCTTCACTTCGCTGGATTTTCAACAGGACTTCGCCGCGCCTCTGGGGAAACACGAGATCGAATACGGGCTCCCTGACGGGCAGGTGGTCCGTATCGGCAGGGAGAGGTTCATGTGCTCTGAAATGCTCTTCAAGCCATCCTTGATCAACTCGCAGCAGTTGGGGCTTCCTCTCCTGACCATGACGAGCCTCAACAAGTGCGACGCCACCCTCAAGAAGAACCTGATGGGCAACATCTTGCTGTGCGGGGGCTGTACCACCATGAAAGGCTTTGCCGACCGCTTTCAGAAAGAGCTCACTAAGATTTGCACCAACGATAAACCCGTTTTGATAGCCTCCCCCGAAAGGAAAACGTCGGTATGGACGGGAGGCTCCATCCTAGCGTCCCTCAAGGCCTTTCAGCAGCTCTGGGTTCACCGGAAAGAATATGAAGAACGGGGTCCTTTTTACATCTACAGGAAATGTTTCTGAGCGCACAACGAACAGATGACTCTCTCTCCCTGGAGCAGGACGCTTGTTGAAGAAATCTCCTGTGTTCTTTTAACAGCCAGAACATTGATTGCTCTGTAAGAACTGGGGGTTTAACCTTCAATTCTCTATATATTAAAGGCTTAGTTAGCACTCTGCAGTTACAAAAAAAAGGTGGTTTTCTAATCCTTGACACAAGCAGTATTAGGGTTGCCAAGTCCCTCTTCGCCACCAGCGGGAGGTTTTTGGTGCGGAGTCTGAGAAGGAAGTGGTTTGGGGAGGGACTTCAATGCCACAGAGTCCAATTGCCGAAGGGGCCATTTTTCTCCAGGTGAACTGATCTCTATCGGCTGGAGATCGGTTGTAATAGCCGGAGATTTCCAGCTAGTACCTGGAGGTTATTCAACCCTAGGTTTGGGTGCCGAACCTCAGTGGTTTTCCTCCAAGGCTCCTTACAACATTGTTTTTAGGGTTGCCAGCCTCCAGGTACTAGCTGGAGATCTCCTGCTATGACAACCGATCTCCAACCACCAGAGATCAGTTCACTTGGTGAAAACGGCCGCTTTGGCAATTGGACTCTATGGCGTTGAAGTCCCTCCCCAAACCCCGCCCTCCTCAGGCTCTGCCCCAAAAACCTCCCATCAGTGGCAAAGAGGGGCCTTGGCAACCCTAATTATTTCCCATTAGTTGTCTTTCTATGGGTTCTTTGTCATTTCTCCCTGCTTCCCCCCGCCCTCAAATTTGACCCTATTGCTTATTGTCAGCTCCCCTGAAAATAACAAGTGGAGGAGGAATGGGGTGTACCTGGTTTTTCCCCATCCCAGCTTTGCTGCTTTCCCCTGTTATTAAAATCATTGCTTCAGGCGGATCAGTGGGCGAGGCTTGCCCTGCTTTTCCACACCTGGCCCTGCTCTTCCCCGCCATGGAACATGCCCTCAAGGCCCCGAGGGTGAGGAAAGCACAGCTGCCCTCCTTTTCCAACCAAACAGCTCTGCCGTGCCTGACCCCAGCTTCTGGGTGGCGTTTTTGAGGGGACAGGGGTAGTGTCAACAACCTATTCAGCCCTGGGGTAGTGCAGTTTGCCCTGTTGGGGAGGGCTGGAGGAAATGACCGCTTTGGCAATTGGACTCTATGGCATTGAAGTCCCTCCCCAAACCCTGCCCGCCTCAGATTTCACCCCCAAAACCTCCCACCGGTAGCAAAGAGGAATCTGGCAACCCTACGTTTAAGTCGGGCTAGAGCAGTGATGGCGAACCTTTTAGAGACCGAGTGCCCAAACTGCAACCCAAAACCCACTTATTTATCGCCAAGTGCCAACGCAGCAATTTAACCTGAATACTGAGGTTTTCATTTAGAAAAAACTCATACATTAACATCCCCGCTTCATCCAATGATGGTGGAGTCGCTCTGCCCAGGATCGCGCGGCCGGACGGTCTCTGGGGGGCGCAACTCTCACCTTATAGAGCGTGTAGTGCAGGTACAGGTAAGGGGTGCGTAGCTGGAAGTTGTGCAGGACTCGGCCAAAGAGCTCCAGCTCAGCCAGCCCCTCATCCGGCACGGCGCCGGGGCCCGGCTCTCCAAAGGCTGGCTCCCCGAGCCAGGGCTCCCCTGGCACCTCGCCACTGCTGGCGGCAGTGCACCTTGCTGTCGCACAGCAGGCAGTGGAGGTGCAGGGTGGGGACGCTCTCCTTCCAGCCCTCACCCTTGTACTGCTCCAGCTCGTAGGATTGCTGCAGCAGCAGCAGCTCGGCCGCCGGGAAGCCGCAGAAGCTGTACTTCTCGTACTGCGTGCCGGCCAGGGTGGCCAGCAGCAGTGGCGCATCAGCCCCCAGCTTTGCCGCTCCATGCCCGCCCCGCCGCCGCCTGCTGCTGCTGCTCCGGAGCCGCTCGGAGGCCCATCAGGAGGCTCCGGGAAGCAGGGGGGAAAGGAAGGCGGGAGGCAGGCCCTGGCGGATCCCGAAGGGTTTTAGTGTGGCCGGCGGGCGAGGGGAGGGACAAAATGGCCAAAACGCACAGAAGGTTTTGCCTTGGATTTGCAATTCTGTAGATGTGCTGGGGCGACGGCACGCATGCCCACAGAGAGGGCTCTGCATGCCGCCTCTGGCATGCGTGCCATAGGTTCGCCAACACTGGGCTAGAGAAAGAGACAGGAATCAGATAGATAGATAGATAGATAGATAGATAGATAGATAGATAGATAGATAGATAGATAGATAGATAGATAGATAGATAGATAGCTAGACAGACAGACAGACAGACAGACAGACAGACAGATAGATAGATAGATAGATAGATTACATCAATAAAAATGCACATGCACAATTTAAGTAAAACATTCTTTATTATTAACATATCTGGGAGAAAATCCTTTTTGTTTAGCAAAATTTTGGAAGAATTCAGGAAATGTGTCCATTGTGTATGCATTTGCAAATCCTCCTTCAGCCGTGCTGGCCAACGTACGAAGGGCACGACCCATCCCTCCCACAAGGGGCTAATAGCATGAGTGCGGACTTGCCTGCCGCCCTCTTCATGCCAAGCTGACCGAACTGGAAAAGGCACGGCAAGGTTAAGAGGCTGAGCCGGCCCGACTAGGAACAGGAACCTGGGTGGAAGAAATACAGCGGCCAGATCGTGGAGGACTGCGTTCCTAGGTTGTTAATGAAGTGGTTTTCTGGATGTTGCTCTGGCGAGCTCTAGTAGCATCCCAGGCCCTGAGGTTATTTTATGGGAGTGAATAAAGATATTTCCTTTCAAGGTTTTGCCAGCAGCTGAAGGAAATATTAGGTTTGGTATTAGGTTTTGCCAGCAGCTGAAGGAAATATTAACCACAAACACTCCATGCCAATATAAAAGGAACACAGCAGCCAATGAGATTTGCAGTGACTCTTTTCTAAGTTTCATACAACCCTAGCTAAGACAAAATGTTTTATAAAATTATTCTCTAGGGTTGCCAGGTTCCCCTTTTCACCACCTGCGGGAGCTTCATTGTGGTGGGGCTGGAAGGGGGGGGGATCGGCGCAATGGGGATGTTTTTAGCACATTCATTCAAAAACTCTTATGGTTTCCAAAAACTGTATGGTTTACTCTATGGGTAAACCTGGAAGTGACATTAATTGCCCCCCCCCCTTCAGCTGGCCTGCTTCCACTCGCTGGCCAGCTGAGGGGCGGCGGGCAGCCCCCTTAGTTGGTGGGCAATTGCCTGGTATCTGGCAGCCCTATTATTCTCCCCCCCCCAATTAGGTTATGTACATTTTAAATAAGGCGGCAGGTTAAATAACAGAACACGTTAGTGTCGATAGTCACACTTCCCACAGCAAAAGCCATCGCTGAATTCAGGTGGCCTTCAGTTTTTCCAGGGCTTGACTCCTGAGGGGTGATTCGAATCAGTCTCTGACAGATCCGCTCTCTGAAGGGAGTCCTTCCGATCGCCTCCACTCCGCCAGGCGCTTCTTGAACCATTTCTGGGGGAAGGAAAGGAAAGGAAAGGGGCAGAATGAATACAAAGTAACTGTGCTGGTGGACAACCTCAGGACATGATGCATCCCTTTTTGTATCCTTAATCCTCAGGACATGGGCATCCTAAAAGAAATCATCCAACCACACTCAAATTTCTATTCACACTTTTGTATCCAGGGCCTTTTTGTATCCTTAATCCTCAGGACATGGGCATCCTAAAAGAAATCATCCAACCACACTCAAATTTCTATTCACACACGCTTTATCTACTTTGTAGCAACGGAGAGCTGTCAGCGGGGCAAGCGTGGTGTAGTGGTAAACAGTGGTGGTTTGGAGTGGTGGGGTCTGATCTGGCGAACCGGGTTGGTTTCCCCACTCCTGCACATGAAGCCAGCTGGATGAACTTGGGCTAGTCACAGCTCTCTCAGCCCCACCTACTTCACAGGGTGTCTGTTGTGGGGAGGGGAAGGGAAGGTGATTGTAAGCCGGTTTGAGTTTCCCTTAAGTGGTAGAGAAAGACGGCATATAAAAACCAACTCTTCTTCTTTCCTGCCCCCTTGGTGGGGCTGGTGAAGACGAGCTCGGCAGAGTCTGTCTTCGCCCTGCCAAGCTGGGCACGGTGCAGCTGGCGAGGAGGAGCGTAAACGTGCATCCTTTCTCTCCAGAAGGCTCCTCAGCCCTCAATAGGGTTGCCAACTGTCAGGTGGCAGGTGGAGGTCTGCTATTACAACTGATCTCCAGCTGATAGAGATCATTTCACCTGGAGAAAGTGGCCGCCTTGGCAACTGGACTCTATGGCATTGAAGTCCCTCCCCTCCCCAAACGCCGCCCTCCTCAGGCTCCGCCCCAAAAATCTCCAAGTATTTCCCAACCCAGAGCTGGCAACCCTAACGTGAGCAGTGTCATACAAAAATAGTTGTGCATGTGTACGCACTAAAGACAGGACCCTGGTTACCTTTTAAGACCAGCTAGCAAACCCTGGCCTCAGGAAGGTGGCTGGATTTAGAATAGTCTCCACTCTTCTTGTCCGGGGAGATAACAAATCTCAGCTCTGCCAGGCTCCATTCAGCCCGTCTTCCTTCAGCCCACTCCCCCATCCATACTTTTCCTAGGGTTGCCAAGTGCCCTTTCGCCACCAGCAGGGTTTTTGGGGGGCAGAGCCTGAGGAGGGGAGGGTTTGGGGAGGGGAGGGACTTCAATGCCATAGAGTCCAATTGCCAAAGTGGCCATTTTCTCCAGGTGAACGGATCTCTATCGGCTGGAGAGCAGTTGTAATAGCAGGCGATCTCAAGCTAGTACCTGGAGGTTGGCAGCCCTATAATAGCAGGAGATCTCCAGTTAATACCTACAGGTTGGCAACCTTACCCAAATCCCTAACAGCTGGTTTATAACCCCGTTCCTCCCGGATCCTGAAATTTGTCACAGCCTGCTCCGGCTCCACACCCCTCAACCTGGAAAATGGGCCATCGCTTGCTTGTTCAATGTTTGGGAGATTTGTGGCAGTGAGCAAAACATTCCCTTCTACCCACGGTGAAGGAAAGGTAAGGATAGGGCAGGTGAAGGGATGAGTCACCGGATAATCATGCTTTGAGTTCACCCGTGACAGTGACTCTCTTGGACGTCATAAAACAAAGCTGCCTTGGGGAGAAGGCGGAGGACGACGCATGCCACCCCAAGATCCCTGGAGGGAAGGTGTGTGTCGGGGGAGGAATGCAGCTAGGATTGCCAGGTCGCTCCTCACCACCGGCAGGAGCTTGGCAGGGGCGTGACTGGCGGCCTCGACTGTGGCATGTGCCATGCGCCGACGTCACTTTTGGGTTACCCGGAAGCAACTCTCTGTTGAAACTCTCATTTTGGAGACGATTGCTAGAGCGTACGCATCGCTTCTGGGTAAACCCGGAAGACGTTGGCGCGGCACGTGGGTCACATGAGCCGATCAGGTTGCCAACGTCCAGGTACTATCTAGAGGTCTCCCGCTAATACAACTTATCTCCAGCCGATAGAGATCAGTTCACTTGGAGAAAATGGCCGCTTTGGCAACTGGACTCTATGGCATTGAAGTCCCTCCCCTCCCCAAACCCCGCCCTCCTCAGGCTCCGCCCCAAAAATCTCCAAGTATTTCCCAACCCACAGCTGGCAACCCGACCTCCAGGGGAACTGAGTTTTGTGCTCTGGAGGTCAGCTGTAATCCCGGGAGAACTCCAGCCCCTACCTGGAGGTTGGCAACCCTATGCCCTGGTTGCTGGGGGTGGACGACGGGCCCATGTCACTCACCAGGGTTTCTTCCTCGGATAGCCCCGCCTCGGCAGCAATGAGGCAAAGCGTGGCGGGGTCAGGGTGTTTGTTCACTCTGTTAAAGTTGAACTCCAGGATCTCCCTCTGTTCCTCGGTGGGACTGGCGACCGTTTCAGAGGACATTTTTCGGTTTGTGTCGGCTTGATGGAATTAGCGAGCTGTAGGGAAAGGCAGAGGGATAGCAGGGTTAGATCCAGCGAGAAGACGGACTTCCGACTGTGCAGAACTTAAACAAATGGCTCAGATCCCGCCTGAGCGTTTCTTTTGATGGAAGCATTTTCACTAGGGTTGCCAACCTCCAGGTAGTCTAGAAAATAAATGAACTTGGACCACATACAATTAGTTATTCAACCCTATGCAGTCACTATGGCAAGCACAATTAGTTATTCAACCCTATGCAGTCACTATGGCAAGCACAATTAGTTATTCAACCCTATGCAGGTTGAATTCAACCCATAGTGACTGCATAGGGTTGAATAACCTCCAGGTAGTGGCAGCAGATCTCCTGCTATTTCAACTGATCTCTAGCCGACAGAGATCAGTTCACCTGGAGAAAAATGGCTGCTTTGGCAATTGGACTCTATGGCCTCCCCAAACCCCACCCTCCCCAGGCCCCGCCCCAAAAACCTCCCGCCGGTGGCGAAGAGGGACCTGGCAACCCTAATTTTCACCTACAGTGCATGACTTTCTCATTTCCATCCCAGGCTGCATCGGGAACGGAGAGAGAAAATGTCACGCTCTGCTGGCAGAAATCCTTCCATCAGTGGAAACGTGCCGATGGAGCCAAGCCAATTTTCCCATGTGTTGGATATGTGGCATAGTTTTTTTTTTTAATTCCACCATTCACCTTTTAAATATGAAGTTCAAATTGAGTGTGACAGTTCCTCCCCTCCCCTCCACCCAAATTAAATAATCAGAATTCTTCAGACTTACGGACGTCCCTTAGTTGTTTTGATTTTGGCAGTTGTCAGATATGAAATCGCACAAAATATCACTGGCAAACTGCTAAGCACCACAGTCTGCCGGCTTCCAAATATCAAAAAATAGCCATTGCATGCCACCAAGTCCCATCGAAAACTAAATACCACTGCATGTCACTATAAACTGCTCTTGGATGCAAAATCCCATTACATAGCAACCATAAAATGCTGTTGTATATCAAATGCCAAATTGTAAATGCTGGAATTAAATGACTGAATACAATATCTAGTATTGAAATAAAATTTGACTGGATTGCAAACACAAATATATATTCAGCAGATATTCAGGCTCCCAGTTGAATAACCTGGATCAATATTCACATTGCAGAGATTTTTTTGGGAGCAAATTACTTTCACTTCCAGAGGAGAAGGAATGCAGCATCCTAAATCATTCTAGAAGGTGGTACATGGTTACAGGTATAATTCTTTAAACATGGAAACTGGCGGGTCCATTGAAATTTTGATTTCTGAACGTCAAGGAATTATTCTCAAGTTGATCAAATGAGGAAGACCAAGATTAATCCGTTGGTCATTGTTACCTTTGAGGCAGAGGGACGTAACCTGGATTGACAATCATCCCTTTCCCAGAGATACAGAGAAGAGCAGCCAAAATGTTCAGGGGGCTAGAGCTACTGCCCTATGAGGAGCGGTTAAAACGCTTAGGGCTGTTTAGCCTGGAAAGAAGGCAGTTAAGGGGAGGCATGGTAGAGGTTTGGAAAATTATGCATGGTATGGAGTGGACAGGGAGAAGCTTTCCTCCCTCCCTCATAATACTAGAACGCATGGTTACAAATCCCAGGACTTCCCTTTCCTCTGTTAACCTTTCCTCTGCAGGGGATCTGTAAAACTGCCATATCGCTTTATCAGGAGGGGATGGATCATTCAGTCACTCAGGAAGTAGTGGAATTTCCTGCTCTCAAAAGAAACTGCCCGTTTCATCTCTCTTGGAGTTGCTGCCCTGTAGGGTTGCCAACCTCCAGGTACTAGCTGGAGATCTCCTGCTATTACAACTGATCTACAGCCAATAGAGATCAGCTCCCCTGGAGAAAATAGCTGCTTTGGCAATTGGACTCTATGGCATTGAAGTCCCTCCCCTCCCCAAACCCCACCCTCCTCAGTCTCCACCCCAAAAACCTCCCGCCAGTGGTGAAGAGGAACCTACTGCCCAGCTTTCTTCCTGCCAGGAAGCACATTTGGATCAGTTGCTCATGCAGACACATGGGCGGGGCACAGAGCATGGCCAGCTTCAGCATACCCTGAGGTGGGGTGGCTGCCAAAAACATAAGAACATGCTTACGAACATAAGAAAAGCCCTGCTGGATCAGACCAAGGTCCATCAAGTCCAGCAGTCTGTCCGCACAGTGGCCAGCAACAAATCGCACGTAAAACTCCCATGCATGAACGACCATAGTCAGTGGGAAGGCTGATAAATGGGCCGAGAGAAGGACCCACGGGCAGGGGGCAATGTGGGTTGAAAGAAGGCATGAGTGGGGGCCCTGGTGGCATTCGGAGGAGGAGACAGTGGCCCTGGCCACTCTTTGCCCAGGGCCCTCCTAAACCTGGGACTGGCCCTGGGGTGAGGGAGCGTTCTGCTACGGATGGGTAAATCTTGATCTTGGATATGTGTAAGTAAACCTTTTTTGTGTGATGGAATGAAGCACACCTCTCATTTTAATTCAGAAAAAAAAAGTGAGCCTCAGCTATCAGAATGTGTCAAAACAAGGCCAGCAGGTTTCCTAACCTCGAGCAGCCTCTGAGGCTGTATGGGAACCTTTGAGAAGCACCTAAAGCTCTTGGTAATTTCCTACTCAAAACCACACAGAGACTTTTAGATCGTACACAAAAGCACATAGACTTTTCGTTCCTATCAAGTGACAGCTGCCTATGCCGATGCATGTCTATATATCTGTTCAACAGGCTAAAAAACAAACAAACTAGCTGCCAGAGAAACATATGCTTTCTTACCTGGGAAAATCAACGAGGCTTACAAAGCTCTTAAAAATTAAAGGTTATGGTCCAGCCAAAGTTCAGCACAATTGCCATTTGTTTCAGATGGAAGATTTTAGTCCTTTATGCATGGGTACTTGGACTCATGTACCCCGGTCTGACGCGGTTGTTCCTTGGAGTTATGCCCCCCCCCCCAGAGTTGACCTTGCACCCAGCCCACACAACACATGAACACATGAAGCTGCCTTATACCAAATCAGACCCTTGGTCCATCCAACTCAGTTTTGTCTGCTCAGACCGGCAGCGGCTCTCCAGGGTCTCAGGCAGAGGTCTTTCACATCACCTACTTGCCTAGTCCCTTTAACTGGAGATGCGGGGATTGAACCTGGGACCTTCTGCATGCCAAGCAGATGCTCTACCACTGAGCCACAGCCCCTCCCACACAAATCCCTGGTCTTCCCGTTGCTGTTAAATCCCGATTTTTCAATCTCTCCTGAGATCAGCCCAGGTCAAATCGTCCTTCTCTCCATGCATAAACCAAAGTGCGGGACAGGGGAACTGGGGGGGGGTACTTTTTTTACAGTAAGCACTAGAGTCAATTACAGAGCAATGTTTCAAGGGGCAGGGACTCAAATGCTTCCTGATTTTTCGTCTCCCAGCCGGAGTTCTTTCTGAGTAGGTTTGTCACAAAAAATGGGTTTTAAAACGACGTTTGGGTCCCGCCCCCATTCCTTTCCTTTAAAAGAGCTCCTTTTTGTGAAATGCTTTTTAACACAGCACTTGGGTTTCCACAGGGTGTGTGTGTGGAAGAGGGGAACTGGACGTTTTTCACACAGTAAGCACTACAGCCAATTAGTAAGCAGCGCTTCCAAGAGGCGGAGACTCACGCTTCTGGACTTGAGCTGGAGATTGTGCTGGTGCATAGCATTTTTAGCATTTGCAACAGAAAAATGTGGGATGAGCGAGCATCGAGCCCCAGGTAAACCTCCCATGCATAAACGACCATTGACTGTGCGATCCTAAGGCCATCCTGTAAGGGCTTAGAACAGGGGTGGGGAACCTTTTTTCCGCCAAGGGCCATTTAGATATTTATAACATCATTCGTGGGCCATACAAAATTATCAACTTAAAAATTAGCCGACCAAGCCCCAAGCAGACAGCTGCCCCAGGTGACAACCCCCTTGTGCGGGCAAGCAGGCAGGCATCCAACCGGTGATGCACTTGCCCACCTGGTGGCACAGGATGGTCTGTTGCACCAGCCGGGCATAGCCATCCAGCCACATGCCAGAGTTGCTCCTGCTCCGCATGGTCGAGGCCGGATTCTACAGCCGGCTCCTGTTACCTCCGCCTGCAAGGGTGAAATGAGGACACACTGGCTAAGAACACACACACACACTGCATTCTGGCCCTGGCCCCTTTAACCCCTCCATTGTAGCCACTTCCGCCCCCAGCCCTCTTGTAGTACAGAGGGAATACGTTTTTCCACGGCCCGGGTGGGAAAGGGTTAACACAGTTTCTTGGGCGGTCCTAGCAACTCCATAGCTTAACGACTCTTCTGCAAGGGGGAAAAAATTCCTTTTCTCTGCAATACAAACTCACATCCACCTTGAATAGAGCCTGTCCGCTGGAGAGGGCGGATCACCAGTCTTAGATCCTTCTGAGCTAGAGATCTGCCTGGACCCTCGAAGGGCCAGACCAAATGATTTTGTGGGCCTTAAACAATCCCCGGGCCTGACGTTCCCCACCCCTGGCTTAGAATGATAAATAAGCCCCACACTGGGATAATGCAGAGATACATTGGCATATCTGGAGATATGTCAGTGCAGTGCCCCCCTGATGCCACATTGGGGGGCACCTAATGCCAGCATCCAGGGGCATCCTGGTGGCAAAGCAGAACTCTTCTGGTCAGATACTCAAAAGGAACCACTCACTTTCCGCAGGTTAACAAACCAGCTATAAAACCCCAGTTTGAAGCTCTGGTTTGGTGCCAAACGCCAGTCTAATAAGGTCTTTGTTGGCTTTTCTGATTGTCTAGGCCAAAGCTTCTTAAACTGTGGGTCACAACCCCATATGGGGTCGCGTAACTGAATGTGGGGGTCGCAAAAAATTTGGCATCCATCTTATTAGTATGCAAATTTGCTTTCGTCTTTAATAAATGGTAAAATTATACGTACAACAAAGAATTGTTTTAAAATAAATTTCTTTATGATTTATTATCAGTAAATGTTTGATTTGATTTTATATGCCTATATACCCGGGGTAGCCTAAAAATTTCTTGGGCAAAAAGGGGTCGCGAGTGGAAAAAGTTTAAGAAGCCCTGGTCTAGGCAGCTGAGATCTCACAAGGAGGAATTGCAAAAATGTCCGCATTTTAAAAACTTTTCAATTTTATTTAATCCTGTTTTTAAGGTTTCTTTTCTCTTTTTTTTGCGCAAACCTGGAGGTTATTCCAAATCTGCAGAAACCTATCCTTGAGCCCGAGGAAACCCACACTGCAGATTTTTTTATCTGTACAGGGTGGGGCATAGTGATCCATCCATGGAAATTAGATAGGTGATTATTAAAATATAGCAGCAGCTGGGATTTCTTCCACATCCACTCCTTTTCTGTTCCTCTGTCCTGTGTCAGAGTTTTCTTTCGTTGTTTAGCATGTTTTTCGCCAGCAGCCCCTGAAGGGTTGTTGTGGTTTTTTAAATAAAAGTGCAGATAAGCACGACAGTGATACTACCGCCTCAGCGTTTCAGAAACAGCTACACCGAGGTGCAAAGAAGCAAAGAAACTTTCTCAAGGGGAACGCCAAAGAAGTGAACCGCATGAAGAAATCGCTTCCGTCATCCTGTCCCCGGATCCTTCTAAACCAACGGATATGATGTTCTGTGGCAATCTTTGTTACTGAAGAATCAGTAATAAAACCACAGATCCTTTAAGTGCCCTTTAAAAGCGACTTTCCAAAATGTGTCCCCGACAATGTACATCGCAGCAAGGTTGTGGTAGAAGTTAAAATGCTGAGGTTGCATCCTGGGGGGCGCGGGGTAGGGTTGCCAACCTCCAGCTGACGGCAGATTTCCCACTATCACAACTGATCTCCAGGCGACAGAGATCAGTTCCCTTGGAGAAAATGGTCGGTTTGGATGGAGGGCTCTATGGCATCATACCCCACTGATCATACCCCACTGAAATCCCTCCCCTCCCCTAACCCCGCCCTCCTCAGGCGCCACTCCCCAAATCTCCAGGTATTTCCCAACTCGGAGCTGGCAACCCTAGGTATTGCGGGGAGGGTGACTGTATAAAAGTGAGTGCAGTGTATGCGGGTAGAGTTGCCAGGTCCCTCTTCGCCACCAGTGGAAGGTTTTTGGGGCGGAGCCTGAGGAGGGTGGGGTTTGGGGAAGGAAGGGACTTCAATGACATAGAGTCCAATTGCCAAAGTGGCCGTTTTCTCCAGGGGAACTGATCTCTATCATCTGGAGATCCGTTGTAATAGCAGGAGATCTCCTGCTACTACCTGGAGGTTGGTGACCCTAATGGGGGTTCAGTTTCCCCCTCCCAACTATCCACAATGTACTGTATTTCCTTCCAACCCACGCATTTTATAGGTATGTCGCAGCTGACCCGGTTGTGCACTCGGGTCTCTGAAAATCATCTTGACTGGCCTCTTCGCATCCATAAATCGCTGCACCAGCCGCACTAAGAGGCATTCTATCTATAGAACCTGCAAGAATCAATATCGAAGACACTGCAGCAAGTATCATCTCCGATGTGTGTGTGTGTGTGTGTGTGTATAGTGCCATCAAGTCGCAGCCAACTTATAGCGACCCCTTTTTGGGGTTTCTATGGCAAGAGACTAACAGGTGGTTTGCCAGTGCCTTCCTCTGCACAGCAACCCTGGTCTTCCTTGGTAGTCTCCCCTCCAAATACTAACCAGGGCCGACCCTGCTTAGCTTCTGAGATCTGATGAGATCAGGCTAGCCTGGCCCATCCAGGTCAGGGCCCAGAAATCGATACAAGGGGTTATATTGTAGACATTCGGAGACAAAGATGCTGCATCTCCCAAGGTTAGGGTTGCCAGCCTCCAGGTGGTGGCTGGAGATCTGCCACTATTACAACTGATTTCAGGTGACAGAGATCAGTTCCCCTGGAGAAAATGAACACATGATTCCCCTGGAGAAAATGAACACATGAAGCTGCCTTATACTGAATCAGACCCTTGGTCCATCCAAGTCAGTATTGTCTGCTCAGACCGGCAGTGGCTCCCCAGGGTCTCAGGCAGAGGACTTTCACATCACCTGCTTGCCTAGTCCCTTGAACTGGAGAGGCCGGGGATTGAACCTGGGACTATCTGCATACCAAGCCGATAGAGATCAGTTCCCCTGGAAAAAATGGCCTCTTTGGCCATTGGACTCTATGGTATCAAAGTCCCTCCCCTCCCCAAACCCTGCCCTCCTCAGACTCCGCCCCCAAAACCTCCCGCCGGTGGTGAAGAGGAACCTGGCAACCCTACCAGTAAGGGACCCCTGCGTTCCCTGCAACTGTCAGATTGGAAGCTCTTGGCGCAAAGGTTGTGTTCTTTAGAAGTGCCCTGTAAGGTAGATCTGGATTATCCCCACAGTGCCAGGGGCACAAAGCCAGTACAGCTCAGCAGGGGCCTTATGCTACCAAGGCAGAGACCGATGGATTTCCGAAATCACCAGGGAAACCGAGGCATGCAAGTCACTTTCACATGGCTCTCTCTCTGCTCCACGCTGTGCCCAAACCCTATCCTGACCTGAACCTCAAAGGCTCCCTTGTTGATGGCAGCTAGGATTGCCAGGTCCCTCTTCACCACCAGCAGGAGATTTCTGGGGTGGAGCCTGAGGAGGGTGGGGTTTGGGGAGGGGAGGGACTTCAATGCCATAGAGTCCAATTCCCAAAGCGGCCATTTTCTCCAGGGGAGCTGACCTCTATCGGCTGGAGATCAGCTGTAATAGCAGGAGATCTCCAGCTAGTACCTGGAAGTTGGAAGCCAAGTCAATCGTAGGCATCCACACTTCTTCCTAAGGGACAACATGCCCCCCCAGAGTAACAATGCTCAAAAGTGTTTGGGTTCACCCTCAACTTAAGCAGTCCCCCTACATCCATGCATTATTAGAGGGGCGGAGTGAGGAGGGGCCCACCTTCGGAAGTTTGCACGGAGGGTGAGATTTGAACCTGGGACTTTCGAGCTACCAGCACGCACACCGCTCCAACGCCATGGCAAGCCTTAGACACAGCCCATGTTCTGAGGCACGAACCGGGGTGGATTTGGGTAACAAAACAAATGCAAAAGAGCAAAGCAGTAAAGACGGAAAAATACAGCCTAGAAATAGAACAGTGGATGGCCGCTTACTCTCTGCCTAGACTTTCCTCCTAGAATCATAGTTGGAAGGGACCATCAGGGTCATCTAGTCCAACCCCCTGCACAATGCAGGAAATTCACAACTACCTACCCCACACACACACCCAGTGACCCCTACTCCTCCCTTTTGGGTCTTCCTTTCTAGAAGATTGACGTTGTTTCTGCCCTTCTCCTAGGGTTGCCAACCTCCAGGTACTAGCTGCAGATCTCCCGCTTTTTCAATTGCTCTCCAGCCAATGGAGATCCGCTCCCCTGGAGAAAATGGCCTCTTTGGCAATTGGACTCTATGGCACAAGTCCCTCCCCTCCCCAAACCCCGCCCTCCTCAGGCTCCGCCCTCAAAATCTCCAGGTATTTCCCAATCCGGAGGTGGCAACCCACCCTCCTCCCCATGGCATTTAAACCTGTGATCCCTCGCTACCTGCGGGCAAAAACCTGAGGATGGTACAGAACACGCTGGGCTCATTCACCAAGAGCAGCTAAGGGGATTGTCCCATAAGGGTTGCCAACCTCCAGGTACTCTTAATAAACACAGTACCTATGCTGAATATAACGTGGTTGTGAAAACAGCAGCACGAAGGCTCACAATAATATAAATTTTAGACAGTTCATATAATATTTATAACCAATAAAGAAAAAAGCATTGCTACATGCATATTCAACACAAATTAAGTACACCCAAAGCAAAATACATGTATAATGGGCGAATTGCCCTCAAACATAAAGAAAAGTTCCACTAGCAAGTGGTAAAGAGTCTCTGTGGTGCACTTTGATGTTTTAAAGAAAGCCGAGGGGAGCCGAGACGATACCTCCGGTTTGGTATTCGTTTCGCATGTGCTTCTTCAGTCGAATGCTGTCTTCATAACTGATCTGTTACCTCGTTGAAGGATAAGAGAACCTGTGGTCCAGGAACCCTCAGGGTCAATCTTAAGACATTTATGAATAATTGTATGAAGACAGCATTCGACTGAAGAAGCACATGCGAAACGAATACCAAACCGGAGGTATCGTCTCGGCTTCCCTCGGCTTTCTTTAAAACATCAAAGTGCACCACAGAGACTCTTTACCACTTGCTAGTGGAACTTTTCTTTATGTTTGAGGGCAATTCGCCCATTATACATGTATTTTGCTTTGGGTGTACTTAATTTGTGTTGAATATGCATGTAGCAATGCTTTTTTCTTTATTGGTTATAAATATATGATCTGTCTAAAATTTATATTATTGTGAGCCTTCGTGCTGCTGTTTTCACAACCTCCAGGTACTAGCTGGAGATCTCCCGCTATTACAACGGATCTCCAGCTGATAGAGATCAGTTCCCCTGGAGAAAATGGCAGCTTTGGCAATTGGACTCTATGGCACTGAAGTCCCTCCCCTCCCCAAACCCCGCCCTCCTCAGGCTCCTCCCCAAAAACCTCCCGCCAGTGGCGAAGAGGGACCTGGCAACCCTATGTCCCGTCCTGGTTTTGAAAGAAACATAATTTCCCCACTCCTACACACAAAGCCAGCCGGGTGACTGTGGGCTAGTCACAGTCCTCTTAGAGCTCTCTCAGCCCCACCTACCTCACAGGGTGTCTGTTGTGGGGAGGGGGAGGGAAGGTGATTGTAAGCCAGTTTGAGTCTCCCTTAAGTGGTAGAGAAGGTCGACATATAAAAACCAACTCTTCTTCTTCTTCTTCTTCTTCTTCTTCTTCTTCTTCTTCTTCTTCTTCTACCTTTCTTCCAGGGAAGGCAGCCTCGCGTCTTAACTCCCCTCTGCGGCTGTCAACGCTGATGCTCTCTCTCCGCTGGTCTTTGGCAGCCCCTGTGTCCCGAGGAGAGAAAGCTGTTGTGCTTCTACCAAGGCTTCCCGCCCCGCACTTCAACCAGGCCACGACCAGCCCGGCATATTAATTCCCCAAACGCTGCCTGCATAGAGAGCCACGTGGCTTCGTGACAAGTACCGCAAACGTCGCCTCCCAGCAGAGCAGAACCAGAGATCTGCTTAGCAAGTTAAAAAAACAGAGTATCAACACCACACAGACTGAGTGCAGAACAACATTTTTTTAAAAAAACACAAAAATATGTTTAAAAACACCCTAACCCGGGGTGGCTGTTTCTAAGCAGAAGCAGCTTTGGGGAGGGGATGATGTGGAGCACAGAAATAGATATGCAGTGTATCGTAAGGACATAAGAAAAGCCACGCTGGATCAGACCAAGGCCCATCAAGTCCAGTAGTCTGTTCACACAGGAAGCCCAAAAACAAGGCGACTGCGACAGCATTGCCCTGCCTGTGTTCCATAGCACCTAATAGGATAGGCATGCTCCTCTGATCCTGAAAAGTATGGGTATGCATCATGACTAGTACACATTTTTACTATTAGCCATGGATAGCCCTATTCTCCATTAGGGTTGCCAACCTCCCAGTACTAGCTGGAGATCTCCTGCTATTACAACTGATCTCCAGCCAATAGAGATCAGCTCACCTGGAGAAAATGGCCGCTTTGGCAATTGGACTCTATGGCATTGAAGTCCCTCCCTTCCCCAAACCCCGCCCTCCTCAGGCTTTGCCCCAAAAACCTCTGGCCAATGGCAAAGAGGACCTGGCAACCCTATCCTCCATGAACATGTCCACTCCCCTCTTAAAGCCTTCCAAATTGGCAGGCATCACCACGTCCTGGGGCAGGGAGTTCCACAGTTTAACTACGTGCTATGTGAACAGCTTTGCCCTAGAAAGAGCATTAGCTGAGCGACACATCTTTGCATGTATGGTGCACTGAGGCCCTAACACCACTTTAATGAACAATCATTAACTGGTTATTTTTCTCTCCTGCATTCTCTTGCTCTCTCTTTTTGTCTAGTGGTTTTAATTTCTGGAAGGACGGGTTGCTGTTTTTATGCTGCTTATGCCCTGGGAGGGAGGGTAATGGCTGACGTTTATTATGGTTTTTATGATGTTAATATTTCCTGCTTTTATTCTTTGCTTTTACTTAGTTTGCCTCCACAAACAGATCTCCAGAAAAAGTAGCCTGTCCATCTCCTAAAAGCACAAAGTAAATAAATTAAGTATTCAAAAGTGGGTATTTCAAAAGTTGGTGGAGAATATTGCCTCCCCACACACACACACTGAAATCTGAAATGGTGTCCCAGGGTTTTCTCTAGAGAGCTAGCGTGGTGTAGTGGTTAAGAGCAGTAGTTTGGAGCGGTGGAGTCTGATCTGGAGAACCAGGTTTGATTCCCCGCTCCTCCACGTGGGCAGCAGACTCTAATCTGGTCAAATTGGATTTGTTTCCCCACTTCTACACATGAAGCCAGCTGGGTGACCTTGGGATTGTAAGCCGGTTTGATTCTTTAAGTGGTAGAGAAAGTTGGCATATAAAAAACAACTCTTCTTCTTCTTCTTCTTCTTCTTCTTCTTCTTCTTCTTCTTCTTCTTCTTCTTCTTCTTCTTCTTCTTCTGTGTTTGGCAGCGCTAGGCGCAATCTCCGATCTCTCAGGTTAGACCCTCACAGCTACCCATGCAGGGCCACCCTGATCCCTGGTGGACGGCCAGTCTCCCCAGATTTCATTTGCTGCTCCCCTTGGTGTGGCTACTCCAAAAGCATCATACAAACGCCACCCATCCGATGGTTCCTTTGAAGGGCAGGTATTCAGCAGCTGGCTGCATTGTGGAAACAATAGGCCAGTTCTTATGTCACTGGGAAGAGAAACCTTTCCCATTGTGTTTGCCTTCTATTTTTGCTCTCCATCATCCTTTGACAAGCAGGCGCTTGAATAATGCATGCTTCTGGAGTCCGCCACCGTTCAGTCATCGCAGGACTAGGCTGCCCTGCCGCTGGAGGAGTCGCTATTCTTAGCTTCTGTTTGCTTTCTGCTCCTTCCACAGACACCCCAGCAAAACTGTTGGCTGGCACGAGCCGTGGGGAAAGGGAGAATCAGGACCCCCGAGAAACACAGCCGCTCACTTCTCCTTCCCTAGCTTCACTCTGGATGCCACGCAACGTCCGCAAAGGGTGCTCTCTGGGGGTTGTCCGTTTTACGTCGGGGCTGCAGTGCCAAGATTTGGCAAGCCATCAATGAACTCAGCCCTTCCAAAAGCTGCCGTTCCGTGCGCTCTCTTTCAATACACATGACGAGCACCTCGTGAGCAGGGCCGGCGCCAGTCTTTTTTGCGCCCTAGGCAAGGCTGACTACTTGTGGGCCCCCCCCCCATTGCTAACCCAGATGTCTTGTAGAAAAAAAATAAAAGCACAACACTTTTTATAAGACGTTATAATTAATTATGTTCCATAGCACTGTTGTGGTACCTAAAGTAAGAAATATAAATTTTCAGTTGCATTTCCCCCCCTCCAAGAAACGAATCTGTTTAAAACGGTGCCCCTCGGGCCAAATCTGCGCCCCTCTGAGGTCTGCACCCTAGGCGACCGCCTAGTTCACCTAATGGTAGCACCGGCCCTGGGCCTGTGCATCGTTCACCAGCTTGAATGTCTGTAAACATTTATGCCCAATGCTTTGACCACAGGAAGACGTTACCGTCGAGCTATTTATATCTCGTCTTTCTCTCCAAAGGGGACCCAAAGCAGCTTTATGACACCGTTCACACCTCTCCCATTTTCTCCTCACAACAACCACCCCGTCAGGTAGGTAAGGCAAAAAGAGAATGACTCAAATTCTCCCAGGCCGTTTATGCTTGGTAATTAGCAGCGCGTTCCAGGCTGAAGTGCCGGGCATTTTTTTTTCATTTCACGCTGAACCCTCATTCCAGATGTCACTGCCTGCTCTGCATTTCTTAAGAGCCCCTTAAGAGCCCCTACAAAATACCTTTTGTATTTGCTCCGCCCCCGCCTCGAAGCATCCACTCAAGGAAGCATGCAGAATCACAGTCACGGCTTAGCTATGCAAACGACAATTGCTAATGGCTATTCAAACGAAGGAACGAAGGAGCAGGTGAGTGGGGGGGTGGAATTTGTTTGACTTTCTCCTCTTGCATGGGACCGTGAATAGTCATTTTAAAGGTTGGATTTAAAAAAGGAGCTCTGAGAGAGCATCAAAATCGACCCTGCATAAACGGCCCCAGAGAACTGCCACGGCACTGTGAGGGTTTGAACCTGGGGCTCTGAGATCCTAACCACCCTGGCTCTCACTCGCTTTATCATTTGAATGTTAAATGTAAAATTTTGAACGAGATATCTGCGCTTGCATTTTGAATCGCATCTCAAAACGGGAAATGTTAGTGTTTTAGCATTGTTGGCATCTGGGGACAGTTTCAGAAGCCACTAAATCTGAACTCTCATAAACTGTCAGGAGTCGCATTAAATACCACTTGCACGTCAATTACCAATGTTGTAGAGAAACTTCTGTCATCAGCATAGCATGTTCAGACTGGTATCTTTTGCAAAAAAAAAAGCTACAGAAATTTTCCTCTTCTCTCTCTCTCTCTGTGTGTGTGTTGTTTCCTTCACTGAGAAAATGTAGACTGCGCACTCACATGAACACATGAAGCTGCCTTCTACTGAATCAGACCCTCGGTCCATCGAAGTCAGTATTGTCTACTCAGACTGGCAGTGGCTCTCCAGGGTCTCAGGCAGGGGTCTTTCACATCACCTCCTTGCCTAGTCCCTTTAACTGGAGATGCCGGGGATTGAACCTGGGACCTTTTGCATGCCAAGCAGATGCTCTACTACTGAGCCACGGCCCCTCCCCTTGCCCTTTGGGGCAGGAGCCTGCCTCTATTTACCCTCTGCTTTTCTCCCCGATGGGAACTCCAAACAGCTTACACAACATCCCCCTCTCCATTTGATCCTTACAGCAACCCTGTGAGGTAGGTTACACTGAGACACTGCAACTCTTTCCCAACAAGCGTCCACAGCAGAGTGGGGATTCGAACCTGGGTCTCTCAGACTTTTGCCCAACTCTCTAACCAGTACACTGCACTGTTTTCCCCCTGTAAAACAACATCTGCTTATATCGTAATGCTACAGATAGCTAACAAAAAGCAACGGAAATTAAGGGGTGGGGGAACTCCCTGTCACTGTACATTTGGAAACACCCGAAAAGATGCTGCTGCTCCTGGCTCTGGCTCCCCATGAGAGAAGGCGCATCCCCGAAGGACCATTAACTTCTCTCTGGGCATCAGAGGTGAACACACATGAACACATGAAGCTGGCTTCTACTGACTCAAACCCTCCGTCCATCAAAGTCAGTTTTGTCTACTCAGACCGGCAGCGGCTCTCCAGGGTCTCAGGCAGGGGTCTTTCACATCACCTACTTGCCTGGTCCCTCTAACTGGAGATGCTGGGGATTGAACCTGGGACCTTCTGCCTGCCAAGCAGATGCTCTACCCCTGAGCCACGGCCCCTCCCCAATGCAGAAAGCATCAATGCAGTCAGTTCAATATTGCACTTACCTGGGCAACAAGCGAGGGGCTCTTCTGGGCTCCTATGCGCTTCTGAAGGCGGTTCCCTCCGGCGACACCCTTATATGCCTGTGTCCCTGTGCGGGGTGTGTGTGTGTGTGCTGATCTGAGCCAGGGTGCGCTGGGCAGGTGCGCCTGCGACCTGAAAAACCTGCAGCACAGGCGGGCTGCAACCCAGGGCAGCGGCTGGCGGGGCTGCTCTGCCACTCTCCCGGCTGGCAGGGCCGGTTTGGCAGCCAGCCTGCTGCGGAGGGCCGGAGGGAGGGAGGGAGGGCCTCCCTGGGTCGCCAGCCCTTTGGCTCTGCCCCTGGGAAGGAGGCAGGAGCCAGGGAGAAGAGGAGCAGCTCCTTGGCTTCTCTGGCAGGAAGACTGCGGAGTGATGGGGCGGGGAAGGGGAGGGGAGACGGCTGCCAGCTCTGGAGACTTTTTGCTGCTGGAAAAAGGATGGGACAGACCCTTTGCCAGCCTCCCGCTGCCGCTCGCCCACTGTGCCAGCTGGGGTTGGTTTCCCTGCAGGGGTGGCGGGCAGGCTTGCCACACACGCCATGGGGTGGGGGGCTGATGCAACTTGACCCCTGCCAGAAAAAAGAAAAAAAAACAGATCCTGCGGTCACTGCCCACACCCTGGAAAAAAAAGCACATTAGGAAGGGGGGTTGCCCATGGTGCTCACGTGGCGAGCGGAGAAAAACGCACCTGCTTTGGGCGTGCACCCAAGCCTGGGAGGGGGGGGCTGTGCGGGGTTGCCAACCTCCAGGTGAGTTAGGAAATAAACAGCACACAAGCTCAATATATCCCAATACTCTTATAATTGTTTTTATAAATTTCTTAATGCAGTGTATTAAGAATGCAAACAAACCATTTCTCAGGCTTTGATGATGCCAATAAAGAAAAGGAGACCGTGGCATCATCATTATTGGCATCATCAAAGCCTGAGAAATTGTTTGTTTGTGTACATATTTATAAAGCATACTTATGTGAGAATTTACACTGTATTAAGAAATTTGTAAAACAATTATAAGAGTATTGTGATATATTGAGCTTGTGTGCTGTTTATTTCCTAACTACTTGTATTACAGCACCTTTGGTTTGTTTTTTGGTTGTAACCTCCAGGTGAGGCCTGGAGATGGGGGGGTAGGATTGCTAGATCTAGGTTGGGAAACCCCTGGAGATTTGGGGCTGGGGGCTGGGGGCTGGGGAGGGTAAGAATCTCGGGGCGGGGGGACAATGCCATAGGTGGTCCATCTCCAGGGGAGGCCTGGAGATAGGGTTGCCAGGTCCCCCCTGGGTACTGGCGGGGGATGGGGGGTTGGATTGCCAGATCTTGGGGGGGGGGGGTTACCGCACTTTGTATTCCCAGCGATGTATTAAGAGTTTGAAAATATTATAAAAAACATTGGTTTAAAAGGGTTTTTGGATACCACGGCTTATAAATGGGTGTAAGACGTCTTCACAGCTGAAGGGGCCAAACAAAGTGCGAACAGTATTTTTTATAACGTTTTCAAACTCTTAATACATCGCTGGGAATACAAAGTGCGGTAACAGCCTTGGTTGGGAAACTCCAGGAAATTTGGAGATGGAGGCTGGGGAGGGCAGGAATCTCGGGGGGGGGGGAAATGCCATAGGGGGTATATCTCCAGGTGAGGCACGGGGAGTTGGACTGCTATTTTGTTGTCAGCAAAAGAATTGATGAGTTACCTTTGCAACCCTGATAAAATGCTAGTTGTTCAAGTTTATTGAAACAGAGGATCTGTATGGACTTATTTCTTTTGTTTTGTATTGTTGTAAGAGTAGGTTTTCTTATGTGCAGAGTATGTTTATAGGTTGTATGTTGTGTTTGCACGCTGTAATTGAAGATATACAATACATGTTGAGAGGTTTAGTCTAAAGGTAAAAGTAAAGGTCCCCTGTGCAAGCACCGGGTCATTCCTGACCCATGGGGTGACATCACATCCTGACGTTTACTAGGCAGACTATGTTTGCGGGGCGGTTTGCCAGTGCCTTCCCCAGTCATCTTCCCTTTACCCCCAGCAAGCTGGGTACTCATTTCACCGACCTCAGAAGGATGGAAGGCTGAGTCGACCTGGAGCCGGCTACCTGAAATTGACTTCCGTCAGGATCGAACTCAGGTCGTGAGCAGAGCTTTTGACTGCAGTACTGCAGCTTAACACTCTGCGCCACGGGGCTCACTAGGTTTAGTCTAGTGCTTGTTTATTTTTGGTGCATAGCCTACATACAGCACTGGTGAATTATTCTTTTGATCACCTGGAGGTTGACAACCCTAGAGAGGTCCGTTACAGTTGCCAACTCCAGGTTGGCAAATTCCTGGAAATTTGGGGGCGGTGCCTAAGGAGAGGGCAGTTTGGGGTGGGGAGGGAGCTCAGCAGGAATATGATGTAATGGAATCCCCCCTCCAAAGCTGCCATTTCCTCCAGAGGAAACGATTAATCTGAAGATTGGTTGTCATTCTGGAAGAACCCCAGGGCCCATCTGGAGGAAGGGCTGGGATATACCGGGAGAGAGCCTAGGGTTGCCAACTTCCAGGTACTAGCTGGGCATCTCCTGCCCTTACAACTGATCTCCAGCCAATAGAGATCAGTTCCTCTGGAGAAAATGGCCACAGTGGAACGGTCCCTGCAGTGCTGGCGAATCGAGTCCTTGTGGTGCTATAAATCAGGGTCTACTCAGCCACACGTATCACTCTTGCTGCCGTCACCATGTACTTAAACATTGATTCCTGCCACTATTCGCGCATGTGGCTGCGTCTTTGTTAAGGATGGATTGAGGTAAGCCTTGAATACTCTCTAATCCCTTTCAAGATTAGGCTTTTATGATCACAGCCGTGCGCAGACACCGCTTTTGGCACACCAATAAATATCTCAGAAGTGGCTGTGCTTTTATGTGAATAGGTTCTTGCAAATGAAGAGGAGTTAGCAGCACAAGCAATTTGTAGGATCTGTTTCTTAGGCCTTTTATGCACGGGTTGCTCCCGTCGTGGTTGCCCCCGACTACTTTGGGGCTTCGTTTTAACAATGCATGTATTTTCCAAATGTCAGAAGTTGCCTCGCTCCCTCCTCGCATTTTCCCTGTGTTTTCCGGATGCTGTTTTACCCCAAGGTTAAAGTCTGCCTCAGTCCCAAAATGAAAGCCGGTCCTGTGATTAATTGTCACTTCGGGGGTTTTCTCCTCACATCCATACTCACTTTTCCCTCCCACGTGTCTGTCCCCCTCTTCCTTTCCTTTTATGTTAAGCTCATCTGACCAGAGGTCTTGAACACAATGAGCATGGGATAAAATACTTTTAACATTATAAATAATTACAAATGTACAACAGAAGTGACTTTAAATTCTTAAAATGCTTGAAAGACATTAAAATAAAAAAATCGAGTTACTTTACAAGCATAACAGTAACTACAATAATAATAACATTGCTAGTTAACAGTAGTTTAACCTTGTTGTGCCTTTAAGGAAACTACTGTTACCAGATATTTTGTGACACATTGGGTCATTTCTGGGTCAACATCACCCAACAGAAATGGGACCACCCAAGAGTCAGCAGGAAGATGACGTCTTGATAAAATGGGTGCAATCCAGGTGGCCCTGGGTATAGCCTATAGATCACAGAATAACAGTAGGTGATCTAGTGTCTCAATTACTCCTGATGCACAGAGTCCCCCTCTTCCAATCCCTCCCCTCAAAGCCATTATCGAGTGCACTAGCAAGGGAATAATGCTGAGGCTGCTGGTCAGTTTCACAGCGACTGTGGGTCAGTTTAGATCCAACAGTTGAGAGAATGCTGAAGTAATCACAAATGCCCTTTGCAGCTGCTTATTTGGTCAGTTTCACAGCGAGTGTGGGTCAGTTTCGATCGAACGGTTGAGAGAACGCTGAAATAATCACCAATGACCTCTGCGGCTGCTTATTTGGTCAGTTTCACAGCGGGCGTGGGTCAGTTTCAGTTCTCGGTAGGATGGAACAGAGCAGGGCTGATTTGCCGCCCTCCCCTTACACGCATCCTCTTACAGTGTTTTGAGAAATCGGCTGCAAATACTGTGCAGACAGAGAACAGCAGATCCAGGGGAAACAAACTGTGCAGAAAAAACCTTAAAAAGCTTTAGAGAAGTGTTTGATAAAGCTGCTCTCAAGACGGGGAGCGGTTTGGCTGTCCGGGAAAAGAACTGACTTCCCCAGTCCAGCATTGGGGTTCCGTAACAATGCATTCATTACAGAGCTGGAATTCGTACACAGAGTCGAAGGGCTGTGAGAAGCCACATGCAGGAAAATCTCCTTCAAGGACTAGCTTGGATTTGCTCTGTCAGCTGAGCTGGGGCCGACGGAGCTGGTATTTTATCCTACCGGCAGCAGCCCAACGGATCCAGGGCATTTGAGCAGCAACGCGAAAAGCGTGCAGTCAATGTCGGGGAAACGCAAAACTCTTCTGTTTCCATTCTCCACAAACCCTTCCAGATCGAGAGCTGAGCTGGGGGCGAGAGGGAGCTGGAGACTGATTTAAGAGCCAGGCCCGGACTCACGTCTGTTTTTTGTTACGGTACTCTTCTTCGCGCGCAGCCCTGTCTCTCTCCAAAGCATTGTGTCACCGCTGGGCAGTGTTTCTAATCGCATTTCCATGTGCTAATATTTAACGGGACCTGGAGGCGGCTTGTTCTTTCTTGGTAGCGAAAGCAAAAACGGAATCTGGCCACGGCTTTGTTTTTAGGAACGCTTCTAGAAGGATCTTTCCTTTCTTTCAGCCCCTTTCTCAGAAGACTCTAAAACAGACTGGCCGTGGGACCCCCAGGTTGTCCACAAGCCCCAATGGAGCTGCTATTTTTGTTGGGATTTCACCCTATCAGCAGAGTGCTCAAGGGCACGCACAGCGGCGTACCATTTAGTTCGCGTGCTGTTATAAGACCAAGTTAAGTTACACACGCAGCCTTTGTATCTTTGTAAAACTAATATGTTTCCTTTATTGTAAGGAATGCCATTTCTAGACAGGATAGGGTAGAAATAGGTTTCTAATCTAGTCTAACTAGCTGAGATGGAGAGAGATGCGGGAGGCACGTCCTGCCCTCATGGTGCCAAGATGGAGAAGAACATAAGAACATAAGAAAAGCCATCCTGGATCAGACCAAGGTCCATCAAGTCCAGCAGTGTCCACACAGTGGACAACCAGGGGGGTTACCGCACTTTGTATTTCCAGCGATGTATTAAGAATTTGAAAATGTTATAAAAAATACTGTTTGCACTTTCTATGCATTCCCAGCGATGTATTAAGAGTTTGAAAACGTTATAAAAAATACTGTTCGCACTTTGTTTGGCCCCTTTAGCTGTGAAGACGTCTTCCAACCATTTATAAGCCGTGGTATCCAAAAACCCTTTTAAAGCATTTTTTTATAGCATTTAAAGCATGTTTTTTATAACGTTTTCAAACTCTTAATACATCGCTGGGAATACAAAGTGCGGTAACCCCCAGGGTTTTTGGATACCACGGCTTATAATGGTTGGAAGATGTCTTCACAGCTAAAGGGGCCAAACAAAGTGCGAACGGTATTTTTTTATAATGTTTTCAAACTCTTAATACATCGGTGGGAATACATAGAAAGTGCGAACAGTATTTTTTATAACATTTTCAAACTCTTAATACATCGCTAGGAATACAAGTTCGGTAACCCATCAGGTGCCTCTAGAAAGCCCCCAAACAAGACGACTGCAGCAGCATTACCCTGCCTGTGTTCCACAGCACCTAATACCATAGGCATGCTCATAAGAACATAAGGAAGGCCATGCTGGATCAGACCAAGGCCCATCAAGTCTAGCAGTCCGTTCACACAGTGGCCAACCAGGGGCCTCTAGGAAGCCCACAAACCAGACAACTGCAGCAGAATTGTCCTGCCTGTGTTCCACAGCTCCTAATATAATAGGCCTGCTCCTCTGATCCTGGAGATAATAGGTATGCATCATGACTAGTATCCATTTTGACTAGTAGCCATGAATAGCCCTCTCCTCCATGAACATGTCCACTCCCCTCTTCAAGCCCTCCAAGTTGGCAGCCATCACCCCATCCTGGGGCAGGGAGTTCCACCATTTGCGTTGTGTAAAGAAACACTTCCTTTTATCTGTTTTGAATCTTTATACACAGTCACAAGGGAATATTCACACTAAAACACGGAGGTGGTGCATGCACCAGTTTCCCTAGGGAAGGCATGCATTCTCTGGGCTCACTTACAAACTAGGGTTGCCAACTCTGGCTGTGAAGTTCGTGGAGATTTTGAGGGTGGAGCCTGGGAAGGGCAGGGTTTGGGAGGGGAGGAACCTCAGTGGGGTACAATGACATAGAGTCCCCCCACCCCCCAAGCAGCTATCTGTTCCCAGGGAAGCGATCTTTATAGTCTGAAGATTTGTTATAATTTTGGGAGAACTCCAGGCCGCACCTGGAGGTTGGCAACCCTGTAAGAAATGCCTTGCTGTATCAGACTAGGGGTCTGTCTTCTAGCCTAGCAGTTAGAAGAAGAAGGGTTGGTTTTTATATGCCAACTTTCTCTACCACTTAAGGAAGAATCCAACTGGCTTACAATCACCTTCCCTTCCCCTCCCCACAACAGACACCCTGTGAGGTAGGTGGGGCTGAGAGAGCTCTAAGAGAGCTGTGACTAGCCCAAAGCTTCTTAAACTGTGGGTCGCGACCCCGTATGGGGTCACGTAACTCAATGTGGGGGTCGCAAAAAAGTTGGCGACAGTAGGCAAATTAGTATGCAAACTTGCTTTCATCTTTAATAAATGGTAACATGTATACCAAAGAATTGCATTAAAATAATTTTTATTCATTTATTATCAGTAAATATCAGTTGATTTGTATACCTAGTTTATATACCTATATACCTGGGGTAGTGTAAAAATTTCTCGGGCAAAAAGGAGTCGTGAGTGGAAAACCTTTAAGAAGCCCTGGACTAGCCCAAGATCACCCTGCTGGCTTCATGTTGAGGAATGGGGAATCAAACCCGGTTCTCCAGATTAGAGTCCACCACTCCAAACCACCACTCTTAACCACTATACCATGCTGGCTCTCTGGATCATTCTCACAGGTGAAGGTAATGTTGTTATTGGGTCCCTGACATCTAGGGTTGCCAGGTCCCTCTTCGCAACCGGCAGGAGATTTTTGGGGCGGAGCCTGAGGAGGGCAGGGTTTGGGAAGGGGAGGGACTTCAATGCCATAGAGTCCAATGACCAAAGCAGCCATTTTCTCCAGGGGAACTAAACTCTATCGGCTGGAGTTCAGTTGTAATAGCAGGGGATCTCCAGCTACTACCTGGAGGTTGGTGACCCTAATGGGGGTTCAGTTTCCCCCTCCCAACTATCCACAATGTACTGTATTTCCTTCCAAGCCACGCATTTTATAGGTATGTCGCAGCTGACCCGGTTGTGCACTCAGGTCTCTGAAAATCATCTTGACTGGCCTCTTCGCATCCATAAATCATATATGCTTTGGAGACCTTACAGAAATCCTTTTTGGTCCCGTTTTGAAATTGGTCTGATTGTTATGAACTTCTTTGATACATGTAGCTGATGAAGCCATGTGCGAAACGTGTGCATGATCTAGACGACACGTCCTGGCATCTCTTCTTGGCACCTCTTCGCTGTGGTCCTTGCCTCGGACATCTTTCGTCCAGCTACTTAGAAGCACAGGAAAGTATTTTGTAGACAATATATGGTGTTATGTGATTCAATGGACATTTATTTCCTTCGCTGCATTGCATTCCTTGCTGGACTATTTTTGCTAATCACACGAAAAATTGTGGATGTGTATCTTTTTGATTTTTGTATGTATATATGTTCACTTTTTGCACTTACCTGCACTTTCATAAATTTATTTCCTCTTTATACTATCTTGTGAGTGCTGTTTGGATCTCTTCCACTACCTGGAGGTTGGCAACCCTACTGACATCTGGTGTTTAGGGTGTATACTGCCTCTATAAATGGAGGTTCCATTTAGCCAACAGGGCTAATAGCTGTTGCTAAGAGCCATCCTCCATGAATGTGTTTGCCCATATAGAAAGAACAGGAATGTGCCAGCCTACCTATCTCACACTGGCATGCAACTCAGGACATGTGCTTCCATGTTTGAATCAGGAACGGGAGGTGCCCCTCCGGAGCCACATTCCAATCCCATAAGTCCTGTCTAGGAGCAGTGCCAGGCGACTGGAACATGGTCTCCTCCCTCTGCCAGACCTGTCTGAGGGAGCTACAGGAGGGCTGAGGGAAGTACCTTACGAAAGAACATTGCTGTCCATATCAGTGCAGGTAGGTCAGTGCTGGTGGGAGCAGCGTGGTGTAGTGGTTAAGAGCGGTGGTTTGGAGCGGTGGACTCTGATCTGGAGAACCGGGTTCGATTCCCCACTCCTCCACATGAGCGGCGGACTCTAATCTGGTGAACCGGGTCGGTTTCCTCACTCCTTCACATGAAGCCATCTGGGCGACCTTGGGCTAGTCACAGTTCTCTTAGAGGTCTCTCAGCCCCACCTACCTAAGGGGGTGCCTGTTGTGGGGAGGGGAAGGGAAGGGGATTGTAAGCTGGTTTGATTCTTCCTTAAGTGGTAGAAAAAGTTGGCATGTAAAAACCAACTCTTCTTCTTCTTCTGCCCTAGTTTCCAACATGTCATCCCATAATGCTCTGAAATACCTGAAAGTTTTGTAACAATGTACGACAGACAAATGAAAGTGGGCAGCAGCAGGCAAACAACAGCTTTCCGGCAGGATGCTGGATGAACTCGCTGCAGAACAATTGGAGCAGTATATCTCAGCAGGAACATCAGGGCATTGCTGCAAAAATATCCTGAAAGAGCCACGGCTATTTTTAACTATTCTTAACTCTCTCCACATTTTATCGCTTGCTGTGGGGATCGCGACATTGGAAGCTAAGAAGATCCCGAATGGATCGGACCAAAAGTCATGCCCAGAACCCAGGCGACAGAGGGGAGTGGACATGTTCATGGAGGAGAGGGGTATTCAATATGGCTACTAGTAAAAATGAATACTAGTCATGATGCATACATGTTCTCTCCAGGATCAGAGGAGCATGCCTATTATATTGGGTGCTGTGGAACACAGGCAGGATAATGCTGCTGCAGTCGTCTTGTTTGGGGGCTTCCTAGAGGCACCTGGTTGGCCCCTGTGTGAACAGATTGCTAGACTTGATGGGCCTCGGTCTGATTCAGCAGGGCTTTTCTTGTGTTCTTATGTTCTAACCCTGTTCATTTGATTGAGTTATTTGATTGCAGAAGTTGTTCTGTCTGTCCACTTTCTCCACCCTGTGTATAATGTTATTAACCCTTGTCATATTTCCACATTATTTATCTCCCCCCCGCCCCAAACTAAAGAGGCCCCAGTATTTTAGAAAGTGGTAAAATTTGTGCATGAAAGCATTCTTAGGAACTGCGTGCCTCCAAGTTAGGGTCGCCAACCTCCAGGTACTGCAAACAAAAACCTATGCTGTAATAGAATTGGCTAATGGAAAATGACAGCACGAAGGGCTCCTATAAAAGAACACACTGTCCCATACTTTTTTCAATTGATGCAAAAACTTATATTCTTAAATTCATCAAATAAACATAATACACCATATTAATTACTATTTTGACATACAAACACCCACAAGGAACATAATGATCCAATGCAATAAACTTAACCAAAGCCAAACCGGCTAGTCCCTAAAATTACAATAAAAAGAAGATGCACAGTTTTACAAGCCTGATCGGCTCCAATCTTAACTCGAATAAATGCACAAATTTGCGAGCCTAGCCAGCTCCCCTCTGACTGACAGGCACACAGCTGCACCAAAAGTGTTAGACTGAATAAAGAGTGTCCACAAACATACTAGAAACAGTTCTCGATGGAAGTACGGCTGCACCCCCAAGCAGACCCAAAAAGGATGGGGAAAAGGGGGGGCGGTCTCGAGCAAGGTGGAACTGAAAGAGTAGAATGAACACCAGAACGTGGGGTCGATCCAGCGGCACGTTTCGTTATCATCCTTCATCAGCTGATACTCTTCTCATGGAAGACAATCCATGCCCCATATTATCATGGGTTAGACAATAGCTGAATTCTATATATACACAAATAAACATAAATGAGTATTATAATCTATTCCATGCACACAAGGCTTTCAGATACAATTATATGGAATATTATCAGATAATTGATCTGGCTCGTAAAATTGTGCATCTTCTTTTCGTTGTAATTTTAGGGAATAGCCGGTTTGGCTTTGGTTATGTTCATTAGGGAATAGCTGATTTGGCTTTGGTTAAGTTTATTGCATTGGATCATTATGCTCCTTGTGGATGTTTGTATGTCAATATAGTAATTAATATGGTGTATTATGTTTATCTGATGAATTTAAGAATATAAGTTTTTGTATCAATTGAAAAAAGTATTGGACAGTGTGTTCTTTTATAGGAGCCCTTCGTGCTGTCATTTCCCATTAACCTCCAGGTACTAACTGGAGATCTCCTGCTATTACAACTGATCTCCAGCCAATAGAGATCAGTTCACCTGGAGAAAATGGCTGCTTTGGGAATTGGACTCTATGGCATTGAAGTCCCTCCCTTCCCCAAACCCTGCCCTCCTCAAGCTCCACCCCAAAAACCTCCCGCCGGTGGCGAAGAGGGACCTGGCAACCCTACTCCAAGTGGTAGCTGGAGATCTCCTGGGATTACAACTGATCTCCAGGTTGTGGGGCGAACCTGTTGTGTCCCCCACCTTCTAGTTCGTTGTGCATGGCCCTCTCTGCCTGCTTCACTTACCAAAAAGCAACCCAGAGAGATTTGGATATAAAAGGACCTTGCATACAGAGAAACATTCTTACACAGTCATTCTTAAACATCATTCAAGCCATATGAGCAGTAAACCATTCAGTTTTATTGAACTTACAAGAAGAATATGAAGCAAAGGAGAAAGCAATATTTAACATATATGACAGTACTTAACAAACGTAAACATATTGACAGACAACAGATACAGAGGCCCCTGGGTCACTTCCAGAGAGAGAGACAGAGATGGCAACCATTCAAAGGGTCTGTGGTCTCTCCGTGGAAGGACAAAGAACTGGGGTTTTGGGTTGTTCCTTTATAGAGAGGAGAGGGGGTCACATATGACCCCTCCCTGTCACATTCTTAGGAAATGGGTTTTCTGCAAATCATGACTTAATTGTTTAGAAATATCTTGTTCCATAATAATTCTTTCAATGTCAGTTTTGATATCTGATTGTGCTTGTCCATCAATGTTCCAAAACAATCTCCTCCTAGAGTGGGCAGACAATTTGTCGCCTGCTTGAACGGCCTTGATTTGGAGCACGCAATGTGCTTTGGGTGACTAGCTCCTGTGCCCTTTAGGGTCAAGAGCCTAATTAGAACTGATGTCAGCTAAAAGGGCTGTTTTCTGAAAGTCAGGTTTTTGTGTGGTATGCAGGTGGTCATTTCCAACCCAAACTCATTAATATAAATTAATTATATACATTGAACATGAACTAATGTTCAATACTAAAAATTCTCGCGACACAGGTGACAGAGATCAGTTCACCTGGAGAAAATTGCCCCTTTGGAAGGTGGACCCTAGAGCATTCTACCCCACTGAAGTCCCTCCCTTTTCCAAGCCCTACCC
Source organism: Euleptes europaea (assembly GCF_029931775.1). NCBI lineage: Eukaryota > Metazoa > Chordata > Lepidosauria > Squamata > Sphaerodactylidae > Euleptes > Euleptes europaea. The sequence continues at coordinate 14,490,452 of NC_079315.1, forward strand.
TCCTCAGGCTCCACCCCCCCCAATTCTCTAGGTATTTCCCAACCCAAAGCTGGCAACCCTAGTTCCAAAGAACAGTCATGAACGGCCTTTAGACATGTTGTTTCTTTCTCACGAAGAAGAAGAGTTGGTTTTTATATGCCAACTTTCTCTACCACTAGGGTTGCCAGGTCCCTCTTCACCACCGGCAGGAGGTTTTTGAGGTGGAGCCTGAGGAGGGCGGGCTTTAGGGAGGGGAGTGACTTCAATGCCATAGAGTCCAATTGCCAAAGCGGCCATTGTCTCCTGGTGAACTGATCTCTATCGGTTGGAGATCAGTTGTAATAGCAGATCTCCAGCTAGTACCTGGAGGTTGGCAACTCTATCTACCACTTAAGGAAGGCTCAAACTGGCTTACAGTCGCCTTCCCTTCCCCTCCCCACAACAGACACCCTGTAAGGTAGGTGAGGCTGAGAGAGCTCTAAGAGAGCTGTGACTAGCCCAAGGTCACCCAGCTGCCTTCATGCGGAGGAGTGGGGAAACCAACCTGGTTCGCCAGATTAGCCTCCGCCGCTCATGTGGAGGGGTGGGGAATCAAACCCGGATCTCCAGATTAGAGTCCACTGCTCCAAACCACCGCTCTTAACCAATACACCACGCTGGCTCTCTCGTGACCCAAATGAGCTTGCCGTTGATCAGTCAACAAAGAGGGTAGCTGCAACCACCCATCGTTACGACATTTTCTTCTTGGGTTGCCTCCCTGGTTTCAAGATCAGTCCTGATCAGGAGTGCAAGAGTACATACCAGGGATGAAATCATTTCGGATGTTTCCACCCACAGCCCGTTCTGTGGAGGAGTTGTTTATTCCTCTTTTTCTAGCTGACTGGCTCAACGGCCTCATTGACATACAGCACCCCAACACCCAGTATGACCTACAAATCCCCTTTTAAAGAGTTTATCTCCTGTGATGATAGGGTTATCAATCTCCAGCTGGGGGGTCTGGAGTTCTCCCAGAATTACAACTGACCTCCAGACAAGAGGAGTTGGTTTTTATACCCTGCTTTTCTCTACCTTTAAGGGGTCTCAAAGTGGCTTACAATTGCCTTCCTTTCCCCACAGCAGGCACCATGTGGGGCTGAGAGTTCGGAGAGAACTGTGACTAGAGGGGTTGCCAACATCCAGGTGGTGGCTGGAGATCTCCCACTATCACAACTGATCTCCAGGCGTCAGAGATCAGTTCCCCTGGAGAAAATGGCCACTTTGGCAATTGAACTCTATGACATTGAAGTCCCTCCCCTTTCCAAACCCCGCCCTCCTCAGGCTTCAGCCCCAAAATCTCCAGGTATTTCCCAACTCGGAGCTGGCAACCCTAGTGACTAGCCCAAGGTCACCCAGTAGGCTTCATGTGGAGGAGTGGGGAATCGAACCCAGTTCCCCAGATTAGAGTCCGCCACTCTTAGCCATGCTCTTAACCGCTGCTCTTAACCATTACATCAGTTCTTCTGGAGAAACTGGCAGACACTATGACAGGGTTTCCCAGCCTGTGGGCTGCAAAGCCTCTGAAAGGGCATCATGAGCCAGCCCTCCCCAATGGCTACCCCTGCCCTTTTCATTGCTCTGCCAGCGTGGTGCAGTGGTTAAGAGCAGTGGACTCTAATCTGGTGAACCGGGTTTGATTCCCTGCTCTTCCAAGTGAGCGGAGGACTTTAATCTGGTGAACCGGGTTGGTTCCCCCACTCCTACACATGAAGCCAGCTGGGTGACCTTGGGTTAGTCACAGCTCTCTTAGTGCGCTCTCAGGCCCACCTACCTCACAGGGTGTCTGTTGTGGGGAGAGGAAGGGAAGGCGATTGTAAGCCAGTTTGATTCTCCTTGAAAGATAGAGAAAATCGGCATATAACCTCCTCCTCCTCCTCTTCTTCTTCTTGAATGCATGAAGCTGCCTTATACTGAACCAGACCCTTGGTCCATCAAAGTCAGTATTGTCTACTCATACTGGCAGGGGCTCTCCAGGGTCTCAGGCAGAGGTCTTTCACATCACCTACCTGCCTAGTCCCTTTCACTGGAGATGCCGGGGATTGAACCTGGGACCTTCTGCATGCCAGGCAGATGCTCTACAAACTGAGCCACAGCCCCTCTCCACTGAGCCACAGCGCTTCTTCTTCTTCTTCTTCTTCTTCTTCTTCTTCTTCTTCTTCTTCTTCTTCTTCTTCTTCTTCTTCTTCTTCTTCTTCTTCTTCTTCTTGCCAACATCTGACCCTGGAAACAGTCCCTTCCATGGCATACATCAGTTGATATTTTTTCTTCACTGCATTTTGATCAAGTAAAAGGTGTCCTGATGGCTTACAATCACCTTCCCTTCCCTCAACAGACACCCTATGAGGAAGGTGGGGCAGAGAGAGCTGTGACTAGCCCAAGGTCACCCAGCTGGCTTCATGTGTAGGAGTGGGGAAACAACCCCAGTTCACCAGATTAGCCTCTGCCGCTCATGCGGAGGAGTGGGGAATCAAACCCGGTTCTCCAGATCAGAGTCCACCACTCCAAATCACCACTCTTAACCACTACACCACTCTGGGTCTCTTTAAGTGGCTGGGGTTTCCTTCAGTGTGCTCATTCGCTGTACTCAGTACCCTATTCAGATGATTCACACTGGCACCTCTTATTGCCCCAAATTGGAAAATCCCCCATCAGCTTCACTCTGAGTAAGGCAGGAGTCCATCAGCTCCTTAAAGAGTAACAAAATGCATTCCAGCAGATGCTTTCGTCAGCCAGAGCTCACTTCATCAGACGCGTGGAGAGTGCATCCCTTAGGCTGAGGCATTTATAATAACAACAGGGAGGCGGCGGCAGGGAAGAGGGAGATGTTACAAAGAGAGACGGGTTTAAAACAAGATCTAATCACTTAAGGTGGGGGAAGAGCCTCTCCCCACTGTCGTTAGATAGGTAAAATAGCATTAACGTTCATCCGTGATTAGATTCTACATCGAGATAGGATTCACTAGGAAGTTACAGAGGTGTAGCTGAACAACCGAACGCCCTAGATGACTGAAATAGTCACCCACTGGTTTTTGAATGCTGCAATTTCTGATGTAAGATTGGTGTCTGTTTTTTCTTTGAAGAAGAAGAGGACGAGTTGGGTTTTTTTATATGCTGACTTTCTCTACCTTTTAAAAGGAGAATCAAACCGGCTTACGATCTCCTTCCCTTCCTTTCCCCACAACAGACACCTCATGAAGTAGGTGGGGCGGAGAGAGTTCGGAGAGAACTGTGACTAGCCCAAGGTCACCCAGCAGGCTTTGTGTGGAGGAGTGGGGAAACCAACCCGGTTCACCAGATTAGAGTCCGTCGCTCATGTGGAGGAGTGGGGAATCAAACCCGGTTCTCCAGATTATTTCCCCACATTTATTTCTTACGGGTTGCACTATTAGTAGGGTGGCCAGCTCCGGGTTGGGAATTAGCTGGAGATTTTGGGGGTGGAGCCTGAAGAGGGCCGGGTTCGGGAAGGGAGGGACTTCAATGGAGTATAATGCCATAGAGTCCACCTTCCAAAGTGGCCATTTTCTCTAGGTGACCTGATCTCTGTCACCTGGAGATCAGTTGTAATAGCGGGAAATCTTCAACCACCACCTTGGGACTGGCAACTCTATTAGGTTTCCCATTGCGCACCATGACTACTTGTTAGGGTTAATGGGTAATACTATAGTGTGAATTATCTTGATCTTGGTTGCCAGTGGCACATCCTTACACTTAAGGGTCCTTTCTAGCTCCTTCATGGCTGCCCTTCCCAATCTCAATCTCCTTCTGATTTCTTGGCTGCCGTCTCCCTTTGGGTTGATGATGGAGCCCAGGGCCGGATTGAGGTTTGATGAGGCCCTGAGCTATTGAAGATAATGGGGCCCTTTATATGTCCAGCTGTCCTTTGTCAACAATAAATTGTCGCTGTTTTTTGTGTTGAATATATGCTTTATGGTAATTGATGGACCTAATAGGTATCTAAAGCCATTTGCACATAACAAAATATGTATTTTATCAAAGTAATTGTTGAACTGAAATACAATTAAGAAGAGCAAACCAGTGATATTTTAGGGAGCAGGCTAGCAGGCGGGGCCCATTACTTACATCATAGGAGCCTACACAACACAAAACACTGTTGCTGTATGCAGGTTTTATTTTATTTGTTTTTTATCTTATATTTTGGAAATGTACATCCAGGTTTTTTTCCCCTTTAAATTTTTTTGGGGGCCCCACTCTCTTGGGGCTTGTTTAGCTTATACGTAAATCCGGCACTGAGCCAAATAATAGAAAGCCTTTAGCCATTTCCATTTCTTCATCGTCAGCCTTAAAGCTGTGTAATTCCACCGTAGTCATTACTTTTGCCTTCTTGCTGTTCCGCTTTGGCACTTTCTGCTTTAACCTTCATCAGGAGTTGTTCCAAGTCTTCACTACCTTGTGACAGTAATGTGGTGTCATCGGCATATCTCAGATTGTTAAAGTTCCTTCCACCAATTTTCACTCCGCCTTCATCTAAATGTAATCCAGCTTTCCTTGTGAAATGTTCCATACATTGATTGAAGGGATAGGGAGATAAAATACATCCTTGTGTGACACCTTTACCAGCTGGAAACCATTCTGTTTCTCCATATTCTGTTCAAACTGTGGCCTCTTGTCCAGAGTACAGGTTGCGCATCAAAACTATCAGATGTTGTGACGGTCCTATTTCTTTTAAAACCAACCATAGCTTTTCATGATCCACCCAGTCAAAGCTTTGCTGTAATCTATGAAACACAAGCTGATTTTCTGCTGGAATTTTCTTTTATGCTCCAGTAACCAACGTAAATTTGCAATATGATCTCTAGTGTCTCTTCCTTTTCTGAATCCAGCTTGAACATCTGGCATTTCTCATTCCATACATGGTAATAATATTAGTTGTAAGATTTGGAGCATCACTTAGCTTGCGTGAGAAATGAATTCAATGGTCTGATAGCTGCCTTGATGTCTCCTTTTTTCGGAACTGGAATGTAAATTAAGTATTTCTGTAGGCCATTGTTTTGTTTACCATATTTGTTAGCATATTCATGTTAAAATTTTGATGGACTCATTGGCTTGGAGGGCTTCTGTCTCTTTTAGGAGGGGTTGAAAAAATTCCTCCTTTCTGCATGGCTTTTTAAGAGTGATTTTAGTAAATGAAGATTTTTTAAAAAAACTTTGGCCAGGGAACTTTTAATGGTTGTTGGAGGGAAATCTATATTTAGATTTTGAATTGTTTCTGTTGAACACATGAAGCTGCCTTCTACTGAATCAGACCCCCTGGTCCATCAAAGTCAGTATTGGTTCTTGTAGGTTATCCGGGCTGTGTAACCGTGGTCTTGGAATTTTCTTTCCTGACGTTTCGCCAGCAACTGTGGCAGGCATCTTCAGAGTAGTAACACTGAAGGACAGTGTCTCTCAGTGTCAAGGGTGTAGAAAGAGTAATATATAGTCAGAAAGGGGTTGGGTTTGAGCTGAGTATTGTCCTGCAAAAGTATTGTCCTGTAAGTATCAAGATAATGTGCTAATGAGGGTATGGTATGTTAATATGGAACCATTGTATCCTGAAGTGATCTGTTAATGTGTGTAATCCAAAACTAATCTGTATGGCTATTGTTGAATGTTGTCTTTGTCTGGAGGTTTTTCAGGGCAGGAAGCCAAGCCTTATTCATTCTTAAACTCTCCTCTTTTCTGTTAAAGTTGTGCTGATGTTTGTGAATTTCAATGGCTTCTCTGTGCAATCTGACAAAATAGTTGGTAGAATTGTCCAGTCTTTCAGTGTCTTGGAATAAGACCCTGTGTCCTGTTTGTGTCAGTCCATGTTCAGCCACTGCTGATTTCTCAGGTTGGCCAAGTCTGCAGTATCTTTCATGTTCTTTTATCCTTGTTTGTATGCTGCGTTTTGTGGTCCCGATGTAAACTTCTCCACAGCTGCAAGGTATACGATATACTCCTGCAGAGGTGAGGGGGTCTCTTTTGTCTTTTGCTGATCGTAGCATTTGTTGTATTTTCTTGGTGGGTTTAAACACTGTTTGTAGGTTATGTTTTTTCAAAAGTTTCTCCATCCTATCAGTGACTCCTTTAATAAATGGCAAGAATACCTTTCCTATGGGAGACTGTTTTTCTTGAGTTTTCTGATTTTTGTTTGGTTCAATGGCCCTTCTGATTTCATTCTTGGAGTAGCCGTTTGCTAGCAGTGCGTGATTTAGATGGTTAGTTTCTTCCTTGAGAAACTGTGGTTCACAGATCCGTCTTGCACGGTCCATTAATGTTTTGATTATTCCTCTTTTCTGTCGGGGGTGGTGGTTGGAGTTTTTGTGTAAGTAGCGATCTGTGTGAGTTGGTTTCCGGTAGACCTTGTGACCTAACTGAAGGTTTGATTTACGGATGACAAGGGTATCAAGAAATGGGAGTTTACCCTCAATTTCCTTTTCCATGGTAAACTGAATGTTTGGATGGATATTATTAAGATGGTTTAGAAAGTCCATTAATTTTTCTTCACCATGGCTCCAAATGGTAAATGTATCATCTACGAACCTGAACCAGACTGTAGGTTTGTACAGTCTGTACAAACCTACAGTCTGGTTCAGGTTCGTAGATGATACATTTACCATTTGGAGCCATGGTGAAGAAAAATTAATGGACTTTCTAAACCATCTTAATAATATCCATCCAAACATTCAGTTTACCATGGAAAAGGAAATTGAGGGTAAACTCCCATTTCTTGATACCCTTGTCATCCGTAAATCAAACCTTCAGTTAGGTCACAAGGTCTACCGGAAACCAACTCACACAGATCGCTACTTACACAAAAACTCCAACCACCACCCCCGACAGAAAAGAGGAATAATCAAAACATTAATGGACCGTGCAAGACGGATCTGTGAACCACAGTTTCTCAAGGAAGAAACTAACCATCTAAATCACGCACTGCTAGCAAACGGCTACTCCAAGAATGAAATCAGAAGGGCCATTGAACCAAACAAAAATCAGAAAACTCAAGAAAAACAGTCTCCCATAGGAAAGGTATTCTTGCCATTTATTAAAGGAGTCACTGATAGGATGGAGAAACTTTTGAAAAAACATAACCTACAAACAGTGTTTAAACCCACCAAGAAAATACAACAAATGCTACGATCAGCAAAAGACAAAAGAGACCCCCTCACCTCTGCAGGAGTATATCGTATACCTTGCAGCTGTGGAGAAGTTTACATCGGGACCACAAAACGCAGCATACAAACAAGGATAAAAGAACATGAAAGATACTGCAGACTTGGCCAACCTGAGAAATCAGCAGTGGCTGAACATGGACTGACACAAACAGGACACAGGGTCTTATTCCAAGACACTGAAAGACTGGACAATTCTACCAACTATTTTGTCAGATTGCACAGAGAAGCCATTGAAATTCACAAACATCAGCACAACTTTAACAGAAAAGAGGAGAGTTTAAGAATGAATAAGGCTTGGCTTCCTGCCCTGAAAAACCTCCAGACAAAGACAACATTCAACAATAGCCATACAGATTAGTTTTGGATTACACACATTAACAGATCACTTCAGGATACAATGGTTCCATATTAACATACCATACCCTCATTAGCACATTATCTTGATACTTACAGGACAATACTTTTGCAGGACAATACTCAGCTCAAACCCAACCCCTTTCTGACTATATATTACTCTTTCTACACCCTTGACACTGAGAGACACTGTCCTTCAGTGTTACTACTCTGAAGATGCCTGCCACAGTTGCTGGCGAAACGTCAGGAAAGAAAATTCCAAGACCACGGTTACACAGCCCGGATAACCTACAAGAACCAATGAACTCTGACCGTGAAAGCCTTCGACAAAGTCAGTATTGTCTAATCAGACCGGCAGTGGTCTCAGGCAGGGGTCTTTCAATTCACGTACTTGCCTAGTCCCTTTAACTGGAGATGCCGGGGATTGAACCTGAGACATTCTGCATGCCAAGCAGATGCTCTACCACTGAGCCACGGCCCCTCCCTCTGTGAGTGATCACTGATTGTTGGAAGCTGCCTCGAGCCTAGGCTAAAGTAGCATATAATTTTAAACTTTTAAAATAAATACACCTGCTTGTATCGTACCATTCTGGTCAGCCGGCATCCCTAGCTGAAAAGGAGAAGAAACTCACTTTCCAAACACCTCCACTTGGGAACTTCCCAGGGACATCTGGGAGGCCACGATTGGAGATAAGAGTATGGGCTTAGATAGCCCCTTGGTCCGAGCCACTAGAACTCTTCTGGTTTTATGGACCATGCTATCAAAATGAAACCTCCGTGTCCAGAGGCAATCTACCACTAAGCAGCAGTGGCTGGCGATAAACAAGGGATGGCTTTCATGCCCAGCTTATGGGGCTTCCCAGAAACATCTGTCTGGCCACTACTGGAAGTCAAACGCTGGACTGAGTGATCACATGAACACATACATGAACACATGAAGCTGCCTGATACTGAATCAGACCTTTGGTCCATCAAAGTCAGTATTGTCTACTCAGACCAGCAGCGGCTCTCCAGGGTCTCAGGCAGAGGTCTTTCACATCACCCACTTGCCTAGTCCCTTTAACTGGAGATGCCGGGGATTGAACCTGGGACCTTCTGCATACCAAGCAGATGCTCTACCACTGAGCCATGGCCCTCAGATCCTTTGGTCTGAGCTCGCAAGTCTTTTAATCTCTTCTTGAACAAGAATTTATTGACAGTCCCCTTTGCAGCCACTGAGTACTGAGACGGTGAAAGCAATGACATAACCTTAAGGGTACGTCAGAGGCTTGCAAAACGGGACTCCCTTGCCTCTGGCCACTGGGAGAGGGAGGACTTCCTCATGTTCTCTCTTCGCTACCTTCTATGGTAATACGAGGGAGGCTTGCGAGGAGAGGAAGTGCCTTGGAATAGATCCGAGGCTTTGGACAGAAGCAGCAGATGTCAGGATGGGACCCTGTAAACTAGCTGCTACAAAGAGCATGCATGCCTCTAATGATTGAGCAGTAACAGGCTGTAAAAAATGAGGGGCTGTGGCTGAGTGGTAGAGCTCAGTGGTAGAGCATCTGCTTGGCATGCAGGAGGTCCCAGGTTCAATCCCAGGCATCTCCAGTTAAAGGGACTAGGCAAGTAGGTGATGTGAATAGACCTCCGCCTGAGACCCTGGAGAGCCGTTGTGGGTCTGATTAGACAATACTGACTTTGATGGACCAAGGGTCTGATTCAGTAGAAGGCAGCTTCATGTGTTCATATGTTCAGAATAAATGGGAGATATATACCATTTCAGTCGGAAGGTGGTGAGCGCCTTGTTTGAATGGTCCTCCATGGATAAAACTCGATGCATATAAGGCGTTATATGGAAAGGGTTGCCAACCTCCAGGCAAGGCCTGGTGATTTCCTGGAATGACACGTGATCTCCAGCTAGGGTTCCCAGGTCCCTCTTCGCCACCGGTTGAAGTGATTTGGGGCAGAGCCTGAGGAGGGCGTGGTGAGGGGAGGGACTTCAATGCCATAGAGTCCAGTTGCCAAAGCAGCCGTTTTCTGCAGGTGATCTGATCTATATCGGCTGGAGATCAGTTGTAATAGTGGGAGATCTCCAGCTAGTACCTGGAGGTTTGGTAAACCAAAATTAGCGTGCTGTAGTTAGCTAGCAAACCAAAGAACAGCATACAATTGCAAAAGAACAGAAAATTACTTCTTTATGCTACCATAAGCATATAAGAATACAACCAAACTTTGGTACAGACATTAATAATGTCCACAATAAAACAATTGGCCACACTATAAGGAGAGGTCCTAGAACATGACTAGGAGCATAACTTTCTTTCCTTTTCCAAGAGGTAAGGAGTGATGGAACAGTCAACAGAAGCCCGGTTTTCTTTCTGTTTCGGCTTATGCAAACAGCCTTCCTCAGGGGCCAACGCTAGCTGTAAATTACAATGATTCCGCATTGGCCTGGAGGTTGGCAACCCTATTTCCAAAGCATTTCAATTTCCAGGGCCATAAGCTGTAGGCGATGGGTTGTTAATGCCTCCAGCTAACTGTTGCGCTACACAAAGAGAATTAAACGTCTTTGTGTAGGATACCGAACCCTCCCAGGAAATAGGCCAAGACTGAAATCCAACTCCTCCAAAAGAACAACACACCAGTTTGTGACCGCACCTTGTTCATTCTGAGCCTCTAGAAGTCTTCTTGACATCATTAATCCGCTCTCTTAGCAGCACCCCAAACAAAACAGAACAAAGGTTCTTTAGAAAGCCGCAAGCCAAACACGAACTGCTACCGACACAAGCCGTATGCAGCCCCACACAAGCATCGTCTGAAGCTAGGGTTGCCAACCTCCAGGTAATTAGTTTCATAGTAGATCCGCCATTGCCTATACCTAAAAACGTAAAGTGTGAAGTGATGGCGAGCCCTGGCACAGGATTACCGGGATGTGCAGCACACAAACCTTTCTATGCACCTTCTACCTGCCCCTAACAAAACTTCAAAGCACTTTCTGTGCTCACTGAAAAGGTGGTGCTTTGTTAAGTGGCAGGTCCCACTATGACCCCTGGTGGTAAAAGATTTCAGCGGCTTGGTTCTGCGCTGTTCAAGTCCTCTGAGAGGCAAACAGCAGGCCAAGGAGGTTGTGGATGCCTTCCTCCAGGTGGTGGCTGGCGATCTCCTTAGGGTTGCCAACCTCCAGGTACTAGCTGGAGATCTCCTGCTATTACAACTAATCTCCAGCCGACAGAGATCAGTTCCCCTGGAGAAAATGGCTGCTTTGGCAATTGGAATCTGTGGCATTGAAGTCCCTCCCCTCCCCTCCCCAAGGCTCCATCCCCAAAATCTCCAGGTATTTTACAACCTGGATCTGGCAACCTTAATTCTTGGACTGCATTCCTAAAGAATGGGACCTTTCCAGACAGCATGGGTTCAGCTCATAACAGCCACATTCCTAGCAAAATGTATAATTCTTCAACAATAGAAGTCCCCTAATGCTCCCAATAGGGTTGACAGATCCCTCTTCGCCACCGGTAGGAGATTTTTGGGGGCAGAGCCTGAGGAGTGCAGGGCTTTGGGAGGGACTTTAATGCCATAGAGTCCAATTGACAAAGCGGCCATTTTCTCCAGGTGAACTGATCTCTATCGGCTGGAAATCAGTTGTAATAGCAGATCTCCAGCTAGTACCTGGAGGTTGGCAACCCTACTCCTGCAGCAGCCATTTTGTAGCAGCCATTATGTGGCTGTGCCCACCATGCCATGTCAGAATGCCAAAGGTGCCTGTGGGAGGATTCTGCTTCCCCCTCCCGGTTCTTTGTGTTTGGACTTCTCTGCCTGCTTACTTACTAAAGCAGAGCCCAGAGAATGTTGGTTTTATTCGATCTTGTTCACAATAAAGTTCTAACAGTAGTTTATACATCTTAGATATTAGATGATCATTTGTATCCAGTAAAAGTTTCTGTAAAGTTGATTTAGTTTTAGAAAATCCTGTTTTCAAGTCTTGTTGAAAGACCGAGTTTATTTGATGATACTGGAACCAAGTCAATAAATCTTTAACTTCTTCATACTCTTTAAGTGAACATTTTGTACCTTCCCATTTCAAAAGATCTTGGTAGGTTACAAATTGAGCAGGTCTTAGTGGGCGTAAAGTTAACATTTCTTGTGATGAAATCCATAGCGGAGTTTTTACTTCTAAATGTTTATATCTGATCCATATCCTATAAAGAGAAGATTTAACCATATGTTGTTGAAATGATGCATGAGATTTAACTTTATTATACCATAAATAGCCATGCCATCCACTTCTATTGTCATATCCCTCTAGATCCAATAATCGCAGAGCCCAGAGAATGTGATAGGAAAGGCAGACGCTCACAAGATACTTTTTAAACAGCACACCCAACGTATAACAGTAAACCATGCAGTTTATTGAACTTGCAAGAGAATATAAGGCAAAGAAAGAAGCAAATACTTGACTAAATATATATGACATAATTTAACAAACCCACAAACAAATCCAATTTAACAAATCCAATTTGACAGACAAACAAACAGCTAACAGAGTACTCTGGGTCGTTCCGAAGAAAAGACAGAGCTGGCAACCACAAATGTATGGAGACTGGTCTCTCCTTGAGAAGGACAAAGGACTGGACAACTGGACTAGCCTTTTATAGGCTAAACCGTGAGAAGGGGGTCCCAACCGGACATCTCCTTTCAAATTCTTCAGGAGATGGGTTTTCACAAATCATGGCTAATCTTGTTTGGAAAATATCCTGATCCAAAATAAGTTTCTCATCTCCAGAGTCTCTGACCCTGTTTGCTCGTCCGTCAGCCCGTGTACAAAAACAATTTCCCCCCTGCGTAAGCAGACAACTTGCTGCCTGTCTAAATGACCTTGCTATCCCTAAACATGATTTGGGGCACCTAATGTGCTTTGGTTGACTAACTCTTAGCAATGCAATCTCCTGTACCCTTTAAGGTCAGGGGCCTAGTTGAAGCTGGGGTCAGCCAAAGGTCTCCCCCTTGAAAGTCATAGTCAGGCCTGTTTGTGGCTTCTAAGCTACAGGTTATAATATTAGGGTATAAAGATGGTTCTTCTTAAGCCAAACTAATGTTTAATATAAAAATTCTCGCCACAGTGCCCACCGGCTGGAAAAGGTTGGGGACCCCTGCTTTACAATATGGCAGGAACCCTCTGAGGTCCAAGTCATATTCTTTGGAAAGCGGCTTACAGTGCCCAGATAAATGACACAGAGTGTGTATGTATTGAGTAACTCTTTGAAGAAGGACACACAGAGTGTTTGGAAGATTTGCTCATATGGAGACCGGCAAGCTGATGAAGCGGACGAAACGTGTATAAATCTAGAAGATACGTACTTGCTGGCTTTGTCTCCCGCACCGGTTTGTTACAGGCTGACTTCACATCTGCACAGGTCAGCGTTTTTTCCAGCTCATTTACAGACGGAGGAGAATTCCTTTGGATCACGCCCTATTATACCTCCCAGTTCATTTGGACTTGTGACTGATTCTGTGAGCGGTTTACAATCACTTGCTGTGGGCTGTGGAATATTAGTCTGTTGAGACTCTTGGATTTAGTTTGACACCTCTGGACTGTTTTTTGAGTTGATTATTTGTATATCACAGTCACATAGTGTATTCTATAGTTATAGTAGCATACTCTTTATTGGAATTGTTTTTGTATTTTGATGAATTGAGTAAATGTATGAGTAGCAATAGTAGAGCCTTCGTGCTGTTCTTTGGTTATTAACTGCCACATACTAGCTGGAGATCTCCTGCTATTACAACTGATCACCAGCCGATAGAGATCAGTTCACCTGGAGAAAATGGCCGCTTTGGCAATTGGACTCTATGGCATTGAAGTCCCTCCACTCCCCAAACCCCGCCTTGCTGTGGCTCCACCCCAAAAACCTCCTGCCAGAGGTGAAGAGGGACCTGGCAACCCTAGCAGCAATCCTATGTGTACTCTTGAGAGTAAACATATTGGACTTCATTGGGGATTACTTCCAAGCAAATTAGCACAGACTTGGGCTGCATGTAGGGTTGCCAGGTCCCCCTTCACCACCGGTGGGAGGTTTCTGGGATGGAGCCTGAGGAGGGAGGGGTTTGGGGAGGGGCTTCAATGCCATAGAGTCCAATGGCCAAAGCAGCCATTTCCTCCAGGGGAACTGATCTCTATCTGCTGGAGTCCAGTTGTAATAGCAGGACATCTCCAGCTGGTACCTGGAGGCTGGCAACCCTAGCTGCATGTCAATGACATAGCCAAGCTTTGGAGCCCCCAGGTCGATCGTAGCTGCTCTGTGTGCGCGCCGTTATTAGCTGTATGCTGTACGCTGCACTCCTGGCAGCACGGCAGGAGCTCTGGCATCTTTCCATGGGAATGTGCATTTTGCTGCGCGGTTTTTTTGTGCATATTCTTTCACTTCTGACACTGCTGGTTTCTGTCAGACCTGTTTGGGAGGGAGAGAAACTCTTTCCAGAACTATTCCGGCTAGTAGCGAACAATGCACTCCAGTGGAACACGGGGAGGGGAGACAAAAGGGCGACAAACTTGAAAGGGAGGCGTTATTCTTTGTGCATGTTTTGTTCCGAAGGGACCAGAGCAAAGCACTTTCTAACAAAAGCCCTGTGGTTTTATAGCCCATGGTTGAATCCTGAATCGATTTCTGGAGGGCACTGGGAGAGGGCACAGAGCTTAACTGATTCATCCTTCTCACGATAGCCCAAATCACCCCGCACTGTGCTGCTCATGGAGGATGGGGGACCCCTTCAAATAGCTTAGGGGGGAATCAGAGGTGTTTCATGGGGGGGTGTTGGTGAAAATCAGCACACACCCCTCATTAGGGCTGCCAACCTCCGGGTCATTGGAGAACTAAGTAAAACAAAAAACCTATGCCCTAAATAGGATTCCTCGGAGAATTAGTGGCACGAAGGCGCCACAATGTACCAGGGTGTCAACAAAAATATTTTGGTCACACACATAGTCTGCCCGTCTCACTGACTCGAGACAAGGTAAGTAAATAGGATCAACAGGCCGGGACGTCCACTAAACAATGATATGGGGTTTGGATAGCGGAAATGTGAAAACAGGCAGAAACCGGATACGGAGCTGAAACGATGATGAAGCAAATTATAAATGTTCAAACACAAACTGTTAAACAATGCAGAAATTACATAGTAGGAGCAGAGTTACAGCGGCAGTACTAGGGTCGCCAGTCTCCAGGTACTAGCATCCGAGCGCTGCCAAGCAATTAAGAGGACTTCAGCAAATTCACTGTGGTGCTGGAAAGAGCATCGCGTCGCAGCCAACTTATGGTGACCCCGGAAGGGTTTTCAAGGCGAGAGACAAACGGAGGTGGTTTGCCATTGCCGGCCTCGGCATAGCGACCCTGTGAACCCCGTCCCTTCGGGACTGCCTCTCCTGGTATACCCCCCGAAGATCTTTACGATCATCTGACAACAACTTACTGGTGGTCCTAGGCTTGCCAGGCCCCTTACCTCCACCAGGGGGAGCTTTGCGGGACTGCGGCATGTGATGCGCGCATGTGCACACGACACATGCACACCCTGTGCGATGCGCCTACGTCGCTTCCGGGTTAACCCAGAAGTGATGCGCGTAGCATGTGTGCGCATTGCCCGCCGACCCTCAGCTGGTCGGCGGGCAGCCCGGTGCATTGGCGGGGTTTTACCCGCCACCACCAGGCACCTGGCAACCCTAGGTGGTCCCTGGCAAGACAGAGCAATTCTGCCAGGCCTATGGCCAAGGACAGCCGCAAATATCATCTGCTGGCCTCCCTATTATCCCCCCTCCTGTTATATTATTAATGTCAACTGAGGGAGTAACCTACTGCGTATATCCGGCAAGATGAGTAGTAGTTAGGCACCATCTGTAATTTTGAAGTTTTAAGTTTAATTGGGGTTTTATCGTTTAAATTTAGATTTTGTGGTTAATTTTATTACTGATGTATTAATGCTTTTGTATGATGTCACCCGCCCTGAGCCAGCTTTGGCCGGGGAGGGCGGGCTATAAATCACAAAATAAATAAATAAGATCTTGGGGGTACAGGCAGACTGTAAGCTAAAATGTGAGCAGTCAGCATGGTGCAGCGGCAAAAAAGGCTAATGCATTTTTGGGGTGTATCAGCAGGGGCATAACATCCAGATCGCAAGAGGCCATAGTCCCTGTACACCACATTGTTCAAGCCACACCTGGAGTACTACGTGCAGTTCTGGAGGCCTCGCTTCAAAAAGGATGTGGACAGAATGGAGTGGGTGCGGAGGAGAGCGACGAGGATGATCAGGGCCACAGTCCCAAGCTGAATAAGGGCCCAACTCATTAAAAAATGTATCAGCCAGAGTGTAGTGGTTAAGAGCGGTGGTTTGGAGCCATGGACTCTGATCTGGAGAACCGGGTTTGATTCCCCACTCCCTCCACAGGAGCGGCGGAGGCTAATCTGGTGAACTGGATTTGTTTCCCCACTCCTACATGGTGCTTGCACAGAGGACTACCTTTACCTCTACACATGAAGCCAACTGGGTGACCTTGGGCTAGTCACAGTTCTCTCCGAACTCCCTCAGCTCCACCTGTCTCACAAGGTGTCTGTTGTGGGGAAGGGAAAGTGATTGCAAGCCGTTTTGATTCTTCCTTAAGTGGTAGATTAGTCGGCATATGAAAACCAATTCTTCTGCTAATAGTCTCATCGGGGTGGAGTGAGGGTGGGACAGCCAACCAGTCTTTTTCCCTACTGGGTTTAATAACCACTCAAGACGTGTGTGAAAGAGTTAACTCCCAGTCCCTATCAGTTACCCACCCACCACGCCCCTGCCTTTGAAGACAATTAAAGTCAGCTGGAGATGCGCTCATGAATCTTGTCTAGCGCTGTGTTGTCCTGCCAAGATGTGGAGGAAATGGTTAGCACACTTCTGCATCTGATTAAAAATCTGGGAAAGCAGCAGGGGAGTGAAGGTTCTCTGCACCACTTGGCAGGACAATACAGACCAGTTCATTAGCAAGTCATATATGTACACGATGGTAAGGAGCGGCATCTTTGTCCTTCTTGTTCGCCACCCTCTGTGCTGCGTTTGCCCGCTTCTCGTGTCCCTTCTGATCCCTGCCCTACCTGGGCGCCTGTCGGTCCTCTCTGCATGGAAATGCTAGTAGTCATCTCCTCAGACTGGGGGTCATCAAATGTGTGTGTGTGTGAAGTGCCACCAAGTCGCTTCCGACTCATGGGGACCCTATGAATCAATGTCCTCCAAAATGTCCTATCTTGGGCAGCCTTGCTCAGATCTTGCAAATTGAGGGCCGTGGCTTCCTTTATTGAATCAATCCATCTCTTGTTGGGTCTTCCTCTTTTCCAGCTGCCCTCAACTTTTCCTAGCATGATTGTCTCTTCCAGTGACTCTTGTCTTCTCCTAATGTGACCAAGGTACGATAGCCTCAGTTTAGTCATTTTAGCTTCTAGGGTCAGTTTATGCTTGATTTGATCTATAACCCACTGATTTGGTTTTTTTGGCAGACCAGGGTATCCGTAACACTCTCCTCCAGCACCACATTTCAAAGGAATCTACTTTCTTCCTATCAGCTTTCTTCAATGTCCAGCTTTCACACCCGTACATAGTAATAGGGAATATGATGGCATGAATTAACTTGATCTTGGTGGCCAGTGACACATCCTTACACTTAAGAATCTTTTCTAGCTCCTTCATGTCGTCAAGTTGCCCTTATAAATTACACGCTAATTTTGAGCTGCCTTGGACAAAAAGCCAGTTTCAGTATTCCCCGTCTGTAAAATGGCACGAACGCCACAGCATAGATTGTAGTTAGTTCTTGATACAGCCTTAAATCTCCATTGTTAAGTTGATCTAGGGCAGTCCCGATATCATGTGCAGCAGGTATTGTTTGGAGGTAGGAGAATGCATAAACACAACATACCACAGCTGAGATGAAGAGAGGTCTTTGCATATAGATGCTACCGCTGCACCTGTGGGGCTACAAACCAGGTATCAGAACTTTTGCTTTCAGGAACTGGAAATCCTACACTAGGGCCATTTATGCTTGGTAATTAGCAACACCTTCCAGGCTGAATTGCCCCACATATTTTTTTGAGTTTTTCTAGCTGAACCTTCTTTCAGGAAGTTACTGCCAAGCCGGCGCATACCTGCTTCGCATTTCTTAAGAGACCCTTTAACGCGACCTTTTGTGTTTTCTCCGCCCCTGCCTCAAAGAATCCCCTCAAGGAAGCATGCAAAATCACAGTGGTGGGTTAGCTATGCATACAGTTGCGAATGGCTATGCAAACAGGAACCAGGAACGAAGGAGTAGGCGAGTGTGTGTGGGGGGTGGAATTTCTCCTTTTGTATTGGGATCATGAATAGGCATCCACAATGTCTCTTAACCTTTCAATAACAGCTCTTTTGAGTAATTACTTGAGAGAAAGCAGCCAGGGTCAAGAGAGAGCGGGGCTACTTTCTCACACCTACCAACTCTCTTTATTTCTCATAGGATTGAGCGCCACCTAGTGATTGTGCAGTGGCAATAAACTTTTTATTTGCTGTCAAGTGGCGACAGGGTTTTCAAGTCAGGAGACGTTCAGAGGTGGCTTGCCTCTGCACAGCAACCCTTAAAAAACATTTCTTTCTAAAACAAGACCAAGAAAGGAATGTAAGTTTCTATAAAAGATTTCCAAGTATCTAAAAATAAGTCCTCACGCAGTTGTCCATATGTCATGCGCTGAAATATTTATAAAAGTTTCCCCATTAAATATAGGGGTACCTGTTGGTGTTCACCAACTCTCCCCATACTTATCGCACCTGTGTGATCCCTCTCAACGTAGAGTCATTTCTCTGGCTAGGTTTAACGTTTTGCCAACTGTGCTATTTGAAGGCAGATTTCGGAAAATCCCTGTCTGCCAGGCTTTGCCCGTGACAATTGTATTGAAACAGTTGCTCATGTCCTATATTACTGTCGTTTCTATACAGAACCTCGCAATGAACTATTAAACCCCCTGTTGATTGATGGACAGAATGTCCCAGATTCTTTTAATGTCACCTATTTATCTAACAATCGTTTGCCTCAAATACTGGAGACGGTGGCCCAGTTTTTAAAGTTTGTTTTAAAGCCCGCCAGTTAGTTAGATGGTAGTATCAACAATGTTATTCAATGTAACTGTCTACTAACTATTTTTTAAAGGGCACCTTTTAATATTCCTTTCATACCCTTTTGTATTGTGCCTTTTCGTGCCAATAAAGGAATGATTGATTGATATTGATAAAGTTGTTTAGTCCTCAGTCCATTGATTTACATTTATCTCTCCAATGTTGTGATACAAGTCTTTTAGCTGTGGAAAGGGCACGGGGGATCCATTTTCATTGACCATCAGTTAGCCTCCAAGAGGCGGGCAGATAGTTTAAAAGTACAGAAGAATCCTCAGAATTATGATGAGTAATACCTTCTCCCCAGAAAAACTGAATGACAGGACATGCCCAAAGCATATCTTTAAATAATGTGTCCTGTGAATCACAGCACCAACAATTAGTCATTTTACTCAGTTCTTTACTAAAGAGTTGCTGTGGTGTCCAATATATCCTAAACATATTTTTTTTGCTGAATACGTTGCAATTAATCTATAAAGAGAGCAGGTATAGACTTCAAGGCTGTACCTCACTGTTATAAACAAATATCGTAGGTTGCGTTTTCTGCATCGATTCAGTGTAAGTTTCCAGGAGCAAAGGGAACTCCGAGATGCTTAATGTCATATTTAGATACCAACAGATGTTGCAATTGTAAATGCTGCCGCTCAACAAACGTTGACAAGTCATATCTATCATGGTCTTCTCTCACAAGACCAGAAAACATAAGTGGCAGATAGACGGCCATGAGATCGACCAAGTCAAGATGTTTAGATACCTTGGCATAACATTTAGATACCTTGGCATAACATGGTCAGCTCAGCTGTCCCAAGTGTCTGAGACATCCCAGAGGACTGCCATGGCAACTTTGAGATTCTCCCTTACAAAAGGGGGTGCCCATATACCTTCTGCCATGAAAGTCTTCCAGGGGAAAGTGATCCCCCAACTCACGTTTGGGTCGCAGATATGCCTCTATAAATTTTCACAAATTAGAAGTAGTCCAGTCAAAATTTCTCAGATCCTTATTCGGTGTCCCTCAATGTATTTCAAATGCACTGATTAGACTGGAAGCCGGGATGGTACCATTAGAAACACGAGCCTGGTACCATGCCATTTCTTATTGGTTAAAGATGAAATTGTCCTCATCCAGTTTAACTCCCCTAATCTTCGCAGATAATTTTTCCTCAAGATGGATTAATCTAACCGAGGATAAACTCCAACATTTAGGTTTATCAAGTACAACTCTTCTAAATCTTGGCTATCAAGGAGCAAAAACAATAGTCAAACAGAGGCTTTGGGACATTGCCCTTCAAGATGACAGATCAAGGGCTTACTCGGTCCCAGTAGTGGAGAACCGTAAAAATTTTTCGGCCCCTCCAAATTATCTCTATACCTTAGAACACCCTAAACACCGGAGAGCCTTCACCTTAGCACGTTTTAATGCCCTTCCATCTGCTCTTCTTGACGGGAGGTATGCCAGCCTCCCTTACGAATTCCGCCTCTGTCCATGCCAATCTGGAATGGTGGAAACGGTTGAACATGTGCTATTACACTGCCCATTTTATCAAGACACACGCAAAACGTTCGTTGATCCAATTTTGTCTAGCTTCCCAGACAGAGACAGCGTTCGCTATACCGCTTTATTATTAGATGATTCTGTTAAAGATATTACCTATCAGATTGCAAGATTCTGTGCAATAAGGCAGAAGAAGCTGTTAAAATGACTTTTACGTCAAACAGACTATTTTATCGAGCTGTTGTAACTAAATTTACGATTTATTGAGCAAATATCAGACATTCTGTTCTAATTGTTATGATATTTCTTTTTGTAAAAACTGGTCTTTGACTGTAATAAACAAATGATGAAGAAGAAGTCATATTTAGATCTCAGCTGAGAAAATGCATAGGATAGCAACCCTGTGTAAGAGGCCTTCACTTCACCTACCTCACAAGGTGTCTATTGTGGGGAGAGGTAGGGAAGGTGATTGTAAGCCAGTTCGAGGCTCCTTAAAGGTAGAGAAAAGCGGGGTATAAAAACCAACACTTCAAGAAATCAGTTTGACCCTTACTAAAGGGATCTGTTGGATCCAGTCCCAACTGGCTGTTTCCACCAACTCCACCTTCCCCCAGCAGATCCCCTTCATTACAACCTGCAGGGTCTCTCATCCCACAGGAGCAGTGTTTTACAAAGAAGGCAGAAAAGTCCCATTATGTTGAAGGAAAATTTAGTCTTGGCTCTGACCCAATGAACTGAATGGCTACACTGAATTTTGAGGGGGGGGGGGAGACTAGCTTGAGAGCCAGTGTGGTGTAGTGGTTAAGAGCAGTGGTTTGGAGCGGTGGACTGTGATCTGGAGAACCGGGTTTGATCCCCACTCCTCCACATGAGCGGCAGAAGCTAATCTGGTGAACTGGGTTTGTTTCCCCACGCCTCCACATGAAGCCAACTGGGTGACCTTGGGCTAGTCACAGCTCTCTTAGAGCTCTCTCAGCCCTGCCTCACAGGGTGTCTGTTGTGGGGAGGGGAAGGTGATTGTAAGCCAGTTTGATTCTTCCTTAAGTGGTAGAGAAAGTCGGCATATAAAAACTCTTAGGGAAGGGAGTTATAGAACGGCACATCTGCTTCTCTTCTTATTCAGCCTGTTTTCCATGACGGATCTGAGTTGCCACTCTGAAATTCTGATTTGGCTTCTTCTGGCTGCTGATACAGAACCGTTGCATTTGCACATATGCATCTTCACTGGAGCTCTGTGAATTGCAAGCACTTGCAAGATTGAATACCACGCGTTACTGAGGAACGGCTGGTGGCATCTTCTAGGGACCTCTGGCCATCTTGGCTCCATGCTTATAGCCCCCCCCCACACACACACACACACACTCTCTGGCATCACTTCCTCTCCACAACATGTTCACTGTGTGATTCACCTTGTGACCTTATACCACATTTACCACAACTAAAAGCTGTTATCAAAAAAACTGGCCTTCCTAAGATTGTGATAGCAATACATAATCCTCCCAAACAAGAGCAGCAGCAGAACCTGGTGCCCCCATTCCCCTCCCTACCAATAAACAAGCTACACACGTTCCCCCCTAATAAAACAGCTGTATTAAGCACACTCAGAGGCTGGACAAGGGCTAAACAGGGTGTTTCCGTTTTAGCTGCTGGGAAGCTACTTTTAAAAGATAGTTTCTGCTTCTTAGTAGGTCACAGATGTACTGTCTTCCCTTGAAGCTTGGCTCATGAGCACGGGCCTTTGCTGGAAATATGAACATCCTTCTTCTCCTCCCTGTAGAGAGAAAGAAACGATTGGGGACAATGAGACGTACAAATCCCCTCCCAGAACGTAACTGGTGCCTGCAAGAATGCCAGACTAGTGACTCATCCTCGTCCAGATACCAGGTGTGACATTGAGCTATCTATCCCTCAGTGAAGAAGATCCCACCCAGATATGACAAGAGAGTAAGGTTGTTTATGAATGGGAGTTTTACCTGAGGTTCGTTGCTTGCTGGACCCACACTTTCCTGTTGGGAATCTGTGCGCCAGCAGTCTCCAAGCTCAAATCAAGTCCCTGCCCCTTTAAATGCTGCTTTGTAAGTGGCTTACTTTGTAGGGTTTACTGCGAGAGAAACCCCCCCCCCAAACCCAATTGCTGCATATAAAAGGATTTTAAGTACAAAAAATGGAGCAATCCGAAAGGAAAGGTTTTTTAAAGCCTTTCTTCTGCTCTGAAAGAACTCCAAGGAAGCAGGAAGCATTTGAATCCCCGCCTCTTTACACGCTGCTTTGTAATTGGCTGTGAGAGAAACCAAGCTTGCATGTCCCATGCTTTGCCTCATGCATGGGGATTTCACCCACGCTGAGCTTAGGGGAGACGGAAGAATTGCGTTAAGAGAGGGACGGGAAGTCTCAGGATTTGTAAGGGCTGGCAGCAAGGTCATCGCTAATGGAGGAAAAACTTATGCATAACTCCAAGGAACAACCAAGACAGACCGGGGGCGAACGTGAGTGAAAGTACGCATGCATAAACGACCTAAGTGATGTCAACAGCTCTGCCTGGCACCCTGGACAGCCACTGCCACAGTAACCCATACTGGCCTTGACATTCTAGCTGTATCTGAAAAAGTGAGCTGTGGCTCACGAAAGCTCATACCCTACCAGAAAATATTTTTGTTAGTCTTTAAGGTGCTACTGGACTCTTGCCCTTTTTGACTACTTTGACAGACCAAGGGTTTGACATGGTATAAAACAGCTTTGTGTGCTGCTGACAGGTGGTAGGAAGGATTCTGGAGATTGTCATTGCCAAAACAAAGGACTTCACCTGTTGTTAACATTCAGTTTCTATTGTCAGGCTATGTGCAGACACAGTCCCATTGGACTAACCCCACAGTGCTGAGTTCTGTGGTAGGTGTTCAGGTCTCACACAGCCCTGAACCTTAAGACTGTAACACTAGTCTTAAGAACATAAGAAAGGCTGTGCTGGATCAGACCAAGGTCCATCAGGTCCAGCAGTCTGTTCACACAGTGGCCAAACAGGTGCCTCTAGGAAGCCCACAAACAAGACGACTGCAGCAGCATTGTCCTGCCTGTGTTCCACAGCACCTAATGTAATAGGGATGCTCCTCTGATCCTGGAGAGAATAAGGTATGCATCATGACTAGTATCCATTTTTACTAGTAGCCACGAATACCCCTCTCCTCCATGAACATGCCCACTCCCCTCTTAAAGCCACTGGAGCAAACACAAGTACCTGACCTGAAAGTTGCCCCCACAGCTTGGCTCTCTGATAGAGGGTACGAACAACTTAGTGTCCAGATCACGCAAAGTGATGGTATCGCTTTACTCTGCTCTGGTTAGCTCTCACCTAGAGTACTGTGTTCAGTTTTGGGCTCTGCAATTTAAGAAAGATGTAGACAAGCTGGAAAGGGTCCAGAGGAGGGCAACAAAGATGGTGAGGGGGTCTGGAGACCAAGTCCTATGAGGAAAGGTTGAAGGAGCTGGGTCTGTTTAGCCTGAAGAGGAGAAGACTGACAGGGGATATGATAACCACCTTCAAGTACTTGAAGGGCTGTCATATAGAGGATGGTGCCGAGTTGTTTTCTGTTGCCCCAGGAGGTCGGACCAGAACCAACGGGTTGAAATTAAATCAAAAGAGTTTCCGTCTAGACATTAGGAAGAATTTTCTAACAGTTAGAGCGGTTCCTCAGTAGAACAGGCTTCCTCCGGAGGTGGTAAGCTCTCCTTCCCTGGAAGTTTTTAAGCAGAGGCTAGATGGCCAACTGTCAGCAATGCTGATTCTATGACCTTAGGCAGTTCATGAGAGGGGGGCCATTTTGGCCATCTTCTGGGCATGGAGTAGGGGTCACTGGGTGTGTGTGGGGGGGAGGTAGTTGTGAATTTCCTGCATTGTGCAGGGGGTTGGACTAGATGACCCTTGTGGTCCCTTCCAACTCTATGATTCTATGAACTGATTTACCAGTTACCTGTTTGTAGAGCAAAGCATGCACTCGTTGGAGTATGTTGTTCCATCAGTCCCGCAGACTGGATTAAAGTTCCTTGGGCATCCAGGTAAAGCATACAAATTGCATTGGGGCTGGAAAGGAAACCGATTTGCCAACTGTGCATTTTAAAAGCGAATTTTTAGAATGTCTGAAATACAGACCAATCTCTTCTCTAATGCCCACAAGGCCACCGCCCCAAGGCTAGGGAACGAGTCAGAGAGTGAAGTGGACCAGAACAGCATTCGGCTTGTCATAACGTGGGAAGTTCGCTGTGTATTCAGTCTGCAAGTCGACCCGCACCTATCGTATGTCCCCTCAACTTGCTTTTTGAAGCTCGGCGGCTGTGCTATCAGTGCAAGTTGAAGGCTGTGCTAAGCACACGATGAACCAACTATCTAAGTGCTCGTGGTCAATTAAACTCTGGGTGTCTCGGCGTGGCAATTCTGTCTTGGGAAGACTGCATGGTGTAACAGCTGTGAAAGTGCTAGACACACACCCTAATCACTGGGAGATCTTGGCTCAGTCAGTTCCTCTTAGCCTAATGTTACCTCACAGGGGTATCTGCAAGGATCCAGCGGGGGGGGGGAACCTTTATATATGCCACCCTGAGCTCCTTAAAAGAATAAATAAAATAAGCATAAAGTCATCCCTTCTTAAGGTTTGTGGAACAGCTACGAAACACTGCATGACGAAAGCTGACATTGTGTGGCATTCAGTCTGATCGGTAGTACTGAAGAAGACAACTTGGTTTTTAAATGCCAACTTTCTCGGCCACTTAAGGAAGAAACAAACCGGCTTACAGTCCCCTTCCCCTCCCCACAACAGGCACTCCGTGAGGTAGGTAGGGCTGAGAGAGCTCGAACAGAGCTGTGACTAGCCCAAGGTCACCCAGCTGGCTTCATGTGGAGGAGTGGGGAAACCAACCCGGTTCACCAGAATAGTTTCCGCCGCTCATGTGGACGAGTGGGGAATCAAACCCGGTTCTCCAGATCAGACTCCACCGCTCCAAACCACTGCTCTTAACCACTACACCACGCTGGCTCTCACACTGGCTGACAGAAGAGGGAAGTTTACTTCCATATTTATTCATAAAATAATGTTTATATTTTAAAACCATTCTCCACCCAAAAAGTGGCTTCTGGAGCAGCAATTAAAACATTTTTAAAATGCATTATGGTGCCTCTCCAAAGGCAGGTTATCCATGACACATGAGGATCTGCAATCACTCCAGCCAGCATGGTTTAGTGGTTAGTGTCAGAGTAGGATAGGGGGAAACCCAGGTTCGAATCCCCATCCTGCCATGGAAGCTTGCTGAGTGACCTTGGGCCAGTCACACACTCTCAGCCTAGCCTACCTCACAGGACTGTTATGAGGATAAAACAAGAGGAGAGGAGAACAACGCAAGCCACTTTGGGTCCCCATTGGGGTGAAAAGCGAGATCATAAATGAAGCAAATAAATAAATAAATGGCTCGCGATCAGCCTCTTGACCGTTTGCACTGTGCTCTGAACGGCTGGGTAGCGCACCTTGAAAGGTAGAAAGTAAACCCAGGAGCTTTTAAAAGACATTTTAAGAAGGGGGGGGTAGGATAACATACTAAGGAGCCCCTTGACCTGATTCACTGTAGCAGCTACACTTGATATTGTACAAAGTGATAGGAAGAGGGTGGGAATTCTCATCCCCCTTCAGCTCACCTCAAAGTCCCCCTTTCCCGGAGGAAGCATCAACAGTAGCCCTGGAAGACATAAAATAGACAGTGGATAGAAAAGTTAACAATTTATTTATAGTTGATGATTCATATAATAATGGAAGAGTGCAACAAGAGGGTAAGAAAAATCAGAGACCGAATTATGACCATAGGTGTTAAGAACAGTAGGTTTTTATATGCCAACTTTTTCTACCACTTAAGGGAGAATCAAACCAGCTTAAAATCTCCTTCCCTCCCCCTCCCCAAAACAGACACCCTATGAGGTAGGTGGGGAAGAGAGAGCTCTACGAGAACTGTGACTAACCCAAGGCCACCCAGCTGGCCTTATGTGTAGGATTGGGGAAACCAACCTGGTTCACCAGATTAGCCTCCGCCGCTCATGTGGAGGAGTGGGGAATCAAACCCGGTTCTCCAGATCAGAGTCCGACACTCCAAACCACCGCTCTTAACCACTATACGTTAAAGTTTATATATGTATTTAGATTAAGAAATAATAGCATAAGCATAGCCATATCAATTACAAATGATGACCCAACTATATATTAGAAATAGTAAGGGCATAACGACTTTTTATATATGATAAAATGCGGATATACTAAAAGGTAGAATAGTACAGCTATGTTTTGAGTAGAATGTGGTATATGCTAGATTATGTAAGATCATGACCAAGATGTAATAGTCCATATTGTGATTGCATAGTGTTTTTGTTTACAATGTTGTATGTATGGAAAAATGAAATTTATTTTAAAAAACAACAATCGCCCTGGAAGGAGGACAAAAAAAAAAGTCTTATTAACACGGCAACACCCCCATTCCTTCTTGCTGCAGCCACACTTTCTTCCCCCTCCCCAACTTCCAAACACACAAAATGGTTGCCAACTGGCAAGAAAGATAACTCCAGACAGTTTTTAGTTGGTCAAAAATAAAACAAAGAGTCCAGCGGCACCTAAACAACTAGCAACATGTATCCCAGCAGAAATGTTCATGGACTAAAAAGAATAAAACAGGGGCTTTTAAAACCATTTTTAATTCCAGCACAAGGTTTGACGCTCAGACTCATGAAAGCTCATGCTGGAATCAACACTGTTAGTCTTTACGGTACAGGAGAAGAGCAACCTGCCAAAGACGGCGCAAATCCCCCCCCCCCAAATGGCACAGTGGGAAGAAAATTAATTTTATTCAGTTATAATGTCCCTATGGGTTTCTCCTGCGCTTCTTTGGGGGTGGGGGGAATCTTTAAGACTATGAACAAAACCCAGGAAAAATAAATTACCATTAAAAAGCAATTTTAGTTGACTTGGTAAAAAGACTACTTGGTAAAAACACTCAGGCCTGTGAAAAATGCATTGAAGCCCTCCTACTTTATTCTGACAGGATAGTTCCAGTTCCCGTTCCAGTGCAAAAAACCCCCACCAGTAAACAGATGAATATTTAGACATAACTTGGTTATAACTATCTTCAAGGCAGCTGCTAAGTAATAAACTACGATAAATTAAATGGCAATCGAGAGAACAAACAGGAAAGTGTGAAATCAATGGAGTGAGAAAAAGACGACCTTAAAGAAGAACATAAATCGCAACCGAATTTTTAAAAAATGGGTGTTATTGTCTTTGCTTTTCCACACAGGCAGACTCTTTGCTCGACTGGACTGTCTAAGAATCTGCCGGATATTTGTTGAGGGGGTAAGACATTGTGTCTGGCCAAGAAGAAAAGTCTTTGAAAGGTTGGAATAGTTAGGAATTTTAGATAGCTTGCAAGTACTGGAAAAGATGGGGCAATGCGTGCCCAGGAAGAGGGAGGTGACAGCAGACTCTGCGCCCCTACACTGGACTAGACTTAACACGGCTAGCCCCATCACGGAAAGCTCATGCCGAAATAAACACATCACGATGGGTAGCTGTGTTAGTCTGTCACTAGCAGTAGAAAAGAGCAAGAGTCCAGTAGAACCTTAAAGACTAGCAAAATTTCTGGCAGGGTATGAGCTTTCTGAAGAAGTGAGCTGTGGCTCACGGAAGCTCACATCCTGCCAGAATTATGTCAGTCTTTAAGACGCTACTGGACTCTTGCTCTGTTCTACTGAAAGAAACATCGGTAGTCTTTAAAGGTGCCACTGGAGTTTTGTTTTATTTTGAACTGAATAAGCAACGTGGGGCAGCTGAAATGCGCAGGTTGGGCTGTTTTCTGAAGGCACATAAGAAAGGTCACGCAGGATCAGACCCAGGCCCATCAAGTCCAGCAGTCTGTTCACACAGTGGCCAACCAGGGGCCTCTAGGAAGCCCCCAAACAAGACGGCTGCAGCAGCACCATCCTGCCTGTGTTCCACAGCACCTAATATAATTAAAGATAATACATTTACAATAAGTACATAAGAAAGGCCATGCTGGATAAGACCAAGGTCCACCAAGTCCAGCAGTCTGTTCACTCAGTGGCCAACCAGGTGCCTCCAGAAAGCCCCCAAACAAGACGGCTGCAGCAGCACCATCCTGCCTGTGTTCCACTGCACCCAAAATAATAGGCAAGCTCCTCTGATCCTGGAGAGAATAGGTATGCAGCATGACTAGTATCCATCTTGACCAGTAGCCATGGATAGCCCTCTCTTCTCCATGAACATGCCCACTCCCCTCTTAAAGCCTTCCAAGTTGGCAGCCATCCCCACATCCTGGGGCAGGGAGTTCCACCGCTCAACTATGTGTTGTGTGAAGAAATGCTTCCTTTCGTCCGTTTTGAATCTCTCACCCTCCAGCTTCAGCAGATGACCCCCCGCGTTCTGGTATCATGGGAGAGAGGGAGAGAGGCTTCTCCCTGCCCGCTCTCTCCATACCATGCATAATTTTATAGACCTCTTATCATGCCTCCCCTTAACCGCCTTCTTTCTAAGCTCTAAACAGCCCTCAGCGCTTTAACCGCTCCTCATAGAGCAGTTGCTCTAGCCCCCTGATCATAGAAGCATAGAGCTGGAAGGCACCCCCCAGGGTCATCTAGCCCAACCCCCTGCACAATGCAGGAAACCCACAACCACACACACCCCAGTGACCCCCCCATTCCATGTCCGCTTTAACCACTCCTCATAGGGCAGTTGCTCTAGCCCCCTGATCACAGAAGCATAGAGTTGGAAGGGACCCCCAGGGTCACTAGTCCAACCCCCTGCACAATGCAGGAAACCCACAACCACAATCCCCCAGTGACCCCCCCCATTCCATGTCCAGACGCCTGCCCTTTTCTGCACCTTCTCCAGCTCTGCAATATCCCTTTTTTTATATAAATAAAACAAACAATAAAATAATAATAAATACAAAATGAAATAATCTACATTAATACAATCTAAATTAATTTTTTTTTAGAAAGTTCAAAGAACCCCTTCGCCCCTCCGCCCACCAATATCCCTTTTGAGGATGCACAAGAGCAATCTCCTTTCTGAGGATGCACAAGAGCAAGGGGGCGGCCGGTAAGTTGGCAACCCCTGGTGACCATAGCAACGCAGCCGTTGCTGGGGAGGGACGGGGGGGGGGGAAGCCTCCGCACGGTACCTGCCGCCATCCACAGGAACGGCACCGTCCGTCCCATCCTCCTCCCGGGGCGTCAATGGGCAGGAGGAAGAAGGACGGGGAGGAAAAGCCGCGTCCCCGTCCTGACGTGCTGGGGAGGCCCGTTAGAGCGCGCGGGCGGGAAGCCACGCCCACCCGGAGGGAGCCACGCCCACGCGCCACGCGCCAGAAGGAGCACGCGCCCAGCCGAGCCGAGGAGCAACGGACGCCCGGCGGGGAGGGGAGGGGCGGGGCGTAGAACGCGCGGCCCAGTCTCCGCCCCTCGGCGGCCGGCGGGCCAATGGCGCGCGCGTCTCTCGGAGCGGCGCCTGTCGCTCAAGTGGAGGAGTTTTGTAATCCCGGGGTTTTCTCCCTGGGGCCGCTTATGCAGGGGAGGTTTTTGCCTCGGATTTGCTGCTCTCTCGATGCACCTTTTCCCCCATCTGAATTTAATACAACAATGGCCACTTACTTATGCAGGGGAAGTTTTGCCTTGGGTTTGCTGCCCTCTCGATGCACCTTTTTCCCCCATCTGAATTTAATACAACAATGGCCACTTATGCATGGGAAGTTTTGCCTTGGGTTTGCTGCCCTCTCGATGCACCTTTTTCCCCCATCTGAATTTAATACAACAATGGCCACTTACTTATGCATGGGAAGTTTTGCCTTGGGTTTGCTGCTCTCTCGATGCACCTTTCCCCCCATCTGAATTTAATACAACAATGGCCACTTACTTATGCATGGGAAGTTTTGCCTTGGGTTTGCTGCTCTCTCGATGCACCTTTTCCCTCATCTGAATTTAATACAACAATGGCCACTTACTTATGCATGGGAAGTTTTGCCTTGGGTTTGCTGCCCTCTCGATGCACCTTTTCCCCCATCTGAATTTAATACAACAATGGCCACTTATGCATGGGAAGTTTTGCCTTGGGTTTGCTGCCCTCTCGATGCACCTTTTTCCCCATCTGAATTTAACACAACAGTAGCCACTTACTTATGCATGGGAAGTTTTGCCTTGGGTTGGCTGCTCTCTCGATGCACCTTTTTCCCCATCTGAATTTTCAAAACTGTGCATGGGGGCTTATTGAGAAGTCTGATAGGAAAATGCGCATCTAGAGAGTGGCAAATCCAAGGCAAAACCTCCCATGCACAAATGGCCCCTGTCGTTTTTGTTGTTTTGTTTTAAATTGGCTTTTTTTCCGGGGGGGGGGGTTAAATCAAGACAGCCAACTCCCCAGTTTTATCTGTATTAGGCAGAAATGGAACCAAGAAAATGACTCACAGATCCAACCTTCACAATGTATTTTGAAACCCATACGGACTCACAAGGGAAAGGGATTCCTATTTGACTGCCATTCTGCTCTGCTCCCCCACCCAATTTGGGCTGTATGATTGGGGATGCCAACCTCCAGGTAGTAGCTGGAGATCTCCCGCTGTTACAGCTGATCTCCAGGCGACAGTGATCAGTTACCCTGGACAAAACAGCCGCTTTGGCCATTGGACTCTATGGGATTGAAGTCCCTCCCCAAACCCCACTGTCCCCAAGTTCCACCCCCCAAATCTCCAGGTATTCCCAACCTGGAGCTGGCAACTCTAGCTATGATCCCTCCATCCCACCCACCTGCTAATGCTAACGCCTTCTTCCTTCCCCCATAGGGTTGCCAACCTCCAGGTAGTGGGGGAGAAAATAGACACCACTGTACTAGTATCGGGAGATTAGGAAGTCGGTACAGGAGCGAAAAACACATATAGGTGCAAAGACTGTTTATATGCTACTGCGTTTAATATAATATTCACTCATAAATACACAAGGTGAACAACGCATACAATCATATCAAGCACAAACATACAAAACCATCTCAGGGATGGTGGTAACAAGGAACAGTTCAATTCAAAATTGCAATGTCTCTCAAAGTATACACATCAATCTTCTGTATTTTGTATACATCTCATGCAGGTAAGTGAGCAGATATAACAGATACTTAATATTCAGGGAGGAATAACTTCATGGAGGATACGGCCGTTTCAAATTCTTTGCAATTGAATTCTTTATCAGTCCTTCGAGCATGTTCCTCTTATATTGCACATCTTAATAGTAACTGTTCCTTGTTACCACCACATATTATATTAGACACAGTAGCATATAAACAGTCTTTGCACCTATATGTGTTTTTCGCTCCTGTACTAACCTCTAGGTAGTAGCTGGAGATCTCCTGCCATTACAACTGATCTCCAGCTGACAGAGATCAGTTCACCTGGAGAAAACCGCCGCTTTGGCAATTGGACTCTATGGCATTGAAGTCCCTCCCCTCCCTAAGCCCTGCCCTCCTCAGGCTCTGCCCCCAAAATCTCCCGCCAGTGGCAAAGAGGGACCTAGCAACCCTATTCCCCCAACACCACCTCCTCTTCCTGGTGTCATTTTGGATTGCTGTGGCAACCCAAACTGCCCAAACTCTGTTTTTTAGTATCTGAACCTGTACAGACAGTGATCCGAATGTGTTAACAAAAAATAATAATACTAAAACAGTTCTTAAATTATACATTTCCTGATTATCTCCCCCCCCCCCCGGTTTGCAGAACCCTAAATTGTAGCAGTGTCTAGCCCTGTTGTGCGGACTGGCCTATTAGATATCTGAAAGCGTTGCCTTTCAATATGACATACCACCAAGGCAGTCTTAACCATATCAAATGTCAGCACACTCACAATAGCCATTCCAAAAGACAAAAAAAAAATAGCCATACTAAATAACATGAAAACATGTGAGTACAACCAGTGGATAAAAATTTAAAAGTTCCTAAGAAGCCTCAAAACAGTTTTCGATCTTCTACGCATTTACAAGGAATCAAGTGAAGCATGTGGAGAAAAACGACCAATTTGGAAACTGCAAAGACCTGACAGTTTTCGTTGGAAGTTACTATCCATGGAGGTTTCATGCGTTATTTGAACACGTTGTCTGCAGGGGAAAACAAACTATGGGGGGAAAAAAACAGAAATGCAATTCCTGATTGCCTGATATGCTCTGTAGTTGTATAGCTCCACGGTTACCTTGTATTGAGTTCCACTTCTTATCTACCTGCAAAAAATGGTCCAGGGTATTAATTGCCCACTTTCCAATCAACCATTCATCCACAGGCCAACAAAGACTCTTTGTGGGAAAGTCATCAGGGAATGCCTTCCAGACATTCCCCCCCCCCCCGCCTTTCATCCTCTAGTTGTGGGAGATGGGATTTCCTGCCCTAAATTAGGGCAGTTTTTGTTTCTGCTCAAAAGCTGAAATCCAAATAATTTACATCAAAAGATGCAGTGGAAGACACGACTCCTGAGCAGAAAGTGTATGAGAATTAACTGGGTTCTTCCAATATCATTCAGTTTCGCAATAGCGATTTTGATGGCCAGTGATTGGCCTCCATTGAATCTGGGGCAAATGTGTTACCTACTTCAAAATGTATCAAGGTTACCCCATTTGTTGAAAGCCACCTGTTCATTTGATACCTGGGCCCCCTCATCTCCGGAGGGCATTTATGTTAGCCCGCTGTAATGTTCTCCCTTCTGTTATTCTGTATGGGAGATATAAGAAAATTCCATATTCTTCCAGGGTGTGTAAATGTGCCCTGGGGGAGATTGAAAGTATTGACCATATGCTCTTGTATTGTCCATTTTATTGTGAAATTTGTGCTGTCCTTTTAGATCCCTTTCTCTCAAATAATATAGATCAAGCTGATGATAGTAAGATCAAATTGTTGTTATCCTCCCGAGATTCTGAGACTATTGAATCTGTGGCTAAATTTTTTGATGAAATTGTTAAATGATGTTTAGAGGGTTGGTTTTATTTGATCGACTGCTCGATGGTATGCCAGTAAAGGTACTTGATACCTAGGCCAAAAGATGTTTTGTCCCTTGATCAGGATTGGGAGTTAGGGTTGCCAACCTCCATAGAGTCCAATTACCAATTACCTGGAGATCTCCTGCTATTACAACTGATCTTCAGCCAATAGAGATCAGTTCTGCTGGAGAAAATGGCCCCTTTGGCAATTGGACTCTATGGCATGAAGTCCCTCCCCAAGCCCTGCATTCCTCAGGCTCCTCCCCCAAAATCTCCTACCGGTGGCGAAGAGGGACCTGGCAACCCTATTGGGAGCATTAGGGGACTTCTATTGTTGAAGAATTATACATTTTGCTAGGAATGTGGCTGTTACGAGCTGAACCCATGCTGTCTGGAAAGGTCCCATTCTTTAGGAATGCAGTCCAAGAATTTGGGTTGCCAGATCCAGGTTGTAAAATACCTGGAGATTTTGGGGATGGAGCCTGAGGAGGGTGAGGTTTGGGGAGGCGAGGGACTTCAATGGGGTATAATGCCAAAGAGTCCACCTTCCAAAACAGCAATTTCTCCAGGTGAACTGATCAATGCCACCTGGAGGCCATTTGTAATAGTGGGAGATCTCTAGCTACCACTTGGAGACTGGCAACCCTAGCAAGAGTGCATGCAACTTTCATAGGAACATAAGAAAGCCATGCTGGATCAGACCAAGGTCCATCAAGTCCAGCAGTCTGTTCACACAGTGGCCAACCAGATGCCTCTAGGAAGCCCACAAACAAGACGACTGCAGCAGCACCATCCTGCCTGTGTTCTACCGCACCCAAAATAATAGGCATGATCCTCTGATCCTGGAGATAACAGGTATGCATCATGACTAGTGTCCATTTTTACTAGTAGCCATCAATAGCCCTCTCCTCCATGAACATGTCCAACTCCCCTCTTAAAGCCTTCCAAGTTGGCAGCCATCACCACATCCTGGGGCAGGGAGTTCCACAATTTAACTCTGCAATTTAACTATTTCAAGGGATAAGAAGAATTAAAAACCATACTTATTGAATTATTTCTTCCTGCCAAAAAAGTAAAAGTGTTGGGCAGCTCCGGAGGAGCCTTACCATGTGTAAATTTTTGTAGCTTGATGCAGGCAAGGAGACAAGAAAAGGCAGGATTCTTCACACAAAGTTTTATTCTTCTGCCCTTCTTATAGCCCCTGCACTACTTTCTCCACCTTTCTTTCCTTTCCCTATCTTTACTCCTCTTTCCGTACTGAGGAGGTGAATGTGCCCGATGAAATAAACAGCAGCTATTAAAACACAACATATATTTTAGGAAGTTAAAAATATTCAGGTATCTGCTGTGAGTCTGCAATAAGGTTGTTTGTTAAACATCAAACTCATGTGTGAGATGGCATGCTGGAATCCATTGTGAGGGTTAGATTTGTGGGCCATTTTCTTTGTTCCATTTCTGTCTAATACAGTCCAGGTCAGGATGTACAGTTCAAGCAAACACATAAGATTTGCTTTCCCACGTCTTCATTGACTGTATGAACTGGAGTTTATCCATTTCTTCAGATGGGCTGGCCAAATCTGAGCCGGGCTTTTGTGGAGATACAGATACTGCCAGGCATAGGGTTGCCAACTTCCAGGTGGTACCCGGAGATCTCCCGCTATCGCAATTGATTTCCAGCCAACCGAGATCAGTTCCCCCGGAGAAAACGGCTGCTTTTGGAGCTGTATAACCATAGAAGACAATTCCAAGAGATCTCTTGGAAAGGAACCTTCGGGTCTACTGCAAATACCCATTGGGTTTTTTTTTAATTGTCTTCTATGGTTATACAGCTGATGAAGCCCATAGCGAAACGTGGTCACGTGATCTAGACGACACGTCCTTTGAACTGCTGTGCAGCTGTGGATTGATCGGGGTTCTGTTCTCAGTTCTCCAGTTCTTCCTATGGGAAAACAAACTGTTCATATCTTTATGACATTGTATCATATTCAGTACTTACCTTCTTGATGGACATATTCTTTCATGTCTATTTCATCATGAATAGTTAGCTGCTACCTGTGTTGGCTACATTGTACATATTTTTGTGGCGTTATGTTATTTGTATTGTTACATGTTGTTTTGTCACTAATATATTTCACTTGCACATTTTGTGTATTGTGCTGTTTCTTATATTGATTACTTACCTTACAGCACAGAGCCTTTTTTGTGTTTTGGAACCTCCAGGTACTAGCTGGAAATCTCCTGCTATTACAACGGATCTCCAGCCGATAGAGATCAGTTTTCCTGGAGAAAATGGCTGCTTTGGAAATTGGACTCTATGGGATTGAAGTCCCTCCCCTCCCCAAACCCCGCCCTTCTCAGGCTCCGCCCCAAAAATCTCCAGGTATTTTCCAACCCAGAGCTGGCAACCCTAATTTCAGTTTCAATACCTTTATTGGCATACCATCAAGCAGTCGATCAAAAATGGCAACCCTAATTTACTGTGCGCCACTTTTTAAAGGGGCTGTGGGAGAATTGTAAGCTTTTACCCTCATTGTACAATAAGCAGTTTTAAAAAAACACCCTCTCCTTGAAGGTCTCCCATCCAAATACTAGCCAGGGTCGAGACTGAAAGTGTAGGACTGGCTCAAGGTCACCCAGAAAGTTTCCATGGCAGAGAAGAGATTCGAACCTGGGTTTCCCAGATCTTAGTCCGACACCTTAACCACTACACCACACTGGCTCTCAGGAAGCAGATACGAGGCTATTATTAATGGGCAGTGGGTTATCTAATAATAGCATCTTATTATATTTTTACCATCATTTAGGTGGCCCCCATTTGGACTGTGCCAAGCACCAAAATATCGTGAGTTGTTTCAGATCAAGTTATCCACTAGATGTCACATCAGTGCAACAGAACAGCTGATATGCGCCAGGGATTGTTACCTAGGAAGAAACCAGATGGCGCAAATCACCACATTCTGTATTTTATTCCTAAAAGTAAATAAATCCACAAACATTTTTTTTTAAAAACCCCATTCAGCCTGGGTCACTTTGACCCTGGGCTTTAGTTAGAATGACCCTGTATGCTCGAAGGACAGTTTCACAATGATCTCCAAAATGACAAATCATTCTGTTATGCCATACCCAGTGAGACCTGAAGTGAGAACCATAAGAGAAATGCTGGAGCACTACAAGAATTAAATCAATTTTATGATTAAAGTAGGGTTGCCAGGTCCCTCTTCGCCACCACTGGGAGGTTTTGGAGTGGAACCTGAGGAGGGCGTAGTTTGGGGAGGGCAGGGACTTCAATGCCATAGAGTACAGTTGCCAAAGAGGCCATTTTCTCCAGGTGAACTGATCTCTATTTGCTGGAGATCAGTTGAAATAGCAGGAGATCTTCTGCTATTACCTGGTGGTTGGCAACCCTAGATTGAAGGCTTCTGTGAGCCAAAAATACCACCCGAAGAGGAAGCTGGTTTTTTGTGTCTCTGCATGATATACTAGGGATGCCAGCCTCTAGGTGGGACCAGGGGATCTCCTGGAATTGCGGCTCATTTCCAAACTGCAGAGACCAATTACCCTGGAGAAAATGGTTGCTTTGGAGGGTGACCTCTTTGGCATGGCAGGTCCCTGTCCTCCCCAGGGTCCATCCCCATATCTTCAGGAGTTTCCCAACCTGGATCTGGCAAACCTACCCGCTTATCTCCCACCGGTGGCCAGGGGGGATCAGCCAACCCTATGATTTACAGTTCTGGCTTTGCCTCCTTCCAGACAGGCTGTGCCTGGTAATCGTGTGTGGATATAGCCCCATATGATTTTGGCTTCCATAAAACTAAAACTCTTCGCCTCATCCTCCAGCGTGGTGTAGTGGTTAACAGTGGTGGTTTGGAGCGGTGGACTCTGATCTGGAGAACTGGGTTTGATTCTCCACTCCTCCACTTGAGTGGCAGGCACTAATCTGGTGAACCGGTTTGGTTGCCCCACTCCTACAGATGCAGCCAGCTGGGTGACCTTGGCTAGTCACTCTCTCAGCCCCACCAACCTCACAGGGTGTCTGTTGTGGGGAGGGGAAGGGAAGGTGATTGTAAGCCGGTTTGATTCTTCCTTAAATGGTAGAGAAAGTCGGCATATAAAAACAAACTCTTCTTCTTCTTCTTCTTCGAAGATCTTTATGGAAGTTAACTAATTGAAATTATTGTGCTTTGTGCTTTGTATCCCCCTCCCTCAGAGACATTTCCGAGGCTCAGATTCGGTTTGGCTTGAGGAGATTCATTATGACAATCACATCTAAGCATATTTTTAATAGGCTAGCTACTATGTGTCATGTTCTGTCTCTCTTGTGCCTCCCACCAAAAATCTGGAGTTTATACAAGTACTTGGAATGGAAGACCCTGGGTTCAAATTCCTACTTAGAAATGAAGGTCCTGGAATGACCTTAGTCAAGTCATTATTTCTGTTCAAACTACCTCACAGGGCTTTTTGGAGGGTAAAATGGAATACACTCAAGTATGCTGCCCTGAAGTGTTTGGAGGATGGACATGATACAAAATACATATATAAAAGATGGCTTGGGTCTAATGATTCCCTTCTACCAGGTTGACTCCATTTATTCCTTCCTGCTAATCTTCTTCCTTTAAAAAAAATATTTCCACCAATCAAGAAAGACTTAGCAGAAAGGAGTCGCTGGATCCAACCCTATAGATGTGTTTATAATTCTGACCTGACATAATTCTGATTATTCTTGGAACACTTGATATGTCTCTTTAACATGCAGTGCATTCTGAAGAAGAAGAAGAAGATATTTTTATATGCCGACTTTCTCTGCCACTTAAGGAAGACTCAAACCGGCTTACAATCACCTTCCCTTCCCTTCCCCTCCCCACAACAGACACCCTGTGGGGTAGGTGGGGCTGAGAGACCTGTGACTAGCCCAAGGTCACCCAGCTGGTTTCATGTGTAGGAGTGGGGAAACAAATCCAGTTCACCAGATTAGCCTCCACCACTCATGTGGAGGAGTGGGGAATCAAACCCGGTTCTCCAGGTCTGAGTCCACCACTCCAAACCACCACTCTTCTCCACTGCACCACGCTGGCCCATTCATTTCAATGGGCTTAGACTGGAGTAATTCGCCTTAGGAATGCAATGATAGTGAATTACACTGAAATATCATTTCTCTCTGTCTCTGTCTCTCTCTTTTGGTCTTTTACTCATTTATGCCAAAGAAAATAATTCATATGGTGGTACATATGGTCCAAAAACTTTGCATTCCAATGTTTAATCAACAATGGCCAGTTTCTCCCAGATCTACTCAATTGATTGTTCCTTTCTTCTCTTTTACGGTTTCATATAACTGCCTTCCAAATCTGTTTATACCTATCTATGATAGATGGTTCTCTCTGTGATTTCTATGCAACTGTGATACTCATTCACCAATAGGGATGCCAGGTACTTCTTCGCCACTGGCGGGAGGTTTTTGGGGGCAGAGCCTGAGGAGGACAGGGTTTGGGGAGGGGAGGGACATCCATGCCATAGAGCAGCCATTTTCTCCAGGTGAACTGATCTCTATCGGCTGGAGATCGGTTGTAATAGCAGGAGATCACCAGCTAGTACCTGGCGGTTGGCAACCCTATTCACCAAGGCCATAACCAATTCTACAGATAAAAGGAAGTATTTTTTCACAGAACACATAGTTAAATTGTGGAACTCCCTGCTCCAGGATGTGGTGATGGCTGCCAGCTTGGAGGGCTTTAAGAGGGGAGTGGACGTATTCATGGAGGAAAGGGGTATTCATGGCTATTAGTTAGAATGGATACTAGTCATGCTGCATACCTATTCTCTCTAGTATCAGAGGAGCATGCCTATTATATTAGGTGCTGTGGAACACAGGCAGGATGGTGCTGCTGCACTCGTCTTGTTAGTGGCTTCCTAGAGGCACCTGGTTGGCCACTGTGTGAACAGACTGCTGGACTTGATGGGCCTTGGTCTGATCCAGCAGGGCCTTTCTTATGTTCTTATGTACATCACTGGACTCAATGCAATATTTTAGGTGCCACTTGCTATCTTATACCCTGTGGAGTTTTTTTAAAATCAGTGTCCAGATCTGTTCCCAAAAGGGGCAGGTCCAACATATATGTAACATATGCACATTTTTACTTGATACCACTGGAAATTTACTGTATCCTAGCATAACCATATTTCAAACTTAAAGGTGTTGGAGTCTGTAATAGCTTTCTTTTATATACATTGACACTGATAAAGGCATAGATAAGAACATGAGAAAATAAGGAAGGGCGTGCTGGATCAGACCAAGGCCCATCAAGTTCAGCAGTCTGTTCACACAGCGGCCAACCAGGTGCCTCTAGGAAGCCCACAAACAAGACAACGGCAGCAGCGTTGTCCTGCCTGTGTTCCAGAGCACCTAATATAATAGGCATGCTTCTCTGATCCTGGAAAAAACAGATATGCATCATGACTAGTATCTGTTTTGACTAGTAGCCATGAATACCCCTCTCCTCCATGAACATGCCCCTCTTAAAGCCTTCCAAGTTGGCAGCCATCACCACATCTTGGGGTAGGGAGTTCCACAATTTAACTATGCGTTGTGTGAAGAAATACTTCCTTTCATCTGTTTTGAATCTCTCACCCTCCAGCTTCAGCAGATGACCCCGCGTTCTACTACTATGAGAGAGGGAGAGAAGCTTCTCCCTGTCCACTCTCTTCATACCGTGCATAATTTTATAGACCTCTATCATGTCTCCCTTTAACCCCCCTTTTTCCTCCACATGAAGCCTGCTGGTGTTTCTTTTTTACATTGCTCAATATTCACTCCCATTCTTGACATAACATAACAAGAGATTACGGCTGCTATAAGATAGATAGCGTCTGTTATCTTTTCCCCACTTGGTTTTGTATTCTTGATTGGTTGTAAACTCTTCAACAGTCAGTTCCTTAATAATAATATATAATAATTATATATTATATATAATAATGTATAATAATAATAATACATAATGATTTCTCACACTGCTTTCCACCTGTAGTTTATTTATGGTGCACTTCTCAGGGGACAGGTGGATCTCTCTGAAGATGAGTGACCCATTTGTAAGTTGGATATGACGGGGCAAAGAAAATGCAGCACTTTCCAAACCATGGTGAGGCATACTTTTTTTTTCTGAATTGGAAGCTAGCTTCACTTATAGCCCCCAAAGGTTACTTTTGGATTATATGATGGTAAGAATAACCTGCTCTTGAAGAGCACACCCATGTGTTGTTTAAAATCACTGTTTTCGGAATGCCTCCTGATTAGAAAGAAGAGCAACCAGAGCAGTGACTCGTACAGAGATACAACAAGCAGTCTCCTCTTACAGATGATCATTTCCTTGCATCTCTGCCCTGAGAGTAGTTGAATGAATCAACTAGGCCCTATGCAGAAAAGTAGCAAATTAACAGAAGTCAGACAAAGCTGATTATAAGGAGACAAGAGCAGAGAAGAGAATCTTGCAGGGTAACAGTGTGCAGTCTCCCCTACTGGGAGTACTTTGGGTTCAAGGAATCCTCAAGGAAGAGCCTGCATGCTGTAGTGGTTAAGAGTGGTGGTTTGATCTAATAACTGCGGCAAGAATAGTGTTAGCATCACAGTGGAAAACTGATAAAATACCAAAAATCGAAATTTGGATTGATAAAGCGTATGAATTCATAACAATGGCACACCTAACAGAACTATTGCAAACAAATACTCAAAGAGCAAATAAAGACAAATGGCATGCATTCTATGAATATACTAAAACCAAAAAACAACAATAAAATTTCTATAAATACTATGAAAGTTAAAAGGATGATTAAATATATTATGTTAACAAACAATGATAATTTGAATTTTATAAGGGGGTAGAAATATGTATTTTCCTGCTGATGTTCCCCCCCCTTCTCTTTTTTCCTGTATCCCTATTTAATATTATAAACCAATTAAAAAAATTTTTTTTTTAAAAAAAAGAGTGGTGGTTTGGAGCAGTGAGCTTTGATCTGGAGAACCAGGTTTGATTCCCCACTCCTCCACATGAGCGGCGGAGGCTAATCTGGTGAACTGGATTTGTTTCCCCACTTCTACACATGAAACCAGCTGGGTGACCTTGGGCAAGTTGCAGCTCTGTTAGAGCTCTCTCGGCCCCACCTACCTCACAGGGTGTCTGTTGTGGGGAGGGGAAGGGAAGGTGATTGTAAGCCGGTTTGAGTGGTAGAGAAAGTCGGCATATGAAAACCTCCTCCTCCTTCTCCTCCTCCTTCTCTTATTGGATTCATTTCTTTCTAGAGGCAGTCGGATGGTTTTACGTATGTTGACTTCAAAGATGTACAAAGTTCACTGCGCTCAAACCGTGCCTTGAAGCTGAGAATGACAGAGCCATTACTTTTATGCCATTGAGTAAGTACCTAGACATCTGGCAGGCTATTTCTGGAAAAAGAGTGCTTGACATCTGGTTTATCAGGTGCTAGATGTAGGCTAATGGAAGGCACTTGAATGCCCTGAATAGGTAGTACCTGCGTGATTGGATACCACCCCACCCCAAACTCCACATAGAGCCAGTGTGGTATAGTGGTTAAGAGTGGTGGTTTGGAGCGGTGGAGTCTGATCTGGATAACCGGGTTTGATTCCCCACTCCTCCGCATGAGCGGCAGCACTAATCTGGTGAACTGGATTTGTTTCCCACTCCTACGCATGAAGCCAGCTGGGTGACCTTGGGCAAGTCACATGCTCTCAGCCTCACCTACCTCACAGGTAAGCTGGTTTGAGTCTCCCTTAAGTGGTAGAGAAAGTTGGCATATAAAAACCAACTCTTATTATTATTATTATAGTTACAGTCTCACTTAGAATGTCCTCTTTGCCCATATGTGAAGGAAGGACCTCTTGAGAGATCAACACCTCTGCCTCAGGGTCTTCTGAGGTCTCTGTTGACTGATTATAGAATCATAGAGTTGGAAGGGGCCATACAGGTCATCTAGTCCAACCCCCTGCTCAATGCAGGATCAGCCTAGAGCACCCCTGACAAGTGCTTGTCCAGCCTCTGCTTAAAGGCTGCCAGCGAGGGGGAGCTCACCCGCTCCCTAGGTAGCTGATTCCACTGTCGATCAACTCGTACTGTAAATTTTTTTTCCTAATATCCAGCCGGTACCTTTCCGCCCACAATTTAAACCCATTATTGCGAGTCCTATCCTCTGGTGCCAACAGGAACAGTTCCCCGCCCTCCTCTAAGTGACAGCCCTTCAAATACTTAAAGAGAGCAATCATGTCCCCCCTTAACCTCCTCTTCTCCAGACCCGACTCCCTCACCCTTTCCTTGTAGGGCTTGGTCTCCAGACCCCCCCGATCATCCTCGTCGCTCTCCTCTGCACCCGCTCCATTCTGCCCACATCCTTTTTGAAGTGAGGTCTCCAGAACTGCACACAATACTCCAGGTGCAGCCTGATCAATGCAATGTACAGCAGGACTATGACATCTTGCCATTAAGAACATGGAGCTAACCTTTAAAGTGGCCAAATTTGGATGGGGAGCTATGAAGACTAGGCGAGCCTGGGTTGAACTTAAGAGATGAGTGACTTTTATTTATATTGACTGCAATTATGTATCATATTTTAAAATCATGTTCTTAATGGCTCCCCCATGAGTGACTGACTATTTTTATCAAATATTTATTGATGTATATAGTCGTTATCTTGTTACTATGTATATATTTTTTTATCTGCTGGTCTTGGACCATATTAAAGTTATTGATTGATTGACATCTTGCGATTTGGATGTCATGCCTGTATTGATGCACCCCGAGATCCTATTAGAACCTCCCGCCGGTGGCGAAGAAGGACCTGTCAACCCTAACTCCAATAGACAAGCAGCTTTGCAAAGCCCTTTGAGGGTACGGATATAACAATTTGCTCTTCCTCCGATGTCACTTGCTGTGAGTCATGACATTCAGCTGACTGGGAATCGGTTAGAGAGCCATATCTTATTCCCTGCACTGGCGCTTCACTCCCCCATTGATGGAGCGCTCCATTCCGTTTATTATTAATCCAAAAGGTCTCAGGGGCTTGGAAAGCACAGTGATTCTGCTGCTCCAATGATTCATTCCTATCTCACCTCCCTCTGTGCCGATTTTAGTCTTCTGTGATATATGGGGGGAAGAAACCCAGAAATGTACAGATAGACTTCAAGAGGCACGAACAGCGTGAACGAGGAACAGGATTCTCCTTTAGCGCAAAAGAGACGGATTGGCAAGCGACTGTGGCAGTGAAACCAAACCGCTCCGTGTCAAGAGTAATATGATCTTCATTCTTTAATAATTAGCAAAAAGGCCAGTATTATATTTGTCGGTGGCATTTCTTCTGAATGGAGAGAGGTGTCCAGTGGGGTGCCACAGGGTTCGGTTCTGGGCCCAGTACTTTTCAGTATTTTTATATATAAATTATCTGGATGACGGTGAGAAGAAGAAAGAAGAAAGAAGAAGAAAGAAGAAGAAGAAGAGTTGGTTTTTATATGCCGACTTTCTCTACCACTTAAGGAAGAATCAACCGGCTTGCAATCACTTTCCCTCCCCTCCCCACAAAAGACACCCTGTGGTGGGGCTGAGAGAGCTCTTAATAGAACTGTAACTTGCCCAAGGTCACCCAGCTGGCTTTGTGTGGAGGAGTGGGGAAACCAATGCAGTTCACCAGATTAGCCTCTGCGGCTCCTGTGGAGGAGTGGGGAATCAAACCCGCTTCTCCAGATCCGAGTCCACCTCCCCAAACCACCGCTCTTAACCACTACACCACGCTGGCTCTTAAATTTGCAGATGACTCCAAATTGGGAGGAGCAGCAAACACACCAGAAGAGAGAGATAGAATTCAACGAGATCTGAACACACTGGGAAAGTAGGCGGATGTGAACAGGATGCAATTCGACAAGGATAAGTGCCGAGTTCTACATCTGGGTAA
Organism: Euleptes europaea; assembly: GCF_029931775.1. Classification (NCBI taxonomy): domain Eukaryota; kingdom Metazoa; phylum Chordata; class Lepidosauria; order Squamata; family Sphaerodactylidae; genus Euleptes; species Euleptes europaea. The sequence goes on from NC_079315.1 coordinate 14,534,590, forward strand.
CAGAAATGAGGGACATGTGTACTGGATGGGGGATACACCTCTGGGCAGCAGTGTGTGTGAACAAGATCTTGGGGTACGGGTGGACTGTAAGTTAAATATGAGCAGCCAGTGTGATGCAGTGATGAAAAAAGCCAATGGGATCTTGGGGTGCATCAACAGAGGCATAACATCCAAATCGCAAGTTGACATAGTTCCACTGTCTGCTGTACTTTGTCAGGCCGCACCTGGAGTATTGCATGCAGTTCTGGAGGCCTCACTTCAAAAAGGATGTGGACAGAATCGAGCGGGCGCAGAGGAGAGCTACGAGGATGATCAGGGGCCTGGAGACCAAGCCCTACGAGGAAAGGGTGAGGGAGTTGGGAGTGTTTAGCCTGGAAAAGAGGACGTCGAGGGGGGACATGATTGCTCTCTTGAAGTATTTGAAGGGCTGTCACTTAGAGGAGGGCAGGGAGCTGTTCCTGCTGGCACCAGAGGATAGGACTCTCAATAATGGGTTTCAATTGGGGGGAAAGGTACTGGCTGGATATTAGGATTTTTTTTTTTACAGTAAGAGTTGTTCGACAGTGGATTCAGCCATCTAGGGAGGTGGTGAGCTCCCCCTTACTGGCAGTCTTCAAGCAGAGGCTGGACAAGCACTTGTCAGGGATGCTCTAGGCTGCTTTGGCATTGACGTCCTTCCCCTCCTTAAGCCCCGCCCTCCTCAGGCTCCACCCCAAAAAAACTCCCACCGGTGGTAAAGAGGGACCTGGCAACCCTAGCACTGAACCACATTTACCCCAAAAGGACTCTGAATGTAAGAGGCCCTTCCCACCAATGTAATACAAGTTTTTTTATTATTACTGTACATACATGTAGAAGAAGAAGAGTTGGTTTTTATACCTTGCTTTTTATCTACCTTTAAGGAGTATCAATGCGGCTTACAGTTGCCTTCCCTTCCTCTCCCCAAATCAAACTATAGGGTTGCTAGCTCCATGTTAAGAAATACCTGGAGATTTTGGGGGTGGAGCCTGAAGAGGATGGGGATTGGGAAGGGGAGGGACTTCAATGCCATAGAGTCCAATTGCCAAAGCGGCCATTTTCTCCAGGGGAACCGATCTCTGTCGACTGGCGATCAGTTGTCATAGCGGGAGATCTCCAGCTGCCACCTGGAGGCTGGCAACCCTAAACAGACACCTTGTGAGGTAGGTGAGGCTGAGAAAGTTCAGAGAGAACTGTGACTGGCCCAAGGTCACCCAGCTGGCTTCATGTGGAGGAGAGGGGAAACCCCCCTGTTCACCAGATTAGAGTCCGCCACTCACGTGGAGGAGGGGGGAATCGAACCCGGTTCTCCAGATTGGAGTCCACCGCCTCTTCACCACTACACCACACTGTATGTGAATGTACAACCGCCCTCCCCTTTCTTGATAGCACACCAGGAAAAAGAACGAATCTTCCTTTTGGGTAAATGCAGTATTTCAGACTGGTAGCCATGGTGATCAGTTGCAGAAAAAATGAACAGGTGCTTTCAGAGAAGACCAACAGATTTATTGTGGCCTAAGCTTTGGTGGACTGGGGGTGGGGAAGTGGGGTCTCTCCCCCACATAAGCATACATCGCAATAAGTCTTTAAGATGCCACAAAACCACCCTATGTTTTCCTTGCTGTCTAAGGGGCTCTCTACCTCCCACAGCTGACCTCTCATAGCATATCATAGAGTTGGAAGGGGCCATAGAGGCCATCTAGTCCAACCCCCTGCTCAATGCAGTTATCAGCCTAGAGCATCCCTGACAAGTGCTTGTCCAGCCTCTGCTTAAAGGCTGCCAGTGAGGGGGAGCTCGCCACCTCGCTAGGAAGCTGAATCAACTGTTGAACAACTCTTTGTGTAATTTTTTTTTTTACTAATATCCAACCGGTACCTTTCCGCCCACAATTTAAACCCATTTTTTCAAGTCCCAGCCTCTGCTGCAAACAGGAACAGCTCCCTGCCCTCCTCTAAGTGACAGCCCTTCAAATACTTCAAGAGAGCAACCATGTCCTCCCTCAACCGCTTCTTCTCCAGACTGAACATTCCCAACTCCTTCAGTTTTTCTTCATAGGGCTTGGTCTCCAGGCCCCTGATCATCCTCGTCGCTCTCCTCTGCAGCCACTTGATTCTGTCCACATCCTTTTTGAAGCGAGGCCTCCAGAACTGCACACAATACTCCAGGTATGGCCTGACCAACGCAGTGTACAGTTGCATGCTCTCTCCATTCAGCTCAACCAGGCGGACACCCTCATGATCGATTCTCCCACTGGATTGACCCTCTTGAGCTACAGTCACGTGGATTTACCTTTTTCTAGTCCTGCGTCGATCTTCCAGTGGGATCTCACCCCAGGAGCTGCAAGGGGAGAGAAATGAAAGAACATGAAGGTGGCTGGCCAAGGACCCCCGGGCTTTTTCATCCGTTCTTTCAGAATATGGGTGCCCCTTTGATTTCCCACAGACTCGGGGCATCCGTTTTTTAAAAAGGGTCAGGTCCTTTGTATATATCTGAGCTGTGGAAAGGTAGGAGGGCAGGAAATGTAAAATCTTTGGAAATTTTGAAACCATGAATTCCCCCCCCCCCACACACACACACACGAGGGCTGGGAAGGCATAAGCACAGCCAGAGAGAGAAATCTGAGGAAATACTGAAATCCTTTCTAATCAAATCTTGACTGTATTGTTACACTGATGAAACTGAAGAGCATAAATTCATTCATCTAATTACAATACATACAAATAGTGTATGTATTACAAATTATTACAAGCATACCTAGGGCTAGAGAAAAGCTGTAAGTAAAGGCTGAGATTCTATGCATGCTTACCTGAAAACAAGCCCCAATGAAATCAAGAGGGTTTACTTAAGAACATAAGAAAGGCCCTTCTGGATCAGACCAAGGCCCATCAAGTCCAGCAGTCTGTTCATGCAGTGGCCAACCAGGTGCCTCTAGGAAGCCCCCAAACAAGACGACTGCAGCAGCACCATCCTGCCTGTGTTCCACAGCACCTAAGATAATAGGCATGCTCCTCTGATACTAGAGAGAATAGGTATGCAGCATGACTAGTATCCATTTTAACCAATAGCCATGAATACCCCTTTCCTCCATGAATATGTCCACTCCCCTCTTAAAGCCTTCCAAGTTGGCAGCAAACATGCCTGGTATCAGGTTACAAGTATTTCTTAGTTTTGGCTAATTGTGAAAATATCAAAAATAATAATAATAAAAAGTAAAAAAATACAACCACCCACCCAGCAATCTGCTGTGATCCATCAGGCCCGGAAGCAGCCCACTTTTTCAGTAGATCCTTCGGAGGAAAAATGTGTGATTCCCCTCCTTCTGAAAACACAGAGCTTTGCCTTTGGTTGATGCACCAAAGGGGTTTTTGGGTTGTTCTTCAAACGGCTCGTGGGGTTTGCCTATTAGAATTCTAACCCAGTACCAGAGACAGCGAACGCTTCAGTGGAAGTTAATGGGGGAAGCGTCGGGCTCCGTAGCGCCCGCGTGTGCGAGCACTCACAAGATTGTGGAAAGGATGATCCAAGCCTATTAAAAGCTAATCCCCAGTTCTTATTTATTCTAGTCTGGCCTGTAATTGATAGCTTCTCTCGCACTTGGCAACAGCCGAACGGATTTGTAATTGAATTTATTCCCACAACGAAAAGGAGGCCCTGTAGAATCGGATCCAAACCCCTTCTAGTGTAGGGCCATTCCAATCTCCCAGAGACATTTTTTTGAGCAGGGCGGGAGAGCTACACTGCCCCTGACCGTGGAGGTTCCATTGAACACTTATAGAAACCTGTGAAACATTTAAAGGGTCAGCTACAGGATCCCCCCTTTCCATCCTTTTCTAAAACTCCCCGTCCCCAGACTGTTTACAACGTTTTCTTTTAATTGTGTTTTTAATTAAGATGGAAGCACAGTACTGCAAGGCTATCCAGTTATCCATGAGCTGTAGTTAAGCTCCTTTTCTGATTTCTTGAAAGTCAGTTTTGCTAAAGCCTTCCCTATCTTTTTGCCCCTTTAAGTCACCTTTCTCTGCTTTGCTTCTGCCCCCTGGATTATTATTTTTTTGCCTGCCTAGGAGAAACCTGCCTAGGAAAAAAGCCTGACCTAGGATCCAAAGGTAAGCAGGGTTGGCCCTGGCTGGTACTTGGTTGGGAAGCCACCTGGAAGTCCAGGTTCGCTACACGGAGGCAGGCAATGGCAAACCACCTCTGTTGGTCTCTTGCCTCAAAAACCTTACGGGGAACAACGTAGGTTGGCCGCAGCGAGATGGCACTTTCCACCAGAGGAGAAACCCAGCTGGAGGGAGAAGGTTGTGTGGAGGCCAAAGTGGAGAATGGGGGAATGATTCAGCATCTCCTCCTCACACAAACACACTGTGGTTCCTCTTAGTGCTCATGCAGGGGGAAAGCAGTTAAGAGGGCCTGTCTGGATGCACCAGAGCTGGTCAGACAGCCTATGTAAATAAGAAGAAGAGTTGGTTATTATATGCCAACTTTCTCAACCACTTAAGGAAGAATCAAACCGGCTTACAATCACCTTCCCCTCCCCACAACAGACACCCTGTGGGGTAGGTGGGGCTGAGAGAGTGTGACTTGCTCAAGGTCACCCAGCTGGCTTCATGTGGAGGAGTGGGGAAACAAATCCAGTTCACCAGATTAGCCTCCGCCATTCATGTGGAGGAGTGGGGGAATCAAACCCGGTTTTCCAGATCAGAGTCCACCACTCCAAACCACTGCTCTTAACCACTACACCACGCTGGCTCTCAGTAGTTTCAATCTCCTTCCCTTCCTCTCCCCACAACAGAAACCTGAGGTAGGTGGGGCTGAGAGAGTTCTAAAAGAACTGTGACTAGCCCGAGGTCACCCAGCAGGCTTCATGTGTAGGCAGGGCCGTCTTAACAGCATCATGAGCCCCTGGGCAAACCAGTGTGCTGGGGCCCCTACGAAAACCACTCACAAGAATAAAAAGTAAATGGTCGATAGTATTAAACATATATTTATTTTATTTCCATTTGTAACACAATAACATTGCAGCAAATATTATTTTATAGTTTAGTATAGTCACTCTAGACTACTGTGTAGAAGTATTTATTTATGGCAAGTCACTTAACATACACAGATTAGCATAGGGCCCCTATGCTCGTGGGGCCCCCGGGCAAGTGCCCATCGGGCCCATGCATTAAGATGGCCCTGGTGTAAGAGTGGGGAAACCAACCTGGTTCAACAGATTAGCATCCACCGCTCATGTGGAGGGGTGGGGAATCAAACCCGGTTCTCCAGATTAGAGTCCACCGCTCCAAACCACCACTCTTAACCACTACACCACGCTGCCTCTCACATATGCATAGCCAGGGGAGCAGACCGCCATCCTCAACCAGGTGTGTAGCCACAGACAGAGATGGCAGAGTCGGGCAGGTTCAGGTAGGGGGTCTGGAGGAGCTCTTGAATAGAGGTGGGGGGCAAATTACGTGCCCCCTCGCCTGAAAAGAGTGGTGAAGGGCTTTTCCGCCATTCAAGCAGTGTCTCCATGTTAAATCACTCCCCACTCCCCTGCTTCATGGTGCACTTGCGTTAGGAGTAGCTAGGGTCGCCAACCTCCAGGTGGTGGCTGGCGATCTCCTGCTATGACAACTGTTCTCCAGCCAATAGAGATCAGTTCACCTGGAGAAAGTGGCTCCAGAGGGGCCTTATACCACTCAAAGGGCCGCTTGCGATGCGGCACGTCCGGGTGTAAAAGCATTGCAAGGGGCCTTTTACCATTCAAACTACTCAATACTAGCCCTCTAGTGCAGGGGTGTCAAACATAAGGTCCACGGGCCGGCTCCAGCCCCTTGAGAGCTCTTATCCAGCCTGCAAGGCAGTTACACCCCCCACTGTCGATCTGGGCTGGCGAGGCATGGCCCGGCCCGACCACGTGACATTTATGTCATATCCTGCCCTCGTAACAATTGAGTTGGACACCCCTGCTCTGTAGCCAATGATAATACCCCCACCCCACCCTGCCCAAATAAAACAATAAATCTCAACTCAAGTTTTATTTCCATACAAAATCAGCTCTGGATAAAAATCAAAGTTAGGTGAAAATAATAAAATAAAATAATAAAAGTTGATGATTCTGGGAGGGATGATTTGAAGAAGAGGAGGCGAGATCTTCCGTGGGGAAAGGTTTTCGATCAGCCGTTTACGGATCCCACTAGACCGGAGGCAGAATTTGGCTACTTGAGTGGTTCTCTCAGTACAAGACATACAGGAGTAATGAAGTGAAATGCAAATTTCTTTTGAGTGACCATGATCCTAAAATTACGGCTACCGTGGCTGAATTTCTTACAGGAGTTCTTAAAGAACAAGAAAAGTTTTATTAACCCGACTGTAACTTATATGTATAGCCCTTTGGAGGTATATTGTTGTTTTTGTCTATCTCTGTCTTTTGGTATGCCAATAAAGGTTAATGAAATGAAATGAAAAATGAGTGGTTCTCTCCCGAGAGGAGTCTGCTAAGAGAAGGGAAACTTTCGCTTCTTCCGATCTCCCAGGAAAGGGTGACAATACGGGGAGAATGTACTGCGATCTTATGTCGCTGTAGAAGGGACACTGCTGCAGAACGTGTTCTGTCGCTTCCCCTTTCTCTGTAAAACATTAAATAAAGAAAAGTGCTTTCAACGGTATGTTGTAAACAACAACCTTAAAAAATCAACATATGGATTTGGCCTTTCCGTGCTTTCGGAACGCCGCCTTCCTTCCCAGAGCGTTTTACTATGAATGGAAAGAAGAGTTTGAGACCTCACGTAAAAGAAGAGGCATGTAACCCAGTTAAGAAGTCCTTTTTTTGAAAACAATTTTTGGAATGACTCAGAGGAGAGGACTGGAGCATGCCTGGGGGAAGGTGAGCCCCCCCCTTCTGTGCTGAAGTAGCTTATACACCATCTTGAAGTACGTCAACGGCCCCAAGAAGTTTCTCATGACTGGAATTCATCTTGACTTTTCTGTTTTGCTGGACGACGTCCCGTGGCCTGACTCACCCACTTTTGCCCGGGCTATTTAGGGAGTGCTTCTAAGCCCAAGGCGAGGCCATTAGCTGCCCTGTCTGGATCTGCTCCCACTCTCTCCTACTTCCTTTTCTCTCTGCCGTGAACCAAGGCTGTGTTTCCTGGGTGGCCAGCATGGCGTAGTGGTTAAGGTGTAGGACTAGGAGCTGGAAAACCCAGGTTCGAATCTCCACTCTGCCATGGAAACTCGCTGGGTGACCTTGGGCCAGTCACACACTCTCAGCCTCGACCCTGGCTAGTACTCGGAGGGGAGGCCTCCAAGGAAAACCAGTGATGTGACGAGGAGGCAGGCAATGGCAAACCAACTCTGAATGTTTCTTGCCTTGAAAACCCTACAGGGTCATAGTATCATAGAAACATAGAGTTGGAAGGGACCACCTGGGTCATCTAGTCCAACCCCCTGCGCAATGCAGGAAATTCACAACTACCTTCCCCCCCCCACACACACACCCAGTGACCCCTACTCCATGCCCAGAAGGTGGCCAAGATGCCCTCCCTCTCATGATCTGCCTAAGGTCATAGAATCAGCATTGCTGACAGATGGCCATCTAGCCTCTGCTTAAAAACCTCCAGGGAAGGAGCGTTTATCACCTCCCGAGGAAGCCTGTTCCGTTGAGGAACCGCTCTAACTGTTAGAAAATTCTTCCCCATGTCTAGACGGAAACTCTTTTGATTTAATTTCAACCCGTTGGTTCTGGTCCGACCTTCTGGGGCAACGGAAAACAACTTGGCACCCTTCTCTATATGACAGCCCTTCAAGTACTTTCGCCATAATTTAGATGTGACTTGACAGCACTTTACACACACACACACACACACACACACACACACACACACACACACACACACAGACCAAAGACCCATGGGCAGGTGTGTTTTCTCCTGTCTGGCAGAGCTGCCTTCGCTGTTCCATTCCCCCTCCCCATGACTGCAGATCGATTAAACCAACAGGGCCATCTTTAGTGAGGTCTCTTGGTTTCATGTCCCTGAGTTGTATGTTGTATGTTAGAGGTCCCCAACTGTTGAGCGTGAGGGCGCTTTTGGAATGCCAAGAAGATAGTTGGCGCCACCTAGGGTTGCCAGCCCAGCTCTGAGTTCCCATAGCAGCATTTTAGGGGTGTGTGAAGTTCCTAAGCTGCCCTCAGCAGTCCCAAAAAGTCACTTGCTCGAACAGGTAGAGTTGAAGCAGGTAAATCTTTATTGAGGAGCTTGAAGGTACACAGCATGAGCAATTCACGGAGTCAAAGCTGCTAATGGCGGCCAGAACTACAAAGCATAACTTTAAGCATGACACCATCCCAGGTGCAGAGCTAAGCGGGTTGGGAACCAACAGGTAACAGTGCCTAGTAGAAAGCAAGGGAGTGAACCAGCCATAGTACTGAGAGGCCAGCTAGGAGCTCAAGGTCGGGGCAGGGAGGGAGGATGGGAGAGTGGGCTGCGTGAACAGTACAAAGAAACGAAACCAAATGAGATGTGTGAACAGCAATGGGCCCAACTCATGTCAAGAGCCTGTCAGACTGCTGGACACCGCACAGTGAAACAAACCCACCTGACCTGTTGCTTGACCTAACCAGGCATGAGACCGTCAGAATCCTGATAAAGCGGTCAGGATCCTGACATTGTGGAGACTTGCAAAGCAGTATCACGTGACACTATGCTATCACTTTCAGCTAGGAATTGGGAAGTGATGTCGCCGCAATATGGTGGAACTCTAGGATTTTCGCTGATACCTATAATAAAAACCTAGGGTTGTCAGATGAGGTCCGTCTGGCAACTGGTGGGAGCATGGAGGGACAGGGACTTGGAGGGGTGGCTGTCAGTGATAGCCTGATGTCACTTCCAGGCGAGGGAGGGCATATCTCTGTAATGGAAGGAGCTAGAGACTACTCTATGCAGAAAGGGTGGCAGAACTGCCTCTCCTACAGGAGAGCTGAGAGAAAGTATAGTAAGGGCTCTATAAATGACATACAAACTCTTATTCTATAAGCCAGTGAATTTAGTGACAAAAGTGAAAAAATTACATACAATCTAATAAAGGAAACTTATGAAAATAACTATGAGTACATGTGAGGCAATACAATACAATACAAAAATACAAATATATATATATATATTTGGCTTATCTCATTCAAAGACTTATTAGTCTCTTAGAATTTTGTACTGTTCATATGCTTATTGTTCCCTCAGGAACCGGGAGAAAGATGATGGACGAAAGGTGGAGAGGAACGCCGTCCGGATGCTTTGCGTTTTCACGGACGGCGTTCCTCTCCACCTTTCGTCCATCATCTTTCTCCCGGTTCCTGAGGGAACAATAAGCATATGAACAGTACAAAATTCTGAGAGACTAATAAGTCTTTGAATGAGATAAGCCAAAAAAATATATATTTTTGTATTGTATTGTATTGCCTCACATGTACTCATAGTTATTTTCATAAGTTTCCTTTATTAGATTGTATGTAATTTTTTCACCTTTGTCACTAAATTCACTGGCTTATACAATAAGAGTTTGTATGTCATTTATAGAGCCCTTACTATACTTTCTCTCAGCTTGACTTTTATAGTAAACGTGCCTTTTTTGCTCCTCTCCTACAGAAGAAGCAGGCCGGGTAGGAGAGGCAGTTCTGCCGCCCTCTGCATGCCACAGGGGCAGTGGGTGCCCTCCTCAACCCCCCTAGATATGGTCCTGGGGTAAAAATACACATGTCTGCGATACAAGTAGGTTTTCCCAACAGGTGAAATAGCCCAGACACAACCTACGTGATGTGTTTTCTTTGCTGGCCTTACCACACCATGAACTCATGAACACATGAAGTTGCCTTATACTGAATCAGACCTTTGGTCCATCAAAGTCAGTATTGTCTGCTCAGACCAGCAGCCGCTCTCCAGGGTCTCAGGCAGGGATCTTTCACATCACCTACTTGCCCAGCCCCTTTAACTGGAGATGCCGGGGATTGAACCTGGGACCTTCTGCATGCCAAGCAGATGCTCTCTCCCTGAGCCACAGTCCCTCCCCTATACCATTGTCTCTCTTAGCCCCCACCCAAGTAAGTGAGAAGCTGCCACTGAGCATCAAAGCTCATTAAAGAAGGATCTTCCAGCCATTGCTGAACAAGCCAGCTCTAGAAATGTCCCTAGGGTTGTCCGGTCCCTCTTCACCACCAGCAGGAGGTTTTTTGGGTGCAGCCTGAGGAGGGCAGGGTTTGGGGAGGAGAGGGACCAATGCCATAGAGTCCAATTGCCAAAGCAGCCCTTTTCACAAGGTGAACTGATCTCTGTCAGCTGGAATTCATTTGTAATAGCAGGAGATCTCCAGCTAGTATCTGGAGGTTGGCAACCCTAAACGCCCCCTGAGCATCCGAGCTTAGTCACGTGTAATTAACTTAAATGAAAGGCGGCCATTTCCAAGGCACAACATGACGGCAACTCTCCTACGTAGATACCAATATGTGGTACTTAGAATGCAGTATTGCAGGGGTATCAAACATAAGGCCCGCAGGCCGGATCCAGCCCCTGGTGAGCTTTTATCCGGCCCGCGAGCCAGCTGAGGCTCCGCCCCCTCCGGTACCGATCTGGGATGGCGAGGCATGGCCTGGCCTGACCAAGTGACATTTATGTTGTATCCGACCCTCGTAACAAATGAGTTCGACACCCCTGGAATAGAGGATTTAGGAGCCAATGTGAGGTGTATTGATTAGAGCACTGAGACAAAGACTGGGGGGATCTGGGTTCAGCTCCCCACTCTGCCCGGAAGCTCATGGGATGATCTTGGGCCAGGTAGCCTAGCCTACCTTGCAGGGTTGTGCTGAGGATAAAATAGAGGTAGGGGGAAACAGTGTGTGCCACCCTCACGTCTAGGGTTGCCAGGTCCCACGTTGCCACCGGTGGGAGGATTTTGGGGCAGGGTTTAGAGAGGGGAGGGACTTCAATGCCATAGAGCCCAATTGTCAAAGCAGCCGTTTTCTCCAGGGGAACTGATCTCTATCGGCTGGAGATCAGTCGTAATAGCAGGAGATCTCCAGCTAGTACCTGGAGGTTGGCAACCCTACTCACATCCTTGAAACACAGGCGAGATAAAATTACGATGGTTGTAGTGATGCGTTTGAAGGATGGCAGTTCCAAAGGATACCAAAACAATCTAGAAAGGAAGAAAGGTAATTAAAATGAATGTAATATCATTCATGCAGTGAAAAATACCTGGACTAATAAATATATTTCAGTAAATAGCGGTGAATCTATTCCCTCCATCACAGGGCCCAGGATATTCCTGTGGATAACCTTTCCTCCTCCTCTTCGTGCACTTCGTTCCCCATCAGCGATGTGCATCCATCTGCCCTTCAAAAAAAGGACGGTGAGTCACACCTGACTCATTGAGCCGCCCAAGCAAAGCTTCTGTAGATTTCCTAGGAGAAGGATCTGTAGATCCATACCGAGAGACGTGTAGCCCTGCGCGGTGCCTATGTACTGAGAAGTACAGCCCACTCAGCTCTGTCGGACAGGCAGCCCAATCCTATGAATTAAGTACCCTAAGGTCAAGAACAAACATACATAAGGGCCAAAATTAATCCTAAGTGCAAATGATCTTCTGTAATTATATATAACGAATTTATTACAGACAAAAATCAACAACTTGGTATACAGCCCTACTATAGCCTCTATATTTCTATTAAAAATATGAACTTAACACACAATAAGGTACCCAAAAGGTAAGGAATCAATGTGAAATCTTGGACTAATATTGATACAACTTGTTTATATTTATATTAATGTTGTGACTGTATTACATTTATTATATTTTATTCACAAAATCACTTGTATCAATATTAGCCCATTATTTCATGTTGTTTCCTTACCTTTTCAGTACCTTATTTTAGTTCTATAGGGTTAAGGTCCCCCGACTCCCCCCCTTTTTGTTGTTGCTATATCGTAAAACACAATTAGACACAAAATTACAACCAAACAATTGGACCAAAACTAAGACCAAACACATTCCGGCCATGTGGCCTTCTCCAGTGGTCTAAATCCATTAAAATCAAAAATGCAATTATACCATTAAACAGAGCCGGGTTTGATTCCCCACTCCTCCACATGAGCGATGGAGGCTAATCTGGTAAACTAGATTTGTTTCCCCACTCCTTCACATGAAGCCAGCTAGGTGACCTTGGGCAAGTTGCAGCTCTGTTAGAGCTCTCTCACCCCCACCTACTTCACAGGGTGTCTGTTGTGAGGAGGGGAAGGGATGGTGATTGTAAGCCGGTTTGAGTCTCCCTTAAGTGGTAGAGAAAGTCGGCATATAAAAACCAAGTCGTCGTCGTCGTCCTTCTTCTTCTTCTTCTTCTTCTTCTTCTTCTTCTTCTTCTTCTTCTTCTTCTTCTTCTTCTTCTCCTCCTCCTCCTCCTCCTCCTCCTCCTCCTCCTCCTCCTCCTCCTCCTCCTCAGTTTAGGAGAGCACCCTTACTCAGCTGTGGTTCCATGATTAGAATGGTGCTCTTATTCCTAGGGAAAAGTGTGCACGAGATTACAGCATTAGCGTATGCGCCCACAGTGGTTCGGTCTCCTTGCTGCTGCTGAGTGCTGTATACAAAGATTCCTGTGGGTGGCTAAGGCAAAATCAGATGCCTCAGTCCAATGACTAAGAAACACGTCTCAGGGCAATTTGACGCATTCAGAAACCATGGTACCCAAACAACAGACCTCCAGTACTGGCGATTCCACTCGGGCTATCCTCTCAATTTACCATAGGGATGGATTGTAGACATTGGTCACGTTCTGTCAACATAAAAACACTGGGCGTCACCTTAATGAAATTGGTTGGCCGTAAGTTTGGAAACTGACGGGAGAAAGTTCTTTGTCACACAGAACGTATGCCAAATGCAAGAGGGCAAAGGGTCCCTTTTCAGAAGAACATAAGAAAGGCCATGCTGGATCAGGCCAAGGCCCATCAAGCCCAGCAGTCTGTTCACACAGTGGCCAACCAGGGGCCTCCAGGAAGTCCGCAAACCAGACAACTGCAGCAGCATTATCCTGCCTGTGTTGCAGAGCACCTAATATAATAGGCATGCTCCTCTGATCCTGGAGAGAATAAGTATGCATCATGACCCTAAATCTGCATAGAATGCAGACAGAAGGCCTCAGGATCATAGGCTGAAGTGTCTTCCCCCTCCATTTTTTAACATCCAGATTGTTGAAGAGTTCTGGAGAACTCAGAAGCTTGCATACCGGCTGGTGCACCCAAGGCCACTAGCTCAAATTAGGAAAAATAATGGAGGACAGGCCTATCATGGAGAGCCAGCATGGTGTAGTGGTTAAGAGTGGTGGTTTGGAGCAGTGATCTGGAGAACCAGGTTTGATTCCTCCACATGAGCGGCGGAGGCTAATCTGGCGAGCTGGATTTGTTTCCCCACTCCTATACACGAAGCCAACTGGGTAACCTTGGGCTAGTCACAGCTCTCTCAACCCCACCTACCTCACAGGGTGTCTGTTGTGGGAAGGGGAAGGGAAGGTGATTGTAAGCCGTTTTGATTCTTCCTTAAGTGGTGGAGAAAGTCAGCATATAAAAACCAACTCTTCTTCTTCTTCTTCTTCTTCTTCTTCTTCTTCTTCTTCTTCTTCTTCTTCTTCTTCTTCTTCTTCTTCTTTTGTCACCAGTTAATCCTGGTAGCAAAATGGCTCTTTTGTGCTTTGGAGTACCAGGTACTAAGGGCAAGCCAAAGAGGACTGAGTTGGGAGTCAATCAATCAATCTTTGTTTTACGGTCATTTGACCAAAAGTAGAACATCTAATCAAGAGCTACATAAATTGTAATAAAACAATATCAGACAATCAAAAAAGTCTGCAAAATAAAATATATCAATAAAATTCCATATCTAAAAAGGTAAGCAAACTAGCTTCTAAAACGTTCATCTATTCAAATTGTACCTATTTGTACATTACATCCTTTTGGGCCTTATAGATAGCAGCACAGAATTCGGCCACACATCTCGAAGTTTGTTTGTTACTATCTTCCAGAAGTCGTTGGATACAGATTTTATCAGGTAGCCCTGTATTATTTCTTAGAGTTTCTTGAATAGTCTTAGATCTAGACTCATGATGGAGAGGACCGTATAAGAAGACATGTTCTTAGGGTCTCAATTTCTTCACCATTGCACGGGCAGACTCTCTCGGAAAGAGGAATTTTTTTTATATCTGCCTTCTAGGATGGCCGATGGCAAAGCTCCACATCTGGCTAATGTGAAAGCGGAGTTGGGAGTCCTGCGTGGGAGTCGGCAGAGGCAGCCGGCTGGTTGCCATGAGCACTCAAGCCGAGATGGATATGTGGTTTGATCCAGCGAGGCAAGTCTGGGGTTCTTCTGCAGCTAAGTCCATTCATGTGCCTTATTAGAATATGAATGATCAGTGTCTCACAGGGAAGAGACTTATGGTGCTATGACAACGGTCGCCATAGCAACCTATAATGAATGGGGCTGCCAGTGCATATGGTTCCAGGGGAAAAGCACGCTGTGGTAATCGCAGGAATTTCTTCTGCCGAGTTTCATGCGGAGGGCCAGAGATAGTCACCCCGCTTTGAAGAGCCCGGGCGATCTCTGACAGGCAGGAATGAACAGCTCGCAAAGCCAGTTTCAGCAAAAAACAACAAGGAAGGATGTGATTAATGGAGACAAATTCTATTCAGCCAGCCCTGTGCAACTGGTAAAGAAAGACGGTTTCATGATTTTTATAGGTGGGAGAATATATCTGTCCACCTACAATCTGAAATAGTGTCTTTCAACGCCTCACAGTCTTGAAATCTAAAACAGATTACATGTCATCATGAAATGATTTCCCTGAAGTGATAACAAAAAGGTAAAGGTAAAGGTCCCCTGTGCAAGCACCAAGTCATTCCTGACCCATGGGGTGACATCACATCCCGACGTTTCCAAGGCAGACTTTATTTTACCGGGTGGTTTGCCAATGCCTTCCCCAGTCATCTTCCCTTTTACCCCCAGCAAGCTGGGTGCTCATTTGACCGACCTCGGAAGGATGGAAGGCGGAGTCAACCTTGAGCCGGCTACCTGAAACCGTCTTCTGTCGGGATCGAACTCAGGTCGTGAGCAGAGCTTTTGACTGCAGTACTACAGCTTACCACTCTGTGCCACAGGGCTCCTGAAGGGATAACAAATCCCCCCTTATTTCATTTTTACATTGTTCCAACGACTGACGCGAACATCGTTCCTGCCCCAATATTTTACTTCACAGTTTTTCGATGATGAAGGTTAAATTCGTATTCTCAGTTATTGAAAAGTCCTAATTGCTAAAAGTGGAATGGCAAAATAACCAACCCAAGAATGCTGAAATAATAAACAAAAACTATCCTGTTGTTTTTTTAAAAAATGGACTTGGCTTTAAAAACACACACAAACCCCTGTACTGGCAATGCATGTAGTTTTCAATAATTGTCTGACAGGTAGCAAATCCAAGGACAGCAACAGATAGCAAGACTGTCCTTCAGGACCTTGGAGAGCTACCAGGGAAGGAGAAGTTGTTCTGGCAATCTAAACTGGGCCTTATATTTTCTGATAAGTGCCATAGCGCTATCCTTCAGATGAAGGTATAAAGGATTCAATGAGGTTGGGCTCTACCTTGAAGCCATACATTGTGGTGCTACTGAATGGGATCATGTCACACCTGTAGACTACTATAATGAAGACCTGTAAAGGGTTAAATACCCGTGATGAGGACTTGATGAGGACCGGGGTGGTGTAGTGATTAAGAGAGGTTTACTGGAGAACCGGGTTTGATTCCTCACTCCTCCACATGAGCAGCAGGCTCTAATCTGGTGAACTGGGTTTGTTTCCCCCACTCCTCCACATGAAGTCTGCTGTGTGACCTTGGGCCAGTCACGTTTCTCTCCAAACTCTCTCAGTCCCCCCTACCTCACAAGGCGCCTGCGGGGGAGAAGGCAATGGTAAACTGCTTGGAGACTCCTTAAGGTAGAGAAAAGTGGGGTATAAAAACCAACTCTTCTTATTTTTCTTAAATAAGTGGAAAGTTCTGAACTACCAGCCCCAGTCTGAATACACATCTTCCTCCTCGTCCTAAAACAGATCTCTGTTCTTGTTCAGAGTCTACTTCCCACAGATTGAGGAAAGGATTAAATCTGCAGGGCAGTTGATTCTGACCTGAGGACACCATCAGGGGATCACAAATGAAAGGGACGGTACAAAATACTTGCCTGATGAAAGGTCAGTGATACATTGGAATGACTGGTAAGATTGTGCTAAAAAATTTTTTTTTTGGTAAATTTCAGGTTTGGGTTTATTGGGCCCAATTTTTTTCAGTAGACCCCGAAAGAGCCAAATACCCATATTAGTAAAAGGGCATTTGGCTTTATTTCTGGGTTTACCGAAAAAATTCGAGCTTATTTTAGTCTATGGGGATTTTTTTGAAGCTCCTGTGGGGGCATTTTTGGAGGTAGAATTCCCACATTTTCAGGGTAGCTTCAAGGGACTCTCCTTGCACGAACCCTGAGGTTTGGTGAATATTGGGTAAGGGGCACCAATTTCCCCGAAGGGGTCATCCCCCCTCCTCCATAGAAAAGCATGATAATGTTTACAATGCTTCTCTATGGAGGAGGGAGGTCGACCCCTTCAGGACCCCATAAAACTGGACCCCTGGCCCAATCTTCACCAAATTTTGGAGTTCATGCAAGGAGAATCCCTTGCAGCTATGCTGAAAATTTGGTGACTCTACCTTGAAAAATGCCCCCCCATGAGTATTTTAAAAGTACTTACTTTTCATAGTCTGTAATGCCCCCTTTCTCACCAAAGATTCGTGGGAACATTCATTTTCCCATGAATGCTTGCAATGGGCCTACACAAAGCTATTGCTACCCATAGCTTTGTGCAGGCCCATTGCAAGCATTCATGGGAAACTGAGTTTTCCCACGATTCTTTGGTGAGGAAGTGGCCATTACAGACTATGAAAAGTAAATACTTTTAACATTCTCCCAGGAGGGGGACATTTTTTGATGTAGATTTACCAAATTCGCAGCATAGCTGCAAGGGGCTCTCCTTGCATGAATCCCAAAGTTTGGTAAAGGTTGGGCCAGGGGGGCCAATTTTATGGGGTCCCGAAGAGGTCGACCCCCCTCCATAGAAAAGCATTGTAAACTTTAACATGCTTTTCTATGAAGGAGGGGGCCACCCCTTTGGGACCCCATAAAATTGGACCCCCTAACCCAATCATCCCCAAACTTCGGGGTTCATGCAAAGAGAGTCCCTTGAAGCTACCCTGGAAATATGGGGATTCTACCTCCAAAAATGCCTCCCCCAGAGTTCATTAAAAAAAATCCCATAGGGAAAAGCCTGAGGAGAGCCAAAGCTGAAAAAAGCCAAATACCTATTCGGCTAATTTGGCTATTGGATATCCAGCTTCGGCTTTATTCCCAGTTTTAATATTCAGGGTAAATAAAACCCGAAAGAAATTGAAAAGGCTTTTTTGGGGTTTATTTTCAGTTTGGGTTTATCGATATGCACAGCCCTAATGACTGGCTTTTATTAATTCTGTTTGAGCATTCATATCCCAAAACACCATTGCTGAGATGTTTACATCTCCTGCCTTCACTTCTGAACCTCCTACTCTCTTCCTGGATCATTGTGTCTTTGCATTCTAATTGCTTCTGCTGTCACAAAGATTTCTAACTACCTCTGCACAGCCAAATCTAAGCAGTTCTCTGATTGATCTTCACTTCACATCACCGTAGGATGGAAAGTGGTAGAATTTCAAATAACTAGGTGAAGCAGTCCTAGTCCCATTAAAGCTTGATTGGCACTTTCAGTATCCAACTGAAGAAGAAGAAGAAGAGGAGGAGGAAGAGGAGGAAGGGGAGGAGGAGTCGGGTTTTATACCCCGATTGTCTCTACCGAAAGGAGTCCCAAACCGGCTTACAATCAATTTCCCTTCCTCTCCCCGCAACAGACACCTTGTAAAGTAGGTGGAGCTGAGAGAGTTCAAAGAGAACTGTGCTTCTGAATGGCTAGTAGCAAATGGAAGACTCTTGGTTTCTGCAAGTGATGTCGTAGGGTTGCTGTCAAGAGAGAAACCACCTTAAAGGAGAGACACTGTCCTTCAGTGTTACTCCTCTGAAGATGCTGGCCACAGCTGCTGGCGAAACGTCAGGAAAGAAAATACCAAGACCACGGTTACACAGCCCGGATAACCTACGAGAACCAATGAATTCTGACCCCTTCGACAATATTTTGAACACCTTAAAGGAGTTTTCCACTTAGGGTAAAGGCAAAGGTCCCCTGTGCAAGCACCGGGTCATTCCTGACCCATGGGGTGACGTCACATCCCGACGTTTACTAGGCAGACTTTTTGTTTTACGGGGTGGTTTGCCAGTGCTTTCCCCAGTCATCTTCCCTTTTACCCCCAGCAAGCTTGGTACTCATTTTACCAACCTGGGAAGGATGGAAGGCTGAGTCAACCTTGAGCCGGCTACCTGAAACCGACTTCCGTCGGGATCGAACTCAGGTCGTGAGCAGAGCTAGGACTGCAGTACTGCAGCTTACCACTCTGCGCCACGGGGCTCTTAATTGTCCACTTAGTTCCAGCTAAGTTCACTGTTGTCTGATTCTCTGCAGGTATTAGCCACCCCCCATGCTGGTGGTTACTGGACAAGGCCATCTACTCAAGCCTGTTAATTAGCTCACATAGAGGAGGAGGAGGAGGAGGAGGAGGAGGAGGAGGAGAAGAAGAAGAAGAAGAAGAAGAAGAAGAAGAGGAGGAGGAGGAGGAGGAGGAGGAAGAGTAGTAGTAGTTGGTTTTTATATGCCAACTATCTCTACCACGTAAGGCAGAATCAAACCGGCTTACAATCACCTTCCCTTCCTCTCCCCAAAACAGACACCTTGTGAGGTATGTGGAGCTGAGAGAGCTCTAAGAGAACTGTGACTAGCCTAAGGTCACCCAGCTGGCTTCATGTGGAGGAGTGGGGAAACCACCAGATTAGAGACTCATGTGGAGGAGTGGGGGATCAAACCCAGTTCTCCAGATTAGAGTCCACTGCTCTTAACCACTGAACCATACTGGCTCCCTGTGAATCTGGTGTGGATGGGGGAAACTCATTTTCGCCCTGGAAAGGTCCATGGATACTGACCAGTGATTGTTTGATGGGGTCAGGAGGTTAAGGCCAGTGCTTTTCTATAAGTATAGTTAGGGAGAAGAATCCTTATCACTTTACCCTTTGCTCCCTACCCCTCCTTGCTGCCAAAAAAGATATTTGTATTATGGTCTGGAACTCTTTGCTTTAAGAACCAACTGTGCTGTGTTAGGACTTCAGTACGTAAGATAGTCAGTTTTGTTATTTTTTGTGCATTTGACCACCATCGAAATATATGCCTTGTTTTAGATAACTTTTCTTGAATTCATTCAGTAAAGCTTTCTTTTGCTATATGGTATGTGTTGCTTGGAGAGTTACTGAGACCAAACTCAGGTAAAGCTTGGTTTCATTACTGCATCAAGGCAGGGACATCCTTGACAGTTGCCAACCTCCAGGTGGGGCCTGGAGATCTCCCAGTATTACAACTGATCTCCAGATGGCAGAAATCTGTTTCCCTGGAGAAAATGGATGCTTGGGAGAATGAACTCTGTGGCATTATACCCCACTGAGGACCGTCCCCTCCCCAAAGCCCACCCTCCCCAGGCTCCACCCAAAAAATCTCCAGGAGTATCACAATCCAGTGCTGGCAACCCTCACCTTCCACTCCAGCTGGATTTCACAAGAAGAAGAAGAAGAAGAAGAAGAAGAAGAAGAAGAGGTAGAGGAGGAGGAGGAGGAGGAGGAGGGTTTTATATGCTGACTTTATCTTTTTTAAGGAGAATCAAACTGGCTTACAATCCCCTTCCCTTCCTCTCCCCACAACAGACACCTTGTGAGGTAGGTGGGGCTGAGAGAGTTCAGAGAGAACTGTGACTAGCCCAAGGTCACCCAGAAGGCTTCATCTGTAGGAGTGGGGAAACCAACCCAGTTCACCAGATTAGAGCCTATCACTCATGTGGAGGAGCAGGGAATCAGACCCAGTTCTCCAGATTAGAGTCTGCTGGTCTTAACCACTATACCATGCTGTTACACAGTGCTGCGCTGGATGGCCTGTAGTCCATCAGTGTTTGGGATATTGGGGAGCTGCTGGGAGATCTGAACGTGAGAAGAACTCAAAGGGGCCAATAGGTCTCTTGGCCCTAGAAAGGCTCAGAAGTCTGGCCCGGCTCCTAACTGAGCAGCTTGTGTGTGTTAAATGCCGTCAAGTCACTTCCGACTCCTGGCGACCCTATTAATCAATATCCTCCAAAATGTCCTATCCTTAGCAGCCTTGCTCAGGCATTGCAAACTGAGGGCCGTGGCTTCCTTTATGGAGTCCATCCCTCTCTTGTTGGGTCTTCCTCTTTTCCTAATGCCTTCAACTTTTCCTTGCATGATTGTCTTTTCCAGTAACTCTTGTCTTCTCATAACGTGACCAAAGTACAACAGTTTATTCATTTTAGCTTCTAGGGTCAGTTCAGGCTAGATTTGATCTATAACCCACTGATTTGTTTTCTTCCACGGTATCCGTAACCCTCTCCTCCAACACCACATTTCAAAGGAATCTCTTCCTATCAGCTTTCTTCATTGTCCGGCTTTCACACCCCTACATAGTAACAGGGAATACGACGGCATGAGCAGCTTGTGTGAATGTTAAGCTGCATTCAGGCAGGCTACTTGAGTGCTTTTTTAAAAAAAAACTCCAAGCTGCCAGCTTGGCAGAAATACTACCAACTGCAAACCGCTGCCATATTTTTTCCAATGCGCAAGGATGCCTTAACAGCTACCCCAGATAAACGGGTAAATGTGAAATGACGCTCGCTCCCACCTGTGATCGCTTAGAGCTTTGCCATCTGGAAGCATCAATGTGCACTTCATGTGGCTTGCTGAACGGAGGATACACCTGCTGCCTTTTTGGCCGAAGATAGATGCTCAGTTCTAAAACGAGCATTGGAAGAAAGCCTTGAAAACAGACTGCTTCTGTGTTGGAGGCATAGTTTAAAAGGCATGTGTGGGAAAGTTATTTACAAGTTATTTTCTTAGTGTCCCAGTTTAGGAACGGAGCAGGCCAGTGATCGGTCCCATTCCAGATGGTCCCTTATATACAGATGGTAGTGGAGGCAGCTTGGAAGCCAGCTGTGGAAAGTACCGAATCACACAGAAGCAGTTTCCATGTAGTCCAAGCTGGCTTCCATGGAAAGGAACCACGTCATTGGTCACTCCTATGTAGGGTTCCCATCTCTGGGTTGGGAAATTCCTGAAGATGTTGGGGGTAGAGTCTGGGGAGGGCAGAGTTTGGGGAAGGGAGGGTCCTCAGCAGGGTATAAGGCCATGGAGTTCACCCTCTAAAGCAGCCATTTTCTCCAGGGGTACTGGTCTGTGTCATCCTGAGATCCATTGTAATTTTGGAAGCTCTCCCACCTGGAGGCTGGCAACTCTATTATGTGGTTCCAGCAATGGAGCGGGGACATCATCTTGTTATTCTGCCGCATTTCATGTGGTTCCTGCATAGAGTGGCTACTGGAACAGAATAACACCTAACTATGTTGAATAGGGTTGCCAGGTCCCTCTTCGCCACCGGCGGGAGGTTTTTGGTGCAGATTTGGGTGGGATTTGGGTGGGATTTGGGTGGGATTTGGGGAGAGGAGGGACTTCTTCTTTTTTTAAAAAACAGTTTTTTATTATTTTCCATAATATTATAATAAAACATTTCAACAATTGACAAAAATCATCAGCAAAAGGGGAAAAATATAATATTGTTGAAAGTACATTTTATCATTTAGTAAAAATTAAAACTTCCCCTTCACCCCCCTCCATCTTATTATAAAATGTACTCTTTTATATAAAAAGTCTAATCCTAATATTATCTTATACAATTAAATATAGTTTCTTTGATCACCATCAATTAGATTATAGTTACATACTATTTCAAATATAGATTTCATTATTTCAAATTAATCATAATATAATAATTGTAACTTTTAATTATTAGGTATTATTTATAATAATAACAAATGGATTAGATCAATGAATAACCTTTGAACATCCCCATTTGAAATTAATTTTCGCAGTAAACCCTCCACGCCTCCTATTCACCCATAAATTGGACGTTGTCTTTTTGGTTTATCAATGCAGTAAGTTTAGCCATTTCCATCTGTTCTAGCATCTTTTGTATCCAGTGGGAGAGGAGGGACTTCAATGCCATAGACTCCAATTGCCAAGGTGGCCATTTTCTCCAGGGGAACTGATCTCTATCGGCTGGAGATCAGTTGTAATAGCAGGAGATAGCTGGTACCTGGAGGTTGGCAACCCTAATGATGAAACAGGCTGAGCTGGAAGCGAGGGTACTTTCAGTGAGTTGCAAAAGCCCCCTCTTGATGGATCTTTTGAAGAAGAAGGTTCCAAACAGGGGTGAAAATTGTCATCCATTCAGAGTGAGGGAGTGAGTCATTGCCCTCATTAAGAACTGGTTTTGTGACCTTCACACAGGCAAATCTGATTGTCTACTTTGTGTTAGTGTGGTCCCACTAAGTAGGTGATTCCTGATTGGCTGGGATCCTACAGTTATAGTCAGGCCCGGATTTATGTATTGGCCAAGTAGGCTGAAGCCTAGGGTCTCTAAATCTAGGGGGCCTCCACAGCCCCCCCCCCGCCCCAGTGGGCAGTCTCCCCTCTTCCAAAATTGCAAACCCAAGACTTCATGCAAGGGCAGGGCAACTCGGGCACAGCAACTATGAGACTCAGGGCCAGCCAGTGGGGCCCAATTTGAAGTGGGGGCCCCAGTTCACAGCCAAAGTCTGCAGAATCTTAGAGATATAAATAAAATCCATCTAGATTGCCCTGGGGCTCTCTGAGACAAGACAAATCTATTTGCAATTGACCATCTGTTACCTTGACAACAAATGGCTTCCTGAGAGAAGCAGGGGGTTTCACAGTTCTCACACAGATGTAAATTGAGTTTGCATTATAAAAAAGGTAAAGGTCCCACCCCTGTGCAAGCACCAAGTCATTCCTGACCCATGGGGGTCCCGACGACGTTTACTAGGCAGACTTTGTTTTATGGGGTGGTTTGCCAGTGCCTTCCCCAGTCATCTTCCCTTTACCCCCAGCAAGCTGGGTCCTCATTTGACCGACCTCGGAAGGATGGGAGGCTGAGTGGACCTTGAGCCGGCTACCCGAAACCGACTTCCGTCGCGATCGAACTCAGGTCGTGAGCAGAGCTTGGACTGCAGTACTGCAGCTCAGCACTCTGTCAGTCTGTAAGGTGCAACTGGACTCTTGCTTCTTTCCACTTCAGCCAGACAAAAACACACAGCTACCCATTACCTATCCACAAAGGGGGGGAAGTGAGTATTTTATTTTACTTTTCAGTTATATTATAATTTCATTGTAGTTTGGAAATTGAACACTGGGGATTTCCTTGGTGAAATAGCTTTGTTTGTTTGCTTGCTGCTGTGGTCATTTTTTGCTAGGCATGGGGTGGGGCTATCATGTGCATCCTTGACTGAGAACATTTTTTTTCATGGTACTAAGGGGGGGCGCTTCAGGTACTCCTAAGCTCTTCTTTCAATTTCAATTTCTCCCCCTAACAAGGGAGTTAGGTTGCAGCCAAAGCCTTAGAAAAGAAGGAGGCTGAAGTAAGTTGGTTCCCAGTTCATTCCCTATTCCCAGTTCCTTATTCACATTTCCTAGTTCCTGAATGGTATTGAGGACAATTTAAAAGCTCTGCACCCCAAAATAAGGATTGGACCACGACTTATCATCCACCCCCACGTTCAGGTGGCTGTGCTCTCCGAGGAGGCATATGCTGGGTCCTCATCCAAAGTCCGGTTCTTGTGCCAGCTGCTCCCAAGTGGGGTGCCCCCAGGACAAATGCACATGCAGACACTGTATGTCCTCTTGAAATGTCTCATGTTGGGGACCCAAAGATTGCTTTGGGGTGCAGCTGAGCCCCAGTGTGCCCCCTCGGAGGGCACAGTCCCCTGAATGTGTGGATGTATGGTACGTGGTGGTCCAATCCTTATTTTGGGTTGCAGAGCTTCTACCAATAGTCCAATAGGACTCCAGATGGGGGGCAGGGGGATGGCAGGGAGGCATGCCAGAGGCCTGGCAGCGGCCAGGAAATGACCAGGGGCTGGGGGGGAAAAGAGGGCAGCCAGACCCCGCCAGGCCTGGAACGCCTGGGAGAGGAACGGGGAAGTTGGTGGAAGGGAGGGCGGTCAGGCCTTGAAATCCATTCATCTGTACTTTATGATGATGTGCTCTACAAGATAAAGTAAAAATTCTGTGGTCGTCTATATTGTCCAACACGTGCAGGTTTCCTATCGTCCCTTGCATACCTATGAGATGGGCAGTTCTAAAATCATTTTTGCCATCTCAGTCTAAAGTGCCTAAATATTTGTCAGACACTAGGTGGGACGCGCACGCAAAAGCCACAGAAGCTGTTTTGGAAAGTTACAGTGCTATCACTATTGCCCTCAGTCATTTGTACTCTGACGTTAATGGGAAGGGGGAGACCAGGCTTCAAGCTAACAATCTTTTGAAGAAAATGGAAGAACTGGAATTTGCCTTTATGCTGCATTTTTGGACCCGTGTGCTAGGTCATTTTCACAAGGTCAGCAAAGCCCTTCAGCAATCAGACCTGTTATCGAGTTCTTATGCAAGTCTGTACAGTTCACTTCTGGATTTTTTAAGGAAAATTAGAGAAGATTTTGATGAGCCTGAGAAACAAACAAAAGCCACCTTGCCAAATGTTAACTACAAAACAAGGAGACAAAGAGTGAGGGAACGGCAAAGAAATGACAGGAGTGCACCTGATGCCTTAGATGCACTTTCTTCAAGAGATACGTTTAGGATAAAATCCTTTATTCCTATATTAGATGCACTTGAAGCCAATTTAAAAAGAAGAAGTACTGTGTACAGTGATGCTGCTCAATTGTTTTCCATTCTTGCTAATCTGACAGCATCTAAGCAAGAAATTCAGCAAGGTGTTGAACTGTTGATGGAAGCATACCCAGAAGATATTGACCTGAAACTTATTGATGAACTTTTGCTTTTTCACCTGTACGTGAGACAAAGCCATAGGCTTACAGCAGAGCACTCTCCGTCTCATACAGACCTTTATAAAACGATTTACAAGGGGAAAAAAATCAGATGGCCTTTCCTAACGCGGAAGCAATCTTGCGGCTATTTCTTAGCTTTATGGTCACTAACTGCTTGGGAGAGAGGAGTTTTTGAAGACTCAAAAGAATTAAAAATGGATTAAGGGCCACGATGTCTCAAGAGAGGTTGTCCGCACTGAGCATTCTGTACATTGAAAGTGACAAACTTAGACAAACAAATTTTGATGAAGTTTTGGATGATTTTGCTATGAGGAAGGCTAGAAAAAAACATTTTAGTCTTACTGTATTTGATGGTTGTAGTTTACTTCTTAATAGTATTTTAAAACTGACTGTTTAATGACAACATAAAGCAGATTCTAAAAGTGCCACACTGCCAGGTAATCATGATCATATTATTTACACTTCCCAGGCAATATTATTTGAAAACTCAAGGGTTTGTTTTTTTAAGAATAACATTACAACTTCATTTTCCTAAAAATTAATGCTTATTCCACAAAAGGTTTACAAAGTTCAGTCATTGCAAAAGTTTTTCAGGGTTAATTTTAACATTTATGCATATTTTTTTTAATCACCATGGTATTTAACAATAACATCTTATGTCCTTTAGAGGAGAAATTGTGAATTGCAGAATTTTAAATACATCCTTGGCTTCACTCAGTTTTTTTTATAACACTCTTCCATTTTCTTCTTGTCGAGAGGGTGGGGGATTGGGAGGGGCTTCACAGGTGGAGAGCCTAGGGCCTCTCTTCATCTAAATCCGACCCTGGTTATAGTATGAAAGCTCTTGAGTAGGGGGAGGAACCAATGGCCTCAAAGAAACGACTGATCAGATACCGAAAAAATGTGTTAAGGAGGTCTGTTGAGGATACATTTTGAGTCCTGCGACAGCATTGGGTTGCCGGTGAACATTCAGGTCTGACCTACATGGAAGCTAGGGTTGCCAGGTCCCTCTTCGCCACCGGTGGGAGGTTTTGGGGGTGGAGCGTGAGGAGGGCGGGGTTTGGGGAGTGGATGGACTTCAATGCCATAGAGTCCATCTGCCAAAGTGGCCATTTTCTCCAGGTGAACTGATCTCTGTCGGCTGGAGATCAGTTGTAATAGCAGAAGATCTTCAGCTGGAAGCTGGCAACCCTAGTGGAAGCGTCCCCCAGAATACAACAGTTACGAAGGAATTCGCTGGCATGGGGAGGGCAAGGCAGCAACAGGGTGTAAATGTTAAGCTCATGTTAAGGAATTCTAACTCAAGGAGTTAGCTCCCCCCACCAGAAGAAAATGAAGACAACACTAACAATCTACCATAATCCAGACTGCTCCAATATATTGAAAGCATGAAACAAAAACCTTGATTAATATTTTTAAAACCCAGGAAAAAATATATAATTTATTTAAGGCACTATGTCAAGATAAAAACTATTTTTAAAAATGATTAAAACAGCACAATGGCATTACCTAGGTTGATATACTGTAATCACATGCCAGAGGCATTTCGGTCTATTGGCCTTCCTTAGTGGTTAATTGAAACCCATGTAAAACATGTGTGTGTTAAGGGCCGTCAAGTCGCTTCCGACTCATGGTGACCCTATGAATCAACGTCCTCCAAAACATCCTATCCTTAACCAGCCTTGCTCAGATCTTGCAAACTGAGGGCTGTGGTTTCCTTTATTGAGTCCATCCATCTCTTGCTGGGTCTTCCTCTTTTCCTGCTGCCCTCAACTTTTCCTAGCATGACTGTCTTTTCCAGTGACTCTTGTCTTCTCATAATGTGACCAAAGTAGGACAGCCTCAGTTTAGTCATTTTAGCTTCTAGGGTCAGTTCATACACACATATTTACAGATATATAAACATGTACAGACAATTATTTATCCAACCAGGCATGTATATAGGTTGTATAGTATATTTCCAGTTATTCAAACATCTGGTTAGATTGTCTACACGTTGTTATACTGGGCTGTATATGTCTCCCATATAAAATATGTCTGCAATTATCAACTTGGTAAAACTTGGTAAAGGCGACAATGAACCAAATCCTTCACTTGACAGGAGCGGTGCAACGGACCTCGACGTTTGGTCCACCATTGTCCCCCTTCACGGAGCTGTATAGTTATCGCTTCGCCTTTGTTTCGAAGGTCCCCTTGTCCTCACTTGAGGGTTTTAATGGGCAGCTGTTAAAAGCCACTCTCTTCCAGTGGCCGTGTTGAAAGACGTCATTTGCAACGTTGCTGCTTCCTTTGGGTGGTGCGTGGAGGGGAAAATCGGTGGCCCCAAAGAGAGTATCGGGTTGTGATTCACTCGAGAGAATCTGGTGACATCATGAACCCCCAAGGACATGGTGTGAGCAAGACAGCAATTGTTGAGGGAGAGGGAACAGAATGTGCCGTTTTGTTTCAAGGGCATTGCGTGCTTGACTGGGTGCTGTTTTAACTTTTTTTTAAAGGGAAGGCGAAACATTTTAAAGGTGGGAGTGGGGGAAATCTCAGTTAGCCTTGTAGCTGAATACCTCCTCTTTCAAATACCATCAGTCTTCGGAGAAATGTGTGTGTGTGCAAAGTGCCGTCAAGTGGCAGCCGACTTGGCAACCCCTTACGGGGTTTTCAAGGCAAGAGACTAAAAGAGATGGTTTGCCAGTGACTTCCTCTGCGTAGCAGCCCTGGTCTACCTTGGTCCCATCCAAATACTAACCAGGGCTGACCCTGCTTAGCTTCTGAGATCTGATGAGATCAGGCTTTACCCTGCTGCCTTCCCTCCTTCGAAGAAACAGATAAGGCATAAAATTATATTGGACAAGCAGTACACTTCTGACCATGCGTAGAATGCTTTTCTCATAAGAATATGCAAGCAGCCTTCATATCTATCCTGATATCTAATGGCTAAGGGCAAACTCCTGTGCGGATCAAAAAATCCTCAAAATGGGTTCATGGGAGTAGCTAGGAGTAACCCTTCTCCAGACCCAGGGGAAATCCCAGGATTGTACAAAAATCTTGTTTGTGAAATAAAGTAAAGGTTGAGAGAGGGGTGTTTAAAAACCCAAATAATAATAGCGAGATCTGTGAATGCACTGAGTTCAGGCAGCATCATGCGGTAGCGACCCCAAATGGCACCTGATATGGCACCCGGAGCAACCACAATAAGGAAGGTGTAGGTGAGGGGAAAGGGAAACAGAGCCAAAGGTGGGGACATTCATCCGCAGGAGGGTGGGAAAGTGGAGCTAGAGAAAGAGGTGTGGGGGTGTAGGATTTCCTCTCTCCCATAAATATTATTACTGTTGTCATATTACTGTTAATAATATTACTGTTGTCATAATAACAATAATATTTATTTAGCGTTTTACAGTGTTCAGAAAATGCTTCCCATGCATTACTGCGAAATGGTTACGCTGGTGTTTTGAGCTCACATATCCTTCATTCTGTGGACGATGATGGAAAATGGAATGACGAGAGCGCTGATCTAATTCTTCAGCGGCGGAGCATCTCCCAGGACAGGAAAGGTTATGTTAGTCACTCTCTCAAATAGCCTGTAACACAGTGAAGGCCAGAATGAGAGCGAGAGAGCGAGCGAGCGAGCGAGCGAGCGAGCGAGAGAGAGAGAGAGAGGGAGGGAGGGAGGGAGGGAGGGAGGGAGGGAGGGAGGGATAGATGGATGGATGGATGGATGGATGGATGGATGGATGGATGGATGGATAGGACGGGCGGAAGGGACATCTGATGCCTATCTTTCCCTGTGCTTTGATGCTGTAGACTGATATTCTTAGGGGCTTTTGATTTCCCTCACTCTTTGTTCTCCTCTTCTCTCCTTCGCATCCTTTGGACGCTAGGAGCTAGGTCAGGAGGTGCACGCTGGCCGGGTGCAGGCCTTCCCCTGCCATACAACGGGATGGAGGGCAGCTACCTTTTCATACCTAGAAACCTAGAAAGTTAGATTAGATCAGGGGACCTGTTTGTCCTTTACTATCAGAAGTGTATTTCCACAATAAATAACTTTTTAGTTTGATTACACCAAAAGCCTCTCCTGCTCTTTTGTTCCTGTGAGCACACACACGTGGGATCCTGTTAAAGGTGAAATTCCGCTGTAGCTTTAGCCTTGAGCTCTGCTCACGACCTGAGTTCGATCCCGACGGGAGCCACAGCCCCTCCCTTGCAAAGCCTTTATTAATCCTCGCTTGCAAAGTCCAGGAGTCTCTGCCCGCCCCCCGCCCCGTTGGGCTCCGACTCACCCTTGCCATCTTGGAGGAGTAGGGGCCCCATGGTGCAGAGTGGTAAGCTGCAGTACCGCAGTCCAAGCTCTGCTCATGGCCTGAGTTCGATCCCGACGGAAGTTGGTTTCAGGCAGCCGGCTCAAGGTCCACTCGGCCTTCCATCCTTCCAAGGTCAGTAAAATGAGGACCCAGCTTGCTGGGGGTAAAGGGAAGATGTCTGGGGAAGGCACTGGCAAACCACCCCGTAAACAAGTCTGCCTTGGAAACGTCGCGATGTGATGTCACCCCATGGGTCAGGAATGACCCAGTGCTTGCACAGGGGACCTTTACCTTTACCTTTTTACTCTGCTAACTAAATGGGAATATCAGGACCAGGTATTTCCATCACTTTTAGCTACTACTGCTCCATCTCTCTCTGGAGTCTTTTTGCTGTTCCAGGTGCAAAATTCTTCCCCCACCTTCCCCTTCCCTCAGAAACGCCGGAGCTGGGTGGAGGCAAGCCAGTCTTTGCCAGTCGTTGTGTGGGGTGGGCAGATGCCGGTTCTTCCTCCCCCCCACTACTCTGCAAAGGGTGTGCCCAGACCAGGGGGCAGGGCCTTTTTCCAGGGCCATTTTCACCTCACAGACAGTCGTTACTCACTTTGCCCAGGAGACCCAGGAAAGGACTGAGGAGGGCGGGGTTTGGGGAGGGGAGGGACTTGGATGCCATAGAGTCCAATTGCCAAAGAGGCCATTTTGTTCCAGGTGAACTGATCTCTATCGGCTGGAGATCAGTTGTAATAGCGGGAGATCTCCAGCTAGTACCTGGAGGTTGGCAACCCTACTTGCGATCCTTGTTTTTAGTATGAGTCAGGAGTCTAGAATGGCCATGAACACAGTTTCTGAAGCATTAGCCACCTTTAAGAGACGAAGAAGAAGAAGAAGAAGAAGAGTTGGTTTTTATATGCCGACTTTCACCACCACTTAAGGAAGAATCAAACCAGCTGACAATCACCTTCCCTTCCTCTCCCCACAACAGACACCCTGTGAGGCAGTTGGGGCTGAGAGAGCTCTAAGAGAACTGTGACTAGCCCAAGGTCACCCAGCTGGCTTCATGGGTAGGAGTGGGGAAACCAACCCGGTTCACCAGATTAGAGTCGGGCGCTCATGTGGAGGCATCGTGGTTGTTGGACCGGGAATGGGCAGACCTAGGCTCAAACCCCCACTTGCCGTAAACTTCACTGGGCGACCTTGGCCCACGATCACACCAAACCTCGCCTACCTCCCAGGGCTGTCGTGAAGATAAAATGGAGGCAGCGAAGAGACTCATGGAAGCTGCACCGAGCCAGATAAAAATGCAATAAAATAACAATGAGCTGGGTTTGGTGGGGGGGGGAGGGCTCCCTCATGCAATATTTGCGGGACGTGGCTTTTCTTTGCCTAGCGCAGCAACAGGGCAAGTCACCGCCTGATGGATACACCTGAGCAGGTAGGCCGTTTGTCGCAAGCGACACGCCGCCAGGATAAGTGCTTGCGTGCCGCCCTCGCGCTCACCTTCTACCCACAGGGCTCTTGAGCTCAATTAGTTTTGCTGTTAAGGCTGTCAGCTTTTTAATGGAGGAATTGATTCAAGAACCCAGCGCGAGTTAAATTACTGCCTCCTCAAGTTATGGGGCTGGAAAGCTTTTACCCCAGTTATCTCCTGAGGCTTCCCCCCCCCCCTCTGCTTGGTCTCTTTTTCTGCTGCTGGGTTTGTATGAACGCTGCTGACAGCGGAGCTGCTAAAGTAGTCACACTCGGCTGACCATTTTGCCTGTTATCCGTGTTGCAATATCTTTTGAGGGCTGATCCGACACTAAGGGGTCATTGTGTGGCCGACGTTACCCTGGTCATGTGAGAATCCCCACAGAAAGATAAGAGACAGGCCCCTTATTTGAGGGCCAGCGCGGTGTGGTGGTTAAGCGCGGTGGACTCTAATCTGGAGAGCCGGGTTTGATTCCCCACTCCTCCACATGAGCGGCGGACGTTAATCCGGTGAACAAGGGTTGGTTACCTGCACACGAAGCCAGCTTGGTGACCTTGGGCTAGTCACAGTTAGCTCCAAACTCTCTCAGCCCCATCTACCTCACGTAGGGTTGCCAACTTCCAAGTGCTAGCTGTAGATCTCTTGCTATTACAACTGATCTCCAGGTGATAGAGATCAGTTCACCTGGAGAAAATGGCTGCTTTGGCAATTGGACTGTATGGCACTGAAGTCTCTCCCTTCCCCAAACCTCGTCCTCCTCAGGCTCGAACCCAAAAATCTCCAGGTACTTCCCAACCCGGAACTGCCAATCCAAACCTCACAGGGTGTCTGTTGTGGGGAGGGGAAGGGAAGGTGATTGTAAGCCAGTTTGATTCTGCCTTAAGTGGTAGAGAAAGTCAACATATAAAAACCAACCCTCCTCCTCTTCCTCTTCCTCCTCCTCCTCCTCCTCCTCCTCCTCCTTCTTCTTCTTCTTCTTCTTCTTCTTGTCAAGAAAAGACCACGGCCTATCGCAGGAGTCCCCAAGTGTGGATCTCCCAACACAGCAGAAGGAACCACGAATCGGGGGCAGAATCCTGAGCTGAGAGGTTGTACCACATCACACCACAGGAGAGGGATCACAGTTTTTGGATGCTGCCTTATACTAAAAAAAATAAAAACCCTCTCTGCAAGCAGAAAAGTAACAGAGCCGGGAAAGGCTGGAGGTAGTATTTGCTAGTTATGTGCTCTGTGAACATGTGCTGGCTTTCTTCCCCTTAGGGACAAACTGCACATTATGTTTAGTGTGTGGTCCCCACGGGGACCTGCAACAAGATGTCAGTTTAATTTAGGAGCCCTGTAATCCCTTCAGTCTGGGATTATGGTGTGTGGGGGGGACGGATGGACAGACTTCTGCCTTCCCCCCCCCCCCCCCAGTCCATTTTCTCGAAGCAGAGTTCCAAATATGTTTGTCAGGCTTAAACCTTCTGACAGGCAATCTTAACAGGTTGAGCCTTAGAAGGCAAGGAGAAATACGTGGCCCCTCTCTGGTTTTTCACTGCGCCACTCTGCATCTTGAAACCTCCATCCCGTTCCCTTTTTACAATTATTTTTTTTCTAACCCAACAGTGAAATCCTAAGCAGAATTACAACTTTCTAAGTTTGTTAAAGTCTGTTGGCTTGGAAGAGTTTAACGGTGCTTAGGTCTGCCCAGAAGAAGAAAAAACTCTGAACATTTGAGCCTTTCCTGATATGGAAGATATAGGGTTGCCAACCTCCAGGTAATAGCTGGAGATCTCCTGCTATTACAACTGTTCTCCAGCTGATAGAGATCAATTCACCTGGAGAAAATGGCCACTTTGGCCATTGGACTCTATAACATTGAAATACCTCCCCTCCCCAAACCCCGCCCTCCTCAGGCTCCATCCCAAAAACCTCCCACTGGTGGCGAAGAGAGACTTGGCAACCCTAGGAAGATATCTAGGGTTACCAACCTCCAAGTACTAGCTGGCGATCTCCTGCTATTACAACTGATCTCCAGGTGATAGAGATCAGTTCACCTGGAGAAAATGGCTGCTTTGGCAATTGGGCTCTATGGCATTGAAGTCCCTCCCTTCCCCAAACCCCGCCCTCCTCAGGCTCTGCCCCAAAAACCTCCCGCCAGTGGCGAAGAGGGACCTGGCAACCTTAAAGATGTCCCATCCCTACCTCCTATGAATATGGAGTTTCTCTTCAGCTATCACTCTTATTCCTGTACAAAGCAAATCACCCCCAACACACACCCAGCGTCTCTCGTCTTTCCTCTGCCCCCTTGCCAATCCTTCCTCGCGATTGTCTACTGAGTAATTTCCACGTCGTGAATTAACGCTCGTTTTGGTGTCAGGGACCAAATCCATTCCATTGACGTTCACCCAGGAAGTCATTAAGAGCTCAGGGGCAGAATCCATTACCACGGGCCCACGTTCTCCCCCTCCCTGGAACAAATCAGCCTAGCGTTGCCCCCGTCAGATCGAAGTGACCTTGAAACCCTGCGGAAGGAGAAAGCCGTTCATGGTCTTTAGTCACCGTCCTTTCCAGTGGATCTTTCCGCTTTGGGTTTTTGTTTTTCCTGGCTGTCCAGA
The DNA here is from genome assembly GCF_029931775.1 of Euleptes europaea. Classification (NCBI taxonomy): domain Eukaryota; kingdom Metazoa; phylum Chordata; class Lepidosauria; order Squamata; family Sphaerodactylidae; genus Euleptes; species Euleptes europaea. The sequence goes on from NC_079315.1 coordinate 14,568,116, forward strand.
GGAGCCAGAAACATCTGCTCCTCAGGATTTTCCATCTCAGCCAACGATTAGTAGAGTGGACACTGCCTTATATAAGGGTCAGACCTTTAGGCTGTCCACTCACATCTTGCCCTCAGTGTTTCTCCCTGACATGCTCATTTTCTAGGTGCAGGGAGGTTGCTAGGGTTTTTTTTTAGGGAGCATTCAGCGACTCCCCCTCCTAGCAGGCTGAAGCGATGCACTTTGGGGAAAAAGCTTCGCCGCTCAACTCTCTTGGTTGCATCAATTCGGGGTGCTGACAAAATTGACAAAGAATTGCCTCATAATAGGAATTTTCACCACTTGCAATTAGGGTTGCCAGGTCCCTCTTTGCCATCTATGGGAGGTTTTTGGGGCAGAGCTTGAAGAGGGCAGGGTTTGTGGAAATCCTTTGCTACCAAAACATGGGGTGGAAACATTTCAAACAAATAATATTGAAAACGGGTGTCAAACATACGGCCAGCGGGCTGGATCCGGCCCCTTCAGAGCTTTAATCCGGCCCACAAGCCAACCGAGGCAGCCCCCCCCTCAGTCTGGGCTGGCGAGGCATGGCCCGGCCTGACCAAGTGACATATATGTCACATCTGGCCCTCAAAACAAATGAGTTCGACACCCCTGATTTAAAATGAGAGCCAGCGTGGTGTAGTGGTTAAGAGCGGTGGTTTGGTGGACTCTGATCTGGAGAACCAGGTTTGCTTCCCCACTCCTCCACATGAACGACGGATACTATTCTGGAGAACCGGGTTGGTTTCCCCACTCCTACACACGAAGCCATCTGGGTAACCTTGAGCTAGTCACAACTCTCTTTGAGCTCTCTCAGCCCCACCTACCTCACAGGGTGTCTGTTGTGGAAAGGGGAAGGGAAGGTGATTGTAAGCTGGTTTGATTCGCCTTAAGTGGTAGAGAAAGTTGGCATATGAAAACCAAACTCCTCCTCCTCCTCCTCCTCCTCCTCCTCCTCCTCCTCCTCCTCCTCTTCTTCTTCTTCTTCTTCTTCTTCTTCTTCTTCTTCTTCTTCTTCTTCTTCTTCCCCTATTGCTGGGGGAGGGGCCTTGAGATGGGTCAGAGGTCTTCCAAGGCCAGACCACTGCTGGAGAATATTCTGAAATTGGAAACCAAATGAAGCCTTGGGAGAAGACAGGAAAGGCTCGAGCAATGACGGGCAACTTATTAACCCAGGCAGGTGTTTCTTTTGACAAAACAATTCCAGTCATCAGCTGCAGTGTTCCCTGCCAGGCCACAGGGGAAGCTGAAAGACAGCTGGCGAACGCACACCGATCCCCTGTGGGATGGGATGGAGAAAACCACCCAATCAGGCCCAAGCAGGTGTTGAAGGCATAAATGCATTTCATGCCCCCCGGGCACGGTCTGGAAGCACATGGTAAAGAAGTTTTCCTAAGGAAAGCGTAGACCTGCCCAATGGGTTTGTGATCTTCCTTTGTGCAGACAGCGCATGCAGCTATGACACACTTCTACATTTTCCTTGTTGGTGTGCACGCATCCACATTGCTGCTTAATGTCATAATCTGTGACTTCTAGATGCCGTAGACAGGAGAAAATCCTCACCCCTAGGAATCCGGCTGCGCTCGTGGAGAAGAGAGGTACCTGGAGCAGGCAGAGAATTTTGCTCACCTGAGCTAACTGTCTGCTTCTGGTCACAGGAAGGTGCATTAACATGTGTGGATTAAATTGTGCACATTGCTCTTTTTCGGTTGCAGGGAACAAAATGAAGGGGGGAAACCCTGACATGGCCCCAGTGTAGGAGAAACCTTCAACAGAAGTGATTTCAAAGGACATCTGCTGGATTTGCACCTTATCAAGGCAGTCAGACACCATTTTAAATGTGCAAGATTCGAGTCCAATAAAAAAAAACAACCCTACCTTGTCTGCAAATTTATTTCCTAGCTGGGCAGTGGAAGCAGAGGTGGTGTGACTGCATTCAAAATCAGAGAGAAAAGACTGGAAGATCTCAAGGTTCACAAACTACAATACCTCCCCCCAAAGCCTGCCATGCTCACGGTAGCAAAGAAGCCTACTAGCAAAGAAAACTGGTTGAAGCATAGGGTTGCCAGCCTCCAGGTACTAGCTGGAGATCTCCTGCTATTACAACTGATCTCCAGCCGATACAGATCAGTTTCCCTGGAGAAAAGGGGATAGCCACCCTCAACAAATGCTCCACTGATTTAATGTTATTGTTGTTATTGTCTGAGGCCACACTTATTAAATCACAAACTGAGAGAAGCCGTGAGGAACTATCATCTATAGTAGATCCTACAACTTTTTTTAAATTAAAATTTTATTGGATAAATAACAGCAACTGAAAGAAGCAGAAAAAAGAAAGAAAGGCAATCTTCATGATTTAAAATACAGTATATCTATATACACGATAAGATAACAACAGGATTCCTATGTTACAGCTTATTTCTTTGTCTTCATATTCATTGTTCCGTCCTGACTGAGCAAAATGCATTCCCCTTTCTCGCCCTTATTTATAAAATTCTCTATTTTATTTATAGTTTGTGACCATAACTCACCTAAACGTATTGTATCTCTATTTTTCTGATATGCTGTTAGCTTAATTAAAACATAAATTTCTTTAACTTTAACCAGCCATTCCTCTATCTCTGGAATCGATTTTTGCTTCCAATGTCTGGCAAAGGTCGTTCTAGCAGCAGTTAAGATCCTACAACTTTTAATACCAACATCCAGCAATTAGAGGGTGAGCTTAACAACTACATGGAACGGATCAGGGCTTACAAATTTTAAAAAAATTGACAGAGACACCGGGGATTATTCGAACAATGCAGTTTATCCTTGGGAAGTGGATTGGGGCCAGGTAGGGCTTTTGCCCAGCAAGGCTTCTGATTGACTACTGGAGATTGGATGGGCTGTGCAGGGTTTTTTAATGTTGCTTTGGCAGCAGCTGCCACCACAGCACGAGGATCTACACTGTGTTGCTGAAGTTAAGCTGTCGCAGCCATTTTGCAACAGCCATTTTGTTGCTGCGCCCACCACACCATGTCATAATTCCAAATGTGCCCACAGACTCAAAAAGGCTAGGGACCCCTGCTTTAGCGCCTTTGTACATGGAAAATTTGTCAACGGGGAATCATTTGCTACAGCCACTTAATGATGAATCAATGGGTTGCTTCTATTTGGGGGTCCAAATAATTTTTTGTTTTTGCATACTGGAATCCAGAAGAAGAGTTGGTTTTTATATGCCGACTTTCTCTACCACTTAAGGGAGAGTCAAGCTGGCTTACAATCACATGGTTACATGGTCACATGAAGCTGCCTTATACTGAATCAGACCCTTGGTCCATCAAAGTCAGTCTTGTCTACTCAGACCAGCAGCGGCTCTCCAGGGACTCAGGCGGGGGTCTTTCGCATCACCTACTTGCCTAGACCCTTTAACTGGAGATGCCGGGGATTGAACCTGGGACCTTCCTCATGCCAAGCAGATGCTCTACCACTGAGCCAGGGCCCCTCCCCACCTTCCCTTCCCCTCCCCACAACAGACACCCTGTGAGGTAGGTAGGGCTGAGAGAGCTCTAAGAGAGCTGTGACTAGCCCAAGGTCACCCAGCTGGTTTCGTGTGTAGGAGTGGGGAAACCAACCCGGTTCACCCAATTAGCCTCCGCCACTCATGGGGAGGAGTGGGGAAGCAAACCTGGTTCTCCAGATCAGAGTCCACCAAACCACCGCTCTTAACCACTACACCACACTGGCTCTCATATTAAATCAGGGGGAGGAGTGGGGGAATCAAACCCGGTTCTCCACATTAGAGTCCGCTGCTCCAAACCTTTGCTCTTAACCCCTACACCACGCTGGAACAGAACAAATAGTTCTTTGCCAATATTATAGAGTAATAAGGATCACCGGTTTGCTATGTGTAGCATTTTGGAAGAGCCTTGATGTAGCATCACCTGCTGGCTGTGCCCTTTGGAGGTAAGGATGACTCATGTGCAGCTGCTGTGGTAACAGTGACATAAGTAAAGTGGGGGCGGGGACCAGGAGGGGAGAGTCCCTTTTTAGTACCTAACATTACATAGGCCCCTTCAGCTTTGAAGAATTTTTGGCATGTGCAGGTCTCCTGTGGAGCAACTAGGATAGCTCTGCACATAGCGTAGCTCGCCAGAAGACACAGGCTTGCTGTGTGGTCACCGCTATTCCCTTGGCAGGATCCCTCCCTTGCTCTGGTAACATTTGGGTGACCAAAAGCCACAGGCTTAGTTAGATCCTATGGGGCAGACCCACAACCCTCTCTTAGATGAAGGGAGGGCAAGGGCTGTTTAGCATGGAAAGAAGGCAAGGGGAGTTGTGATGTCTATAAAATTATGCATGGTATGGAGAGAGTGGACAGGGAGAAGCTTCCCCCCCACATAATACTAGAACGTGGGGTCATCTGCTGAAGCTGGAGGGTGAGAGATTCAAAACAGATGAAAGGAAGCATTTCTTCATGCAACGCAGTTAAATTGTGGAACTCCCTGCCCCAGGATGTCCTTTCCTTCCTTTATCCCTTAGAAGCTCCTTGATCCATTGATCTTGAGCAGCATATATCTAATGTTTGAGGGATATAAGGACTGGAACAAATCTTGCCACTGACAATGTAGCCTTGGGATCCCTGTCACTTAGTAAAAAAGGCATTATGTCAAACACAGAGGCATTAGATTTATATGTTAAAAGAGGAGAGATATAATGTGATCGAAGTTCCTCATAAAAGTGGCATTTCAAAAGGGCATGAGCTAATGAATCAATACCAAGGACAGGTCCTGTCTGGATATGGCATGTTCAAAATTCTGCCCTGCATAACCATAGAGGAGGTTAGCATTCAGTCTAGCTAAACAGAAGGCTCTAGAAAGACGAGGAGTTGTCAAATAATAAGTATAGGCAGGCAAACCACGTGGTGGTGGTATTCCGAAGAACTGGGATGAACCAACTCGGGAAGACCCCAGGAAGTGGTGATGGCTGCCAACTGGGAAGGCTTTTTAAGAGGGGAGTGGACATGTTGATGGAGGAGAAGGGTATCCATGGCTACTAGTCAAAATGGATACTAGTCATGATTCATACCTATTCTGTCCACGATCAAAGGAGCATGCCTATTGTATTGGGTGCTGTGGAACACAGGCAGGATGACGCTGCTGCAGTCTATTTTGGGGGCTTCCTAGAGGCACCTGGTTGGCCACTGTGTGAACAGACTGCTGGACTTGATGGGCCTGGGTCTGATCCAGCGGGGCCTTTCTAATGTTATTATGTGTGATCATGCCCACAGGAACCAGTGTGGTCCTGTGTGATGTGGTTATAATTCAAGAGCCAAACAACGTCAATGTTCAGAGCAAGAGATTGACAAAGAACCAGTATAAGAAAGCTCATATCCGTGACTGAGACTACACAGTTTAGCATTACTAATAAATGTCATGTTTAATGTTTTTTTTAAAAAAAACATTACTACATACCAGTGGATACAAAGAAAACAGAAAAAATAGAGAAAATATATAAAATACATAACATGTAAAAATACAGGATACATCAAACTGAGATTGCTGCCATATACACTATTATTCCAACAATCTATAATTGTGTGTGTTAAGTGCCGTCAAGTCGTTTCCAACTCATGGCAACCCTATGAATCAATGTCCTTCAAAGTGTCCTATCCTTAACAGCCCTGCTCAGATCCTGCAAATTGAGGGCCGTGGCTTCCTTTATAGAGTCAATCCATCTCTTGTTGGGTCTTCCTCTTTTCCTGCTGCCTTCAACTTTCCCTAGCATGATTGTCTTTTCCAGTGACTCTTGTCTTCTCATAATATGTCCAAAGTACGACAGCCTCAGTTTAGTCATTTTAGCTTCTAGGGTCAGTTCAGGCTTGATTTGATCTAAAACCCACTGATATGGTTTTTTGGCGGTCCAGGGTATTCGCAACACTCTCCTCCAACACCACATTTCAAAAGAATCTACTTTCTTCCTATCAGCTTTCTTCTATACATACAATTATACTTGCCCGTTCAACTAAATATTTACCTCCCCCCATCTGTGATTTCTGATAATTCTGTTATAACTTTACACTGTGTACTTTTTGAAAAACCAATACCTTACGTATATAACCCTCTACATTTCTCCTATCGTATCTATGTATGATTCTTTCCATCCTACTGCCTTAATCATATTTAATTATTCTTTTATAATATCTTATTTGTGATGTTTTAACATTATGCAGGAAAAATGATCTTGCTTAAACTACAGTTTCATCTTAACAAAGGGCATAAGAACGTAAGAAAAGCCCTGCTGGATCAGACCAAGGTCCATCAAGTCCAGCAGTCTGTTCACACGGTGGTCAACCAGGTGCCTCTAGGAAGCCCCGGCAAGTGAGAAGCAGAGGTGGTTTGCCATTGTCTTCCTCTGCAGAGTCTTCCTTGGTGGTCCCGGTTATTGATGTGTGGGGGTGACGTTGCTTTGAGATGAGTAATGTCTCTGTGCATGCTTGCTTCCCATCTTTTCAACCTGTACGTTTATTTTTAAAACCCCTATGTATTTTTTTTTAAAGGCCACAATTCTGTAATGCCCTCTTCACCAGGAAACGGACCCTGCCAAGTTGCCTCAACTGTTCAGGGAAGCATGAAACAATATTCTGAAGAATAATTGAGCCTTCCAGCCGATATATCGCTAATGTATTTATCTGATGCTGATAAGAATAGTAACTGCAAGCGTCATTATTTTCTTGAATCCATTTCTCTGCATGCCCGATGCGGCAGAGGCTCCGAGCCACGTACATACATTACGGGAGTAAATCGCGGAAAGCATCTGAAGGAGAAGGAGGAATATTTCAAACTCTAGGAACAAATTTACATTCTCTCCTGGTAGTGCAATAGAGGACAGCATCTTGTAAACTTTTAAATATCATTTAAAATATCAGTTAGAGTGGTTTTTCAGTGGAACAGGCTTCCTCGGGAGGTGGTGGGCTCTCCTTCCCTGGAGGTTTTAAGAAGAGGTTAGATGACCATCTGTCAGCAATGCTGATTCTGTGACCTTAGGCAGATCATGAGAGGGAGGGCATCTTGGCCATCTTCTGGGCATGGAGTAGGGGTCACTGGGGTGTGTGTGTGGGGGAGATAGTTTGAATTTCCTGCATTGTGCAGGGGGTTGGACTAGATGACCCTGGTGGTCCCTTCCAACTCTATGATTCTATTATTTTGATTGGGTCTGGCTTGAAGATTTGGTAAAGAAGCACAGACGTTTCCCCAGAGATCTAGGCTATCTGGCTTGCTTCGCTTTAATTAAAGAGCAGATCGATGATATTATTATCATTACTTAATTCATTTGTATCCCACCTTTCTCACCAGTGGGGACCCAAAAGCGGTTTACCTTTAAGGGGAAGAGCCGGCAAGTCAGAGATCTCTGTTTTGAGGCCTGGTTTTCTATTTGGGACGATGCTCAGCTAAGTTTGGCAATAGATCGGCCGAAGCGCCACCCATTTGATATAGAAGAGCTCATTGGGAGCTGTCCCAGGTCCTGAATGTCCTGCCCCTTGCTACATGGTTCAAGATTCCCCATCAAGGCCTTTCCCCTCCAAGCCTTCTGCGGTGGCCAGAAGGTCACGGAAGCCTCTGCGGAGGTCTGATTCAGCGGACCCCTGGCAGAAATGAGAGAGGATTGCTGAGTTGTGGCTTGCTGCATAGGGGAGGGGCCGTGGCTCAGTGGTAGAGCATCTGCTTGGCATGCGGAAGGTCCCAGGTTCAATCCCCGGCATCTCCAGTTAAAGGGACCCTGTGAGTAGGTGATGTGAAAGACCCCTGCCTGAGACCCTGGAGAGCCGCTGCTGGTCTGAGAAGACAGTATTGACTTTGATGGACCAAACGTCTGATTCAGTATGAGTCAGTTTCATGTGTTCATGATTCTCTCCTTGAGAATCTACCCAAAGCCTTAATAACACTTCTGTAGCCCTTTGCAGTGTTCAAAGGATGTCATGTGCAAAGGGCATCACCAGTGTGGGGTAGTGGTTAGACCATCCGACTAGGATCTGGGTCCGAATCCTCACTCTATCATGAAGTTCTCAAGCAATCTTTCCCTCTGAGCATAACCACTCTGACGCTGAGCCCAACTCTGAGCCAGCGTGGTGTAGTGGTTAAGAGCGATGGCTTGGAGCAGTGGACTCTAATCTGGAGAACCGGCTTGGTTTCCTCACTCCTACACATGAAGTCAGCTGGGTGACAGTGGGCTAGTCACAGCTCTCTTAGAGCTCTCTCATCCCCACCTACCTCACAGGGTGTCTGTTGTAGGGAGGGAAAGAGAAGGTGATTGTAAGCCGGTTTGATTCTCCCTTAAGTGGTAGAGAAAGTCGGCATATAAAAACCAACTCTTCTTCCTCCTCTTCCTCTTCTTCCTCCTCTTCCTCTTCTTCCTCTTCTTCCTCCTCCTCCTCCCTGCCTCACAGGGCTGTTGTGAGGCTCAAAGGGAGAACCATGTGTGCCTCACTGAGCTATTTGGTGAAAAGACAAGCTTAACATCGACTGGATGAACACACGGTACTGGAGTAAGAACAATCCTGCAAAGTAGGTATTTGCCTTAGACCGGGGATGTCAAACATATGGCTGGATCCAGCCCCTTGAGAGCTCCCATCCAGCCCGCAAGCCAGCCGAGGCAGCCACCCCTCCATTCCTGATCTGGTCTTGTGAGGCCTGGCACGGCCTGACCAAGCGACCTTCCAGCCTTCATAACAAATGAGTTCGACACCCCTGCCTTAGACCATTTACTGAGTTGATGGCAAAGTCAAGTTGTGATCAGTGGGCTGGCTAGTTTTACAGTGTATGCTACAGTAGTTCTCCATACTATCAAGGCCTAATCAATCTTGTAGATGCAGCCAGTAAAATCTATTAGGACAAATCAATATCTATTACGGAAACAAAAAGTCTCTGCTGAAATCAATTTTTTTTTTTTTTTTTTTTTGCTGAGAAACAAGCCAGTTTTAGAAGCGGACGCACCACTATTGATAATTGCTTTATGCGCCTGCATTTGATTCACTGCTATTCTTTCCCTAGTGGACACCCCCCCCCCCCCGTTTTATAGACCTAAGATCAGCAATTTACTCTGCAGTCAAGAGTTCATCTGTGGATGAAATGGTCAAGGCTTGAAATGGATGGAATTTTACCAGCAACTATTGATAAAAAAATAAAATAGAACTATTAAGATATATGCTAACAGCTGCAAGAGTGCTAATCGCGTTCGATTGGAAATCTGGAGTAACACCCTCAATTGATAGTTGGCTGGAAAAATTAGCAGAATGGCGAAACTGACAAACATTGTGAACAGAAGACCAAAGGAGGAATTTCAGAACGGGAGGTTGTACTTTGACTATGTAACAAAATAATACATGAATAGAGGTGTACATAGAAAAGTGTTATTGATACGAAATAATAATAATAGATAATTTGTTACTAACAAAAAATTATATACAAATATAGATAGATACTTTAATTACTACAAGAGACTATGCTGACTATATTAGACGTGAAGTATAGATATAAATCAAGAAGACAAAAGTAATGACTACAGGAGACTTACACAACTTTAAGGTTGACAATGAGGAAATTGAAATTGCTGAAGACTTTCTATTCCTTGGCTCCATCATCAACCAAAAGGGAGACTTCAGCCAAGAAATCAGAAGGAGATTGAGACTGGGAAGGGGCAGCCATGAAGGAGCTAGAAAAGTTTCTGAAGTATAAGGATGTGTCACTGACCACCAAAATCAAGTTAATTCATGCCGTCGTAGTCCCTATTACTAGGCATGGGTGTGAAATCTGGACATTGAAGAAAGCTGATAGGAAGAAAGTAGATTCCTTTGAAATGTGGTGTTGGAGGAGAGTGTGATGGATACAGTGGACTGCAAAACAACAACAACAACAAATCAGTGGTTCTAGATCAAATCTAGCCTGAACTGACCCTAGAAGTTAAAATGCCTAAACTGAGGCTATCGTATTTTGGTCACATTATGAGAAGGCAAGAGTCACTAGAAAAGACAATAATGCTACGAAAAGTTGAAGGCAGAAGGAAAAGAGGAAGACCCAACAAGAGAAGGATTGACTCAATAAAGGAAGCCACAGCCCTCAATTTGCAAGATTTGAGCAAGGCTGTCAAAGATAGGACATTTTGGAGGACATTGATTCATAGGGTCACCATAGGGTCGGAAGCAACTTGACGGCACTTAACACACACATAGATATAAGTATTAGACATTGGGTTCATATTAAAATACATGGTTTTAACTATAGTAGACAAATACTGAATGTCAGGCACAATAATAGATATTAACATATTAATATAATATAATCTTAAATAAGATAAGCGACATATAAATGTGATATTTGTGTAGATTTTAAGATTAATATTAGATTATATATAATGCATCAGTTCCACTCTGTCAGGTATTTAATGAGGATCTTGTTGTAGATATGGAGTATTCATCTTATGCGGCAAAAGTATGATCTAAGTGTGTTATTTGTTTCTTTCAAAAATAAAATATATTTTTTAAAAGACTTGAAATGGATCGCTGCCCCCTCCAAAGCAAGGTGTCAGATTGACGCTGGCTAAGTTAGGTCCATTTCAGTTATGAATGGAGGGTGACAAATCGGCTTCTTTGCTCCTATATTTTCATGCAGGGGTCCCCGATATGGCACCAATGGGCTCCATAGTGCCTGCCAACACCTTTCCTGATGCCCACCAAGTGTTTTTATAAAACGGAAGAGACCAGATGGAGCTTTTGCCCGGCAGGGCTTCTGATTGGCTGTGCAGATCTTTAAAAATGTTGGTGTAGTGGTGTAGTGGTTAAGAGCGGTGGTTTGGAGCGGTGGAGTCTGATCTGGAGAACCGGGTTCGATTCCCCACTCCTCCACATGAGCGGTGGAGGCTAATCTGGTGAACAGGATTTGTTTCCCCACTCCTACACACAAAGCCAGCTGGGTGACCTTGGGCTAGTCACAGCTCTCTCAGCCTCACCTACCTCACAGGGTGTCTGTTGTGGGGAGGGGAGGGGAAGGTGATTGTAAGCCGGTTTGATTCTCCCTTAAGTGGCAGAGAAAGTCGGCATATAAAAACCAACTCTTCTTCTTCTGCTTCTGCTTCTGCTTTGGCGGCAGCTGCTATCACAGGATGAAGTTCTTCGCTGTATGAGAAGGTAAGCTGTGTGTATGGGAGAAACTATGTTAAAACAATATGTTCATTTTAAAAAGGCATCCTGTTCAAGAGAGCTTCTGCCTGAAATGCTAAGGTAAGTGGTAGGTCTGCTCAGTAAGGTCTATTCTGATTAGTAGTGGCTCTCCAGGGCCTCAGGTCAAGGTCCCCTTCTACATCAGCTGTTTGTCTGGAGATGGTGGGGATTGAACCTGGGACCTTCTGCATGCCAGGCAGTTACTCTGCCACTGAACCACCTGTCTAAAGAGATGCTGTCTAAATGAATACATAACACCAGAACCTGGAATCACCCAATACAAGTGACTGGTGGTGGATCCAGGGCTCAGACGAGGAAACACTTTTTTTTTTACAATGCATCGTTAACTTGTGGAATTCACTGCCACAAGATACTGGCTGAGGACCAAACTAGCCATTACATTTTTTAATGAGTTGGGTCTCCCATTGCCCGCAGCTGCAGGGAACTTAAGTTCCCAAGTGCCACAGGGGCCTGATTCTGATCAGGACTGCATTATAGGGGGAAGGAGGGGCTTCATCCTCCCCCCACATCATTTTCCTGACCTGAAAAATCCCAGGGGGTTGATATTTGTCTCACTGGGGGATGCACATAAAACCCATAGTACATATGCAGCCCTTCAGTGGAGCAAATAATACCCACCAGGCCCTTTTCAGGTCAGGAAAACAGTGTAGGGTGTCCCGATCTGAACTGGGCCCCCCACATAGGCTTACCAGGTCCCTCCTTTGCTCTGGAGAGAGGCTATAGGGCTGTGGGTGCGATTGAGTGCACGTGTGTGCGCGCGGCACTTCTGGTTTACAATCGGAAGTGCCGCCTCGCAAGGGGCCTTTTCCTCTTAGTTTGAGTGGTAAAGCGGCCCTTTACCACTCAAACTAAGAGGAAAAGGTCCCTCGCGAGGCGGCACTTCTGGTTGTAAACCAGAAGTGCCGCACATGTGTGCTGCCGTGCGCGTGCACATTTGCCCGCCAACCCTCAGGTGGTTGGCAGACAGAGGAGCGAATGGCAGGGGGTTTGCCCACCACCACCGGGCACCTGGCAACCCTACCCTCACAACACTTGGGAAATTAAGTTACAACTGCTGCTGTCTGACTGAAGATAATTAAGGCAATGAGAGACAGGTCCAGGAAACCCCAACCCAACTCACTGAAAGCAAAACACCCCCCTAAGATGTTTCAAAGCCCCTAAGATGGCTTTGAAAGAGCTGAGAAGAAGAAGCAATTGTGGGAAATCTTCCTCGTGGGAGATTTGTTAAATAGAGCTTCCATGTTCAGAAGCAGTATTTCTCTACACTAGATGGCTGATGCAAAGATACGAACGGCTGCTATTTCCTTTGCGGCCTGCCTGTACACTCCCTAGAGTTTCTGGCCAGCCACTGTTGTAAACAGCATGCAGGTCTAGATGGATCTTTGATCGGATCCGGTAGGATTCTTGTTTTGTTCTCGGCCCAGAGCTTGCCAAATGCGGTTACTGGTCAGCGCTCAGATGCCATGAAACATCGACCGCCGCTGGATGGAAAATGTGAACCGTTATTGCAAAAGCATCGGATGCCAAACGCTGATTGCAAAGTAATAGCAAATAGGAGCAGGATATTTGCACAAGTGGAGGATGTGCGTCATTATCGTTTGCAGAGGAGGATTTCGAAGCTAATGCATTTCTGCTCTTAACGTTTTGACTCATTAACTATTGGGTTGTTGTTTTTTGTAGGCTAGCGGTTTCCAAGCTGTGTTCCAGGGAATCCTGGAATACCTCGGGAAATGGATCAGGAGTTGTTTACTCAGGAGATCCTGAGAGGGGCTGTGGCTCGGTAGTACAGCATCTGCTTGGCAAGGTCCCAGGTTCAATCCCAGGTTCAATCCCCAGTTCAATCCCCGGCATCTCCAGTTAAAGGGACCAGGCAAGTAAATTATGTGAAAGACCCCTGCCTGAGACCCTGGAGAGCTGCTGCCGGTCTGAGCAGACAAGACTGACTTTGATGGACCAAGGGTCTGAGTCAGTACAAGGCAGCTTCATGTGTTCATGTGTCCATGTATCCTCAGTGGCAGAAGAGGCTCTCTCCAGGACAGCTTGTCCTTCACCGTACCCCTAGCTACCGTAGTTGCAGCCATTGTATTGATGTGTGGTGAATGGTGCACTCAGCTCAGGCAGAGCATGTGGTTCAGTACAGGCATCATGCGGACTCAAACCTAGGTCCTGGAGCCAGCAACTCTAGAACCTTCTCCTGTGCACCAACAGAACTGCCCGCTTCTGTAACAGCAGGAGGACTCTCCTCTGCATCACAGCGCCCTCCTCAAGATGGCCAGCAGAGCGAGCACGCTCTGTCCGGGAAGGGCAGCTAACTGAAATGTCCAATCACATCTAGCCTGCAGGTATAAAGCCGCTGCCTCCAAGCTAGGTCCTCAATCTAAGGTCATATATGCATGGGAATTTTACCGGAGGTTTGTTGCTCGTGGGACCCACACTTTCCTGTTGGGAATCTATGCACCAGCAGTCTCCAAGCCCAAATCAAGTCCCCGCCCCTTAAAATGCTGCTTTGTTATTGGCTTACTTGTAGTGCTTACTGTGAGAGGAAATCCCTCCCCCAACCCAATCGCCATATAAAAAAGCATTTTAAGAACAACATAAAAAACTGAGCAATCTGAAAGGAAGGTGGGGGGAGAAATTCAAGCCTTGGTTTTAAAAAGCTTTTCCTCTGCTCAGAAAGGAAGCAGGAAGCAAGAAGAAGAAGAAGAGCTGGTTTTTATATGCTGACTTGCTCTACCACTTGAGGAAGTATCGAACCGGCTTACAATCACCTTCCCCTCCCCACAACAGACACCCGTGAGGTAGGTGAGGCTGAGAGAGTGTGACTAGCCCAAGGTCACCCAGCCGGTTTCATGTGTAGGAGAGGGGAAACCAAATCCAGTTCACCAGATTACAGTCCACCGCTCCAAGGAGGAGAATTGGCTTACTTGTAGCGCTTGTGAGAGAATATTTCCCTCCCACACCCAATTGCCACATAAAAAAGCATTTTAAGAACAACAACATAAAAAACTGAGCAATCTGAAAGGAAGGTGGGGGGAGAAATTCAAGCCTCGGTTTTAAAAAGTTTTTCTTCTGCTCAGAAAGAGCTCCAAGAAGCAGGAAGCATTTCAATCCCCACCTCTGGACATGCTGCTTTGTAATTGGCGGTGAGCGAAACCAAGCTTGCGTGTCCCGCACTTTGCCTTATGCATGGGGATTTCACCAGGCTTTGCTCAGGGAAGATGGAAGAGTCGGGTTAACAGAGGGATAGGAAGTCCCTGGATTTGTGAGGGCTGGCAGCGAGGTCGTCTCTAATGGAGGGAAAACTCGTGCATAATTCCAAGGAACAACCGAGACAGATGGGAGCTGAATGTGAGTGCAAGTACCCATGCATAAATGACCAAAGGGAGGTAAGGTGGGTGCTTCCTTTGACAAGCTCCAAGAAGTGGGCCTGAACACTCAAGCAGGGTTGCCAACCTCCAGGTGGGCATATATACAAAAAGACAATCCCTCATACAAAATATACAAAAATTCCAATTGTCTCAAATAACTGGTACAGTAACTCCACACTTCGGGGAATAACCAGTTCTCAAAGGTATGAATTAAATTTCAACATAATACAATAAATGCCATAAACATCCAATGGATGATAAATTCATAGAATCATAGAGTTGAAAGGGACCACCAGGGTCATCTAGTCCAACCCCCTGCACAATGCAGGAATTTCACAACTACCTCCCCCACACACACCCAGTGACCCATACTCCATGCCCAGAAGATGGCCAAGGTGCCCTCCCTCTCATGAACTGCCTCTCATGAGCTGCCTAAGGTCATAGAATCTGCATTGCTGACTGTTGGCCATCTAGTCTCTGCTTATTCTTGTGATATTCATCCAAACCAGAAATAAGTCAATAGTGGTCAATTCCAGCATGCATTAAAGTTGCGAAAAGGGGAGTCCGGTATCTATCCCTTTTCAAAAAGGCTTTCTTCAGTCGCATATCCCCCCATATCCTGCGCTTTGCCTTATGCATGGGGGTTTCACCCGGGCTGAGCTCAGGGGAGAAGGAAGAATCGGGTTAACAGAGGAACGGGAAGACCCGGACATTGCGAGGGCTGGGCACAAGGTCATCTCTAATGGAGGGAAAACTCATGCATAACTCCAAGGAACAACCAACACAGACCGGGAGCGAACGTGAGTGAAAGAACCCAGGCATAAACGACCTAAGCAACTTGTCCATACTGTGAAGGCTGTCAGTTCTGCTGATCCTAGTTCCTGCCTATTTGCCCTTGAGCCTGGCCTCTACCCTGGAACACAATCTTGGGAAGTTCTAAGCCAGGCATCCTCCAGTGATGGAGGTATCACCTTTTCTGAACGGGTGCTCCTTGAAGACCCAAAGGTGATACCGCCTGGGTCAGTATTGGCTCTCTACTTTAAGGAAGAGATGCCTCGGGGAAGAAGGTGTTTGGGTGTCAGGAAATACCCTGGTGGACAGTGCAACAGAGCCCTTAGGCACCATGCTGGAGATTACTGGCCTAGAGACTTGGGCCGTTTATGCCTGGGTACTTTCACTCACGTTCGCCCCTGGTCTGTCTCGGTTGTTCCTTGGAATTATGCACGAGTTTTCCCTCCATTAGAGATGACCTCGCTGCCAAACCTCACAAACCCTGGGTCTTCCCATTCTTCTTTTAACTCGATTCTTCCATCTCCCCTGAGTTCAGCTCGGTTGAAATCCCCATGTGTAAGGCAAAGCATGGGGCACACAAGCTTGGTTTCTCTCACAGCCAATTACAAAGCAGTGTGTAAAGAGGCAGGGATTCAAATGCTACCTGCTTCCTGGGAGTTCTTTCTGAGCAGAAGAATGGACTTTTAGAGGCTTGGGTTCCCAACCCCCAATTCCTTTTAGGGTGCTCTGTTTTGTTTTTGTCTTTTAAAATGCATTTGGCTGGGCTCTTGGATTTCAGCGGGAGGGGGGACTTCTCAAAGAAAGAACTGCTGCCAATCACAAAGCGGCATTTCAAGGGGAGGGCTTCTTGTTTTGAGCTTGGAGGCGGCTGGAGCATAGCTTTGCAAGAAGAAAGTGTGGGTCCAGCGAGTAATGAACCTCAGGTAAAACTCCCAGGCATAAATTACCTTGGTGATCTCCACAACTTGATACAATACGATATTTTTAATTTTTTAAAACAAATGTTGGGATTCTTCTTAGAGTGAAGAATGGAAAAGCACATTCTCATGAAAAGGAAAACCTGAGTGGAGCAGTGGATCCTCTAAGATGAAGTCTTAAGGGTGGAGCTTGGTGAATGATCTCAGAGAGTCCCAGATTTTCTTCTGCCATAAAAGCAAAGAGGGGCTTTGTTTAGAGTTCCATTTCCGGGCCAGAACGGATTTAGCAACTTGGTTCCCTCCTGATTTTTTCCTCCTACCCCTTCTTTCAAGGTTTCCCTTCCATCAGTGATATCCTCGCAACAAAGTCACCTTCCCGAGGACACGCGTTCAGTTTCATACATGAAGTATCACCTTAAGTGATCACCTTAAGTATCACCAGTAGCACCTTAAAGACTAACAACATTTCTGGCAGGGTATGAGCTTTCATGAGTCACCGCTCGCTTCTTTAGATGCTTGAAGAAGGATTTGAATTCAGGACTCTCCAGTTAGGTCAGTATAAGCCCCAAGTCTCTTGGAGCCATTCCCATAATACGAATATTCCCTAAAATAGCATTCCCGTACAATACAGTTGCAATTGATGGTTTCTCTTTTCGGTAGCTGACCTTTGATATGGTCATAAGCTCCTTTCTACATCGTGGGCAGGACTCAGCATGGAAAGCCAGAAATTCATCCTCTTCAGCTGGATTAATTCTTCAACGTATGACAGGAAATCAACGGCCGTGAGGCAGATATAAAAATATTTTGCAGCCTCTGAGTCGAAATAAGCAAAAGCAAATCACCAAAGCAGCCGCCGGCCGTTTTGAGAAACAAACAGCAATCTGCCGCTGTCGATCTGCAGATGGTCAAAGGCCTCCCTCACATGTCTGTTTTCTTTGGTCGGGTGCCATTTTTAGCGCAGTCACTCCTTTAGGTCATATGCTCCTAAAGAGCCAGCGTGGTGTAGTGGTTAAGAGCGGTGGTTTGGAGCGGTGGACTCTGATCCGGAGAACAGGGTTTGATTCCCCACTCCTCCACATGAGCGGCAGAGACTAATCTGGTGAACTGGATTTGTTTCCCCACTCCTCCACATGAAGCCTGCTTGGTGACCTTGGGCTAGTCACAGTTCTCTTAGAGTTCTCTCAGCCCCACCTACCTTACAGGGTGTCTGTTGTGGGGAAGGGAAGGTGACTGTAAGCCGGTTTGATTCTTCCTTAAGTGGTAGAGAAAGTTGGCATATAGAAACCAACTCTTCTTCTTCCTTTCTGCTCTCCCGCAGAATGTCACTCATGCATTATCTTAATCTTAGTGTGCTCCCATTGTAAGTTTGGTCCCAGTGGGAGATTAGTAGTGCAGCGTAGTGGTTATAGCATCAGACTAGACCTTGAGATGACCACGAGTTCTTATAAAGTTGCCATTTGCTGCTCCCTTCTCAAAGGACCAGTGCCCCCAAATAGCACAGTTAAGCGCGGGCTCATCAGGGTCAGCCACGGTCAGTGCTTGGGTGGGAGACCAACAAGAAGAAGAGTTGATTTTTATATTCCAACTTTCTCTACCACTTAAGGGAGAATAAAACCGGCTCACAATCATCTTCCCTTCCCCTCCCCACAACAGCCGATAGAGTTCAGTTTCCCTGGAGAAAATGGCTGCTTTGGCAATCAGACTATATGGCATTGAAGTCCCTCCCCTCCCCAAACCCCACCCTCTTCAGCCTCTGCCCCCAAAAATTCCCACTGGTGGCGAATAGGGACTTGGCAACCCTAGATGTAGGGGAGGAGACCTGGATCTGTCCAAATCACCTCTGGCTTCCGGTGACTCGGGGAGTGATGCAGTTTAAAATCATAGCCCCGTGTACAACCGCCTACTTTCTATGCGACGTTATCTCCGTTGGTTGAAGAAAGTGAACCGGAGGCGTAATTAAGAATAACGCTCCCTTTGTTCATTGGTAATTGGTTCAAACACACATTTAGTAACTCATTAGCGGGGTTCGACAGCATCTGGGAAGAACGTGACGAGTCTGTCTCGCATAGCCATTATCTTGCAAGCCATCCCTTCACCTACTGTCTTCCTTCTTTCTATTCTGAATGCTGATTTTCCCTGTTCCTCCCACGCACCCAACCCAAGCATGCATGAGCAATCCTATGAGGCCGGAGCTTTGAACTCAGAACAGCTTTGTTAACGCTTAGGAGGGCCCTCCCACAACATACACAGTGATGCGCCGGGCTGCAGCAGCATGGTGTGATTCTGCATTGGGGGAATGCGCAGCGGTTAGCCACAATGGATCTCTAGGATCCAACTCATCGTTTGTTTTTTAATTTTATCTTCTGCTCCTCTGGACACTAAGTAGGATTCAACCCACCCACCACCATGCCTAGTAAATCATTAGCACAATGTCAACATCCCAGACAGCTGCTTCTCCACCTTTGAATGTCCCTAGGGGAGAAGTTTGCAAGAAGAAGAAGAGGAAGAGGAGGTGGAGGAGGAGGATTTGGTTTTATATGCTGACTTTCTTTACCACTTAAGGAAGACTCAAACCGGTTTACAATCACCTTCCCCTCCCCTCCCCACAACAGACACTCTGTGAGGTAGGTGGGGCTGAGAGAATGTGACTAGCCCAAGGTCACCCAGCTGGCTTCGCGTGTAGGAGTGGGAAAACAAATCCAGTTCACCAGATTAGCCTCCGCCGCTCATGTGGAGGAGTGTGGAATCAAACCTGGAGAAACTAAAAGGATGCTTTATGGCACTAGACAGAGTGAGTAAACAGAAGAGCCAGTGTGGCATAGTGGTTAGAGTGTCGGACTAAGATCTGCGAGAACCGGGTTCGAATCTCCACTCAGCCATGAGGGTTTGTCAGTCACACATTCTCAGCCTACGTTACCTCACAGGGTTGTTGGGAGGATAAAACTGAGGAGATGAGAACGTTGTAAGCCGCTTTGGCTTTCTCCCTTGTGGAGAAAGGTGGGGTATAAGTGAAGAAAATGCAAATATACCAAAGTAGTGAACCTCTGAATAGAAGAAGAATAAGAGTTGGTTTTTATATGCCAACTTTCTCTACCACTTAAGGAAGAATCAAAGCGGCTTACAATCTCCTTCCCTTCCCCAACCCACAACAGACACCCTGTGAGGTAGGTGAGGCTGAGACAGTGTGACTAGCCCAAGGTCACCCAGCTGGCTTCGTGTGTAGAAGAGGGGAAACAAATCCAGTTCACCAGATTAGCCTCCGCCACTCCAAGAAGGAGAGTTGGTTAGACCTTCATCCCTGACACAATAGTTTTCTACTTGCATGTCCTCTTTTTAACATGAAGGAATATTTAGAAAATTATCCACCTGCAGTTAGGTTTGCCAACAACCTGGAGTGCAAAATGCCCTGTCCCTTTAACAGAGGCTTAATGAGATGATATTTACCAGGTGACGCAGTTTACCTCTATGCCACGAACACCTTCGCTTGCCCACTTCCAAACATTAAGCCTCTATTAAAGGGACAAGGTGTTTTTTTTTCTCCAGGCCTGTTGGCAACCTTCCCTGAAGGCTGCAGTGGTAAAGTAGCTCAGGTCGCTACTGCTTCATCCAGTAGCATGTGTGGATCGAGCCTAAGAAGGCCCTTTAAAACCAAATGGGCTTTCCTAAGGGTAGGGATGCCAGCCTCCAGGTGGGACCTGGGGACCCCCCAGAATTACAGCTTATCTTAGGGTTGCCAGGTCCCCCTTCGCCACCGGCAGGAGGTTTTTGGGGTGGAGCCTGAGGAGGGTGGGGTTTGGGGAGGAGAGGGACTTCCATGCCATAGAGTCCAATGGCCAAAGTGGCCATTTTCTCCAGGTGGACTGATCTCTATTGGCTGGAGATCAGTTATAATAGCAGGAGAATTCCAGCTACTACCTGATATGGGAACATACGAGTTCGAAGTGGAAGGAACTAGCTAGATTGCAGTCAGCTTCCTTATACAGTCCATCAATTATTTCTGAAGAAGAAACAGTATTGAAACAGGTGGATACCATTAAAAGTTGCAATCACTATATTAAAAGTTGCAATCACTATACGATGGTTAATTTGAAATAATAAAATCTATTATTTGAAATAGTATGTAATTACAATTTAATTGATAGTGAACAAAGAAATTATACTTATTGCATAGAATAGGATTAGAATTTTTATACAAAAGAGTACATAAATTTATAATAAGATAGAGGGGGTTGAAGGGGAAGTTTTAATTTTTACTTAAAGACAAAATGTATTTTCAACAACACTATCTTTCTTTTTTTCTTTCTTTTTGTTGATGACCTTTATTAATTGTTGAAATGTTCAATTAAGATATTATGGAAAATAATAAAAAATTGTGAAAGAAAGAAAGAAAGAAAGAAAGAAAGAAAGAAAGAAAGAAAGAAAGAAAGAAAGAAAGAAAGAAAGAAAGAAAGAAAGAAAGAAAGAAAGAAAGAAAGAAAGAAAGAAAGAAAGAAAGAAAGAAAGAAATGGATACCGGAGCCCTGTAAAGAAGAAAAACAGATGGACTTGGCCACATATATTTATTCAAAAGAAGAGATATAGATGGACTTGGCAATATATATTTATACACAGCAATAGACTACGGACTATATATAAGAGGTCAACTGATAACTGAAGCCGGATAAGGATTTTGACAACCTTAATGATTTAGTGATTTGTTTAATATTGATTATGGGTAATGTTTGATTCTTGAATGTGAATACAAGCTTTGGCACTGATACATGTAATAGCCTGGATTGCTGTTTATTTCTGTACTACCTGGTAGTTGGCAACCCTAGCTCATCTCCAGACTACAGAGATCAGTTCCCCTGGAGAAAACGGATGCTTTGGAGGGTGGGGCTCCGTGGCATCGTACCCCACTGAGGTCTCTGCCCTCCCCAGGCTCCATCTCTAAATCTCCAGGAGTTTCCCAACCTGGATCTGGCAACCCCACTCCCCATCCCCGGCTGTTGGGCAAGGGGGACTTGGCAATCCTAAATTGCTGACTGGCCTGGAGGGGGAAAAAAGTCCTGTCCCTTTAACAGAGGCTTAATGTGTGGAAATGAGCAGGTGAAGCTTTTCATGGCAGGCAGGTCAATAACATCACTTGGTTAGTGACATCCCATTAAGCCTCTATTAAAAGGTGCGTGTGTTAAGTGCCATCAAGTCCCTTCCGAATCATGGCGACCCTATGAATCAAAGTCCTCCAAAATGTACTGTCTTTGACAGCCTTGCTCAGATCTTGCAAATTGAGGGCCGTGGCTTACTTTATAGAGTCAATCTATCTCTTCTTGGGTCTTCCTCTTTTCCTGCTGCCCTCAACTTTTCCTAGTATGACTGTCTCAGTTTAGTCATTTTAGCTTCTAGGGTCAGTTCAGGTTTGATTTGATCTAGAACCCACTGATTTCTTTTTTTGCCAGTCCAGGGTATCTGTAACACTCTCCTCCAGCACCACATTTCAAAGGAAACTACTTTCTTCCTATCAGCTTTCTTCATTGTCCAGCTTTCACACCCAGACATAGTAATAGGGAATAGGATGGCATGAATTAACTTGATCTTGGTGGCCAGTGACACATCCTTACACTTAAGGTTATTCTAGCTCCTTCATGGCTGCCCTTCCCAGTCTCAATCTCTTTCTGATTTCTTGGCTGCAGTCTCCCTTTTGGTTGACGATGGAGCCCAGGGATAGAAAGTCTTCAACTCTTTCAGTTTCCTCATTGTCAACCTTAAAAGTTGTGTATTAAAGAGACAGGGCAATTTTTTTCCTCCGGGGAAAGATCCATCCCCCTTGCCTAGCCACCAATTGCCCGGCTTGACAATACCCAGCCTTAAGCAGCTCAAAGATCGCTGAGCAAGAAGGGAAAATGTGAGATCTGCCACTGGCAGGGATTCTGAGAAAGGGCTGCGGTGTGTGATTAACCCCTGAGTAAAGCAGCTGGTATGAAGGCACAGCAGAATGTGGGCACAGCTTTGGAGAGGGCTCGGAGAATCATCCATGCCTTCGGCTGCATGATTCAGGCCTTGCTCATCTGTAGCTCCATCTGTGAAGCCCAAGCCCTGATAAGAAGCGGCAGTTACAGGAAATGGTGGAGGGGTTAGTAAAAAGGAATGATGTTGTGTCAAAGGCCCGAGCCTCAGAGTCACCAGGTGCAAAGTTTGCAATTTGTAAAATCTTAGGCCTCTTAAGAATGTGGGCGTCAAAAACGGAAAGGGGTCTAGGGATGCCGGCCTCCAGGTGGGACCTGGGGATCTCCTGGAATTACAGCTCATCTCCAGACTGCAGAGATCAGTTCCCCTGGAGAGAAGGGATGCTTTGGAGGGCGGACTCTATGGCATTGCGCCCCACTAAGGTCCCCGTCCTCTCCAGGCTCCATCCTCAAATCTCCAGGAGTTTCCCAACCTGGATCTGGCAAACCTACTCCCATCCCCCACCAGTGGCCAGGTGGGATCTGGCAACCATAAAAGCACAGTGGGTTGGCTTCTAGATCAGCATGGATTTGCCAGCTTCCAGCTGAAGCCTGGAGATCTCCCAGAATTATAAAAGATCTCCAGGCTACAGGTATCAGTTCCCCTGGAGAAAAGGGATACTTTGGAGGGTGGGCTCTATGGCATTGTACCCTGCTGAGATCTTTGTCCGCCCTCAATAGGGTTGCCAACCTCCAGGTACTAGCTGGAGATCTCCTGCTATTACAACTGATCTCCAGCCGATACTGATCAGTTCACCTGGAGAAAGTGGCTGCTTTGGCCATTGGATTCTATGGCATTGAAGTTCCTCCCCTTCCCAAACTCCGCCCTCCTTGGGTTTCTTTTTCCGATTGGGACATGCCATTTTGGATCCGCATTTAATTTCTTAGGTGGTAAGGAATCAGACAAGAACCGAGCGTAATTGCAAAAGGGTTCTGGGGGAGGGGGGATCCAGCCCTGTCTCCGCCGCAGTGGGAAAAAGCGGGATCTTTCTGCCCGAACGGAAGAGGCTCCAGGTTCTCGGCAAGGCCCCTGGGAACATAAGGCTGTCAGGCCCAATCAGCTCAGGAGAGTCCGGGCCGGGGTGGGAATAGAATAAGGCTTCCGAGGCAAATCCGTGCAGCGCATGAAGCGGTAAAATTAAAACAAATCTCCAGAGATCTGTTTTAATGAGGGATGAGCCATGTTTGCTGGAAGGCCTTTGAGTCAGCATAATTAGGGCTAGAGAAAGCTTCGTTTGTCATTCGTTTTAAAATACCAAAGGAATATTTTCTCTGACAACGGTGAAGCGCTTTCTTTTCACTCTTCCCCTCTTCAATGAGGATAAGGGCAGAGTTCTACATCTGGGTAACCCAAATGAGAAACACACAGACTGGACGGCGGATACATTTCTGGGTAGCAGGGTGTGTGAACAAGATCTTGGGGTGCAGAAGGACAGTGAGCTAAATAGGAGCTGACAGTGTGATGCAGCGGCAAAAAAGGCCAATGTGATCTTGGGATGTATCAAATGAGGCATAACATCCAACTCGCAAGACGTCATAGTGCTGCTGCACACCGCATTGGTCAGGCCGCACCTGGAGGACTGTGTGCAGTCCTGGAGGGATGTGGGCAGAATCGAGCGGGTGCAGAGGAGAGCAATGAAGATGATCGGGGGCCTGGAGACCGAGCCCTACGAGGAAAGGCTGAGGGAGTTGGGAATGTTTCGTCTGGAGGAGAGGAGGTTGAGGGGGGACATGATTGCTCTCTTTAAGTATTTGAAAGGCTGACACTTAGAGGAGGGCAGGGAGCTGACCCTGATGCCAGCAGAGGATAGGACTCACAATAACGGGTTGAAAGTATGGGTGGAAAGGTACCGGCTGGATAGTAGGAAAAACGTTTTTACAGTAAGAGTTGTTCAGCTGTGGAATCGGCTGCCTGGGGAGGTGGTGAACTCTCCATCACTGGCAGTCTTCAAGCAGTGGCTGAATGAACACTTGTCAGGGTTGCTCTCGGCTGATCCTGCATTGAGCAGGGGGTTGGACTAGATGGCCTCTGTGGGCCCTTCCATCTCTATGATTCAACTTTCAAAAACATGACTGGGGATTGGCAGCAACTGTTCTGAGAGTGGGACATTATTTATTTATTTATTTATTTATTACGAACATTGGCCTCAACACTGGGTGTGTTTTTTTGTTGCAAATTGTTGATTTATCTGCAGGAGGGCTGCAGATTTTTCCACAAACCTGGGGCGCTTTGCAGGTTTGTAGAGAGATCTGTCTTGCCCGTTCCCAGCTCCAGTCGCTGGATTTAAGTACTCTCATGTTTGGCCGACTTTGCTATTAGGAGGATATAAGATACCCCAACTTGTTCCAGATAGATAGATAGATAGATAGATAGATAGATAGATAGATAGATAGATAGATAGATACTTTTATTTACAGCCATTGGCCAGCATATAACTTGTTCCAGTCCCTTACCCAGAGAATTACACCTAAAAGATTTGTGTCAGGTTACACACTAAGCTTTTCTTTGCCCCAACTCCTCCCTCCTCCCCACCCCGCCGTAATTTTCCTTATAAATGCATGCAGATTGCAAAATTATTTCCCTCTAATTTAGATTTGAAAAAGTGAGCACTGACTCATGAAAACTCACGCTGGAATAAACGCTGTTAGTCTTTAAGGGGCCGCCGGACTTCTGTTTTATTTTACGCTCCTCAACAGCCCGTTTAAAGGAATGTCAGGAGCTAATTCTGCGTCTCTCCTCTGCTCAGCGGAATCGTTATGGCTTTCGATATAGCCCTGTGAGTCACATTAAGAGTTGCTATTGCTAGCTGGGTAATTAATAAAGCTGAATGAATGACTCCAGAAGCTCAATGAGTCATTCTTCACGGAGAGATGGATAATAACTTTGTTCACGATAACTCTGCAGGGGATTCCGTCGTGGTAGATAAATACCCGGACGAGGCCAGCTTGAGATCGACAGGTAAAAAAACTTTTAATTCTTACGCTGAGGAGAGAAACTAATAGAAGGGGAGGGGTGGCTCAGTGGTAGAGCATCTGCTTGGCATGCAGAAGGTCCCAGGTTCAATCCCCGGCATCTCCAGTCCAAGAGACTAAGCAAGTACGTGATGTGAAAGACCTCTACCTGAGACCCTGGAGAGCTGCTGCCGGTCTGAGTAGACAATAGGGCTGTTGAAAACAAATTTGGTTCGATTCGGATTCGGCTGAATTCAGCCCGTTTTTATTCAGAAAGTGCCGAATTCCAAACTCCCCCATTCGGATTCGGGAAATTTGGCTTGAAATTCGGCGTTCCCGAATTAATTCAGCCATTTAAAGCCATTAAAAACACATTTGCGCCTTTCCGCAGCTCTGGGGAAGGCATTTTTGGAGGTAGAGGTCCCAAACTTTCAGGGTAGCTTGGAGGGACCCTACTTGCAAGAACCCCTAAGTTTGGTGAAGATTGGGTCAGGGAGGTCCCGAGTTATGGGGTCTGGAAAGGGTCCCCCCATCCGCCCACTGGAATGAATGGGAGCCAGCAATCCTTAATGTGCATCTAGAGAGCGGCAAATCCAAGGCAAAACCTCCCATTGTTTCTCGTTGGCTATTTATGCACGGGAGGTTTTACTTTGGATTTGTCACTTTCTAGATGCACATTTCCCCCAGCCAAATTCTCAAAACTCTGCAGGGGGGCTTATTGTTGAGATTTGGAAATTTGGATGGGGGAAATGTGCATCTAGAGAGCGGAAAATCCAAGGCAAAACCTCCCGTGCATAAATGGCCACAGACACTTTTAAGGGAGGGGCCGTGGCTCAGTGGTAGACCATCTGTTTGGCATGCAGAAGGTCCCAGGTTCAATCCCTGGCATCTCCAGTTAAAGGGACTAGGCATGTATGTGATGTGAAAGGCCTCTGTCTGAGATCCTGGAGAACCGCTGCTGGTCTGAGTAAACAATACTAACTTTGATGGACCCAGGGTCTGATTCAGTATAAGGCAGCTTCACGTGTTCATGTGTGTGAAGAGGTTCAAGTTCGACGCACATCTGGTGGAGAATGGCTAGCTAGCAGAGCAAATATTCAAAGCTCTCCATGGACTTCCCTTCTCTTTTTCTGCCATGGACTTCCCTTCTCTTTTTCTGTCTTGATTTCTCGATATAGCCCTGCCTGTGACCTTTCCTCTGGCAACCCAAACATCCTTAGCCACCAACAGCTAACCTGCTTTCTGAAAAACTTCTGCCCACACATCTTGAGTGGCCTTGTGCCCGGTACTCCGTCTTCCACGTAGGTGGTGTTCCCAGAATCTACTCTCCTTCCG
Organism: Euleptes europaea; assembly: GCF_029931775.1. NCBI lineage: Eukaryota > Metazoa > Chordata > Lepidosauria > Squamata > Sphaerodactylidae > Euleptes > Euleptes europaea. Next base: position 14,594,700 of record NC_079315.1, read on the forward strand.
ATCCCTCCTCAACATTCACCGGATTCTGTGAAGCTGGTAGTTCAACCCCTTAATGTTCAAATAACCCTAACTGTCACAAATAGACTAATACTATTGATACTATTAATAAACTAATAGACCAAGCCCATATGGACTAATACTATAAATTAATACTCTCATTATTCCTTCACTGGTAGGGTTTGCCATCCTCCAGGTACTAGCTGGAGATCTCCTGCTATTATAACTGATCTCCAGCTGATAGAGATCAGTTCACCTGTGCCGGCGTAGGTCAAGGGCTGGGCGGTGCCCGCAGTCCTCAGACGTGCGGGGGAGTATCTGGCCCCTTTCGGAGCAGGCAACAAAGATTCTGCTATCTCCCAAGGTCAGTATTCAGAGGCGTCGTCAAAACAGGCAGGAGTCAACGGCCGGAAAGATCAATCATAGCAGTAGCAAGAAGGCAGGGAAATTGCACGGTTGCTTCCGCAAAGTGAAAGCGTGCCTGCACTGCCTTTATCAGTCAGTGCACTTCCAAGCTAGGCTTCATCTTGCAACGACTCAGCACCAGTTCTCTGTCTGCTTAGGCTTTCCAGGCGAGCACTCCTTTGCCTACCCTGCAAAACTATACGCTGGCGAGTCCTGATATGCCTATCAGGTTCAGGTGAGCTTGGAGGGCTGCCATTCTCAGCTTCCACTGCAGGAGTTGGGGGACGAGTAGCTTCTGTCTGCCTTTGTTCCATCTCTCTGCCTAGCTGTGGTTCCTGCTGAGTTGTTTCAGGCTCCTGTACTACTGACTGCAATGGAGGTACTGAAGGCTCAGAGGCAACCTGTTCCTCCACTTCAGCTTCAGAGTCCTCCGGGTCCTCAGCTCCGAAGGCAGGGCCCATGACATCACCCTAGGGTTGCCAAGTCCCTCTTCAGCACCGGCGAGAGGTTTGGGGGGGGCGGAGCCTGAGGAGGGCGGGGTTTGGGGAGGGGAGTTCAATGCCATAGAGTCCAATTGCCAAAGTGGCCATTTTCTTCAGGTGAGCTGATCTCTATTGGCTGGAGGTCAGTTGTAATAGCAGGAGATCTGGAGTTCACCTGGGGAAAATGGCTGCTTCGGCAAATGGACTCTATGGCATTGAACTCACCTCAATCTCCAGGAATTTCCCAACCTGCAGTTGGCAATCCTAGTTAGAGACACCCAAAAGCATTTTAAATAGAAATTCCCATCATCTCCTCAAAAGACAAAAGGGACTGTTGCTCTCTGAATAGGGACAACCGGAGTATGGGGCTTACCGCACTTGTATTCCCAGCAATGTATTAAGAGTTTGAAAATGTTATAAAAAATACTGTTCGCACTTTCTATGTATTCCCACCGATGTATTAAGAGTTTGAAAACGTTATAAAAAATACTGTTCGCACTTTGTTTGGCCCCTTTAGCTGTGAAGACGTCTTCCAACCATTTCTAAGCCGTGGTATCCAAAAACCCTTTTAAAGCGATGTTTTTTACAACATTTTCAAACTCTTAATACATCGCTGGGAATACAAAGTGCGGTAACCCCCTATATTAGCAAGTTTAAAAAAATGAGCCAGGAGGGAGAAACAGGTTTAGAAGAAGAATGAGAAGAGTTGGCTTTTATACCCCGCTTTTCTCTACTGAAAGGAGTCTCAAAGTGGCTTACAATCATCTGCCCTTCCCCTCCCCACAACAGGCACCTTGTGAGGTAGGTGGGGCTGAGAGAGTTCAGAGATAACTGTGACTAACCCCAGGTCACCCAGCAGGCTTCATGTGAAGGAGTGGGGAAACCAACCCGGTTCACCAGATTAGCGTCCGCCGCTCATGTGGAGGAGCGGGGAATCAACCCCGGTTCTCCCGATTAGAGTCCACCGCTCTTAACCACTACACCACGCTGGCTCTCTTAGGAAGGATGTAAACCAGTCTTCTGGACCACACTTGCTTCTCCCAGCCATTTATAGACTCGTCTGGTTTCACTTCCAGATTCTACGATGTCAGCCTGACTCTGACTCCTGTAACGGCTGTCTGCACCCAACCCGCAATCTTTGCCAACGAATGTGATTTGGTAATACTTGGAGTGCTGTTAACTAGGGCATAGCTTTCCTATAACAGCCTTGCTTAAGAGTGAAACTCTAATCTTCAGATTGTTCTGCTCCCGAAAGCTCCTTTGGTTTCAATTGGACTTGCTCCAAGGCTAGCTTTAAAATTAAGAAAAATAAAACCCAGGAAGACTTTTTTTTTTAAGCCAAAAGACCTTTCCCATGTGCCTTTGATCTCAAGCCCAAACTATAGATTATAGGAAGTTTTGTAATTCTTTACCCCATTTACTGCAGAGCCAGTGTGGTACAGTGGTTAGAGTAGGGTTGCCAACCTCCAGGTACTATGTTTCAGCATAGGGTTTGTTTTGTTGTTTTCAACCTCCAGGTACTAGCTGGAGATCTCCTGCTATTGCAACTGATCTCCAGCCGATAGAGATCAGTTCACCTGGAGATGGCTGCTTTGGCCATTGGACTATATGGCATTGAAGTCCCTCCCCTCCCCAAACCTTGCCCTCCTCAGGCTCCGCCCCAAAACCTCCTGCCGGTGGTGAAGAGGGACCTGGCAACCCTAGGTTATAGTGTCAAGCTAAGATCTGGGAGGCCCCAGGTTCGAATCTCCACTCTGTCATGGAAGCTTGCTGGGTGACCTTGGGCCAGTCACACACTCTCAACCTAACCTAACTCACAGGGGTGTTGTGAGGTTAAAGTGGAGAAGAGAACTTGTCAGCTGCTTTGGGGCCCCACTGGGGAGAGAGGTGTGGTATTAATTAAGTAAAAAAATAAACCTGCCACCACCTCCAACTTAAAAACATAAAAGTTTGATGTTTTTTTATTTGAGATTTACTACTGTAGTTTCTCTGTATGCCTTATAACAGTGTTATTTGCTGTCCATCAGTGATTACAGTGCTGCCTAGATTCATATTAATTTGCACATGCACATTCTTGCACAGTCTCGTGGGAACTGTATTCCTCTTGTCTTCGCAACATTTATTTAAAAAAAAATTCCATGCCTAAAAGACATACATCTCAGGGCATCTGGTATTTACAACACAATATTGCTGTTCTGGCACATAATATCCCTAACTGAAAGCTAAAAGAAAAGACTGTCCTGTCGAGGGATGAATTCAAGGCCATGGAGTCAATGGTCTTTTATGCATGGCTGTTTCACTCGCCCATCACCCCTCTGACAACTTCGGGTTTTTGTGTTGATTATGCATGCCGTTTCCGACAGTCAGAGGTCGCCTCGCTCTCTCCCTGCATTTTGCCTGCATTTTCAGAGGCCTGCTTTATCTCGAATGTGAAAACACGGACACAACGTGGGGGACACACAGGGGGAGGGCGAGGTGACCTTTGACGGTCGGAAACGGCATGCATCATCAACACAAAGACCCGAAGTCGTCGGAGGGGTGACGGCGAGTGAAACGGCCATGCATGAAAGACCACCCAAGGTCACCCAGCTGGCTTCGTGTGTAGGAATGGGAAAACAAATCGAGTTCACCAGATTAGCCTCCACCGCTCATGTGGAGGAGTGGGGAATCAAACCCAATTCTCCAGATCAGAGTCCACCGCTCCAGACCACCGCCCTTAACCACTACACCTGGCTCTCTAGCCAAATAGATAGACCAATCTCCCTGGGAGATTTTCTAACATACCCAGCTCTTTCAACCTTTCCTCATATGGCTGTTTTCTCTCCCACCGACCCACCCTCTCCTGCTGCGAGGTCACCAAAAACACAGGAGGAGCTATTGCCTAATGCAATTTGGACTGCGTCAGTGAGCAGCAAAACCGATTAACGCACTGTGGCTTGTGATGATGTACTACTCAGGAAGTCAACAATTGCTGAGGCCACGTATCCTGCGGACGTGACTTTTGTTAGATCACAGCGTCGAGGAAGGCCAAAATCAATGCCTGGAGAAGAGCCACCAGTCCATCTGAATCCACTTAAACATCTCAAACTGATCTGTCTGACAATAGGGTGCTTGTAAAACTGGGTCCTGGGGGCAGAGACGGCGACCGGGGTGAGGGGAAGCATAGTTCCTTATGGACATCATCTCTGCCATGATGCACCAGATGCGCATAGATATATTTTGGAGTTCTTGGGGTGGTGGTGGAAGAACTGGTTGAACTTAAAATGCATTTGTATGGTGCTTCCGAATGTTCAAAACGTGCACAGCATTTCATACTGTCTCTTTACAACAGCCCTGTTAGGTGGGCCATTGCTCACCGGCTGTGCATAGGATCATCTTTATACTGCAGATGAGAGGGTGGCTAGAATTTTCAAACACAGTCCTTTGTGCAGAGAAGCCTTTAACAGAGAGCCAGTGAGGTGTAGTGGTTAAGAGTGGTGGTTTTTAGCGGTGGACTCTGATCTGGGGAACCAGGTTTGATTCCCCCACTCCTCCACATGAGCAGTGGACGCTAATCTAAATAAACTGGATTTGTTTCCGCACACCTACACATGAAGCCAGCTGGGTGGCCTTGGGCTAGTCACAGCTCTCTCAGCCCCATCTATCTCACAGGGGAGGGGAAGGGAAGGTGATTGTAAGCCAGTTTGATTCTTCCTTAAATGGTAGTGAAAGTCAGCATATAAAAACCAACTATTTTTTTAATTTTAATATATTTATTTCTTGTTGGATATTGTTTTAAGATATCATGAGATATAAGTTACCAATGAAACCTTAGGTACCTCTGTTAAGTTTTTTTAAAGAATTCTATTGGACCTGACAACATATATCTACTATAAGGAAGCCAAGGCAGAACAAAACACCCATGTGGAAACAGCCTTCATCAAATAGATTTGTAAAGAATTCAGTCTACTGAGCATTGGAATATAAAGGTTCTTAGCAACCACAGTGGAGGGCTGTGGCTCAGTGGTAGAGCATCTGCTCGGCATGCAGAAGGTCCCAGGTTCAATCCCCACTGTCTCCAGTTAAAAGGATTAGGTATGTGAAAGAGCTCTGCCCTGATATCCTGGAGAGCTGCTGCCAGTCTGAGTAGACAATACTGCCCTTGATGGACCAATGGTCTGATTCAGTATCAGGCAGCTTCATGTGTTCATAGGTAGAATCATAGAATCATAGAGTTGGAAGGGACCACAAGGGTCATCTAGTCCAACCCCCTGCACAATGCAGGGCATTCACAACTACCTCTCCCCACATACACCCCTGGACCCCTACTCCATGCCCAGAAGGTGGCCAAGATGCCCTCCATCTCATCATCTGCTTAAGATCATAGAATCAGCATTGCTGACAGATGGCCATCTAACCTCTGCTTAAAAACCTCCAGGGAAGGAGAGCCCACCACCTCCCGAGGAAGCCTGTTCCACTGAGGAACCGCTCGAACTGTTAGAAAGTTCTTCCTAATGTCTAGATGGAAACTCTTTTGATTTAATTTCAACCCGTTGGTTCTGGTCTGACCTTCTGGGGTAACAGAAAACAACTCGGCACCATTTTCTATATGACAGCCCTTCAAGTACTTGAAGATGGTTATCATGTCCCCTCTCAGTCTTCTCTTCAGGCTAAACATACCCAGCTCCTTCAACCTTTCCTCAAAGGACTTGGTCTCCAGACCCCCTCACCATCTTTGTTGCCCTCCTCTGGACACGTTCCAGCTTGTCTACATCTTTCTTAAATTGCGGTATTGTTTTCTTTGATATAAAAATTAATTTGAAACACATTTATTTCTTCTGGCATGCTAACATGCCCCAACACACAGTCCAGAAATGGACCACACAATCTAACGTGGTGTAGTGGTTAAGAGCAGCAGACTCTAATCTGGAGCACTGCGTTTGATTCCCATCTCCTATACATGAAGCCTGCTGGGTGACCTTGGGCTAGTCACAGTTCTCTATGAACTCTCTCTGCCCCACCAACCTCACAAGGTGTCTGTTGTGGGGAGGGGAAGGGAAGGTGATTGTAAGCCGTTTTGAGACTCCTTAAAGCAGGGATGGGGAACCTCAGGCCCTGGGGCTGTATGCGGCCCCCGAGGACATTTTTTGTGGCCCTCGGGGAGCTCCGGGGCCCCGCCGTGGAGGCGCAGCACAGGGCAGCCCTCCCTGAGGGTGTTCCTGGGGCCACGGCTTGCAAGGGCGCTGCGGCACCCTTTGGACCTCCTCTCGCCAACTGACGGCTGTTGGTCGGCAAGAGGAGGGGGAGGGACACTTCCCCCAAGGCTGCCCCCTATCACTGCAGTGTGCAGGAACGCCGGGGCACACTGTAAGCCCCTCTTGCTGGCTGTCGGCTGTTGAGCAGCGAGAGGGAGGGGGGGGAAGAGGCCCACGGCTCCTGGCGGCAGAGCATGCGCGCAGGAGCCGATCGGGCTTCGGGGGGCCTTTTGTGGACTCTGGGGGTGGGAAGGCATGGAGCCTGGGGCCAGGTCGCGTGGGGCCAGCAGGTGTGTGTGTGTGGGGGGGAGGCTTTTCTCTCTCTCTCTGTCCCTTTCTTTGTCTGTCTCCCTCCGTCCTTTTCTTTCTCCCCCTCTCTCCATTTCTTTCTCCCTCTCTCCCTTTTACTCTTTCTCTGTTTTCCTTCCTTCCTCCCTTGCTGATCGACAGCGGGCTGCACCCCCCTGGCACCTCGTTTGCTCGGGCCCCCCGCTGGCTGCCCTCCCGCCTGCGGGGGAGTGGGGGCGCCCTCCAGGCCTTCTCTGCATGGTCTCCCCTGGGGTTGCCAACCTCCAGGTGGTGGCCGGAGACCTGGCAACCCTAGCCTCTCCCCCACCACCGGGAGATCTACACCTGGTATGGCCCCCGAATGATGTTATAAATGTGCAAATGGCCCTTGGCAGGAAAAAGGTTCCCCACCCCTGCCTTAAAGGAAGTGAAAAGCAGGGTATAAAAACCAACTTTTCTTCTTCTTCAAAAGTGAAAATACAGCCAGGCCAAAGCAATCTTGTTGCAATCAACACAAATAAGGAAATTATTAGGTCATCAGTGTCACGGAAGGAAAATCTAAATTACTCTCAAAGCAAATATAATCAACCTTAGTAATCAACTCCATAAACACGATAAACTGTCCCTTTTATTTATCTTATACCAGAGGACTTTGAATAGCTCCACCTAGTTCATCAATGATGACACCAGTATCATTGGGATCTAAAAATAGTTTTCCTTCGTGGAGAACGAATGGAAGTCCCTCAGGCATCTGTCGACTAGTATCCAAGCAGGCTGATAATTCCCTAGTGATAGCCCTGTTATTCTGTAGTGGCAAACAAAAAGAGGAGTCCAGTGGTACCTTAAAGACTAACTGAATTTTATTTATTTAGAGAATAAACGGCTGCTATTATTCTGCCCTTGTACAAATCTGTGGTGAGACCACACGTGGAATACTCTGTACAGTTCTGGTCACCACGCCTAAAAAGGGATATTGCAGAGCTTGAGAAGGTGCAGAAAAGAGCAACCAAAATGATCAGGGGACTAGAGCAACTACCCTATGAGGAGTGGTTAAAACGCTTAGGGCTGTTTAGCTTGGAAAGAAGGCGGTTAAGGGGAGACACGATAAAGGTTTATAAAATTATGCATGGTATGAAAAGAGTGGACAGGGAGAAGTTTTTCTCCCTCTCCCATAATATTAGAATGTGGGGTCATCTGCTGAAGCTGGAGGGTGAAAGATTAAAAACAGATAAAAGGAAATATTTCTTCACACAACGCATAGTTAAATTGTGGACTCCCTGCCCCAGGATGTGGTGATGGCTTTAAGAGGGGAGTGGACATGTTCATGGAGGAGAGGGCTATCCATGGCTACTAGTCAAAATGAATACTAGTCATAATGCATACCTCTCCAGGATCAGAGGAGCATGCCTATTATATTAGGTGCTGGGGAACACAGGCAGGATAATGCTGCTGCAGTCATCTTGTTTGTGGGCTTCCCGGAGGCACCTGGTTGGCCACTGTGTGAACTGACTGCTAGACTTGATGAACCTTGGTATGTTCCAGCATGGCGTTTCTTAGATTCTTAAGTCTCTTGCCTTGAAAACCCTACCGGGTTGCCATATTTTGGCTGTGACTTGATGGCCCTTCCCATGCAGTGCCGGATTTACGTATAAGCTAAACAAGCTATAGCTTAGGGCCCCACTCTTGTGCCCCCCCCCAAAAAAAAAATTAAAGGAAAAAGAACAACTGGATGTACATTTCCAAAATATAAGATAAAAAACAAATAACATAAAACCTGCATACAGCAACAGTGTTTTGTGTTGTGTAGGCTCCTATGATGTAAGTAATGGGCCCTAATTGTATTTCAGTTCAACAATTACTTTGAAAAAATACATATTTTGTTATGTGCAAATGGCTTTAGATAGCTATTAGGTCCATAAATTACCATATAGCATATATTCAACACAAAAACCAGCGACAATTTGTTGTTGACAAAGGACAGCTGGACATATAAAGGGCCCCGTTACCTTCAATAGCTTAGGGCCTCATCAAACCTAAATCCGGCCCTGTTCCCATGACTAAGGCGCTACTGTACTCCTGTTTTATCCAGCCATGCTGGTTCACAAATCCCTCCAGCTCCACTAGCCAGAAGCCGCCAGTCATTAAAGGCCACTCAGTTTATATCCAGCTCTCTTTAGAAACAACTGACCATCCTCACCCTATAGGAAGCAATAAAGGGGTACAACAGATGGCCTTCTCTTCAGTGGATAGAACATGACTGCCTCCGCATTGCAAAACCCTCTTTAATATCTCAGCTGTACCGTTGTAGTTGTTTTTAAATGCTCCAGGTAAAGTAGGCGCACCTGGGCCCGCTCCTTTCCAAACATGGAAACCCTGCCATTAAACTGAAAAGACCACCAGGGGCCGATTCTAGCCCGGTGTTCTTCCGAGTTGTTCATTGAAGTGGCCTGGGGCGTTGTAGGGCTTTCAATATGCGGGCAAGGAAATGAGGGCAATAAAGGCAGGTAACAAAACTGCTCGGAAGAGGTGTCGGATCTCAAATCCGGGCTGCTGCCTCCCTTTTCCTGGTTCCCACCCCACACTTTGAAAAAACATTTGGCGCATTTTCCCCACCCTTCCTCCAGGCAGCTTGGGGGTACTTGGCTCTCCCTCCTCCATCTCATCAAAATATAGGGTTGCCATTGTCCCAGTGGGACCTGGAGATCTCCTGGAATGAGAACTGATTTCCAGATGACTGAGAAAATGGCTATTTGGAGGGAGTAATCTACGGCATCGTGCTAGGGCTGCCAGGTCTCTCTTTGCCACCAGCGGGAGGTTTTTTGGGGCGGAGCCTGAGGAGGGCAGGGTGTGGAGAGGGGAAGGACTGCAATGCCATAGAGTCCAACTGCCAAAGCGGCCATTTTCTCCAAGTGAACTGATCTCTATCAGCTGGAGATCAGTTGTAATAGTAGGAGATCCCCAGCTGGTACCTGGAGGTCGGCAACCCTACACTGTACCCTGCTGAGGTCCCTCCCCATCCCAAATGCCACTCTTCCCCGGCTCCACCCCAAAATCTCCAGAAATTTCCCAAAATTGGGGGGGGGGGGTGATTAGGGTTGCCAGCTCCATGTTGGGAAATACTTGGAGATTCTGGGGTGGAGCCTGAAGAGGGAGGGGTTTGGGGAGGGGAGGGACTTCAATGCCATAGAGTCCAATTGCCAAAGCGTCCATTTTCCCCAGGGGAACTGATCTCTATCAGCTGGAGATCAGCTGTAATAGCAGGAGATCTCCAGCTACTACCTGAAGGTTGGCAACCCTAGTTGGCAACCTTAACTTGGATTGCACTTCTAAAGAAAATTGTTTTAAGGAAGGCAGATTAAAAAGAAGAATAAAAGTACTAGATATTTGGGAGTAAGGAAGCTTTCTTGGGGTTGCCAACTCCAGGTTGAGAAAATCCTGGAGATTTGGGGGTGGAACCTGGGGAGGGTGGGGTTTTGTGAGGGGAGGGGCCTCAGTGGGGTATAATGCCATAAAGTCCACCTTCTGAAGCAGCCGTTTTCTCCAGGGGAACTAATCTCTGTAGTCTGGACATCAGCTGTAATTCTGGGAGATCTCCAGGCTCTGCTATTATCCAGGCGCCTCCTGGAGGTTGGCAGCCCTAATCCCAAGGGGGAAGCATTACAAAACACAAGGCCTATTTGCTAATCCGTTAACTTGTGGCATCATGACTCAGAAGGACAGCAGGGAGAGAAATATCTGCAGCAGGCATGTTACAGTTTCCATTGGGCTTCCATTTGGTAAAGGTCACCGAGAAGGGACACCCCACCCTACCTCGTAAAAGATGCGCACATTTTAAAAGGGCCAGGTAATCCCACAAAGCAAACACATTCTTTACCCTTCAAAGAATTTAATTCCTGTAAGGTCGTCTTCCACAAACTCCATGTGGTCCTGACTCACCGTTAACAATACGTGATTAATAATATTGCTGAGTCGCTGGAGAGTCTGCCAGCAAAGGAACAAAAGTGCTTATCAGCAGAGGCTTGGCTGGATCTGCCCAGTTCTTACCTTTCCGCCTTTTCAAAGAGGGTTGGAGAAAGTGGAATTCGGAATACCTCTCCCTCTTGTTTGTGCCCTATGCTGTGATAATAACCCTACTGGGATCCCAGGCCCCAATGGCACAAACCCATATTTTGCTTTAGCGCTCCTCTCTCAACAGCCAAGACTAGGGTTGCCAACCTCCAGGTACCAGGTGGAGATGTGCATTTTCAACTGATCTCCAGCCGACAGAGATCAATTCACCGGGAGGAATGGCTGCTTCGGCACTTGGACTCTATGGCATCAAGGCCCCTCCCCAAACGCCGCCCTCCTCAGGCTCCGCCCCAAAAATCTCCCGCCGGTGCCAAAGAGGGACCTGGCAACCCTAATTACAACTGATCTCCAGCTAGGGTTGCCAGGTCCCTCTTCTCAACAGGTGGGAGATTTGGGGGCAAAGCTTGAAGAGGGCGGGGTTTGGGGAGGGGAGGGACTTCAATGCCATAGAGTTCAATTGCCAAAGCGGCCATTTTTCTCCAGGTGATCTGATCTCTATCGGCTGGAGATCAGTTGAATTAGCAGGAGATCTACCTGGCAGTTGGCAACCCTATCTCCAGCAGATAAAGATCATTCTCCTGGAGAAAATGGCCCTCCCCTCCCCAAACCCCTCCCTCCTCAGGCTCTGCCCCCAAAACCTCTGCCGGTGGCGAAGAAGGACCTGGCAACCCTATTGACAGCCCTACTTCACCTGGCCCCATCGTGCCTCGAAATAAATAAAGCAGATGGTCACGCCGTATTCATTTGTAGAAAGTGGCCATTTAAAACAAAAAAATCAGTACACGAGCACATAATGAAACCGTCACAACCAAACTGAATTTAGGACATGTGCAACCTAGTAATGACTTGATTTCCTAACTTGCAAGGGCTTGTCTGTGTAACCGTGGCTGTCTTTTCACATATTTTTATCCCTGCAACTTTCGGAATGTTTGATGCAATCCTAGTATCAAATCTCTGATATGGATCTGATTGCTTAGATGAGAAGAAAGCAAGTTGTTCAGTGCTTTTGGATCGTATTCAAATAGATAAGAGTCTATCTGTCAATCTACTTCAGTTATATCCCACCTTTCTCCCCAACAGGCACCCAAAATGGTTTACATCCTCCTCCTCTCCGCCATTTGACCCTCGCAACACCCTAGGGTTGCCAACTTCCCGGTACAAGCTGGAGATCTCCTGCTATTACAGCTGATCTCCAGCCGATAGAGATCAGTTCGCCTGGAGAAAACGGCCGCTTTGGCAATTGGACTCTATGGCATTGAAGGGCCTCTCCTCCCCAAACCCCTCCCTCCTCAGGCTCCGCCCCAAAAAACTCCCGCCAGTGGCAAAGGGACCTGGCAACCCTATAACACCCCCATGAGGTAGGTGAGGCTGAGAAGGAGTGACTGTCCCAAGGTCACCCAGCACGTTTCCATGGAAGAGGGGAGATTTGAATCTGGGTCTGACCACTACAACATACTGGCTCTCATTAGGAATACCAGCCTGCAGGTGGGACCTGTGGATCCCCAGGAATTACAGCTCATCTCCAGAATACAGAGATCAGTTCCTCTGGAGAAAACGGCTGCTTTGAAGGGTGAGCCGTATGGCAGTATACCCCAGTGAGCTCTCTGTCCTTCCCAGGCTCCACCCCGAAATCTCCAGGAGTTCCCCAACCTGGATCTGGTAACCCTACCTGCCCCCCAATAGAGCTGCCAGTACGAGTTGGGAAATACCTTGAGATTTTGGGAGTGGAGCCTGAGGAAGGCAGGGTTTGAGGAGGGTAGGGACTTCAGTGGTGCAGAATGCCATACAGTCCATCTTCCATCGCAGCCATTTTCTCCAGGCGAACTGATCTCTGTCACCTGGAGATCGCCAGCCACCAACTGCAGGTTGGCAACGTTACTCCCATTCCACCCATCAACCAGGGAGGGGACCTGGAAACTTTAGCGCTAACACCGTGAGTTTCGCTTCAGTAACAACCTTTAGAGTTTTGCTTCTATACGAATATTTGCATCAACGTGGCTGATCTGTGGGTCAGATCCAGCACTGACGAAAAGGGTTTCTTTCAGCTGTACAGGTGAGGGTGGCCAGGTCCCTCTTCGCTACCAGCAGGAGGTTTTTTGGGCAGAGCCTGAGGAGGGCGGCGTTTGGGGAGGGACCTCAATGCCATAGAGTCCCATTGCCAAAGTGGCCATTTTCTCCAGGTGAACGATCTCTATTGGCTGGAGATCAGCTGTAATAGAAGAAGAGTTGGTTTTTATATGCCGACTTTCTCTACCACTTGAGGGAGACTCAAACCGGCTTACAATCACCATCCCTTCCCCTCCCCACAACAGACACCCTGTGATGTAGGTGGGGCTGAGAGAGCTCTAACAGAGCTGTAACTTGCCCAAGGTCACCCAGCTGGCTTTGTGTGTGGGAGCGGGCAAACCAACCCAGTTCCCCAGATTAGCCTCCGCGGCTCACGTGGAGGAGTGGGGAATCAAACCCGGTTCTCCAGATCAGACTCCACCGCTCCAAACCACCGCTCTTAACCACTACACCGCTACAAGCAGATCTCCAGCTTGTACCTGGAGGTTGGCAACCCTAGTACAGGTGCAGCCCCCTCTAAGGAACGGGTATCCGCAAAAACGACCCCTTTCTGCTAGCATAAATCTAGCCCTGGGTCCTGCCCCATGGCAGCTAGACATGGTGCTGCTCAAGGTGGGGGCTCTTCTCCGAACTCTTAAGGAGTGTATGTAGATCTATCTCCAGAGGCTACAAATAGACCAAAGGGAATCAGGATTTTATTTCTGAGCTGCTCGGCTACTTTGTGGATGGTGTCTGTTTTAGGACTTCGCCCACACTGGCTTCCCTGGGGGAATGGGTGAGACTTGGAATTTGCACATCAAAACCTGGCTTCCGTGGTTGAAGGGGGAAAAGAAATAAAGAAATCGGTCAGTTCTCATACACCGGTTCCCCAACAGAACAACGAGCATTCACATTTCGGCTTTTTTAGAAAATGGCCTCAGGCACAAAACTATATCGCCTCTTTCTCGTTCGATAAGTCATTCATTAAATCATAAACCGTTAAGGTCTGGATGCGTTTTGCCGTGGGATTTAAAAAGGAAAAGATCAGCACAGCTTGTAGCTTTATACTCCCCATGAAACTGGTAGATAAAAGAACAGGCACCCTTCTCGTCGAATGAAACTCCTGCGCCACCAGCAAGAAATGGGTCCTTTCTCTAATACTGATAGAGGCATGCCCAGTGGCTTCAGAAGGGTACAAATCAGGGTTGCCAACTAGGGTTGCCAGATCCCTCTTCGCCACCGGCAGGAGGTTTTGGGGGCAAAGTATGAGGAGGGTGGAGTTTGGGGAGGGGAGGGACTTCAGTGCCATAGAGTCCAATCGCCAAAGGGGCCATTTTCCCCAGGTGAACTGATCTCTATCACCTGGAGTTCAGTTGTAACAGCAGACGATCTCCAGCTAATACTTTGAGGTTGGCAAAACAATGTGGGAAAGGCATTCCACTTCAAACACTATCGGAGCAATCCTGAGGCCTACTCAGAAGTAAGCCCCGTTTTATTCAGTAGGACTTACTCCTGGGATTGGGGAATACCTGGAGATTTTGGGGGTGGAGTATGAGGAGGGCAGGGTTTGGGGAGGGGGGGGACTTCAATGCCATAGAGTCCGATTGCCAAAGCGGCCATTTTCTCCGGGGGAACGGATCTCTGCCTCCAGAGATCAGTTGTAATCCTTTCTTTTTATTTCAAGCTCATCTGACCAAAGATCTTGAGCGCAACATACATAAGATAAAAACAAAATTTACACCATTTACACCATCAGTTGTAATAGTGCGAGACCTCCAGCCACCATCTGGAGATTGGCAACTCTAGTACAAATGGCCACTGGGACTGCTAAAATAGGGTAGCCATGTGGAACCATCAGTTTTAGCCCTTAGCAATTGCACCATAAGAGCCCCGTGGCGCAGAGTGGTAAGCTGCAGGATTGCAGTCCAAGCTCTGCTCACGACCTGAGTTCGATCCCAATGGAAGTTGGTTTCAGGTAGCTGGCTCAAGGTTGATTCAGCCTCCCATCCTTCCAAGGTCAGTAAAAGGAGTACCCAGCTTGCTGGGGGTAAAGGGAAGATGACTGGGGAAGGCACTGGCAAACCACTCCGTAAACATAGTCTGCCTGGTACACGTTAGGATGTGACGTCATCCCATGGGTCAGGAATGACCCGGTGCTTGCACAGGGGACCTTTACCTTTACTTTTTAATTGCACCATGCATCAGGGTTGGCTTGACGATGTTGTTTTTAAAATAATAAATAAGAAAAAATATAATAAATAAGAAATTACAATAAATAAATAAATAAACATTAAAAAAAACCATTCTAATACCTCATAGATTTTAAGGTTTCCTGTATAAACCTGGGGGCTGCAAATGTGCTTCAAATGGTTGCCATGTTCCCCCTTGGGCACCGGTGGGGGAAGGGGGGGGTTGCCAACTGCCAGGTAGTAGCAGGAGATCTCCTGAACTTCAGAGGCAGCGCGTCCTTCGCATTATATGCTTTCCGCGCCTCACACAGGGATTGGGGTAGAAATTGCTGTGCGGTTTACGTTATATTTACACCTAGAATCGTTGATAGCACAATTGTGCAGATATTTACTGTGTATTAACAGCCACAATTTTCTTCATTTCTGTTCTGTAAATCTTATTTTTCATTATGTATTTCACCATAGCAATGATGCAATGCTTTAAATTGTCCTAATGCTTGGTCTATTTTTGATATCGTTTACTAGCATTTGCTGTCGGACAGACTTCCTTTATTTTCTATACGTTGTTAAAATTTGCATATGGTAGAATGTGATACACAATAAATTGCTATTAACGGATGCTTGCAAGTTCCAGCCAACTTAATTATAGTTTCCAACCTGAGCCCACGTGCTGTTAAATTATCTCAACCTCCTGTTACTAGCTGGAGATCTCCCGCTACTACAACTGATCTCCAGCCGACAGAGATCAGTTCACCTGGAGAAAATGGCCTCTTTGGCAATTGGACTCTATGGCACTGAAGCCCCTCCCCAAACCCCACCCTCCTCAGGCTCCGCCCCAAAAACCTCCCGCCGGTGGCAAAGAGGGACCTGGCAACCCGAGTCAGACATGAATATCTTTTGTGTGGCTATTTTTGTGCTCTTGTATTCTTTTTTTAAAAAAAAACTTGACAAGCCCAGGACATTTCCTAGAACAGGGCCCTTTAGCTTGAATGGAGAATTATTGTCTTTTTTAACAAGCGGGGTAAAGGGGAGGTTAACAGTCAGCATTACAGCTAATGTTCTCTTCCAGCCCCGGCCATAAAACTAATTAGCAGCAGCATCTCCTAATAAATCAGGTTTTAAAGTCACGAGTCCTCCCGTGATCCTTCCAGAGAATCTCTGCGATCCATCATGAGGCTCCCGGGCAGCTTACAACCGACCTTCCGATGCGGGATGAAGCCGTCGAGGGTGACTACGGCAGGGGCAGAGGAAACGGCATCTGAGGCAGAAGGCTGCTCTCCCTCCATTACTAACGCATCTGATTTCGGTACATCCTGGCACCACCGTTCAATTCACGCACAAACCACACACGCCAGAAGAGGAAGGGAAAGTGGAGCAGGTCTGCTCCAATAGAGTCGCTGAAGGACTACTTCGGAAGAGATTCCTGGAAGGGCGGGTGGACATCGAGGCCTTGCGTGGCCTAGTGGTTAGGTGGGGTGGACTCTGATCTGGAGAACTGGGCTGGTTTCCACACTCCTACGCATGAAGCCAGATGGGTGACTTTGGGCTAGTCACCGTTCTCTCTGAACTCTCTCAGCCCCACCTAGGGTTGCCAGGTCCCACTTCGCCATTGGGGGGAGGTTTTGGGGGTGGAGCCTGAGGAGGGAGAGGTTTGGGATGGGGAGTGACTTCAATGCCATAGAGTCCAACTGCCAAAGCTGCCATTTTCTCCAGGTGAACTGATCCTCCATCGGCTGGAGATCAGTTGTAATAGCAGGAGATCTCCAGCTAGTACCTGGAGGTTGGCAACCCTAGCCCCACCTGCCTCACAAGGTGACTGTTGTGGGGAGAGGAAGGAGACTGTAAGCCGGTTTGATTCTTCCTTAAGTGGTAGAGAAAGTCGGCATATAAAAACCAACTCTTTTTCTTTTCCTCCTTCTTCTCTTTCTTCTTATATTGCCTCAAATGCCACTTTTGAAGCTAGCAGCATACTGTCGATTTCTAAAATTTCCTTCCATCCCACCAGGGTTGCAACCTCCAGACACTAGCTGGAGATCTCTTGCTATTATAACTGATCTCCAGCCGATAGAGATCAGTTCCCCTGGAGAAAATGGCTGCTTTGCCAATTCAATGCCATAGAGTCCAATTGCCAAAGCAGCCATTTTCTCCAGGGGGAACTGATCTCTATCGGCTGGAGATCAGTTGTAATAGCAGGAGATCGCCAGCTCGTACCTGGTGGTTGGCAACCCTGCTAGCAGGGGATGTTGATTCTTCATCAGCAACACCCCCATGGAATATGCAAAAAAAGAAAGGAAAAAAGCAATGTAAAGGCGATTTGCAAACAGGCCGTCTAAATTTAAATGCAGGGTGATAGGAAATGGTAAAACACATACAGAGGATCCCTTTCTCCCACCTCCCCTGGAGTTGTCTTTCTTTACCTTTCTGCCTTGCATAGTTTCCTTTTTATTCCACCCCCCAGTTCATTAGCATCTCTCAATGAATATAACTGCAGAGAGGCTCTTAACACCCCAGCTTGCATGGGGGGGCGGGGGCTGTACTTAACCCGTTGCGGTGCTGTGCGAATGCCACCCAGCCTCTGAATGACTGGCAGGGCCATCCTGAGCAGAGTCAGGCCCCATCTAAGCCTGCTGACTTCAGAGGGCTTAGCAGGGCATCACTCTGTTTAGGATGGCGCTTGCCAGAGAGCCCGGTGGGCATGACAGGGCAAGTTCCCTTGCCCAGAGTTGAGCCAGGGGATTTCGCTGGCCAGCCAGGCAGTTCTTTTTTTACTCATCAGACCAGTAAAACCGCATCCTGTCAAAGAGGCAGTAAACACCGGATTCTTCCAGGCCTGACCGCTTCCGGCGTTCAGGCCTGACAGTGTGTGCTCTTATCTGAGAAAGCCCCGCAGATCTGAAGTCGAAAATGGGCAGCTTTACTCAGGCCTGCTTGTAGGGTTGCCAACCTCCAGGTACTCGCTGGAGTTCTCCTGCTATTTCAGCTGCTCTCCAACGGACAGAGATCCGTTCCCCTGGAGAAAATGGCCACTTTGGCCATAGGACTCTATGGCATTGAGGTCCCTCCCCTCCCCAAACCCCGCCCTCCTCAGGCTCTGCTCCAAAAACCTCCCGCCGGTGGTGAAGAGGGGCCTGGCGACCCTACCTGCTTGGCCCCTTCCAGCTCCATGATTCTGTGAGTAGGGTTGGGAGCTCTGGGTTGGGAAATACCTGGAGGTTTTTGGGGCAGAGCCTGAGGAGAGTGGGGTTTGGGGAGGGGAGTGGTAGAGAAGGCGGCATATAAAAACCAATCTTCTTCTTTTTAGTTTTTATACCCTTTAAAGTGTCATGTTTAAATGCCTAATGCTTTGTTTCAGCTCTGTTTCACTTGTTTTCAGATTTCTGTAGTCCAAACCCTATTGCATTTGGATGTCTCATCCTGTTGATTGTATTTGACTTATACTATGTCTAGGATTGTCAGGTCCGGGTTGGGAAATAGCTGGAGATTTTGGGGGTGGAGCCTGAGGAGGGCGGGATTTGGGGAGGGACCTCAATGAAGTATAATGCCGTAGAGTCCACCTTCCAAAGCAGCCCTTTTCTCCAGGTGAACCAATCTCTGTCGCCTGATCAGCTGCAATAGCAGGAGATCTCCAGCCACTTCCCGGAGAATGTCAACCCTAAGTCAGACTCCCAGATGTAGCCTGCGAAAGGGCTTCAGCTAGAAGAAGAAGAGTTGATTTTTATATGCCGACTTTCTCTACCACTTAAGGGAGACTCAAACCGGCTTACAATCACCTTCCCCTCCCAACAACAGACACCCTGTGAGGTAGGTGGGGCTGAGAGAGCTCTAACAGAGCTGTGACTAGCCCAAGGTCACCCAGCTGGCTTTGTGTGGAGGAGTGGGGAAACAAATCCAGTTCACCAGATTAGCCTCCGCCGTTCATGTGGAGGAGTGGGGAATCGAACTTGGTTCTCCAGATCAGAGCCCACCGCTCCAACCAACCCCTCTTAACCACTACACCACGCTGGCTAGGATTCCACACTGCACCAGCCCCCACCAGTATTAATTCAGATTACACCGCAAGACGTATATCGAGAGCAATAGGGACACGTCTCTTCATTCCAGAGTGGCTCTTGAATTTACAATCAGACTGTAATTTGATGCAAGCCAGCACACTCCAATTGAAACTGTATTCCCAATACTCGGAAATAAATTCTAGCGAAACAGCAGGGGAGGGGGACAGCAGCCCACGTCCCAGTAAATGCATTTGGACCGGGGTGCCAATCAGCGGAAGCCAGAGTCCTCGGCCATGAATCAGGCCTGACAGTTACCCACGGTGTCTCTCTCTGCACCTTAATTCAAGGTATCCGCTGACATTTCTTCATACAAATCTTTGCTCGCCTTGACAATTCATTTCCCCCCTGTGCTCCTTCCGTGATTGCCTTCCTGGCAATGGCAGTATAGTAGACCGGCAAAGGAAATGAATCACACGTTAAGGTGGCTATTTCAGCACTATTGGGGCAAGGATCCTTTTGTGCAGTTAGAAGCTGGGGGGAGTCCGGAAGACAATTTGGGAACAGGGGTATTCAGCATCTGCTCTTGCCAAAGCCGCACCCAGATCTGCATCAGAACCCTTTCTTGTGGCCTTCTTGTAGACAAAGTTATTTTAAAGGAAATTCCTTCCCGCAAATGCTGGCCAAGCCAGCAGAACACACCTTCCGCTTCCTTTGCTGCTTAGGTTTTACAGACCTGGAACCTTTTTTACCAGGCTGAAGTTGTTTCCCAGTTCCTTATTCGCATTTCCTAGTTCCCTATTCACGAATCCAATCACAAATATCGAGGAAAATGTAAAAGCTCTGACTCCCCAAATATGGTTTTGGACCACCATGTATCATACATCCTACATTCAGGGGACTCTGCCTTCCAAGTGGACCACAGTGGCCAACCAGGTGCCTCTAGGAAGCCCACAAACAAGATGAGTGCAGCAGCACCATCTTGCCTGTGTTCCACAACACCTAATATAATTATATATAATACAATTATAATAAGTACATAAGAAAAGCCTGCTGGATCAGACCCAGGCCCATCAAGTCCAGCAGTCTGTTCACACAGGGGCCAACCAGGTGCCTCTAAGAATCCCACAAACAAGACGACCGCAACAGCATTCTCCTGCCTGTGTTCCACCGCACCATCTTGCCTCTTTTCCACAACACCTAATATAATTATATATGATACAATTATAATAAATACATAAGAAAAGCCTGCTGGATCAGACCAGCAGAAAGCATTTGAATCCCTGCCTCTTTACACCCTGCTTTGTAAGAACATAAGAACCTAAGAAAAAGCCCTGCTGGATCAGACCCAGGCCCATCAAGTCCAGCAGTCTGTTCCCACAGTGGCCAACCAGGGGCCTCTAGGAAGCCCACAAACAAGACGACTGCAGAAGCATTATCCTGCCTTGTACCAGCTGATCCAAAGTGGGGTCCCCCAGGACAAATGCGTATGCAGAAACTAAGGGAAAACTGCACCCCAAAAGAATCCTGATTTACAGGTTCCATTGTCTTACATATAAAGTTTGGGCCTCACTCTCCTTTTGAATAATATTTCAGTTCTTCGTTGTTCTCTGCAAAACCCTGTGCTATCTTAAAAGTTAATGTTATATTGTGATCTCAATTTTATTGTTGTGGTTTTTTTTATCTGGAAATACTTGGTTCTAGTTAATTCCTGGAAAGGTGTTCAAAAAGGTAGTACAAAGTGAACTTTGAACAAATGCTTTCCTTCTCCTTCAATTTGTTTCTCAGGGCAGTGCTAAGTGCCTCTTATCTGCACTGGCTTTGATCAGTTGTGGGGGGGGGGGGTGCTGATTGTTTTCCCTTCACATTTAAGTGTCAAAATAGTTCTTGGCAATTACTAATAGCAATGGTAATTACTATTACCAGTGGCATTACCATACCATATCTGAACGTTATATATGCCATCAAATGTCAGCAATGCCCTTCCGCTCCCTACACCCGACAAACACGTCATTCCCTACGCAAAAGAATAAATGGAGAAAGATCCGAAGTTAAAAACCACTACACTCAAAAGCCAACAGGAGAACATTTTAATCTTCCAAGTCATTCCATTGGTGACCTAAGAGCCATAGTCCTCCAACAGAGAAGCTTCAGGGGGAAATCGCAAACCTGAGATAGCTGGACTTAGCTTCATTCACAAGTTCAGAACAGCGGACCCCTCTGAGCTGAATGTGTGTGTGTGAAGTGCCGTCAAGTCGCTTCCGACTCATGGCGACCCTATGAATCAAAGTCCTCCAAAATGTCCTGTCTTTGACAGCCTTGCTCAGATCTTGCAAATTAAGGGCCATGGCTTCCTTGATAGAGTCAATCCATCTCTTGTTGGGTCTTCCTCTTTTCCTGCTGCCCTCAGCTTTTCCTAGCATGATTGCCTTTTCCAGGGACTCTTGTCTTCTCATAATGTGGCCAAAGTACGATAGCCTCAGTTTAGTCATTTTAGCTTCTAGGGTCAGTTCAGGCTTGATTTGATCTAGAATTTGATCTGAGCTGAATAGCAACATGCAGATAGGATTTTTATCTCCCAGCAGATGCAAATTTTCTGCCCCCAAGCATTTCCCCTCTGCAATAAGCAAGCTGTTTACAATGCACATTGTACCTCTACATCCTGAGTTCCTTCTTTGCAACACCCTTCCCACCTTCTGACTGGGATAGAAGGATTCAGAGATCTCTGTACTGACTGGTATCTGATAAAGGGAGATTTGACTCTTGAAAGCTCATACCCTGAAAATCTTGTTGGTCTCTAAGGCAACCCTATGGCTGGAGATCTCCCACTATTACAACTGATCTCCAGCCAATAGAGATCAGTTCACCTGGAGAAAATGGCCGCTTTGGCAGTTGGACTCTATGGCATTGAAGTCCCTCCCCAAACCTCACCCTCCTCAGGCTCCACCCCCAAAACCTCCCACCGGTGGTGAAGAGGGACCGGTCAACCCTACACATATAAATGAGATCACTTCTGCAGATTTGCCATCGTTTTCACGCATTTAGCTCTGATTTTCTCAGTAAAACTGCAGTTTTAAGAGTCACATGTTTGTCAATATATATAAAAGATTTTTTTAAAATGTGTTCTTGATTGCTTTTAACGATCCTGGAAAGAAATCTCCCCTGGGGGTCCATTATATCAGTTCAAGATGTAATGGGTTAAATTCTTTCTTGCCTTGGACCAAAAACACACCATGCATCTTCTGAGGATTGTGCTGCAACTGCCTCCAGGTATGCTGTGTTCATTCAACACAAGGCAAGATTGTGGCAGAGATGGACAAGTTTGTTCTGCAAAGTAACCGGTACAACCTTCACTCTTGGTTATTTCATTGTTGTTGGAACGTCTGTTTGGGGAATATACATCATAAACTCAGCCAGGGCAAAACTGAAGCTGTGCGCATGACGTGGGAATGTACTGATAGGCCTACGAGCAAGTGTACATAGAAATCAGAACATTTTTCTCTTGCCACTCCCGCCCAGTTCCTCTCCCTAGCGCAATGCACCTGACCGCAACACGGGTCAGTGAATCGTATGCCTATTCAGAAATGGGCTTCCCAACCTCCAGGCTTCAGGCTGGTGGACTCTCTTCTGTTCCAAAGGAACATGATATATTTTACCAATCGACATTCCATTTGTCATCTTACGTACTTCTTCCCTATCCCCTGGGATGAGGAGGAGGAGGAGGAAGAAGAAGAGTTGGTTTTTATATGCTGACTTTCTCTACCACTTAAGGCAGAATCAAACTGGCTTATAATCACCTTCCCTTCCCCTCCCCACAACACACTCTGTGAGGTAGGTGGGGCTGAGAGAGCTCTAAGAGAACTGTGACTAGCCCAAGGTCACCCAGCTGGCTTCGTGTGGAGGAGTGGGGAAACCAACCCGGTTCACCAGATTATCCTCCGCCGCTCATGTGGAGGAGCGGGGAATCAAATCCGGTTCTCCAGATCAGAGTCCACTGCTCCAAACCACCGCTCTTAACCACTATACCACGCTGAACTGGGGAGAGGAGAGAAAGAGGTTGGTGACAGCATGGTCACCAGCCGATCAACACTGTGCCAAGCGGGAGACAGGCAGACCTTGTTAGCCTTGAGCCCAAACCTGGACAGGATCAGGTGTATATATCAAAAATGATTGTGTTCCCGGAACACAGGAACTGTTCTTTGGGCCAGCTTGGCTGTGCCCTTCAGCTCAACGAAATGTTAATGTCTGGGTTCAGGCAGGCACCAGATGCAAGAGACAACAAGCATAGCCAGAACACAGTCCAGGGGTTGAAGCACAGGGATTGGTTGTTTACGCATGGGTACTTTCACTCATGTGTTCACCCCCGGTCTCGGTTGTTCCTTGGAGTTATGCATGAGTTTTCCCTCCATTAGACATGACCTCGCTGCCAGCCCTCACAAATCCTGGGACTTCCCTTTCCTCTGTTAACCCAATTCTTCCCTCTCCCCTGAGCTCAGCCCGGGTGAAATCTCCATGCAGAAGGCAAAGCAAGGGACACGCCAGCTTGGTCTCTCTCACCGCCACTTACAGGATCAGAGGAGCATGCTGGATATATTAGGTGCTGTGGAACACAGGTAGGACAATGCTGCTGCAGTCGTCTTGTTTGGGGGCTTCCTAGAGGTCCCTGGTTGGCCACTGTGGGAACAGACTGCTGGACTTGATGGACCTTGGTCTGATCCAGCAGGGCTTTTTCTTAGGTTCTTATGTTCTTACAAAGCAGGGTGTAAAGAGGCAGGGATTCAAATGCTTTCTGCTTCCTGGGAGCTCTTTCTGAGCAGAAGAAAGACTTGGATTTCTCCCCCCCCCCCTTTCAGATTGCTCCATTTTTGGTTCTCAAAATGCTTTTTTATGCGGCAATTGTGGTTGGGGGGGGGGAATACAGTAACTTCATATGTTGGTATTTTGGTTTTGGGGGGGGAACCTAAAATGCCTTTGAATGCATTCATTTTAAATCAGAAAAGGGCTTTAGTCACTCCTTAAAGATTGACAAGCTTATTGTGCTGTGAGAGTAACAGGTTCCTCTTCATTATTAATTTGTGAACAGGGTGCACCCAGATTCTCACACACACCTTTCTTCAACTTTCCCTGAGAGACGCCTATCATGCGCCCTAATTACGAGGTGCGGAGAGGAAACTCCTCACTTGGTTGAAATTTCAATATGGATCCCGGAGGTAATTACTATTTGTGGCTTGCAAGAGATTACCTGGTTGCTTCTCACAGGCCACGTGACTTCCTAATATGTCACTGTTACGAGGCACGGTGAACTTTCCCATTGCCGCAACTCTGGCAAAATGCCCGAATCCTGGGGGAACCGGTGCTGGGAAACGTTTCCATGCGCTCAGAGGTGAACGCAAGGTCTTGAGAACAACCTTGGCTTCACAGGAACAGCTGATGTTGATGGAAGGTTTATCTACCTACATGTTCCTTCAACGCTTCCCACTTACACACACACACACACACACACACACACACACACACACACACACACACACAGAGTATTGTGTTGTTTTCATGAAGAAGAGGAGGAGTTGCTTTTTATATGCCAGCTTTCTCTACCCCTTAAGGAAGAATCAAACAGGCTTACAATCGCCTTCCCTCCCCCTCCCCACAACAGACACCCTGTGAGGTAGGTGGAGCGGAGAGAGCTCTAAGAGAGCTGTGACTAGCCCAAGGTCACCCAGCTGGCTTCATGTGGAGGAGTGGGGAAACAAATCCGGTTCACCAGATTAGAGTCCGCCGCTCATGTGGAGGAGTGGGGAATCAAACCCGGTTCTCCAGATTAGAGCCCACCGCTCCAAGCCACCGCTCTTAACCACTACACCACGCTGGGCAGCTAGAAAGGGGATCAAAACATCTCAGGTTTTTTGTTCGTTTTAACAAGATAATTAAGTAACCGTTTGCAGCAGCTATCTCTAGCACATTGGATGCCAGCCTTCCTCATTTTGTCTTCACAACAACCCTGTGAGGTAAGTTGTGTGTGTAAAGTGCCGTCAAGTCACATGGGGTTTTCAAGGCAGGAGACGTTCAGAGATGGTTTCCCATTGCCTGACTCTGTACAGCAACCCTGGACTTCCTTGGTGGTCTCCCATCCAAATACTAACCAGGGACGACCCTGCTTAGCTTCTGAGAGCTGATGAGATCAAGCTAGCCTGGGCTATTCGGATCAGGGCGTGAGGTAGGTTAGGCTGAGAAAGAATGAATGGCCCAAGGACACCCAGCAAGCTTCATGGGAGATTCGAACTCTGGTCTCCCTGATCCTGCTCCAGCATGCTCCCCATTGTGTTATACTGTTGCTGGAGATCTGTAATGAGAGCCAGCATGGTGTAGTGGTTAAGAGCGGTGGTTTGGAGCGGTGGACTCTGATCTGGAGAACCGGGTTTGATTCCCCACTCCTCCGCATGAGCGGTGGACTCTAATATGGTGAACCGGATTTGTTTCCCCACTCCTACACGTGAAGCTAGTTGGATGACCTTGGGCTAGTCACAGTTCTCTTAGAGCTCTCTCAGCCCCACTAACCTCACAGGGTGTCTGTTGTGAGGAGGGGAAGGGAAGGAGATTGTAAGCCTTTTTGGTTCGCCTTAAAGGGTAGAGAAAATAGACTTATAAAAACCAACTCTTCTTCTTCTTCTTTCTCTTCTTCTTCTAATGTGAGGCATGATCTGGCCACTGCTGGGCATTTTAAAAGCCCTTCTGATCTCAAGGAGAACAATGTAATTTGACACTCAACCTGTGTAGCCAACGGCACTTTAAAAGGCTTTGGCTGGATCATGCCCTTCGTGGTTGGTTTCTAACAAAAAGACTTGCCAAGTCACAAGCCCGTCAAAGAAACCTCGCCCTCTAGGGTATCCGAATTGCTGACGGGGCAATTGTACCTACCTTGACTTTTGTGCTGTCCTATGATTCAGCCCTCTTGCATGCAAGAAGCCCAGGTGAAGGCTTTTAAACTAAAACTAATGTCTCAAAAATCAGATGGGAAAGCATGAGGCATGCTATTATGGGACGCGCGGTCTGTGGCAGGAGCCGAAAGTACCGATTAATCCGTCCCGAAGTCTCAAATCTTAGCTGATCCTTCTTAGGGCATGCTGAGAAAGGCCTTGAGACCTCCCGAGAGAACAAACACGCCAGGGGTCTCTAGGCCTTAACAGGGATCAGCTAAGATTTGAAACCTTATGTTGCTTCCCTAGCAGGGTGTGTGTACTTCTCTGTTGTGGTCTGACTGCTGCTCTGAATGCAGTCATTTGCAATGCCAACGGAGCATCCACACGGGGCGATTCTCTGGTTTTCCTTCTCTGTCCTTTTGTGCCTGCCGTTCCCCTCCCCCCTCCACTACTGGCAGGCTTAAAAAAAATCAGTAGTAGCTATAACCCTATAGCTTTTTTACTATAGGGTTATAGGAGCTACCAATTTTTTTTAAGCTGGCAAAAAGTTCCTTAGTTGAGGGAAGGGAATGGCTGCTTCAAGGGGACAGGGTTTCTATGGGGAGGTAGTTGTGAATTTCCTATGATTCTATGGGGAGGTAGTTGTGAATTTCCTGCATTGTGCAGGGGGTTGGACTAGATGACCCTGGTGGTCCCTTCCAACTCTATGATTCTATGATTCTAGGGAAGGAAAACAGAGATCGGTGGCATCCAAAAATCTGCACCTTCCCATCCACACAGTGATCAAACTCACTTCTCATCCACACAATGACCAAACTCACCTACGTGGTGTAGTGGTTAAGAGCAGCAGACTCTAATCTGGTGAACCGGGTTGGCTTCCCCACTCCTACACATGAAGCCAGCTGGGTGACCTGCCTCACCTGTCTGTTGTGGAGGAGTTGGTTCCCAGTTCATTCCCAGTTCCTTATTCGCATTTCCTAGTTCCTGAATGATATTGAGGACAATTTAAATGGTCTGCACCCAGGGCCCTCTGGATTGCCCCTATTTTATCAAGACACCATCTTCCTGCTGACCCCTGGGTAGTTTCATTAGGGACAGACCCAGAAATAACTAGTGGTGTCGCCAAATATTTGACAATAGTACAGTCTTTAAAGACACAATAAAGTTAAATTAGGTGCTAAACAGAGATACTATCAACGTACTGTTTATACCGCTATCCCTATAAAGCTATTTATGTATTGTTATATTTGTAATTTTAAAATGATTTATGAATCCTAAGATTGTAAAGTCATATTGCCTATAACATTTCAACATTTTATAATACTGCAAATTTTGATTTTATCTTATCAAGATCTTTGGTCAGATGCGCTTGAAATAAAAGGAAAGGAGGACACTTTAAAAGCTCTGCACCCCAATACCAACTTCAGTCTCCTCTGTAGTCGGAAGGGGAAAGGAAGGGGATTGTAAGCCGCTTTTGAGACTCCTTAAGGACAGAGAAAAGCGGGGTATAAAAGCCAACTCTTCTTTATCTTCTTTGAGAACCATCTTTCCAGAAAGCAGGTTTTGGGGAAAATGTGAAGTGAGGCAGGGAGGTGGGAACCTGGAAGATGGATGCTTCTGTGGCAACGTTGCACAGCAAAAAAAGATGCAACTTGGGAGGCTGGATGGAGCTCAATGCCTGGGTGGGAGCAGCCTCCGATGCATTCATCTGCATTTCTGCTTCGAAGGCAGCCTGGGTGGCGACGAGGCAAAGGGAGAGCCCAACAACCTTCCTGGGTGAGCGCTCGGGATCCATTTGGCCTTGCAGGGTGGAAGCCAGGTGCGTGGAGCTAACCCAAGACTGAATGGACCTGCTGCCTCTTCTCCACAGCTGAGGCCCTGGGGCATCCCCCAGCATGGACCTCTTGGTGCCCTCCCCCCTCCCAAGTTACTGCTGGAGCGATAAACCCAGCAAGTGTGTTACCAAGTTAAATTGTTAGTTAAATAGTGAAACTCTCTGACCCAGGATGTGGTGATGGCTGCCAACTTGGAAGGCTTAAAGAGGGGAGTGGACATGTTCCTGGAGGAGAGGACTATTCATGGCTATTTGTCAAAATGGATACTAGTCATGATGCATACCCATTCTCTCCAGGATCAGAGGACATTGCCTATTATATTAGGTGCTTTGGCAGCCATTTCAGGAGCTAGCAACGCCTTGCTTTGCCGAAGGTGCATTCAAAAACCCCCTAAGGCTATGAGCAGCCCTAACATGTGGGGGGGGGGGGAAGACTGATTCACTGATGGAATATCTGCAGGCCTACCCATTGCCAGGGGGTGGGGTGGGGTGGGGGGCTTGCAAAGCCAGGCACCCACCCTGGTCTATCAATGCAATTTAATATCAGCAAGATTGCATACCTTTTACTGACCTTGCCTGAAGTCTCCTATCGGCCTGCCTCAGGCGTGGGGGAAGCCGCCACCCTTCCAGCCTTTTTGGCCACCCGCTCTGAATGCAATCCCCCTTTCAGTGTCCTTCTGGAAAGTCCCACCCCTCCACCCCACTTGACTCAGTCAGAGCCAGGGAATTCTCACCGCGAACTCACCCTGAATTCCTGGACCTCACCATTCTTTCTTGGGTATTGAACACAGGAAGCTGCCTTCTACTGAACCAGACCCTTGGTCCATCAGAGTCAGTATTGTCTACTCAGACCAGCAGTGGCTCTCCGGGGTCTCAGGCAGAGAGGTCTTTCCCATCACCTAATTGCCCAGTCCCTTTAACTGGAGGTGCCGGGGATTGAACCAGGGACCTTCTGCATGCCAAGCTGATGCTCTTCCTGTGAGCCACAGCCCCTCCCCATGGCTCTCCAGGGTCTCAGGCAGGGGTCCTTCACATCACCTACCTGCCTAGTCCCTTGAACTGGAGATGCCAGGGATTGGACCTGGGCCCTTCTGCATGCCAGGCAGAGGCTCTACCCCTGAGCCACAGCCCCTCCCCATGGCTCTTCGGGATCTCAGGCGGAGGTCTTTCACATCACCTAATTGCCTAGTCCCTTTAACTGGAGATGCATGCCAAGCAGATGCTCTACCATTGAGCCATGGCCCCTCCCCTAAGTATTCCTTTGGGCTGGCTCTTACGCCTATCACTGCTCTGCCCGCCCAAATTGTGCACTGTTTGCACAGTGGCTGCCAACTCCACTTTTCGTTCCCTGGGACTTTGGGACAGATCCTGGCCACATCGGAGCTCCGCTCCCAGTGTTTACTCTACCCAGCTCAGCAGACTGAGAACATAAGAATGGCCCTGCTGGATCAGACCGAGCCCCATCAGTCCAGCAGTCTGTTCACACAGTGGCTAACCAGGTGCCTCCAGGAAGCCCACAAACAAGACGACTGCAGCAGCACCATCCTGCCTGTGTTCCACCGCACCCAAAATAATAGGCATGCTCCTCTGATACTAGAGAGAATAGGTATGCATCATGACTAGTATCCATTTTAACTTGTAGCCATGGATAGCCCTCTCCTCCATGAACATGTCCACTCCCCTCTTAAAGCCTTCCAAGTTGGCAGCCATCACCACATCTTGGGGCAGGGAGTTCCACAATGTAACTGTGCGTTGTGTGAAGAAATACTTCCTTTTATCTGTTTTGTAACTCTCACCCTCCAGCTTCAGCAGATGACCCCGTGTGCTGGTATTATGAGAGAGGGAGAAAAGCTTCTCCCTGTCCACACTCTCCATACCATGCATAATTTTATAGACCTCTATCATATCTCTCCTTAACCGCCTTCTTTGCAACTAAACAGCCCTAAGCGTTTTAACTGCTCCTCATAGGGCAGCTGCCTTAGCCCTTTGATCATTTGGGTTGCTCTTTTCTGCACCTTCTCAGGCTCTGTAGTATCCTTTTTTAGGTGTGGTGACCAGAACTGTACACAGCATTCCAAGTGTGGTCTCACCATAGATTTGTACAAGGGCAGTATGATATCAGTAGTTTTACTCTATTCCTTGTCTAATTATGGCCAGCATGGGATTTGCCTTTTTCACAGAAGCTGCACAGCACAAGAACACCCCTTTTCTCTTCATTCCTTCTCTCTTAAAAAACTCTTCCCTGATTTTAATCCCTCTCTCTTCCACAGCTCCTCATGGCCATTCCCTGGTGCAGAATTCTCACAGCCAGAGACATGGCTTTCTTTCACGTTTTCTTTCTCTTTTCACATGCGCCTCCTTCTGAATTCAACAATTGCACTGTTCTTATGCTCGAGTACCTTTTTGATTCCTGTACCCCAATATTTCCTTCAATAAATTCTAATCCCTGCTTTGGGAAAGATCTGATTGTTTCGTAGTTACCGGTCGAAGCACTGGGAGCTTTGCTTGCCCGTTATCCAGGTAAAATAACGTGTTCTGCTCCCCCTTAATTGGCGAGCATTTTGGTTTTCCAAGCTAGCCAGGCTGGGGAAGAGGAAGTGGTTTTCTCTCGACACTGAGCTGAATTCCCCCAAATTGGTTGCAGTTCTGGGCTAGTGTCCTCAACCCAAGTCCACATGTGCCTAAGGATACATGTGAAAGCGAGCACATGTGGTAACAATGTGGAGCAGCAAAAATGGAGAAATACCCCCCAACACTGTTTCAGCACAGAAAATAGCTGGGGTGGGGGGAGGAGAGCTTCCTGTGCAGTCATTTTGAGCCCAAATGAATTCTGCTTTCTTCTTAGCCAATTCCCAAAATAGCTGTATGCTTGCAGGGGAGCTACAGACACATAAGAACATAAGAAAGGCCCTGCTGGATCAGACCAAGGCCCATCAAGTCCAGCAGTCTGTTCACACAGTGGCCAACCAGGTGCCTCTAGGAAGCCCCCAAACAAGGCGACTGCAGCAGCATTGTCCTGCCTGTGTTCCACAGCATGATAGGCATGCTCCTCTGATACTAGAGAAGAGATATGCATCATGACTAGTATTCATTTTGACCAGTAGCCATGAATAGCCTTCTCCTCCATGAAGATGTCCACTCCCCTCTTCGAGCCTTCCAAGTTGGCAGCCATCACCACGTGCTGGGGCAGGGAGTTCCACAATTTAACGTAGGGTTGCCAGGTCCCTCTTCATAACCGGCAGGAGGTTTTGGGGGCGAGCCTGAGGAGGGAGGGGTTTGGGGAGGGGAGGGAATTCACTGCCATAGAGTCCAATTGCCAAAGCGGCCATTTTCTCCAGGTGAACCCATCTCTATCGGCTGGAGATCAGCTGTAATAGCAGGAGATCTCCAGCTAGTACCTGGTGGCTGGCAACCCTAATTTAACTATGCGTCGTGTGAAGAAATACTTCCTTTTATCTGTTTTGAACCCCCCCTCCAGCTTCAGCAGATGACCCCGCATTCTAGTATTATGAGAGAGGGAGAAAAAAAAGTGCTAGCGGCCGCTTCATTCCCTCCCTCCCTCTCTCCCTCTCTCCCTCTCTCCCTCCCTCTCCCTCTCTTTAATGAATGAACTCGAGCCAGCTCTACTGCGTTCTTCCTTCTTCTTTTTTTATGAATGGAGGCGAGCAGAAGTGCCGGGCAGCCCTGTTTACATTTCTCCCCTCGTGACGTCGGCGGAGCATTCCATTCCCCCCTCCCCCCGCGTCCCCATTCACTGGCGGAGAAGTCAAGAATGGAGCCCGGCGGCGTGGGAGGGGCCGGAGGAGGAGAGGAGGGCGGGGCCGGGCCGTAAATGGCTAAAACAATATTCTTGATGATTTTTCTGGCTTATTTACAATTGTTCTCTGATTTCCTTGGAAGAAGTTATAATCTGTATGTGTATGTAATGTTTAAACAGTTGATTACACACACACGCACGCACACACACACACACACACACACACACACACACACGTTCTTGATTATTTTCCGGCTTTTTACAATTGTTCACTTATTTCCTTGGATGAAGCTTTAATCTGTATGTGTATGTAATGTTTAAGTGTATGTAATGTTTAAATAGTTAATTTTATAGATATACATATGTAAATGCACACACACACACATATATATTTTCTTGATTATTTTCTGGTTTTTTACAATTCTTCACTGATTTCCTTGGAAGAAGCTATAATCTGTATGTGTATGTAATGTTTAAGTGTATGTAATGTTTAAATAGTTAATTTTATATATATATACATATACATATGTATATGCATACACACACACATATATATATTTGATTATTTTCTGGCTTTTTACAATTCTTCACTGATTTCCTTGGAAGAAGCTATAATCTGTATGTGTATGTAATGTTTAAATAGTTATGCACACACACACACACACACACACACACACACACTTGATTATTTATATTATATATTTTTGATTATTTTCCGGCTTTTTACAATTGTTCACTGATTTCCTTGGAAGAAGCTATAATTTGTATGTGTATGTAATGTTTAGTTTTTATATATATATATATATATATATATATACACACACACATACATATATATATATACATATATATATATACACACACACTATTTATATTCTCTCTCTCTCTCTCTCTCTCTCTCTATATATATATATATATATATACACACACACACAATTATCTATCTATCTATCTATCTATCTATCTATCTATCTATCTATCTATCTCTATATAATTATTTTTAAAAAAAAGAAAGAATGGAGCCCGGCGGCGTGATCGATCGATCGATCTATCTATCTATCTATCTATCTATCTATCTATCTA
Organism: Euleptes europaea; assembly: GCF_029931775.1. Classification (NCBI taxonomy): domain Eukaryota; kingdom Metazoa; phylum Chordata; class Lepidosauria; order Squamata; family Sphaerodactylidae; genus Euleptes; species Euleptes europaea. The sequence continues at coordinate 14,626,989 of NC_079315.1, forward strand.
TCTATCTATCTATCTATCTATCTATCTATCTATCTATCTATCTATCTATCTATCTCTACAATTATATCTATCTATATCTATATAATTATTTTTTTAAAAAAAGAAAGAATGGAGCCCGGCGGCGTGGGAGGAGCCGGAGGAGGAGAGGAGGGCGGGGCCAGGTAGTAAAGCGCCCCCCCTCCTCCTCCTCCTCCTCCTGGGCCGGGCAGCCCCTTCATTCATGAACGTGGCGAAGCAGCAGCAGCAGCAGGCGGCGGCGGCGCGCTGAGCCCCGGCGCAGCCTCGACGGCCATGGCGGAGCTGCGGGAGATGGAGCCCGGCGTGCTGCGGCGCCTGCTGCCTCCGCGGCGGCGGCGGGGGGAGCGGGCGGAGGGCGGCCGGGCGGGGGGCCAGTGCCTGCTGCTGGACTGCCGGCCCTTCCTGGCGCACAGCGCCGGCCACATCCGCGGCGCGCTGCACGCGCGCTGCAACACCATCGTGCGGCGGCGGGCCAAGGGCTGGCTGCGCCTGGAGCAGCTGCTGCCGGCCGAGGGCGAGGAGGCGCGCGGCCGCCTGCGCGCGGGGCTCTACGCCGCCGTGGTGCTGTACGACGAGCGGGGCGCGCGGGCCCAGGGCCTGCGGGACGACAGCACCGTGGCGCTGGTGGCGCGCGCGCTGCGGCGGGACGCCGGCCACGCCGACGTCTGCCTGCTGAGAGGTGAGAGGCGCGCCCCTGCGGAGGGAGGGAGGGACGGGAGGAGGAGAGCCCGGCGCGCTTACGCCGCGGTTGTGCCTCGTTGGCCTCTTCGGCCCAAACCAACCCCCCCCCCCCCTTCTAACGCAGCTATAATCCAAGATTGGCTGACTTTTGCATCTCTCTCCCCCCGCCCCGGGGGCGCGGGGCTTCAATCGCGGCCCAGTAGAAAAGAGGAAAAGTCCAGTAGCGCCTGAAAGACTACCAAAAATTCTGGCAGGGTGTCAGCTTTCGTGAGCCACAGCTCCCTTCTTCGGAGACAGCTCGAATGGGAAACAGAGCAAAAGTCCAGTAGAGCCTTGAAGACTAGCAAAAATTCTGGCAGGGTGTCAGCTTTCGTGAGCTACAGCTCCCTTCTTCGGATACAGCTCGAATGGGAAACAGAGCAAAAGTCCAGTAGCGCCTTGAAGACTAGCAAAAATTCTGGCAGGGTGTGAGCTTTCAAGAGCCACAGCTCCCTTCTTCGGATACAGCTAGACTGGGAAACAGAGCAAGAGTGCAGAAGCGCCTTGAAGACTAGCAAAAATTCTGGCAGAGTGTGAGCTTTCGTGAGCCACAGCTCCCTTCTTCGGATACAGCTAGAATAAGAAACAGAGCAAGAGTCCAGTAGCGCCTTGAAGGCTAGCAAAATTTCTGGCAGGGTGTGAGCTTTCGAGAGCCCCAGCTCCCTTCTTCAGATACAGCTCGAGTGTGATCCCATCTATCTTTAAGTAGAGAAGTGTGAATTAGACACACAATGGCATTGTAAATGTCGAAAGCAAGTAAATGACATTAGCAGGCGTGTCTGGATTAGGTGTGATATGCAGAGGGGTAGTAGGCCCGGAGAAGTTAACTTTGGTAATGAGACAGGAATCCCAGATCTCTATTCAGTCCAGGAGAATGCATCGCCTTGTGTGTGCGCGCGCGCGTTTTAATTTCTACACCTTTTAAAACATGTACAGACAGCTCGGATGGGATAGCTGTGTTGGTCTGCCACTAGCAGTAGAAAAGAGCAGGAGTCCAGCAGCACCTGAAAGGCTAGCAAAATTTCCAGACGGGTGTGAGCTTTCGTTAGCCGCAGCTCCCTTCTTCGGATACAGCTAGAATGTGATTCCATCTATCCTTAAGTAGAGACGGAGAGACAGATGAGAGCCCCTTCCTCTGGGGTTTGTGGCTGAGAGCCGGGGTCTGTCTGCAGCGCCGAGCACATGCTAGACCGCTTTAGCTTCCCACTTCCCTCCCTCTCTGGCCTCTCTTGGGCTTGGCTCTTTAAGAGAGCTTCGTTTCTTAAAAAAAAAAAAACTGCTTGCTTTGAAGTGGGAGATGGGGGAGTTTACATTGACCCCCCCCATATGGGGGAGTTTACATTGACCCCCGTGCCCTTTCCATTATTATTCCTCGCGTTGGTTGTATTTGGGGGGAGATCTATTAAGACCCCCATAACTCCCATGGGGGAGTTTACATTGACCCCCCCTGTTGCCCTTTCCGCTATTATTTCTCGCGCTGGTTGTATTTTGGGGGAGATCTATTAAAAACCCCATAACTCCCATGGGGGAGTTTACATTGACCCCCCTTGCCCTTTCCGCTATTATTCCTCGCCTCGGTTGTATTGGGCGGGGGGAGATCTATTAAGAGCCCCATAAAAAGGGTTCTGCTTTCTCCCCCTCCCCCCTCGACTTCCGCCCTAACCAGGGCTTGGGGGGCAGGTTTTGACAGGCCGTCCTGGCCTGGCCCTCAAGAACAGGGGGGCCGTCTTGTATCCGGTGCCTGTTTCCTGCCCGTCTGACCTATCTAGTTGGGGGGCGGGGAGGGGGGGGAGAGAGACAGGCAGCGGGTGACCTTCTGAACTGCCAAAAAAGGGTGGTTGGGAGAGGGGGTGGGTGGGATCCTGTTGGATTGTTCTGGGGCGGGCGCCCCGCCCCGCACATTCCTTAGGAATGCGTCCTGATGGCACCACATGGGGGGGAGGGAGAGGAAGCCCGCCCCTCCCCGCCAATTCACTGGGGCTGGTGTCCTTGGAAAGGAGGGGAATATTGACTTCCTGGAGGAAATGGGGTGGTGATGCCAAACTAGTAAATGTCGCCTGAATCAGGGAAGAAGGGACGGTCCAAGTGCCATATGCCCCTTCAAGAGTCACCAGCAAATTGTTTATTGGACTTTTATGCTGCATTTTCCTGACCAGGTCAGGCTCAGAGCAGCTCACAAACCCTTTCAACACCATTAAAATCGACCCTAGTTTACAATTAAAACGATAACACGATTTAAAAATCCAGGCGCCCCCGAACCGTAAGCAGCACAAAGTAGCCACGGCCGGAAACCGTACAGAGGAGGAAACAAGGGAATACACATATTCTGTCAGGAAATAAATAAGAAAAAAAAATCAGCGGATAATAAAAAAGAAGGAAGGGACAGGGAGGCCAGCAAGATGGGAGCCGGCACTGTCCTCTACCATATGCCTGGTGGAACAGCTCCGTTTTACCAACCCTGAGGAATTGTTTCAAGGCCCGCGCGGCCCAGATCTCACTTGGTATAGCGTCCCATGAGTTGTGCCAATTGTCAGGAACAGAGAGGGATATGGGAGGCGTCCGAAATGTCCTGGGGTCGCGTTTGAGCCCATGAGCGTAAGTGCTGAAGTGGAGAGAGCAAAATCCCGTTATGCCCTAGGAGACCTTTCCAGGTTTGGACGTGCTGTTTTCATGCGAGCGCAGATAAAATAACGGTAACACAGCACGTTTGCCGGTGAAAAATGCAACAGCCAAAATTGGTGACCAGTTGAAGGGGTCACAGGGCTCTCCTGGCCTTTGTCTTTAAGGTGCCACATGGCACCCTGAATTGGCTGAATTTCTTGCAATTGTTATAAAGAGAGAGAGAGAATGGTGGTATAGGATAAGAACTGTGACCATAAGTATGCATCAGTGTTATTTGACAGTGTATGTGACGGTGTGCATGTTTTGGCTGCCATGTACTTAAACCCAGTTACTCCTCTAGGCCAAGACAGCGTTTCTTGCTTCCCCCTTTTAAGGGTGTCAAACCCCTTCCCTGTAACTTTTAAGTGTCTGTTTCCCTCTTTTGGGGTGAGCCATCTGACTTTAGTGACTATTTGTGAATGCGTTTGTTTTTCTGTTTTGTGAGTATACGAAGCTGCCTTTGGGCCACCGCTTTTAAACAGGGCGCCCCATTTAGATTGATAGATATTTATGGATAGGGTCTGTTTGACCAGCCAAAGGTTAAGACGTAAAATTATCTGACTTAATAAAACTGCAAAACTAATATAAATGACAAAATTAGATAAAAAGACGAATGATATTAAAATATAAGATTTAAAAACAAATCACAAGAATTAGCCTGATGTTTTTCCATCCTATTTTTGCGAGTTTTGGTTGCGATGGCACAAAGTTTGGCAGTCGGGAGCGAAAAGTGTGGAGTTTCACCCATCAGGAGCCTCTTAGTCAGGAATTCTACCGGCTTATGGGGGATTCACTGATCAGGGGAGCAATGAATTTGATACAGGCGTCGTGATAGAATGAACAGCCGAACAATACATGTTCGGATGTTTAGATTGGGGCAGGGATCTAAGGCTCTGTGCATTGCGGCCCTGCATGGAGATTAGATGCAGGTCGTCTCCAGCTCGCCCACCCCCCTTTCCTCCAGCATGAATAGCAACGGGCGCTCCCGGCCAACCGGCGGTTCCCTTCCAGCCGCATGCTGAGCCACGTGCAGGCAGAACTCTGACTCACGTTGCTTCCGTCTCAGTCCATTGATCTCAATGGAGTAACCCTGCATCCATAGGCTGACACTGTTAGTGGCTGAGGTTGCTTGAAGTTTCTGAGGGATCGAAGCTACAACGGGAGAGCCAGCATGGTGTAGCTGTTAAGAGCGGTGGACTCTGATCCGGAGAACCGGGTTTGATTCCCCACTCCTCCGCATGAGCGGCAGACTCTCATCTGGTGAACTGGATTTGTTTCCCCACTCCTACACGTGAAGAAGAAGAAGAAGAGTTGGTTTTTATATGCCGACTTTCTCTACCACTTAAGGGAGACTCAAACCGGCTTACAATCACCTCCCCCTCCCCACAACAGACACCCTGTGAGGTAGGTGGGGCTGACAGAGGTGTGACTAGCCCCAGGTCACCCAGCTGGCTTCGTGTGGAGGAGTGGGGGAACCAACCTGGTTCTCCATATTAGCCTCCGCCGCTCATGTGGAGGGAGTGGGGAATCAAACCCGGTCCTCCAAATCAGACTCCACCACTCTTAACCCACTACACCATGCCGGGTGACCTTGGGCTAGTCACAGCTCTCTTCGAGCTCTCGCAGCCACACCTACCTCACAGGGTGTCTGTTGTGGGGAGGGGAAGGTGATTGTAGCTGGTTTGATTCTTCCTTAAGTGGTAGAAAAAGTCGGCATATAAAAAACTAACTCTTCTTCCTTATGGCTGCCAAGTGATGGAGGAAATCTATTATATGTGCTTTTTTTCTAGGGGGGAAGAGAACCATGCACTTATTCATAAATGGGGGGTTCCTCCCACATTTCCCCCGTGTCCCTTTGTACTGCCGAAGAGGTAATCCATACAGTGGGCTTGCTTCTTCAGAGCGTAGTAGAAACCTCAAAGGCTCTAGAAGAAAAGACTGAATGCGGGAACATCCTGGGGTGGTCTTGGGGCTAAGCAGGAAGAGTAGCAGCGATCGCACCCCTGGTGGTCCCCAGATCGGTCCAAGTGTTTTTGGACGCTGGTGCCGAGGCCCTGTTAAATGGGTTCCTGAGTTATGAGCATGTGGAGGTTGTGGGCTGGCTTGTTTTCTCTGCTCTTTGTCAAATTGGGCCATCTTGTGCTCCCGTGTGCCTGCGACCGCCCAGGGGAGGGGGTGTCGCAGCAACGCTCGAGCAGCCTGAAGCAACAATTTCCGCTGCCTCCAGGCTAAGGCAGGAATGCAGTTTAATTCTACGAAGGCGCTTGACATGGGCGGCTTTGATTGGCAGCGAGTAATATAGAAGTCCCGTGGACTTGTGCGGGTGGCAGCGTTAAGCCCGTGTTTAAATCGAATGGCAACCGAGGGCCTTAAAAAAAATAAGTGCATAACTGTTTGGATCTTAACCTAGTTGGGTTCGAAAGCTGTGATTTAGGTGATTTGGCCTAAAGAATGGTTTTGCTTGGCATGGATGCCTAGTGGCGTCGCAACTTTACGTGGCAGATTTCGTCATTGGCCCTGATGAAATTGGGAGCGGGGCCTGGCTGTGTGCACAAATCCTCTGTAACTGAGGGCCTGGGCCGCGTCTTGAAGGGCTGCCGTACGGAGGAGGGTGCCGAGTTGTTTTCTGTTGCCCCAGAAGGTCGGACCAGAACCAATGGGTTGAAATTAAATCTGTCTAGACATTAGGAAGAACTTTCTAACAGTTGGATCGGTTCCTCAGTGGAACAGGCTTCCTCGGGAAGTGGTGAGCTCTCCTTCCCTGGAGGTTTTTGAGTAGAGGCTAGATGGCCATCTGTCAGCAATGCTGATTCTATGACCTTAGGCAGATCACGAGAGGGAGGGCATCTTGGCCATCTTCTGGGCATGGAGTAGGGGTCGCTGGGGGTGTGTGGGGGAGGTGTGAATTTTCTGCATTGTGCAGGGGGTTGGACTAGATGACCCTGGTGGTCCCTTCTAACTGGATGATCCTATTATTCTTCCTGCTTGGCTGAAAGGCTATGACGGTTGATCCACCTTACCAAAAAAGTAAATAAAACCAGATGCTTTGCTTGCAAGCAATAGCATCCAACCCCTTGTGCGTCAGGAGTGGCGTTTGGCCATTCCTTGAAACCTGCCCTCTGTAAGGATCAGCCTGGTTCTTGGATGAAACCACTCTGGCAGCATTACGGGGGTGCTCGTGAGTCTTGCTTCCAACACAGGAGGGGACGGACACCCCCCCCCTCTTTGACTGGGGCTGCTGTTGGCTGGGCCCCGAGGCAAACCCCAGCAAGCAGGCTCAAGGGACCATGCCTCAAAGGGCCCTGCTGATGGGAAGGGCCAGTTCTGAATTAATTGCAGGTGTTTTATTATTCTGAGTGTGAATATCTGCTTATTAATGGTGGTCAAGTGTGAAAATGGCCCGCTTTGTGGTTTTTATTTATTTATTTGTGGCCTGTGCCTAAAATAAGTTGACCTGAAGCTGTGTTTTCTGCCATGTGATCCTCTCACATGGAAACCACTATAGTGAAAACCACTGCCCTCTTCTGATATTGCCTTGTTTTTTTTAGCCATTATTGCATTTGCTGGCTTAGATTTGCAAATCTGCTTTTGGAAAGTTGAGCCCTGCGCTCAAGTGAGAGTCCTTGAATACATACTTGGAAGGGGGCAGTGTCTGCCAAAATCTCAGGAAGAGATTGCTTTAAACAAACAAACAAGAATCTAGCATTCTGTAAGTGGGCTTTGACTTTGCCGTGACTGACAACCAGAGTGAATTATGCAAAGTGGCCTCATTGGCATGACTTATTCATTCAGGACCGAGAATTGGGTTGTGTCTGTTTTGTGGAGTAGACGCAGCTCTGGTGCTTCTCTGCCTAAATTCAAATACTCTGTTTCAATCAGGGAATGGATGGAGTGACAGCTTAGAACGTAAGAAAAGCCCTGCTGGATCAGACCAAGGTCCATCAATTCCAGCAGTCAGTTCACACAGTGGCCAACCAGGTGCCTCCAGGAAGCCCACAAGCAAGACGACTGCAGCAGCATTCTCCTGCCTGTGTTGCACAGCACCTAATACAATTACATATAATTATAATAAGAACATAAGAAAAACTCTGCTGGCTCAGACCAAAGCCCATCGAGTCCAGCAGTCTGGTCACACAGTGGCCAACCAGGTGCCTCTAGGAAGCCCACAAACAAGATGACTGCAGCAGCATTATCCTGCCTGGATATAATAGGCATGCTCCCCTGATCCTGGAGAGAATAGGTATGCACCATGACTAGTATTCATTTTGACTAGTAGCCATGGATAGCCCTCTCCTCCATGAACATGTCCACTCCCCTCTTAAAGCCTTCCAAGTTGGCAGCCATCACCACATCCTGGGGCAGGGAGTTCCACAATTTAACTATGCATTGTGAGAAGATATGTTTCCTTTTATCTGTTCTTGAATATCCAACTGCCATTTATTTTTAGTTTCCTTTTACTAATATATTTATATACTGATTTTCTGTAAGGCATGTTCAGACCTGGAGAGCCGGGTTTGATTCCCCACTCCTGTACTTGAGCGGCGGAGGCTAATCTGGGGAGCCGGGTTGGTTTCCCCGCTCTTCCACACGAAGCGAGCTGGGTGACCTTGGGCTAGTCACAGCTCTCTTAGAGCTCTCTCAGCCCCACCTACCTCACAGGGTGTCTGTCGTGGGGAGGGGAAGGGAAAGTGATTGTAAGCCGGTTTGATTCTTCCTTAAGTGGTAGAGAAAGTCAGCATATAAAAACCAACTCTTCTTCCTCCTCAAGGTGATTTGGGTGTGGTGTGGTGGTTAGAGTTTAAAACTAGGATCAGGGTGACCTAGGTTCGAATCTTCACTCTGCTGTGGAAGCTTACTGGGTGAGCTTTTGACCGTCACTATCTTTGCCTAACCTACCGCACAGGGCGACTGTTGTGAGACTAACATGGAGGAAGGGAGAGTGATGTCATAAGCTCTTTTAGGGTCCATAATTGGAAGAAGAATAGAGTATAAATGTCTAATTAAATAGTTTATTTTTAAAGATCCCAATAAAAATTTCAAGCATGCAAATGGCAGCAGGTAATGTTCAGGCATAACAAAGTCATATTCAAAACCCTCCCTGAACACCCAGGTATTTAAAAATCAGTGGGTGCCCCTTTTGTGATGGGTTGTGGCTAAGCTCCTGTGGCAGGGAGTTCCACAGTTAGGGGTGGCTGTTGCAAAGGCTTTCACAAGCATCCCAGCTGGAGGCTCATGGGATAGCGCAGGTCTCAGTAGTAGAATCCTCTCGGGTGCTGTTGGGGTTCAGGCGGCTCTTTACAGCTTCACTGTTTCATTTCTGGAGTTCCTAAAGGTCAAAACTTTTAACAAGGCCAAGAAACGTAGTTCATGCAAGATACTAGTTGAAGCAGGTCCCATCGAACATGGCTGGGTGCTGCTTTCTGAGCCAGTTAAGCTTTTAGGCAGCCTTCAAAGGCAGCCCCAGGTGGAGCACATCAGTGTAGTCTATGCTTCAAAGTTGGAAGGACAGTCCAGGTGATCTGAAGGTATAAAGTTTGATGCTGATTCCTAGAAATTTGGAATATTTCTCCTTGTTTTGCGCAACTAAACTCTGTTTTTGGGGTCATTGTCTCTTAGGAAGTATGCATTTTTCCCCCCAGTGGAGAGATACTGCTGTTCCATAACAGAAGACTCGGCCAAAATTAGTCACGATCCACCCGCCGAACTTAGTCATGAGTAATTCATCCCGTGTTTTCGGTAGCATTTAGTCATGAGTAACTTCAGCTCACTAGTTAGGCAATAGTCCAGCTCAAGCCTGTGAGTTTAAAGGGGAGAAATGCCTTGTGGTGTAACTGTGGTCGTGCTTCCTTTTTAGGGCTTCTGTTGAGCTCCAGGGGGAAATACTGTGTTTAGGATCTGACAATTAGAAACACAGCCATTCACGCTGTGTTAATTGAACCTAACTTTTCTCCAAGTGCTTGAAGAAGAAGAGGAGTTGGTTTTTATATGCCGACTTTCTCTACCACTTAAGGGAGACTCAAACAGGCTTACAATCACCTTCCCTTCCCCTCCCCACAACAGTCACCCTGTAAGGTAGGTGGGGCGGAGAGAATGTGACTTGCTCAAGGTCACCCAGCTGGCTTCGTGTGTAGGAGTGGGGAGATGAATCCAGTTCACCAGATGAGCCTCCGCCGCTCATGTGGAGGAGAGGGGAATCAAACCCGGTTCTCTAGATCAGACGCCACCGCTCCAAACCACCGCTCTTAACCACTACACCATGCTGGCATTTAACTGTCCGTCCCCTACAAATATGTTTTGCAAAAGCGTGCAGGCTTCTGTCTTTTCCGAAACCTGCTGGAACTGTGGGAGCATTTCTAAGCAGGTCTGCTCAGAAGTCAAGCCCCATGCTATTCAGCGGGTCTTACTCCCAGGAGAGCGTTCGTAGGATTGCAGCCTGTGATTCATCCCAAGTTATATATATTTTATGAAAGTGGCAAATTTCTCAGAACTGACATTCGTTGGGTTATTGGAAGTTGGGCTGCTCAGTACACACATGAACGCATGAAGTTGCCTTCTACTGAATCAGACCCTTGGTCCATCAAAGTCAGTACTGTCTACTCAGAACGGCAGCAGCTCTCACATGAACACATGAAGCTGCCTTCTACTGAATCAGACCCTTGGTCCATCAAAGTCAGTATTGTCTACTCAGACTGGCAGCAGCTCTCCTGGGTCTCAGACGGGTCTTTCATATCACCTACTTGCCTAGTCGCTTTAACTGGAGATGCCGGGGATTGAACCTGGGACCTTCTGCATGCCAAGCAGATGCTCTGCCACTGAGCCACTGCCCCTCCCCACCACAGCTCCCAGCCGTGTACACGAGTGTGGGTCTGCTCTAGAGTAAGGGGCTGAGAGGGTACAATACGAAAGAACCGTTGCTCTCCTTGATTCTTTAGATTGCCGAGAGGGAGGGCACCTTGGCCATTTTCTGGGCATGGAGTCGGGGTCACTGGGTGTGTGGGGGAGGGAGGTAGTTGTGAATTTCCTGCATTGTGCAGGGGGTTGGACTAGATGACCCTGGTGGTGCCTTCCGACTCTGATTCTATGACCCTAGAGGCTGTCCCTCCCCCCACAAAGGAGGGTTGTCTTCTGGGCAACACTTAAGAGTTCTGGGTGATTTGGGGGCACTAAGGATGCAAGAGCTAGACTGGAGTCCTGTAGCCCCTTAGATAGCTGATGAAGGGAGCCTTGACTCTTGAAAGCTTACACCCTGAAAATCTTGCAGCTCACCAGTAGCTCACAGGCTGTTGCACACCGACACGGCTATCCTCTGAAATAGGGTTGCCAACCTCCAGGTACTAGCTGGAACTCTCCTGCTATTACAACTGATCTCCAGCCGATACCAGTTGCCCTGGAGGAAATGGCCACTTTGACAATTGGACACTATGGCATTGAAGTCCCTCCCCTCTCCAAACCCTGCCCTTCTCAGGGGCCTGGCAACCCTACTCTGAAAGAATGCAAGAAATATCAGTAGCTAATGGGGAAGTCTGTCTTAGACACAAACCCCCCCCCCAACTCCATCCTACTATGCATTTTGAATCAGTGAAGTCTCATCAGAAAAAAACCATTTTGCTCATTCTGAGAAAGGTTTCTTAGTAGTTACTTCTGTGCTTGCTAAAATTTCTTTCCATTGAAAAAAAAACCCTGGGGGGGGGACCTTAGGAGTGGACTAGTTTTTCCAGAAAAAGAAAAGCCCAGCTTTCCCCCTGAGCCCTTCTATCTCTAGCCGAGCGTGTAAACGCGGTGGAGACGGAGCCGCCACCACCGCCGTGGTTCCTTGGCAGCTCAATTTTGTGGATCCCCACCGAGGTTGTTTGCGACGCTGGGAAAAGAGCAGTCCCTGCCTCCCTGATGACGTTTGGGGTCTTGGCACAAGGGCGCCGGTGACGAGTCGCTCTGGGCTCGGAAAGAATGAAGTCATCGGTGGCTGAATGTCACAAGGCAGGGAACGGAGGGCCCCGGACGGTAAATCTGTCTTGCACAATTGTGCTGGGTGTGCAGGTGGAAACGGAAGGAGTCAGCCTGCTTGCTGAAAATAGAGGCTGCCAAGCAGGCCTCCTAAGGCCTTCAGTGTCCTAAGGGAGCTGCTGGCAGTTGCCATAAGCGCCTGTAGTCTTGCACGTGGCTACTTGTCATGAAACCTTTCCCCTACAGGGACCCTTCTTTCTGTGTGCCTTCTTTCGGACCCCTGCATGCTGTGTGAACTAGGGTTGCCAAGTGCCGGGTGGTGGCGGGCAACCCCCCCCCCCCGCTAATCCACCTGGCTGTCCACCGACCAGCTGTGGGTCAGCGGGCAACGCGTGCCCGCGCCTGCCCGCTGCGCCACGTCTCTTCCGGTTTACAGCTGGAAGCACAACATCGCAAGGGGCCTTTACCGCTCATCGCAAGGGGCCTTTGCCAATCAAACAGAGTTTGAGTGGTAAACATACCCTTGCGATGCGGCACTTCCGGGTGTAAACCAGTCGTGACATGATCACGTCAGCGCCGCCGCGTGCGCAATCTCACCTCCACCCCAAAAACCTCCTGCTGGAGGAGAGGGGGGGACCTGGTAAGCCTATGTGTGAACCCATGAACCCATGAAGCTGCCTAATACTGAATCAGACCCTTGGTCCATCAAAGTCAGTATTGTCTACTCAGACCGGCAGCGGCTCTCCAGGGTCTCAGGCAAAAAGTCTTTCACATCACCTACTTGCCTGGTTCCTTTTAACGAGATGCCGGGGATTGAACCTGAGACCTTCTGCATGCTAAGCAGAGGCCCTTTCACTGAGCCACAGCCCCTCCTACCTTGGCCCCCAAAGAGGATGCTGCTTTATTCACACTTCGAAGGCATCCAGTGACACATGAACCCATGAAGCTACCTTATACTAAGGTAGAAAGTATACACCACCTGCCGCCTGGTCGTTTTAACTGGGGATGCCAGGGATAGAACCTGGGACCTTCTGTGTGCAAAGTAGAGGCTCTTCCGCTGAGCCACAGCCCCTCCCCTATGGTCTTGTGGGACCATTTTCCCTGTGGCTCACGTTAGAGATGCAACAGCACAAGTGTCAGTCCGAGAAATGACTTGCAGAAGCATGTGTCTGTTATCAGTGGCTTGGATCCTGCCATAACGTTTGTCCTAATGGAGAGGGGTGTATGTGATTTTTGCCAATTCTCCCCTCCTGCGGATCTCCAGCTTGCCCCTCGTGCTTTTTTTTGGGGGGGGGGCTGTCCCTCAGGAGCAGCTTTTCCAGGTGAGGAAGTCCTGTTCATGTTTTCAGATCTTGGGAAAACTGAAGCTTTTGCCAAAATTAAAAAGCGCATTAAAGAGCTCGATTATAACAGCACTACTTTTCGGGCTCGTCGTGTCTGTTCATCCCAGTTCTTCGGAATACCCCCTCCACGTGGTCTGCCTGCCTATACATATTATCTAACAACTCCTCGTCTCTGTAGAGCTTTTTGCTTGGCTAGATTGAATGCTAACCCTTCTATGGTAATGCAGGGCAGAATTCTGAATATACCATACTCAGACAGGATCTGCCCTTGCTCTTCTGGCTCTATTGACACATTAGCCCATGCCCTTTTGGAATTCCCCTTTTACGAGGAACTTCGATCGCACTATATTTCCCCCCTTTTAATATACAAATCCAATGCCTCTGTGACTGACATAATGCCTTTTTTACTAAGCGACAGGGACCCCAAGGCTACATTGTCAGTGGCAAGATTTGTTTCAGTCCTTATATCCCTCCAACACTAGATATATGCTGCTCAAGATCAATTGATCAAGGAGCTTCTAAAGGATAAAAGGAAAAGGAAGTCCTGTTCTACTGATGGAAATGCCTTAAGTGGAGATGTACTGTAGGATGGAAGCTTGTGCCGGCTGCAGCTTACGCAGACATTACTTAGTCTCTCCGATGACTTCATAGTGCTACTTCCTCGATTTCTGTAACCCTTCCCACCCACAGCTCTATACGTCTGACGCTTACAAAAAGAAACGCGCCCCACACTTCTCAGTTGGAATGTTTGTGAACGTTCCAAAACGCCTTAGCCTTGCGATCCAGATCCGTTTCAGCCAAAAGCCATGGGAGATTCGAATGCCGCAGGCCTACTTCTAGCTCATTTCTATCCGTTGTCCAGTTAGCTCAGTTGTTTCTTTCAAAGGGACATCTTCTGTAGTTTAATTTTATGGCAGGGGTGCCCAACGTTTTTGAGCCTGTGGGCACCTTTGGCGTTCTGACATGGCATAGTGGGCGCAGCCACAAAATGAGCTGCCGCTGGAGGCAGAGCCACCCACAGAATGGCTACTGCAGTGTGCCTTCAGTCACACAGTGAATATCCTTGCGTTGTGGTGGCCGCTGCTGCCGAAGCAAAGTTTTAAAAAATCCGATGGCCAACTAGGGTTGCCAGCTGCCAGGTACAAGCTGGAGATCTGCTATTACAACTGATCTCCAGCCGATAGAGATCAGTTCCCCTGGAGAAAATGGCTGCTTTGGCAATTGGACTCTGTGGCATTGAAGTCCCTCCCCTCCCCAAACCCCGCCCTCCTCAGGCTCTGCCCCCCAAAACTCCTGCTGGTGGCAAAGAGGGACCTGGCAACCCTATGGCCAACCAGCAGCTGATCCCACCCACTTTCGAAACACTTAGGCCAGGGGTCGGCAAACCGTGGCTCGCGAGCCGCATGCGGCTCTTTGGCCCGTTGAGTGCGGCTCTCCGAATTTGGTTCGGAGCCCCTGCTCTCGCGCCTGCTTGCGCTGGCAGCCGGGCTGTGGAGCCGGCGCGCCTGAGAGCGAGCGAACGAGAGAGAGCAGGCGCGCTGTCTCTCCCCCCCCCACTGTGGAGGATGGCTGGGTCCCCCTTTCCCTCAATGGTTGGGAGGCTAAAGCCTCCCCTCCAGCCGCATGATTGCTGGGCGGGCGGCTCGGCGGTTCCTGGCCCGCCCCACCCGCCTATCAACTGTGGGCCTCCGGAGGCCAGGTCTACTGCCAAGAAAGCCAATGGGTAGACCTGGCCTCCCAATGGGACTCAGCCGGAGGCCAGGTCTACCAATAGGCTTTTATGGCGGTAGACCAGGCCTCCAGACGGGAAGGGGGAAATGGCAGGGACTTACAATTTAATTTTTATCAATAAATAAAATCACTATTAGGTATGATACCAAGTTTTATTCAGTGTACCTTTAGTTTAATTAAGACTTAAAACTTTAATTAAAGTTTATTAAGTTAATAAACAGTGTGTACCTACCTATATAGTTAAAGTTTAAGAAATTTGGCTCTCAAAAGAAATCTCAATCGTTCTACTGTTGATATTTGGCTCTTTTGACTAATGAGTTTGCCGACCCTTGACTTAGGCCATTTATGCACAGGAGGTTTTGCCTTGGACTTGCTGCTCAATAGATGCACATTTTTCCTATCCACATTTTCAAAACTCAAAAATAAGCCCCCATGCATAAAGGGCCTTGGTGGGCGCCCGGAAATGTGCTGGCAGCCTCCATGGCACCCACGGGCACCATGTTGATCCCTGCTCTATGGGTACCAGCTGGATATTAGGGGGGGGAAATTTGCAGTAAGCATTGGTTGACAGTGGAATCAGCTGCCTAGGGAGGTGGTGAGCGCCCCCTCACTGACAGTCTTTGAGCAGAGGCTGGACAAGCACTTGTCAGGGAGTCATTGAGCAGGGGGTTGGACTAGATGGCCTGTACGGCCCCTTCGAACTCTTATGATTCTCTGGGGTTGTGTGTAACCCAGAGCAGATTGGAAGTATTTTTTCACTCGACGCATAGTTGAATTGTGGAACTCCCTGCCCCAGGATGTGGTGATGGCTGCCAGCTTGAAGGGCTTTAAGAGGGGCGTGGACATATTCATGGCTATTAGTTAGAATGGATACTAGTCATGCTGCATACCTATTCTCTCTAGTATCAGAGGAGCATGCCTATTATTTTGGGTGCGGTGGAACACAGGCAGGATGGTGCTGCTGCAGTTGTCTTGCTTGTGGGCTTCCTAGAGGCACCTGGTTGGCCACTGTGTGAACAGACTGCTGGACTTGATGGGCCTGGGTCTGATGGCCTTTCTTATGTTCTTATTGTTCTCCAGTGACCCAGTTTTGAGGTGTTAATGCCTTGCGGTTTCTCTGACTTCCAGGTGGCTATGAGCGGTTTCATGCAGAGTATCCAGAATTCTGTGCAAAGACCAAATCTCTCGCGCCAGCATCTCCGCTGGCCTCTGTGGACATTGTCGAGCACGGCTGCAGTTCCTGTGGGACCCCCCAGCACGATCAGGTCAGCTTTCTTATGCTTACCCCCTCCTCCAGGTTTAAATTAAATTAGTCACCAAAAGAAGCTGTTTATACCCAGACAGAGGCGTGCCAGTAAAACACACCTGCCATTTATACAAGAGGTAAAAAAATTATAGCAGTTGAGCCAAAAACATTCCTAATTAAAATTTCCAAATAATTTATAATAAAATTGACCAAATTATGATTTAATCTAATTGCAATTGCCCAACATTAGGGGTCGAACTTGATATGCTACTGCACAAAATTTGGCTAGACGGAGGAGTAACAACTCTGAATCTATGTTACTGTGAATGTCCAAAATGTGGAAACTTCTGAGAACGGGCAGGAAATGGTGAACGTGGTTGCTTATTAGTCAGAAGTGTGCTATTTTAGCTAACATTTGGAATTGGAAATGGTTTTTGCCCAAGTCCTTGCATTTTTGGGCTTCTATGCAGCAAGTCAGGGTCTGGGAGGTCCAGGTTCAGATCCCCGCTTCTGCCATGGAGACTTGCTGGCCCTGTATCCTCTGCGTTGCATGCACACTCAGCCAAACCTACCTTGTTGTTGTGAGGATAAAAGCAGGGGAGAGGAGAATGGCGGAAGCCACTCTGGGTCCTCATTGGGGAGAACGGCGGGGTGTAAATTAAGGACATAAAATTCTGTGCAAGAGCGACAGAATTACACCACGTGGCGCTTCCAGTGGATTTCAGCATCCTGAGGAGCTTGCCCATTTTTAAAAAGCATAGTGCTGGAAAGATGAAGGGAGCGAATGAACCAGCGGTGTCTGAGAAGCTGGGAAGTGGCCTCCCCGAGACTAGTAGAACAGTTTGTGAAAAATGAAGGAAATTGGCTTAGTCTGGACTGTTAGAAGAAGAGTTTTTTTTAAAATAAGCTGACTCTCTACCGCTTAAGAATCAAAGCGGCTTCCAATCACCTCCCCCCTCCCCCACAACAGACACCTTGTGAGGTAGGTGGGGCTGAGAGTGTTCCGAGAGACCTGTGACTAGCCCACGGTCACCCATGTGGAGAAGTAGGGAAACCAACCTGGTTCACCAGACTGGAGTCTGCCACTCATGTGGAGGAGTGGGGAATCCAACCCGGTTCTCCAGATTAGAGGCCACCGCTCCTAACCACTACACCACGTTGCCAAATTTTAGTTATGTTGTTTTTTAGTCCAGAAGTCCAGTTCTTTTGATTACCGGCCTTTGCAGATAGAAGCCACAGGGGTCATTCCAGTTGGGTTTTCCTTCATCAAAAGCTCTCTGGTTTTGTCACTGTGTCAAGCTGACTTCTTCTCTCCCCCCCCCCTTGTTGTTTCTCCTCTTCCTTCTCCCCTGGAGCAGGGTGGGCCAGTCGAAATCCTTCCTTTCCTGTACCTCGGCAGTGCTCATCACGCCGCGAGGAGAGACATGCTGGATGCTTTGGGGATCACTGCTTTGCTCAATGTTTCGTCGGACTGCCCGAACCACTTTGAAGGACACTTTCAGTACAAATGCATTCCGGTGGAGGATAACCACAAAACAGACATCAGCTCCTGGTTCATGGAAGCCATTGAATACATAGGTATGTCCAGGCTTTGAGGGAGTGAAGCTTAGGTGCTATGAACGGCGAACGTCCTATCCTTAACAGCCTTGCTCAGATCTTGCAAATCGAGGGCCGTAGCTTCGTTGATCCATCTCTTGTTGGGTCTTCCTCTTTTTCTGCTGCCTTCAACTTTTCCTAGCATGACTGTCTTTTCTAGTGACTCTTGTCTTCTCGTGTGACCAAAATACGATAGCCTCAGTTTAGTCATTTTAGCTTCTAGGGTCAGTTCAGGCTTGATTTGATCTAGAACCCACTGATTTGTTTTTTTTGGCAGTCCAGGGTATCCGTAACACTCTTCTCCAACACCACATTTCAAAGGAATCTACTTTCTTCCTATCAGCTTTCTTCATTGTCCAGCTTTCACACCCACACATAGTAATGGGGAATATGATGGCATGAATTAACTTGGTCTTGGTTGCCTAATGATACAATACGATAAAGTTGGTTCTTTTTAGCTTCTAGGGTCAGTTCAGGCTTGATTTGATCTATAACCCCCTGATTTTTTTTGGCAGTCTTTGAATCCTCTTAAGTATTTGAATCCTCTTAAGTACCATATATTCTTATTAGAAAAAGAAACTTATTTAAATTTACTAGGTTCTATTCATCATCAGATAGATAGATAGATAGATAGATAGATAGATAGATAGATAGATAGATAGATAGATAGATAGAAGAAGAGTTGCTTTTTATATGCCGACTTGCTCTACCACTTAAGGAAGAATCAAACCGGCTTACAGTCACCTTCCCCTCCCCTCCCCACAACAAGACACCTGTGAGGTAGGTGAGGCTGAGAGAGCTGTGACTAGCCCAAGGTCACCCAGCTGGCTTGGTGTGTAGGAGTAGGGGAACAAATCCAGTTCACCAGATTAGCATCGGGGACTCAAACCCAGTTCTCCAGATTAGAGTCCACTGCACCAAACCACCGCTTTTAACCACTACACCACACTGGTTAGTTAGTTGTTATAGTTATTCAGCTGACCACCACACTGGTTAGTTGTTATAGTTATTCAGGTGACACCCCCACTGTTCTGTTCTCTTCCCTGTGTCTCTCCCCCCGCAGACTCTGTGAAGGCGTGTCACGGCCGGGTCCTCGTGCACTGCCACGCTGGCATCTCCCGCTCCGCCACCATCTGCTTGGCCTACCTGATCATGAAGAAGCGGGTGAAGCTGGAGGAAGCCTTCGAGTTCGTCAAGCAGCGCCGGAGCATCATCTCGCCAAACTTCAGCTTCATGGGACAGCTGCTGCAGTTCGAGTCCCAGGTGCTGGCTACGTCGTGTGCCGCCGAGGCGGCCAGCCCCTCGGGGACACTGCGGGAGCGGGGGAAGTCCGCCTCCACCCCCACCTCCCAGTTCGTCTTCAGCTTCCCGGTTTCGGTGGCGGTGCATGCCAGCCCCGGCACCCTCCCTTTCCTGCACAGCCCCATCACCACCTCCCCTACTTGCTAGAGGGGGCCGCCACGGGTTGGACCCCGACGCGGAACACTGTCTCACGCCCCCCCCCCCCCGCTGGCCACAGATAGAACTGCAATAAAGTACTCTGCATCCATCCAAAGAGGGCATGGTACCGGCTGAAGCTACTGCTGAACAGGGCCTTAGGGAGGTGTGTTGGTGGGGTGGGGTGGGGTGGGGGGTAGAGGAAGTTCTAGCGTGTCCTTGGCTGGCACGTCTTACCTCATTTTTTTAAAAAAAGCTTGAAGTTGTGAAATCCTAAAAGAGAAATATTGAACGTTTTGGTGTGGGGGAGAGAGAGACGATTCAGTTTGGCCTGTCGTGGCCGGTAGCTGCAGCACTGTTCTCATCTGAGCTCCATTTAGCTGGACGGATATGGATTTTGATGTTTTGTGTGCCTCATGCCACCATTTTTTACTTACAGCTACAGCTGACGTGGGGGCCACCATTTCCCAAAGTGCCTGGTTTTTGATTTGGCAGTGGGTTACAAATTCCAAATTGTTGCTGTTATTATTATTTTGAGGCTGGTTGCCTCTGCTCTCTTTAAACCCTGGGAAGGCTATGTTAAAAAAAAAGAGAGAGAGAGAAATCTTCAATTTGGCCAGTGGTGAAAGTGCCTTTCTGCTGTCTGCAAGTGCACAAGATAAAGGTGGTTGTGGCTTCCTAGATGGGTGTGTGTGTGATATTGTCGTGGAAGGGCTACCCTACTTAGCCTCGGTTGGTTTAAGTGCCATAGAATAAGAGCTATTTTAATGCGCCTGTGTTGTGGGAGAAAATAATGGGCGCTCTGCTTTGGAAATGAGGCTGCAAACCAGAACTCCACCAGTATCTCTAAGTAACAGGAAAGCGCTCTGTGCCTATTAGTGTACCC
Source organism: Euleptes europaea (assembly GCF_029931775.1). Lineage (NCBI taxonomy): Eukaryota > Metazoa > Chordata > Lepidosauria > Squamata > Sphaerodactylidae > Euleptes > Euleptes europaea. The sequence continues at coordinate 14,646,571 of NC_079315.1, forward strand.
AGCGTACTGATATGTGCAGGCTGGGGGTTGGGCTTATCGATGGAGGAGAGCCATGAACGCATGGGTGAGCCCAAGAGTTACCTTCTCATACTGACCACCTGTAGCACAGGTTAAGACATGGCTTGAGGGGTGGGCTACGTGTCCTTTGCTGCTGAACTGGGAATGTTGAGTAAGAATGTAGAAAACAACCCCCCCCCAAAAAAAAAAGTTTGGCGGCTTAGTAAACAAGGTCCGTCGAGTTCATTTTGGTTTGAAAAGTGGCATCCTGGACACCTGGAAATTTCCAAGGAGCATTACCGTACTCCCTTCCCCTGGCTCAGAGATGTACTACTCTTGAAGATGGAGGTTCCACTTGACTGCTGATTTCTATCATTCCCTGAACTTGTCCAAGCCTTTTATACTGGCGTCGTACCTTGTGCTAGTGGAGTGGATCCTACAAACTTTTCTGCTTGACCTTGCCCGAGTCCCTCTTCCGTGAGTGCCAACGTGACCTTTTTAGTGGTCCGAAGTGTGGAGAATCCCCCCAGACCCAACACAGTGAATGCTCTCAACTAATTTTGTTGTGCGCAGAAGTGCTTCCCTGTTTTCAGTCCTGAATCTCTTGGCAGCCGGTTCCAAATACACAAACGCCTTTCTGTATTACTAGCTGTAATGTTAGGTGTATAACCATTGTCTGCTTTTATAGGGTAATGATTTCCCCCCCTAATCCGGCTGAAGCTAGAGAACCCCCCCAACACACACAACCTCCAATGAAGGGCTGGTATTTTTTGAAAGATTTCGAGATTGGGGCAGGGAGACCTTCTGCACGCCTCCTTGCCCCATTTGGAAAGAGCTTCTGGAACACTCGAGAGACGCATGATGCGCCGGTTCTGGCGTTTCGAAATTTTTACGATTGCCGAAGTTGCTATAAATCTTGCTATAAATGACTCAATCTTCTGATGGGGTGACGTTCTGAGGGAAGCCAACAGAATTTCAGCGCCTCGGCCGACGTCGCTGGAGAAGTTTTGCACAGCCTGTAGTTAGCAAACAGCATTTAAACACCGTTAAATCCGGAGGCAAAACCCCCATCTGAGATGGCAGATTATGGGTGTATTACATGAGTGGAACCTGGTGTGTAGCACCCCTGGGGGTGGGTGGGTGATGCACACCAGAGCCCCCAACTCCCTCAATAAGAAAATGGAAATTAAAGGTGGAAAAGGAACCTTAGGAGCCCAGCGTTAACATGACTGCCCTTTTCCTTCATCACTTAAATAGAGAAAAGCCAACAGCTTCTCCCCCCCAATATTTTCCTTTGCTACCTTCGCCTGTCTGGGTGGGTTTAACAAGGTTCCTTCTCCCAGCCTTCCCGCAATATTATTTACTAGGATGAATAAAGGAGGCTTTTCCCGCCCTTCTGTTTCCAGAAATCGTGCATGAACCAAGAGGTTCTCATGCTTTGTGATCCAAAGTAGGCCGGGGAAGACCTGGTCACTATAGAATTCCCCGGCGGGACCTTTGTTTCCTGTGTTTATTATGATGATACTTTATTACGGTCAAAGACCAGCATAAAAAATATCACAGAAGTAAGTATAATAAATAAAATCAATTAAGTTACATTAAATTATTGTTTTAAAACCTTAAGATAGATCTAAAATCAAAATTAGTATTCATCCTTCTGTTGCTTTCACCATAGCATGTCTTATCCTTGGTGCAATGAAACCGAATTTTGCAGCAAGTTTGGTGACGTTCGGGTCTTTATCTGAGAGGAGATATTTAACATAAAATTCCTCCGTGCGGGCAGGTAACTTTCTTAATAGTGGTTGGATCAGCTCTCTTGTTTCCTCCGCGGCTGGGTGTTGCTCTCTGAATTTCAACAAGTAGGCGGGGGGGGGGGGAGACCTCTGGCACTGCCTCCCAGCTGACTCTGGGAGGTCAACGTGGCTTTAATTCTGTTGCACAGGGAGTAGGTGCTAAGATGTTATACTCCTTGGCTAGTGGTAGGAAAGCAGAGTCCGTTCACACTAGGGTTCCCAGCTCCGGGTTGGGAAATACCTGGAAATTTTAGGGGAGGAACCTGAGGAGGGTGGGGTTTGGAGAGGGACTTCAACGCCGTAGAGTCCAATTGCCAAAGCGGCCATTTTCTCCGGGTGAAATGATCTCTGTTGGCGGGATAGCACTTGTAATAGCAGATCGCCAGACACCGCCTGGAGGTTGGCAACCCTAATTCACACCCCCAGTCTGCTCTCTCAGATGCGGGTTTCGTCCTTCCTCAGGGCAAGGCTAGGACCAAGCCTTAGGATTTGACCTTGGTTTAAAGACTAGCTTTTCAAGGGCATTCTAGGCATGCCCCCTGCTAAGGGCTATGCAAAACTCTTGGGAAGTTGGGCTAGGCGCCTTGCAATTGTATTGGCTTTCCTCAGCACTTTAAGAAAGGCCCTCAAAGTGTGAATAATTGCCTCTCTTGGATCTAAAGTTGCCAGGACTGGAAGTTGTGTTTGGAAAGCTGGCCTCTTTACCTTTTTAAGGACTGTAAAAAAAAGAAAACATTCCCTTTAAGTGCAGGCCTGCGTTTCAAAGACGTCACCCGGAGGGCGAGTGCGAGCAGGAAGACATTAAGTCTTACTTAGCAATATGCTCGTGAGGAGAACCACCCCGCCTCCTGGCCTGTTGCAGCCACGGTTTTTGACACCAGGAAAAAGTGGTCCCCTTAAGAACATGAAAGCCCTGCTGGATCAGACCAAGGTCCATCAAGTCCAGCAGTCTGTTCACACAGCGGCCAACCAGGTGCCTCTAGGAAGCCTGCAAACAAGACGACTGCAGCAGCATTATCCTGCCTGTGTTCCACAGCACCTAATATAATATATAATATAATTATAATTACATAAGAAAAGCCATGCTGGATCAGACCAAGGTCCATCAAGTCCAGCAGTCTGTTCACACAGGGGCCAACCAGGTGCCTCTAGGAAGCCCCCAAACACGACTGCAGCAGCACCATCCTGCCTGTGTTCCACAGCACCTAATATATAGTAGGCACGCTCCTCCGATCCTGGAGAGAATAAGGTATGCATCATGACTAGTATCCATTTTGACTAGTATCCATGAATACCCCTCTCCTCTTAAAAGCCCCCTTCAAAATTGAGAAAAGCAGCAAGCACCTTAAATTATCTTTATCCAAATGAGGCTTAAGAAAGCAAAATTGGGGTTTCTAAGCCTTATTCATGGTCCTCTAAAGGAAATGGTTGGCTACTGGCAATGTTGGACGGGGTGGACCACCAGTCTTACGTTCTTAAATCCCCCGTCCCCAATATTTGCTTGTCTGGTCCGACCAGGTTGCAGTCCAGCTTTTTGGAGAAATTAATGCAAACCCCAGGGCTTTAGTGGCCTTCTCACATGCCTCTTAACATGTTCACAGGCCTGGTCCTTCCCTCTGTGGCCAAAAGATGAGTTTAAAATGCCCCCTTGTGGGAGCCATCTTGGCTTCCCTTCCTTCATGGTTGAGCTTTTGATACAAAGAACCCCACACCAAGGCAATATCCCGTTCCCACCTCTTTACTTACGTGTGTATTTTTTACATAGGGTTTCTTCTCTAAACGTGTCCGATTATTATTGTGTGTGTGTGAATTTTTTTTAGATTATCAGTGTTTTAATTTATTGCCTGAGGATGGTCATTTGAAGAAAAAAATAAATTTTCAGCAGTTTCCTTTTGTGTCATGGTGAAATGACTTCATAGGATCATAGATTTGGAAGGGAAAACCAAGGTCATCTAGTCCAACCCCCTGCACGATTCAGGAAATTCACAACTACCTCCCCCCCCACACTCCATGCCCCCAAAATGCCCTCCCTCTCATGAACTGCCTAAGGTCACAGAATCAGCATTGCTGACAGATGGCCATCTAGCCTCTGCTTTAAAACCTCCAGGCAAGGAGAGCTTACCACCTCCCAAGGAAGCCTGTTCTACTGAGGATCCGCTCTGTTAGAAAATTGTTCCTAATGTCATATTTCTGACCACCCAGAAAATAGGCTGGGGAAAAAATGCATCTTTCATAGGGAGAAGCATTTCAGACAGAAAATGGTTCTTTGAACTTTCTACGGGCGGGGGAAAACGGATTTTCTTTGGAATCCTGTGCTTTTGAAAGGAACCCCCCCCCCCCAAGTCTGAAATTAGATAAGGTATGTTTGGTACATGCAAACAGAGCAAGGTCTGGTCTCTTAAGGCCTCATGTTTAAATAAATAAAACATGTTCACAATTACTCAAGGACCTTCCCACTGAACCTGGTTCTCCAGATCAGAGTCCACCGCTCTTAACCGCTACACCACGATGGCTCTTCCAGTTATTACCCCATTACACAGCAGCCTATTTGAGATCATTCCAGTTCATGGCTGGGGATCAAAATCCTGCAACTTGTGCCAACTATGCAAGTTGAACGGGTCGGTTTTGCACAATTTATTCTGGTTTTGCCAGTCATGACATGATTTAGGGAGCAGTGTAAGGCTCCTGCTGAGCGTTAGAAATCAGCCATCCTACTGGCTTCAGCCAAGTATACCTTCTT